>NC_136067.1:835275772-836000147 GCF_964261635.1 Lissotriton helveticus
TGGCCGAGTTGATTTCTGCCTCAAAGGACAGCTTAGTGTCAAAGATGACTCCTAGGTTTTTTGGCTTTGTACACTGGATTGGGGATGGAGCCAAGTTGGACCGGCCACCAATTGTCTGTCCAAAAAGATGGATTGTTCCCCAGCCGCAAGACCTCATTCTTGGAAGAGTTCAATTTCAGACAGTTGTCTGGCAGCCATTTTGCTATATGGCTCATACATACTTGTTTACCTGTATACCCAGGGATCTGACCTTGTACTTGACCGTTTGAACTTTTTTGTCCAAGGGCTTCTGAGTTATTAGTAATACGACAATGTCCTCAGTGTGAGTATTTGGGTGTATTATATGGTATGGCTGTGCGTCCTTACCATGTAATATACCATCAAAAACTGTCTTTTGACCAGTCAGGCTGATTTGTAAAATCTTAAGCTCAACCGGTAGCTATGGCTGTAAGCAGCAAGGCTTAAACAAAGGAACAAGTGCAAAGCATTTTAACTGTACCAAAAAAACAAAACAAGAAAGCCACATGACACAAAAGAAATCAGAAACCAAATATAAAAATAGTTTTTATTTTAATGAATTTATTTAGTCAAAGATGAGCAAAACCCACCAGAGGGTTCCACTGATACAGATTTTTAGAGAAAACTTAAACCTCAGGTTAACCACAGCAAAGCATTGGTAGCCATAAAGTTTGAAAACTTTTTTAAAGTTTGTAAGAGTTGAGTTTGACTACTCCGGCCCGTCTTGGGTGACCGAATCTGGCAGGGAGAAGGTCTAGGGGGCCAACAAGGAGTAATTGGACAGTTACCTGGCCACCAAAGCATTTTCCAGTCTAGTCCCAAACTTTGCAGCACAACCGCCATAGACTTCAATGGAGTGGTCCCAATGCTGCGGATGCAGGAGATGGAAGAAGCTCAAAAATGCTCTGGGTGCTGTGCGGTCGATAGGGTGTCTTTGCGGTTATTCCTCAGTCCACGGGTCAGGTGGGCAACTTTTGCCACAGAGGTTGAAGTCCCACAAAGTCATCTTTAAGAAAGTGGAAGGCCAGCTGCAGCTGAGCTGCTAGTCTCCACACACAGCAATCCCAGTGATCTCCTTTGGTGGAAGCTTGTGTCCTTCTTGGGTGAACAATCTGAACACTGACCACACTTGCGGGTACATCTGACTTGGGTGCAACTTTTGCTCATGGAGGATCGGTCTCTTGGGGTTCCCAGCATCAGTCAGTTGGGATTCTCCAAAGAGGCTACTGACTTGCTGAGTTGGGCAACTTCAGCTTTGTTGGCCCTCGTGCTGATCCAAGGGGTCAGCCGACTGACCCTGGAGTCACTTCTTTAATCTGGGGCTTAAAATTACTTTTCCCCCAGCCAGGAGCCACAGGCACAATCCTCTCTTCACTAGCCCAAGGTGCAGCAGGTGTGCTCAAGCAGCTTCCCTTTGCCAAGTCCATGGGTCAGAAAACCAGTCCTTCTTGAGTCTTTCCTCCAGTTGCATGATCTGATATTCAGGGTGCCAGGAGTATTTCTGCAGTCACAAGCCAATGGGCTATCAGATCCCCTCCCTTTTTGTTATGACTTTCTGGCTATCTGTGGCATCTAGCAATCCCAGAGTGCAGTATTCTGCCCACCCTCAAGATGTTGGAACTCTTCCTCAGATGTTAGGAGCTTGGTAGCCCACCCTAGAGGAGTGGTTACCTGTGGGGCTACAAGCCCGCAGGAGAACCTGCTTAGGCACTGACCCCCTCTGTTGCCACCGCAAGCCTGTCTACCTAAACAACGGACAGCCTCTCAAGAGTGTGATCACCATTTGCCCACCAAAGGCGGCTTTGATTTTGAAGCTTGCCTTTCCGAGTGGCTTTCCATGAGGGGTCGTGGGTGGGGGGGTAAGTGGTAGGGAGGTTAACAGCGAGCCCTGTAGCAGGCTACTATTGTTCCTAAGCCTGGAACTCATTCACACTGCCCCCCAGGAGGGCAGAAAGTTGTCTGGTGGCCAGTGACCACGTGAGCCCACTCAATGAAGCATCAAGTCAGGTTTAATGCCACAATTAATTTGATACCCTACAGTACCGTCACAGTAGTCCCATCAAGAAGTTAGTCGGGCTAAGTGGTCAGCTGGTAACTCTGTGTAAGCCAATGGAGCTACTAACTCTCCCAAAGCAAAATTACAGTTTGGAAGTGTTGCTGCAAGACATATAAATAAAATACATGTCCCACTTGATAATATACAGCTCCCTGCCTTAAAACCAGAAACATCAGTCCAAAAATGTGGGAGTGAACATGCAAAAAGATGCATTTCCTTACAGTCGGTAAAGGCTCTGGTGCAGCCACATAGCCTCATCAGCAATGCCATCAATGACATATGTGTGGGTGTCATTTTAACTTGTCAATTCTAATGGCATATCTGATGTAATCAGCAAAGGAATGTGATTATTCAGGATGCATTGTTTTATAGGAGATGAAAAACAGCTTTCTCTAGTGCGAAGGCTCACTGTCATGTACATAACACATCAAAGACATTGTTTTCTTTACAGAGATGTCTGAACATTGTTTCAGTGTATTCCACTGTCTGAAAATCATAGTTATGTTTACTGTACCTTGCATTTGTGTGCAGTCTTGTTTGCACACATTGCAATTTCAGTTGATTATACTTGCAAATAGTGGTATGTCGCAGTGCTTAATTTGTAAAAGAAAGAGTGCCGGTGCCCAAAGCTCTGCTCTGATGGCACTGTCAAAAATCAGCACACCAAACAGCAAAGCTGCGTAATGGTGAATTTACATCACGTATCTTTGCAGTGGCAGTACCCAAAAATGAGTGCTGGTGAGTCCCACTCAAATTAGGTGCTGCTTATGTAGCTATTGCATAGTAAATGGGGATGTTTGGGCCATCACATGTTCATTTCTTTATAATTATAAATTGCTGTTTTTGTGTGTGGTGTGTAGTGGGTATTGCTGTCTTTTATGTGGGCACATGGATACTGTGGGGGTGTGTTTCCTGTTTCTCAAAAGTATTTTTGACTACAACATGCCTTTGTGAATCAGGCTGAAACTACTATCTCTCTATTGGTAAAAGTACAAAGTGGGCACAGACCTTTCTGTTTGTACTAATGTTATAGGAATATTCCCTGAATATAACCCATGTTAGATAAATGGGGCCAATGCACAAAGGCTTGTAAGAGTATGAAAAATAGTACTATGGTATGCCTTTGGGAATAAGTCCTTATGTCTCTGCACATGGTAATATTTATGGTGCATATGTCACAGGAGCACTGAAGCATTTCCTTTGCTTTTAGTGATGTCAGCAGGTCTAATGTGGACTACTGTGGTAGCAGGTCAGGTTTCTGAATACTGTCATCTAGATACTGCGATTGTATACACTGCACCTTGTATGCTTTGTACCGTTTCTTGTTACCTAAATTATACATTTTCATATACTCTTATCTAGATAGAGGATGTTTGAGCTAAAATGTGGATACTTCATTTGTGCACAGAAAAGTCAGCATGTTGTATTTCAGTTTTGTGGCATCAATGATCTTCTGTTATCACCAACCACATATTTAGGGCAGATAGGATAAGACACTCTATGATCCCTCTTCCCTGCTCTGTAGTTCTGTCTTTCTTCCCTTCTTTTTCTCTCTTTACTCCTTCTTTTTACTTTCTTCCTTCAATTGCTTATTCTCTCACCTCTCTCTTCCTTTTTCTACCTCTCTTAAATATTATATGTAAGTATTGTTGGTTATTGTTGCATGTATCACAATTAACATTTGTATCTCAATGTGAGTATAAGCAGGACTTGCATATCACTGCATTTGCTACTATTTCTCAGTGCTTAATTTTACCAATAAAATAATTACTACAAAATTACAAAACACGGCATGATGTCTGTATGCGGAAGAACAGCGCCTTCTGTAATTGGTGAAGTATGAGCTTAAACAAAAGTATTTCCCACTGAGTACCAGGAACTGCTTGACAGGGTCTTAGTTTTGGTTGGAAATCCCTTCTTCCTCAGTGTTGCCTCTGTTGGTGAAAAAGCTGACAGAGGCTCGTGGTTTTGTTTTACTTTTCGATGCAATACAAATGTGCCAGAGTCAGAAGAAAGGATCTCGAAAAGACAGATGGATAACGCAAGTGTGACAACCACTCACTGATATCCAAATTGTCGTTCTAGCTCCTGTCTTCAGTCAATGGCAGGACCTCACGACAATACAAAATATTTGTACAAGGTCGGGCTGTCACAGAAAATAGGCCTGTGCACCAAAATAAATGTGCCCCCATTAGAGAAATAGCGAAAAAGTGGCTCATGTTTGCAAATTGGGGCAGTTTTGACCTGGTAAAGACATGCAGTACACGTGTTTTTCAACCTATGGAAGGTTCCATAGATTGCTGCCCAGAAGACCATAAAAAGGCCCACAAAGAGCCCAAAAACACTGCACCAGGAGCGTACTTCAGGGGGCGGGGTGGAACACCCCCTCAATATTTACTGTCAGTCAGGTAGCGTGCCCCAGGTGGCTGACTGTTTGGGCCTGATACCTGCAGGTGGACTGTTCATCTGTTGCAGAGTATGACGTTGTGAAAGGGCTCAGGGCAGTGCACAGGTGTTGTGCACGGACAGGCTGTATCACACTGACCCAATGTAATTCACCTCAGACAACACGGGTTGGAATCACAGACAAAACATATGTGTCTGATGGGGTTTCCTCTACCCCTCACCACTTTCCAGAGAATACAACAGTCAGACTTTTGCCTGAGGCCGGTTTAAGCAGTCATTGAATGAGTCACCGATCCTGCTCTGTTCTCCCAGCATCCCTCTGGTTTAACATTCAGCCAGGTCTCCAGCATCCCCAGTACCGTGCTGCTTTCAAGCAGTAGGGTGCAGGGCCTGTCTGGTGGTGCTCGGGGAATATGGTGGGAGTTGCTGCTCTACTCCCATAGAATACCCTATCTGCTGGTTGTGAATGTGATTGTATGTGAGTGTGTATGTATGTGTGTGCATGAGTGAGTGCTTACACAAGTGTGTCAGTATGTCTGTATGAACCGGTGCATACATGAGTGTGTGTGCAAGATTGTGTATGAAGATTTTGCAATCTGTCAAGCATTGATTTATTATTCGACTGGTCTTAGTAGTGTATTCTGGGGAGCATATTTCTTTCGTCAAATTATGGTTGCATGTATTTATTAATGCTACCAAGAATGTTCCCTACTTTTCCAAATGCCAAACAAATTCCACTAACTCGAGCCCCAATGCAAACCATGCACCACTGTCTTTTTTAGTTGGGTAGAATATGGCGCTAGTTGGGATGTTTCATTCTCACACCTCACTAATATTATTGATTAACCTACTACGCTGCACCCCACACAGTGACCTGTCAGATCAGCCCATCAGGCAATGCCTGATTGCAGTAAAGGCCAGTCCAACCCTGAATTTGTAAACATTCCTAAAAAAAGCAACATTTTGTTCCACCAATAAGAATAAACACTGACAACCATTGATTTTCAGAATTTGAACAAGCACTGACAAATACACACTGCAATTGTCAAACAATAAACACTGAAAACAGGAAACCCTATGTATAAAACACTATGCTTGGTAAATACGTAGGGGCAGATTTACAATAGGTGGCGCATCCCTGCATATCAGCAGGGAAGCGCCATTTATAGTGTGCCACGGCTCCGCCACCACAATGCGGCGCACCCTGGAGCAAAAACGGCACAGATGCGTGACGCATCTGTGCCGTAAAGGCCGCGCATTGCTGGAGTTGCGTCGCAAGCGCGATGCAGTTCCAGCAATTCTCTGGGTGGGCCCTATCTGTACAATGCTGCGTCAATTCTTACGCCTGCTTCAAGCAGGCACAGGGTTTTGACGCAGCATGGGCTCAAAAGTGACTGAGTGAAATCTTGTAGATTTCTCTCAGCCACATTTGGGAAGCGTTCCTGCGCCGGAACTCCCCCCCTGCGCAGGTACGCCTACTTCTGGTGCAGGGCTTTACAACGTGACATCTCCCAGATGCGTCACGTTGTAAATGCCCCGCACCATGGTGCATCTTTTGCGCCGCTGCTGCGTCACAAAAGTGACGCAATGGCAGCGTAAAAGAGGCGTAAGGGGCCTGTAAATCTGCCCCATAGTGCTTCAAATATAACAAACAATTTAAAATGAAAGTCCACACAGATTACTGGTGCGGATACCCACATCTTGTTGGCGTAATTAACTACTTGATCAGTAGACCTCAATCCATATCTTTAGTAAGATGTCAACTTGTACTTTTTCACTTCTCCAGTGACAAAGTTACGAAAAGCTTTGGGCACTGCCGCAAAGCCCAAGAATAGTAGCAGTGGAGCTATACGCATATTTAAAGTAGGCATTTCACTCTCAAGTCTCTTAGAACAAACCTATTGTTTAAGAGGTCCAGCTGATATATTTTGTGTGTCATTGTAACATAATAAACACAATGGCATGTGGGCAGTAGGCATAAAGATTTTTGTTGCGGAAAAGGGAAGAGAAAAGAGTGTACCAACTGCTTTTTTCATACTTCTCGATTCACTAAAAAGTTGTGAATTCATTTTTTGAGTGAAATGTTCTCACATGCATATATGGTGCATTTTGCTTTTTGGCAGGACATTTTCTCACTGCTAGTGGTCAGGCTAGACAAGAATCCTTGTTTCTAGAAAGTGGATTCAGTTACCCGATGCTGGGCTTGTGGGACTGAGTTGGTAGGGAGAACATTCCTCGTGAAAAAGATAGCTTCGGGTAACTTTGTTAACTGCTGGGTTGTGAGATTAGTGAATATGGATTTGCTTCAAGTCAACAAAGAAAGTACCAAGGTTATTTTAAAATCTACTAGGATTAGGGAATAGTTTGAGCAGTCTTGAAAGTTGTTTTTTTACCTAGCAAGTTGGCTCAGTGAGATAAAGCCCTGTGGCAGACGTCTATATGTGCGACTTGCAGACCGCAAACGCTATCTGAGCAGGACCAACCTAATTGTTTATCTTTCAAAAGTTGATACACTGCAGACCATTGTAAGAAAGTGGATTATTATTTGGGGGGTCACCCACCACAAGGAATGATAACAGTAACTTGTCAGGGTGGATCCCAAATGACATTCTGGAACATGTTTATGAAGTACCCATACAGTAACAAAGTAAAATCAGCAAACAAATTAAAAATTTAAGTGAAAATAGCGTTCAAAAGTTCTAAGTTCAAATGACAGTCTTCAGAAGTGTTTGATTTGGACCAAGGCACAATTTTAGGGCACCCGCATTGTAGCACAGATAGTAGACACCAAGCAAGTTGGTCCTGGTCAAAGATTTTTCCTTCTGACAGTATTTTTTTTCAGAAGCTCAAAACTCCTCCAGCCTGGCAAGCAAGCAGATGTATCCAGCGAAGCTCCACTGCCAGCTTCAGAGATCTTGTAAGTCCCAACTTTTCAAGGTTTCTGGAGAAGTTCCTCTGGGTCATTTCTAGGACCCCAGGACCTCAGGGACAGCCCTTAATGGCCAGGACTCACTTCAGAATTAGCCATCAGCAGGGCCCAGGTCCAGTTGATACTGGCCAACTGTTATCTTCTGTAAAAAAAAAGAAGCCTCTTGCAGCTTGTTGTATTCCTGTAGCCACGCAGCTGGTCAGCCAACTGATTCTTGGAGTCCATTTCTTTGTCCTTGTTACCACAAGGAGCAGATCCAATCCTTCGGGATGCTCTTCAGATCACAGACAGCAGGCCCAGTCCTGCTCTAATGTTGAGCAGGTGGAAACAGTGCTCTGAGGAGGGTTGCCTTGAGCTCTGCATATATTGTTTGCACTAGCCAGTGGATGAGGGTGACTCTTGAACACTCTCTTACCAATAGGCAAAAGAAAGGTTCCCTGGGGGCAACCCTGCCCACTTTTGCAGCACATCCTTATTCGCCTTACCACAAACTATATCACATTGCACTGTTCTAAGGGAAATTCAGGATGGCACATGCATTCTGCCCTTCACGGAAGTAGGTGTGCCAGTCTGGGAAGTGTTTAGTGAAATGAGGAGTCCCCTCCTCTCATTCCACTCAAACCTGCTTCTGGGGGTAGCTTCCCTCTAACTGAGTTTGGGCCACCTAACTAGAGTGGGCCTTGGGAGCAAAAGCGTTCCCTTTTTTAGGTCACCCCTACACTAAGCTATGAATGGGAAGGCTTCACCTCTGTCCCTTTCAAGTTTATAAAGTTCATGGGCCCACCCCCACTGTCCTTCTTGAGCTGATGGGAATCACATACTCCACACCCAGTTCAACTTGTCACCAGGCCTAAGCCATTGTTCTGCTCTGGGAGCAGTTTTCAGACCTCATTAGGGTCAAGCCCTGGCTGGGCAGCTGCTGGTAGGCTAATGCAAATTAGCCCGCAGGAGCTTTATGAAGGAAATAGGTAATTTTCTATAAGTTACTTTGCCTTAATATTTTTTTAACCCCATCCCCAATTAAATTGTTTTAATCCGAAAAATAGACTTTGAATGACTATTTTAGCTGTTTGCTGTCAAAAGTTGCGGATTAAAGTTTATAATATGTACATCAATATTTACTAGGGTCCTGTTAAACCCCTGCTAGTGAATATACCTGTTGGGGTCTACTTACTAGAGGAACATGTCAAGTTTAATGTATCTCTTTTTCCTATTTTAAATAATCGGGCACCTTACCTTGTGGAGAACAAGGACTTCTTAGAGGTGACTTATTAATACATAAAAGAAGGATTCCCTGCCTGTCAAAAAGGGTTGTTTTGACAGGTTTTACAGCAGGATTTTAGGACGCTGCAGTCATGCTACACCTGCCTGAAGCCATGTTTTATAGGACAACCCTGTGGCACGCACAATAGGAGCTCGACTCCACAGGTGGCATTTAAGTTGCAGTCCATCAGTGTATTTTCTACACCATATACCAGAGTCTTATAGGCAAGTTAAATACACCAATTAGGGATAGGCCAATTTAACTATATTTAAAAGAGAACCACATGCATATTACCCCTGTTTAGCAGGGGTAAAGTTTACAGGGTTCTAATGCTAGCAGAAATAGCGTCTAGTAAAAGAAAAAAAACAGGGTCATCATGCAGAAATGGCTGATTTCTACAACGAATAAACTGTGTCATAGTAAATGTTGTTATTTACATTGCTTAAAATTTTCAAAACTACAGTATTAAATGTTTAACAAAACAAGTTTTGCATATTTTCCTCTCGGCACAAGGAGTTTAACTGGCCCTGTAAATAACACTTTTTATTTAAAGAAGCAGTGCTGTTGACAATTTTACCCAACCATCACCCTTTACATTTTGGGATTTTTTAATGTTTAAAAAGATTTTTAATTAAGAAAAAATACCGAGGACATCAAGAGTTGATAATCGAATGTTAGCCTTATTTCTAAGTTGCAGGACAGGTGCATAAGTTTTAAGTCACACTTAAATTTCTAGGTCCTCAAGTTCAACAATTGGTTGAAAAGCGTTGATGTTAAATAGTGGGATAGACTTTAAATCCGACGATGTCTACAGCTTTCATTTTCGAAGTATGGTAAGCAAAATATCGGACTGTTATCAAGTATTCACTTTTCTGACCTCAAATGTGTGAAAGGTCTGGAATGCCCGAGGGAACTCAAGGCTATGATTTGCAAGTTTTTAACCCAATTCAACAGCAAGTGATTAGTCCACTGAGCTTTCCTACCAGTAATGTTTTCCTGAGGATGCATATTTGTTCAGTAGGTGTAACAATAACAAAAGTTATATCGTTTTCAGTGAAGCTGACTCAAGTTGCACATGGTGTCAAACATTTGTAATTGAGAATCACGCGGTGTGAGCTTCCAGAGCATACTTAATACACCTCATAGTGTGAAACACCAAATTAAAAAAAAAAGCCTGACCTTAGGTGGAAAATAGATACCTTCATAAAACAGTCAAACTGTGCCAGCATCATTACAAGGAAATACATCTTCGGATTTCAAGCCAGCTGCCTCAGCACTATTCCACAGATCTTGTATGATCTATGGTTCTAAATCATGCCTAGGCAAGTACCACTTACAGGTTTCTCTTGCAGTTCAGCCTTGGGTCTCATTACGAGGCGCCCTACAATTCCGTTGAGGCCGGTAACGGAAGTAACTCCACACCCCAGTTACCGATGTCACTAGTATCGGTAACCATGGCTGGTCAAAGAAAGGGCAGTGGTTAATTTGTGAAAAAAATACGTGTTGGGGCTCTCGTCAGCAGGCAGCTTGCACCAGCCCATTTCTCCTGTTAGAGCCCCCTAAAAAATAACCAACTGACCCCATGAAAGTGGGGAGAGGATGTGGTGTAATGGCCAGAGCTGCTGACTTCAGGAGTTGGAGAACCAGGTTCAAGTCTTGGTCTTGGCCCAACATACTGTAATTCTGGGCAAATCACTTAATCTCCCTGTCTCCCCATACATGAATGTGTCTTTAACCCCTTCCCTGCTCATGACGGAACCAAGCCGTCATGAGCCACGGGTGGCGTGTGCTCATGACGGTGTGGTTCTGTCATGCTGCAGCCGCTCCGCCCACTTGGCACTGATTCCCCGCCTGTGCAGGCAAATTAGCGAGTGGGCAGAGTCGTGACGGAACCACGCCATCATAAGCACAGTGCGCCCGTGGCTCATGACAGCGTGGTTCCGTCACGAGCATGGCGGCGCCGCGCTACTCCCCCTCCCTCCCAGCGCCGCGGCGGAATTACCGCCGTGGCAAAGGGGTTAACTAGTGCTCATGCAAAGAGCCGGTGTGATGATTAAGTTCCGGTGCTGAGCACCGGAAACCTCCTGCTCAAATTAAGCATTGAAAGGGCCATGTTAAAGGTTCACTCCTAATGAGGTACATGGAGATAAAATGAAGTGCAATTTTCCGCCTTGCTTCTTGCATTCATCCTAAAGATGCACTTTGAAAACCAGACTCCATTTTTGATAGGCTTCCCCTCGAACAGTTATGTTTATTTTAAACTCAACTTTCCAGCACAAGAGAACAGCTTACACCCAATCACAACAGTCCAGATTTCTCAGCTGAGAGATAACATGCCCCATCAACAACACAGCTACTCTAGTTAACACACTCACATAACATGTCGGGTAGTGGTCAAGAGAAATAACCCGACAGCTCCTTAACAGCTGAGCAAGACCTCCGGCCACACCCTGCAAATAAACGTATTCACTGATTAACAGGGCACAAGTCCTAAAAAAAGAAGTAGGGGGACGCTGACGTCATGACAGGAAGTGACGTCACGAAAGGTGGCTTGCACCATCAGACTCATTGCTTCCCCACACTCACCCCTTAGATGCGATTGCATCACAGAAGCCAGCGCGTGAGCAGCGTTCTGAATGAGCTCCGATCTCACCCCAGAGAGGCCAAAGAGTGAATGTGTGGCTCCATTTGCTCTAGTTATCGAGCTCCCGGTAAAATAAGTGGGGGGACGCCGTCCACCAGCGTGGTACCCCGAATCGAGCTCTGCTGATAAACGCTGGTTATTTACATAACTGGACCCCGAGAGCACCCCAAAGCCTGAAACCAGAACAAGCATTGGCATAGCCAATAGGTCTCGCCTTTGGGACCTTATAAGTATTTAGTAAAGCAGCACAATATCCTTGGTGCAACAATATCAACTGTTGCATGGGTAAACACTTATAAGATCCCAAAGGCGAGACCTATTGGCTATGAAATGCTGGTTTTTCCTTGCTGTCGCCTGGTGCACTAGCTCACGCTCTCATGTACAGTGGCACCACGAGGATGACTTTCATCTTTTAGCCCTCGCCTAAGCAGCCCCATCTCCCATCCCAAGTAGAACATTTTGCTTCCGTCCGGGGGCTGGGTCCATGGGATGGATGATGTAAACATCACTGAACTTTTCTCGTACCCGTTGTGTGTGTGTGTGTGTTTAGAGAGCCAGGGGGGTGAGGGCTGCAGTGTCAGTTGACTGTCCCAGACAAACAGAGCAGCCTTTAAAATGGTTCTACTTTATTCTTACCAATCGTGATACTGCAAGAAGATGCAATAGCCTATTCTAAAGCGGTGTTGGTCATCTGGTTCTGCTGCACCTCTTAGTTTGATTTACTTTAGTACCTGCAGCACGGCAATATAATATACATTCCACTTTCTATACAACGAGTGGCATGCAGGCTCCGTGCTTCTCTCTTATGGTTCTCCGAGCGGGTTCTTTTTTGTGCTTTTTAGAACAACATAGCCGCTAATAAGTTTTTCAAGCAGCTTCTGTCATTTTTTAGCACTACTTATACTGTATTTGCACGTTCAATCCACCCTGCCAATGTGACTTAAACACGCATTTGCAATGCAATAGGTCTTGCATTAGACAGAACAACAGAAGTGAGTGGAAGGCAGAATGTCGAGAGGAGGAGAGAAAATAGAGAAATATGAGGTGTTAGTGGGAGAAGAAGGGAGGGGACAGCAAGGCAGAAAGAAGGAAAAATGGAGCACGAGGAGGCTGGAGAGAAATTGTAAAAGGGAATGAAAAGACATAAAAATAACAAGCTGCAAGTTTCCAAACATTAGAAAGAACACAAAGCAACCAGTCACATTTTGTTTAACAGTGGTAGTTGCGCTGGACAATTTTTAAACTGCGTGTACTTGAAGGTTTGCGCTTCTAAATTGGCTTGACCTAAAAAGAGGAGGAGGATGTAAAAACGCGGAGAGAGAAGAAGAAGTGGAAGTAAATGAGGAATAGGTGGAGAAGGGGAAGCAAAGAGACATGATGAAGTGATATGCAGAAAGATGGAGCAATACAAGTGATAGTGGAGAAAGCAGGGCAGCGAGATGAAGGGGAGAAGGGAGATTAGTCCAGAGATTATTGTTAAAATGTGACATGGAGGCAAAAGCAGTTAATAAAAAGAGAGCGCATTACAGGCCACAAACAGCTTTAAATTACTCTGCGTATTGCTAGGCACGAGCAGGCAGGAGAGGTGTGTGGGGAACGAGAAGGGGTGGCGGGGTGTGAGGGAGAGGGCAGGGGAAGGAGCGGGGGAGACAGGAAGGGAAATGTATTGGTACGGAGGAGGGGGAGAATGGGGGAGGAGAAGAAAAGGCCGAGAAGAGAGAAGTGGGGAGAGAGGGTCAGAAAATGAAGGTGCACAGCAGGGAGCTGAGATGACGGGGGGGTGGGTGGGCAGCGGAGAGAAGGCAAGTGTGTTTCCGAGTGACCCCAAACGCGACGCGTCACTTCGGGTTAGTTGCCAAGACACGAAACCACTTTTGTGTGTATGGTGACAAATACTGAAAGGCTGTGGATGAACAACAGGCGAGGAGGCTGCACTGCCCACTCCTACCACCTCCGCAGCAAATATATCTCCTGTGTCCATCCATGTCACGGAAGGGGCTGGCCGCGCTCCAGCCATGAAATTACTGTCAGGGGCACAAAAGAAACAAGTATTTCCTAATTCTGAATAGGAACAACAAACAGGCGCCCGCTGTGTTTACGGGGGTTGGTGACAGGGGAGAGGCAGATGTGTAACACATCGCTGCTTCAGAGAAGGCACGCCAGCGGCCAGTGGGAGCTAATGAGCTAACGAGACAGCCCCGTGATTGTGGTCTTTATGTAATCCAGCCAGCTAGGGTGAACATTTGTACCGTCAGGGCCTGCAGCGAGCGGCAGGGGAGTGCCTACAATTAAAGGCGGATTGCCACCCGAGTCAGCGTTTATTCGGAGCAAGCAGCAATTTTTCGAGGCAGGATAAACAAATACAGATAACTAGGCAGAACGCAAAAATCGAATCGAGTAGCAATGGAAACCGAAATGAAAGACCAAGGCTGGAAAAATAGCTGTATGATTGCGACGGATCACAAGGAAACTCAGCAGCAAGGTCTGTTGCTAGCCACGGCATACTGATCCCACAGCGAAGAAATACACTTAAGCTCAGAGGAGGAGCACAGGGGCAAAGAATACACAAGGTTCTAGCAATCTGGAAACTACCAGGAGAACAAGGAAGCAAAAGACACAAAACAGGAAAGCCTCGAACACTAGTGCACACGGGAGAGAAGAGTACACAAGGCAACAAGTAGAAACACGAGAGACGGCCTGCGGCCGTCAAAGTGAAAGTATGGCCGGCGGAGGAGAAATGCGACACGGCGGGCAGGGGAGGGGGCGGAGCGGGGAGAGCGGCATGAGGGTGTGAAGCAGCAGGGGCCTGAGACGAGGCCGCCTTGCCTTTGATGTGGTAATGCGAGGCAAGCGGCTGGTGGCATTGTGCACGCGCTTTCACGTGCACTGGAAGAAATCGCCTGGGAATCGCCTGATCTCGGTAAGCTCTGTTTAAGCCGCAATAGATCGAGCTCCCGCTCTCAATGCGCATGCGCATTGAGATAGGTCGCTCGACCTAAAAAGCACACTATATAAATGCGTCGAACAAAACATATCAGAACAGGTTCAAACTAGCTGTGGACGAGATTTGTATGTTGTACAAAAACATGTGCATTAACTACAAATCACTCTAGCTCTGCTCTCTCCAATTAACATTAATCTCATACCAGCTCCAACCAAATGTTATGAGAACACGGAGGTCAATAGCCTGATTCTCAAACAATCCGTGTAGAAACTTTCAATTTGATGAAACTAGCTTAAGATCTGAACTACATTTTCAAATAAAATGTGTGAAGGTGTTTTATTAGTACAATTGCAATGGGCCAATTGACTAATCTACATTTCACAAATTGGAAAACAACTTCTGGGCATTTCTACAAATCTCCATGAATAAGCTTGTAAAGCCAAGGAAATCACTGATTTCCATGCATGTCACAGTGCTGACAATCCTTGGAGATTTTTATTACAATATGAATTTTTATTTTATTATTGGTTTTCTCCGCCAGGGCAATATTTTTCTGGTGCAGCAATCCTTTCCTCTAAATTCCACTCAAAAATCAGTGTTTTGGGGGATTCTATACATCTTATTGATATACTTTTTTCCAGCATATTTTGAGAAATCATGTCTCTGTGCAAAAGGGGATGGAAAAAAAGCACTGCGAAGCTATGTGAATACCTACAATGTTACACCCATCCTCTGCCCCTCCTCTGGACACACTCACATTCCCACTCCTGCCCATAAACTTAGTCCTGAGGGGTATCCCCCACTCCTTCCAATTTTCTTTTCCGGTAAGTTCCATTTGCAGGTAAATAATTCTGTGAATGAAGACGTGGCATTTGAAAAAATACAAAGTATTTTTCCTGCTCCAAAGTTGAAGGTAGGTGCACAAAACTGATGACAATCAACCACAATGCAGTTGAAAATGTAACCACCACACCTCACATTTAGATCATGAATGATGGAAAAGATGTAAGATGTCATTCTATTTTTCAGTTTTTAAGTTTGTCATTTGTAAAATGCTCAAACACTTTGTTAGTGCCATTGCCACATGAAGAGAACTACAATAATAATGTTCTAATAGCATTCTGATGCACACATATAGGGTGAATCATTTGAGTGGTAAACCTCAACAGCCTTGAGCTAGATTTTCACTGACAGACCAGTCCCTCATTTTGGACATTCAGTGGGATCCCACTTTAGCGACTCACTCATATTCCTTGCTTATATGGGCCTTACCGTTAGTAATCCTCGCGCACTAGGCAATAGTTTCTTAAGGAATCTCTAAAGTGTACTTGATTTACTGTATTCTTTCATGATCATGTAAAGCGCTCTAATACCTACGGGTCTAGCTAGCGCAATATATAAAAATTTTAAATAAATAAACGTGTTAAAATACTGTGTGCCTTAAAAACGTCAGGAACTTTGACTTATGTCTGCAAAGAAATATCTTCTTGAACCGTAGGACAGGATGGAGAGACAATGTGAAATCCATAAGGTGATATACAAACACATAATTACATCAGAGGTACACATTAGTGATTTCTCAAGAAACTATTGCCTAGTGCGCGAGGATTACTAACTGAAATGCCCACACATTAGAAGGGGTTTGTGCACCCACTTACTATTAGTTTTTATATTGTTTCATATATTGTATGTCATGGGAAAAGAAATCAAAAATCATTCTGCTAATTCGACAAACCCCCATCATTTTTCATTGTCTACAGCCTCGAGCTAGTCTTTTTCCTTAAGTATTTCTTCTTTGTCTTTTGAAACATGAATTGAATTTACTCATAACGCATTAATGATGCAATTTTTTAAGATTGTAAACTGATTTCAAAAAGTGAGCTTGCCCTCGAATGGTTCCCCTATTCACACCGTGCACCACTCATATGAATATTAATACATGCAAGCAGTGCCTTTGCAGACTTCCAATCCTGCTCGCCCGCCGCATTGCTATTGGTTACTTTGTTTGCTTGAAGATTGCTGACAGCCTCACTAGAAGTCTTTCATTGGGATAAGCTTCTGAGATTGCCTCTTCGCAATTCAACCTTCCTTTGCCTCTAGGCAGAGTTCTGATGTTTTGTCCCATCTGATTCTTTCTGTGGCACCTTCACATATAAGAATAAGTATTTTTTTGACTAACCTTAAGGATGTTTTTTGAGCTCAATCTGAATATATCACGCATGCTTTCTCTACCTCCCCATTTATTTTTCAGGGACCTACTTTGGTGACTCTCAGCATGCATCCCTATCTACATGGACTGCTCAGACCCCTTGTCTGTGTTTTTTCTTGTGAATGTTGCAAGGGTGGTAGTGATTGTTCACACTTTTTACTACCTACTAAAGTATGAGCACCTCAGCGTGTCTACTATTTACAACCATGGGCATGAAAATCATACACTCAACTACACCCATCAGTATAATTAGTAGGCAAAGCAGTGATGCCTTAGCAGGGCATGCCTTCTTCAGACAACCTTTACAGAAACATGTACAAGTCAGACAACGACACACCCTCACCACAAGGCACCACACGGATATGGATGGCAAAGGGTTGTCAGGCTAACAGCACACCCTACTCACACAGCCGTATCTCAACCGACCCACCAGAAGAGGCAGCTAAAATATATCCAGGGCCACTGAAATTATGCGGCAGGGAGCATCAAAGTATGCATCAAGAAAAGGCAAATTATGTGAAAAAAGCGGCACATCATTTGATAATATTACTTTATTCTTTTAACATTTTTAAACATGGTAATACTGTCTGGGCAAAAATGTCACCTGATTAACAACGAAATAGCGAAATAAGCAACTGAAAGATGACCAGTTAACCTTGGGAAATGGCCTTCCACTGCTCGTGTACACGTTACAACGTTTTAGTAACTTTTTGTCCATTTGTGCTAAAAACAATTGTTTTTGTTAAAATCTGCAGATCACGCAGCACATGGTGGAGTATGGAGCAATCCAGCAAGTGTATTATTATGCAGAAAAAGCAGCGGCCGAGGCATTGCATAATTCCAGTGGCCCTGAATATCTCACACACTCTCATGCAACACAGTTCTGTAGCTACATAGTTGGCAAACAGTGTTCAACAGCACTAACATTTCCGGCCGAAGAGAGGATAATCATTTAACCTCATGGCACGAATGGAGGGGCCTGATCCTATGCAGACACACACATACAGACACATTCACATAGGTCACCATCGCTAAACAACAGATAGTCTGATCTTCCCTTTACTGACAAACACAATAACGCAAGACAACCTACACACCAGTCAATGAGAACCCATGCACCATGCCCCCAGTGGCCAAAAGTACTAAAAGACAGTCAGAGCTAGATATGCATTCTAACATACCTTAAACAAATACATATATAAATGTACCTGCCAATTTCAGCTAAATAGTCTATGTTAACGTGCATTATTTATAGGGTGTCTGGGTAGATCCCTGGCTTGTCCATCTGTTAATAATAGATGAATAAGAGAGAATATGAAATCTATAGCAACATTAGGAACAGTGCAGCAGTACTAGTCCAAGCACTCACCACTGCTAAGGACATAACGCCTAATACATAAACAAGTAAATATAGAGGGAGGAGTCCAAGAAACATTAATTTTTTCCTAAATATTTCTATTGAAGTTTTAATTAACAAAAAATAATATACTAGCAACACTCGCAACTTAAGGAAACTAATGATTCTACATACAGGCGTTGTAAATTAGAATAATAAACAGCTGCTGAGGTCTTTTTTGGAATTCCAGATACACTGGGCGCACGCCTGGGTAACCGCTAGATAGTGGAAAACAAGAGTAAATGGTGTAGGCAATAGGGCGAGTGGTAATACCTCACAACCACTCAAAACGGCCAGAAACCTGGTCTACAATGAATATGAACAACTGTGCCCCTGCACTAACACAATAAGTGCAAAGCTTCCAGCTTTTTAAATAAGATTGTATACATGTAATAGTGACATATAGCACATCAATCTAAACAGTTGGTGGAGGTACGTAATTCAGTGACACATGTTTGAGTGAGACAGGTAAGTCAATCAATAGTCTGTAATTGGAGTGTCCATTTTCTGTTTATTGTTCCGTTTCAATAGCCAACACGTGTTTCATCGCAAGGAACAAATGCGAATCTTCAGGGCTGGGATAGGATGTGCTGGTTCGGATAGAACACAAAAAGGGGCGCAAAAGGACCGGTCAGTGCGTGGTCAGGAAAATCCAAAATTGTGTTATCTTGGAATTTTAGCTCTAAGGGTATTCACCACGGTGTGGGTGGAATCCCAATTATCGAATTATAGGACGATAGTCTCTTAAGTGTAGAAAAACAAATCTCAGTAATTAGCGACCGTATCTGAAACACGGCGCCGGGAAACTCCAAGAGGGAGAATTTCGTCCGCCAGGACAAGGTATTTCGTTGGTAACGAGCGCACCCGCCCAAACCACGAAGACCTCTCTCCTCCCGGTCTCCACTTAACCTGCTAATTACTGAGATTTGTTTTTCTACACTTAAGAGACTATCGTCCTATAATTCAATAATTGGGATTCCACCCACACCGTGGTGAATACCCTTAGAGCTAAAATTCCAAGATAACACAATTTTGGATTTTCCTGACCACGCACTGACCGGTCCTTTTGCGCCCCTTTTTGTGTTCTATCCGAACCAGCACATCCTATCCCAGCCCTGAAGATTCACATTTGTTCCTTGCGATGAAACACGTGTTGGCTATTGAAACGGAACAATAAACAGAAAATGGACACTCCAATTACAGACTATTGATTGACTTACCTGTCTCACTCAACCATGTGTCACTGAATTACGTACCTCCACCAACTGTTTAGATTGATGTGCTATATGTCACTATTACATGTATACAATCTTATTTAAAAAGCTGGAAGCTTTGCACTTATTGTGTTAGTGCAGGGGCACAGTTGTTCATATTCGTTGTAAATTAGAATGTTTAATACATTGTGGTACATAATGGATACAGATGCCAGTATTACTCCAATATAGATAGAGTCTGATCGAAACATTTGAAATGAACAATCCATTCACATGTCAAACCATCTCTTGGGATTCTCCCTTCACCACTCTTAGATCAAAAAACGATGCATTTGTTTTGACAGAAATATCTCTAAACATATCCTCCCTTGGTTCACCAATCCCATGGAAGTGTCTCCACCATTTCCAAATCTTCAAGAACTTATGGGCACAACCCCATCTTTTGTACGTTAGGTGATCAGTCTCCATATACATATCTAGGCCAGCACGCCATTGTTTTATGGATGGCATGGTGTGTGCTGCCCACTTTCTGGCCAAACTTCATTTGAAAAGAGACAAACAATCATATGGGAAAAAGAACTCTATGAGCAAGAAACACCCTAACCCAATAAATGTCTGACTGTACCTCTCATTGAGTTTTTTTTTTTTAGGGATTTGATCTTTTTATTTATCTCACTCGTTTTATATGGCCTGATGTCACAGGGGCAGCATCTAGTAAGGTGACTAAAGATTCATGACGTGGGGGAAACAACTACATTCAAAGTACTACATAACAATTGATTATGGATAAACTCTGGTTCTGATTCCATGCACAAAGAGGAATAAATTCACCTGCAATCTCAGAGCCGAAAACCCCAGCATTCGATGGGTCCACTTCTCAAAACTTTTCAAACAAGTTACATATGGCTTCCAAATACAAAATCCAAAAAGCAAGAATGCTTGACTTAGATGCTTTGCACAAAGCTAGAAAACTGTAAGATATGCTGATGGCAGTGTCATTTACGAGTGGGGATTTACACACAATTTGATTTTTCTATTGTTTTCATGTTTTTTTTTCAAGCCAATGTATTTTTACAAATGTGCACCACTGCTATACGATTGGTGGAACAGTATGTAATGTAGGATATTGGCAGGGCTGTCGAAATCATGGGGGTCTGCAGCCGCAGCGATTCACCACATTTGCCGTGTAACGTAAAGATGTCAACACAAAAATGCTGTTCCTTGGTCAAACAGATCAAAAGTTACTGAAAAAGTGACATATAACACAGTGGCAGACCATTTGCAAGGGCCAATTCGACCCTTTTTTAGCAGTCAATTTCTGCATGTAGGTGTTCATCTGCAGCCCAGACACTACTGAGGTTCTGACATTTTAAAAATTGAAATACTGCGGCAGAATATGCCTCATAATGCTGCTCAATGTGCTCTTACTTTCTGCATAATTCAATCAAAACTTCCAAATAATTTGACTATCCAATAATGCATCATTCCAGTGTCTCTTCATATTTGGGAGGAAAATCATTCAGAAATTACGTTTTACAAATCTTGGCAACGGATAAATAAGGATGTAGCGTCCCACCCAATACTTTACACATGTACTCGAATGTTTCTAGCCATTTCTAGCTCAGCATCAATTTCATCCTTGCATGAGCCCTTGTCAGCGCTACAATCCATTACTTTAATATTCTACACACTGGTTTTATTGGACAAAAATAGTTCAACTAATGTAAAACATCTAAGAGTCACCCACCAAAAAGTAGTAAATACCAAGAGAAAGGTACATACATCACTCGTTCAGACAACGGCTGCACCAGATACCAACCAGTTCAAGCTAAACTAAATGGCAACCAACTAGCCAGCATTCACAGAATCACCGCCAGCCAAATTAGCTAGTACTGTGATCAGTAAGCAGAACAGTTTTTGAGGTCCCTTTCTTAACAAACACACAATGGGGCCACCAACTAGAGAGAAAAAAAACTTTTCAGCTTTATAAAAACAACTGAAAACACCATTTTATTCTATCATTGTAAACAACCCTGGCTCTCCGGGCTCTGTGACTCAGATATAATGTGCCCCTCAACTCCTCCCGTCTCAAATTCTGATTTGTTTATATCCAGTTTGCATATTATATCAAATAAAGGTGAAATAAACAAAAACAGAAAACTGGCATGAATCCTGTCACTCTGCCTTACATTACAATCCCTTACTTGAGCAGTACCCCTACACTGAGTCTTCATACGCCATCTTTCTTCATCCTGGGAAGCAGTGCCTGACAAGATGCTGCTACCTGCCCTCACTTAAAACGGACTATTCTTACGTCTCAGTCCAAAAGCTAATGTCCTGTCTTCTCTTGGTCTATGAATGCCTCAAAGGCTGCTTCAACCCATCTGTATTCAAGTACATGTTCCCATTGCACAGAATGTAGGGAAAGTGGACATATGCAATGGCGAGAGATCTTTTACTCAAACTGCCAAACCCCATCAGGCAGACCAGTGAACTGGCCCACATCCTTCCTGTGTCCGATGGACAGACACCACTCAGGTGAAGCTAGAAAGCGTACAAGACAATGGCCGTGTAAGTCAATGTTGACCTAGGTTGGTCCACGTGGGCCAGATCCATGGCCTACTTTCAAGACATCCACATAAGATACATTTATAGATGATGACTTTACTGGAACTGATTTACAACGTCAGTGGTTATGCTGAAAAGCTGGCCTTACATTGGCTACCAAAGTGTACGCAACAGTGGGTAAGTGGCGAAATATCAGAGGAAAAGACAACAATAGGTTACATAATAAGAACATCGTTTGCGAGTAAGACAAGAAATGGGCAAGGGGAAATGTAGGGGAGTGGAGAGATGACAAATGTGGTTTGGAGGGACCAGAGAAAGAGATGAGCCACTATGAGAAGAAGGAACCCATTGCACATCAATATAAACTCCTCTCTACGTTAAAAAGGATGGACTAAGTAACAGTTCCGCAAGGTGTGTCCAGAGTTTATTATCAATGGTACCTTCCGGTTCGGTCTCATTTCGATATCAATGCCTTGTTTCTTTGGGAATTGGAGCACACAGTCCAAAAAACTGCAATCAGGCAGCTGAAATTCAGACAATGACTGAAAACCGTGCTAAATGTGTTTGCATGCTGTACACAGTTCGTGCTGAAATAAAAACGTTTCCACACAGTGACTTTTGCAAGTCCAAACATTAGCAGGGCCGCGTTCTATTGACTCGGGGTTTATTCGAGGTTAACCGTCTCCCTCAGCCATGACCAGACTCAGTTTTCTTTCAGTTTAACCCTTGCAGGTGATTTACAGCACTAGTGCAAAGAGTTAAACCAGAACAAACTAATTTCTGCAAACCAGTCGTTGTTGTTCCGATTTTGCCTGAGAGGCAGTGACAAGCAGTGCAAAAAACGCTATATGCGCTTTATTCAAGTGAAACAACCAAACGTTCACCCATGGATGAACTGGCAACGTCGTTGGAAAATCTAGACAATGCGAAAATTAAACTACTCGTAAATTAGGAAATATAATTTGTGTTTTTTAAAATATATATTTTGTCGTTCTTGCTAAAATTTCTTACATTTCAGAAAAAAAGTATTAATTCTTGGCTCATTCAATACCGTAGCAATGATGCCTGGGCCATGGTGCAAGAGAGAAAATGTCCCATTTCAATATTATTGGCGTAGTAAAATACAGCAATTATTAGGGCTCAATGGGCGCCTCAGGACTCTCGGTCCGGGTGCACTGCACCTGCAGAACTCTTGCCAGCTACGCCCCTCGCCTCAGCCAATATAATTGTTCACAGTGTATCCAGTGGTCGAAGTGGGGAAAAAAAAGTAAGGGGACTGTGGGCGGAGAATCAGAGGGCGGGAATAACCTGAGGATTGGATCAGTGGGCGGAGTTAGAGGTGTGGCCAGGATGCGCAAAACATCCCACTCTTTAGTATTTGTGTGGCATTTCACTGACCAGTTACAGCTTATTATGTTATGTAATTCAACCAATGGATACACATGATTATTTAACGATTAATATGAACTATTGACATTAGAAACATATTCCACTTCGTGAATTTATTTTAATCACAGAATGTCCCAAAAATGCTTAAAAGTGGAAGCACGAGCCATTTGTTTCCGAGCCATGGAGTTTCTGTCGTCAGCAATATACACAGAGACAATCAATTTTACGTGTGTAAATGACTGCATAGGAAATGGTACATAAGACAAAGGACTACAAGGTGCAGAAGTCACATGATTACCATACTAGTAGACAGTATAGTTTAATAGTGGTTGGCCTGGAGAAACACAAACTCAGAATTTTAAACTTAATACCATGATTGGGGGTTCTCTTTAAAAAACATTATTGATTTATATCAAAAATAACACTTTTTGCAACATTAGGATAATTAAAGGCTTAGGGAAAAAACCATAACGCTCTAGTTTATACCTTGCAGTTTGTATGCAGCTCTTAGATGAAAGTTAATAGCTCACTGTTGTTTGTTAGGATTTTAACTTATAAACTGCAAGTAGCAAAAGGATCTCACTGACAAAAGCAGTAACCCACTGACCTATTTACATTATGTGCACTTTGTGATGGGCCTGGTACATTTTCTTTGCAGCAGGCACATTAACCCTCTGCGCTATCTTTCCAAGAGTCAAAACTTCCTCTAGACAAATCTATGATCTTGTTCTAGGAAGAAGTTTATTCATCAGTTATGACATTTTTATTATTGCCGAAAATAGCTGACGGCCAGGAAGGAGGCAGCAAGTGCTTTTAACGCCATAATATACGACGCCCCCACTCAAAGTCAGCGACCGTTGCAGTCACACCAATCGCACCGCCTTAGAGCCAGCTCTTCTAAGGGGTCCTGTGACCTCAGTGACAGAGTCACTGTTGCTCTAGCGTCTGCTACTTCGTAGGCCTGCCCGCAAGACTGGAGGTGAACTTCAGTATGGACTGTGGTGGGCAAGCCTTCAAGGTGAACCCACACTTGCCACTGCTAGGGTCCACCTGCTGGTGCTAACACACCAGGGCTTTTCTGGTGCCTTCTAAGGTCTGGCATGGGAATGTGCTCCCTCAGGAGAGTGGTCTGGGGGACTGTTCATTAAGGCTGAACCTGGTTCCCCAGTTCTAAATTTAGCAGCTCTGCCCCCAGTGCTACATCTGCTCCCTCACTGAACACCGTACTGCCCCACTGAGAGAAACTCATACTGCCTTCAGCTACAATCCAATTTGACCTGCTATAAATAACTGGATACGTTTCAATTCAAATTACGCACTAGGCAAGAGCAATATGCTGCCTAAAAGAAAAGGTAACAACATCCTGGAAAAAGCAAACACTCATAAGGAATGAAAGATTTAATAAAGCATATAAAATGTAAGCAGGAACATGGTGAACTTAACGCTTTTACAGTCATTATTCAGAAATCAACAGTATTTTTGCCTGAAAAGTTAAGGACATACCTACAGGGCCCAGAAAGGACCCATTTCAATGTCCACTGCTTATATGCTTACAAAACGTAAGCAGTATGGTTTCAAAAGACCACATTTGTGAACACAAAGCCACCGTACACATTTCGTTTTCCAATCCACCCATCAACCAGGTATTGCAGTACCTCCAGGCAGGGCCGGTCCTAGGATTTTCGGGACCCTGGGCAAAAGGGAATGTGGGAGGCCCCTGAAATCTACATAAGTGACACCTTCTGATCTCAGGGAAGCTGCTTTGTGCAGACTCCACTTGGGCCGCAGCTCCTCTTCTCAGCCACCCCAAGCAACTCTTGTACAGCCCATTTCGAACTGAAGGTGTGAGAATTGCTTGGGGGCTGAGTTAAGCCTGTGTGGCCTAAAGTGCTGACAATGGGTGCCCTGCCGAGTCTCTGAACTGGCTGCCTGAGAGGTGTACCCTCCCCTAGGCCTTCCCACACCATCCCTTAGAGGCCCCAAGAGGGGGGGCCCCCTCCCATGAGCCCGTTTGTGAAGCATTTCTTTCACTCTGATTGGCAGACATACACGAGGACTAGTGGGGTGCTAATTGCCATTGTGGGGGGCCCATCCTGGCAGGCAGAGTGCCAGGCCCTGGGCAGCTGCCCACACTGCCCAAGCCTAGCGCCGGCCCTGCCTCCAGGTAGGAGGTACTGGAGGAAAACAATGCTGCTCAAAGAAAGACAAAAAAAACAAAAGTAGCGCTTTACTGGCAAACTCTGTAAAGTGGCGCTAATGTGTTGGGGTTTGAAAAAAATTCTCTGGCCACTTTAAGAACTCTCCATCTTGCTTTATTTAATTATTTTTCAGAGTTTTAACATTTTATTTCCGAGGCTGCACTTTGGAATAGAAAAATGTCAAAACGGCATTTCCAGCAAAAGAGGTTTTCTTTTTTGCATCCATTTCACAGGGGTACAAATGGACGACAGGAAGAGACGGTGAGAACCATTTCTTGATTCATGATTTTCGGAAAAGTGAGAAGGAGTTAAACAGAACGAGAGGGAATAGGAGTAAGAAAGAGGGGGCAGCTCCCAGCGGCAGAGCAGAAGCGGACACCTTCCATGTCTTGTCTGGGCAGGAAGTAAGAGACAGAGACCTTTTCCTTCTCACTCCCTGGCCGTCCACGAACAGAATATTTCTGACGCCCAGGGACGCATGTTCATAATAAAAAAGTAGGGGAGCGGAATCTACAGACCACTGAGTGTATCATGGGCCCACGAGCAAGAAAAGAAACGGACAAACTGGCCACTGTTGGACTGTGAAAGACAGCAATAATCAGGGTTCAGAGGACACTCCTCAGGCCTTTGGGCCCCGGTGCCACTGCACCCGCTGCACAAACGAAAGTTACGCTCTTGATTGTTCACTCTATTTTACATTCGAAATTCAAACAGCCAAGGGCTACTCTCTATGCAGAGTGAACTGCAGAAAAATAGTAATAATACATATATACATGATTCAGCAACAAAAAAAACATGTTGCACTCCTCTTCATACAGTATATGAAATATCGCGTGCGTGGAAGCAGGACAGGACACAAGACAACAGCTGCATGCCTGTCAGTTACACAAACAGCACAGCCCCCACCCGAGCCGCCTTTAACATGCAAATGGCGCTGATTCATGTGTACACAACTCCATTGAGCAGCAGAAATCCGTTTGAGCAGACTGCCAGCCTCGGGGGTTACCGGCCGCGGAAAGCACTCTCTCAAAGGTGACAGGGAGGGAAAGAGCAGCCAATCAGTATCGAGCTCTCAAGTCTGCTGTGCTCAGTGTAATTATCAGTGGAAACGTGCTTTTTTTTTTGCAAATGTTGTGTGATTTAGTAATTGTATCTCTACGCTCTCTTTGGAAACTTCCAGTGCGTAGTAAAAATTGGCGGTCGTTCAAATGGAGGCTCTTGTCTGCCTCACTGGCTCGGAGCTAGTGTCTCAGGATTGGGAAAGATTCTGTACGCCAGCTATGGCAACAATTCACCGCGTTAATAGGTCAGGGACTCCAGGAGGCATTTCTGCTCTCCAGGGGCGTACCTGCCAGGTAATGCAGCGCCCTATGCATCAGCCAGTGCCAGTCCTGGCGTTCTCACCAACAGCACCTTCCAACAGGAGTCGTCCAGGCGCCAACTTGTAGGGAAACACAAAACGACATGTCCCAGAATGCAAAGCAAGGATGGCTACTTGGAGCTGCTGGACAGTTTTGTAAGGGCCAGAACAGGGGCGGACTTAGGCATGTGCAAGCTGTGCACCTGCACAGAGCCACCAAACCCCAGGGGCCACCACACCAATATATATCCTTAATATAATAATCCTCTGAGGATGGATACATATTTGCGTGGCGGCCCCTGGCAGGGATTTGGCGGCCTCCGGCTCTGTTCCACTTCCAAACACCTTGAGCCCCCCCTCTTCACTGGCCTCCGTGCTCCGCCCCGCCCGGACCCCCTCTTCCTGGGCCCCCTACCTACGCTCCCTGCCCAGGGCCGCCATGAGGCTAGAACCGCCCCTCGCCAGAACGTGTTGGCTGTAGGAAAATGCTTTGTTTACAAATCAACAATATCAAGTTCAACTATTGATGAACTAAAGTCATACTGCTGATGAAGCTGTACTAATGAAAATCAAATATGTAGTGAATTATGTCCCTGAAGGGATGTCTAAGGATTAAAAGTTGACTAGATTATTTGAGACTTTGTGACTGTTATTGCCCATTTAATACTTAATGTGTGCTTGGAGAGGTTTGTATTGATTACACAAAATATAGACTAGGATTTCTGCGCCCCGGAACGATGTTCGCTAAGTTTGACTGGTCATCTTTAAGTTGCTTATTGCTGTATTTGGGTGTTAAATTGTGACTAATAAGGTGCACTCTATTCCCAGACACTATTACCAGGAGTAAGAATGACAAAATTATTTAGAAATACTACCATAAAATGCGCAGCATTATGCCGCAAACTTTGTTCACCCCTGCCACGTGATTTGGTCCTCCTCCGCCACATAATTCCAGTGGCCCCGGGTAACATATATGCCTGCCACATGACAGCTGGCAACGTAAGAAACATTAAGGCAGTCTGGCTTTTAGCCCACACTTTGTAAAACCAAACTTACAATGGTTACACTTCCTCGTGGTGCACGGATGTCACTCTGACAGAGATTCCTCCATCTCAGATGTCCCTACATCACTAGGTCCTGAAGAGACTCCTTATTGTAAAGGGGGTTGAAACACCGTCGACAAAACCTAAAGTAAACCATTTACCAGCCCCTACTATTAAAGAAGGAGGCTGTGTTCATTGTACATTACTTTTGATGGTCAACTTTATATTGTTGGAAACCAATTTCCTATGTCACAATATGTCGCTATTTTTGTAGGTTCCATGTTCACTCGGGACACCCTGCATTGTTTTTTCAATATAAATTTGTTGTTATATGTATAAATCACTGTTGACACTACTAAACATTGAGTGGTGTATGGTTTTTCTTCTCTTTTGGATAACCATCTACCCCTTTCGTATTGCCATTTTACTTACCTCCATTGTTATTATTGACATTGCCCACCGGAACCCCTGTTTCTGTTTATATAATGCATTACTGCCTGCAACATTTTGCTCAATTGAGTATGTGCGATACTGTAATTCTGCAGTGAAAAAACTACAAATCAATCCATAAGTCACAAAACAAGTCGTCAGGCAGTCTCATTTTTTTATTAGCTCGAATTTAACTTGTCTGATACCTATAAAGCAAAATTGATCTATTTCATTTTGCTCAATTGATTATGTTCAATACTGTAATTCGGCCATGAAAAAGCTACAAACTAATTTGTGTCACAAAACACACGTTGTCAGGCTGTCTCAGTTGATTTAAATTGTCGGATAGCTGTAAAATAAATTGAAACAGATCTAAATTGCACTTGACGTAATACAGGGATACAACTGGGATACGATAATAAGAAACGTGTGTATCAGTCTAACCCATCAGAAGTGCTTCCACTGAAGAGCAGGTACTATTTTACATCTGGCAACTACAATCCATCATTATACTTTTTGTTGCATTCAATTCTGTGACTCACATTTGTTCTAGACACAAAGCAATCATTTCTTTAAGTTTTCTTTTTTTACTGCAGCAGGCTTTTTATTTATGAATTTGTCAGAACTCACATGCGAGCCTGACTCCATGACGTTCGCAATATTGGCTTTTGTTTTGCAGGTAGGGATGGCCTGGCCTGAAGATGGCCCCCAAAAGTCCTGGGAGAGCAACAACAAAAGCTGTGATCTTGCAAGACATCAGGTAGCCATCTTGGGGTCAGGCTGCTCTATACCCAGGGCCACTGGAAATATGCTGAAGGTGAGGGTCAAATTATGCAGCAGGTTCGAGTAAATTATGCAGCAAGAAAAGGCAAAGTATGTGGCATGATACGGCACATTTTGTAATAGTATTACTATATTATCATGTTTTTTAAACTTTATAACACTTTCTGACCCTTGGTTGCATTACATTAGGACACATTCAACACCCAAATATATCAATAAGCAACAGAAAGGTGACCAGGCCAGCTTTGCAATGGACCTTCCACTGCACGGCAACACGTGTTGTCACATTATTGGTTAACTTTTGAACCATTTGCGCTGAAAGCAACATTTTTTGTTTCTTAAAATCTGCAGATTATGCGGCAGATGATGGATTATGTGGTAAATGTGGTAAATCTATAATTATGCAACAATCGCCACAGCCGTACAATCGCATAATTCCAGCAGCCCTGCCTATACTGAAGCCACCCGCAGCCCTGCACTTTAACATTTCAGGTGCCCGTCGCCTTTTCTCCATCTCACACTGAGCTCCTCACTTTATATTTCACGTGCCCGATGGCACCCCTACCTTGCTGCTGCCACCACCTTCTCCTGCTGCCAGGTCGCCGAGAAGTTTGAGTGGTGCATCACTGCTCCTCGCATCTTTCTTGTACAAACTTCAAATAGTCTGGTCTGCATTAAAGATCAGACTCCTTAAAATGTTTACACATAACTTGGTAGCATTTTGTACCTGTGTGTTTTTACTACGACTTTGTTTTATGTGTTGCATATTGAGTAAGCACTGTAAGTGTCACATGCCCCCGCAGTTGCTGAGAAATACAAAATGTTGCTATTATGCACATTTCCATGATCTTGCACTCAAAAATACACCTTTCACACATAAGTATACAGATGTGCTTTAAAACCATCTCAAGATACATAAATGTGTTCTCATGTGCTACACGTATGTCCCTTGTTATTTCACAATTTTTGACAAACAAGCATTGTGAAAGCTAACACACCTGTCTATGGTGGACTGATAGGCATTTTTCCAATGCCTGCCTTTGCATGCTTAGCACATTCCAGCCAGACCCATTGGCTTTGCCAATGCCTGCTGTTTATTCCTCCAGCAAACCACTTTCCCCTACTTCATATAAACTAGGAGTTTCAACAGATGGCTAATGACAAGGTCCAGCTTTGTGTATTTCTACGGTTGGGGTTCATATAGGTCAGGAATACCAAATATGCATACAAGTTGTTTTCAGTTTTACCACAGCAGTGAAGTTCTCCATTGTCATGGGTATTTAACTGACATTTTAACCAACAACACTAGTGCATTCTAGGACTTGTAAGTGTGTCTCTTCAAATATACACATAGGGGCTGTCAGTCCCGGCATGCAAACTATTGTTGACTTTAAATGTCACCACGAGCCATAGATCTGGCGTGACCCATGCCGGGTGTGTCGTCCATAAAACCGTGTTGTGTTTTCTTTGTGTTCTGGTCACTGTAGTTCTGCACCTATAATGGGGCAAATAAACTACAGTCACAAGAATGCAACGGAAAAAACATGGTATAGGACCTGCTTCACGCGCTCATTTCCAAGCAGTCTGCATTTTGAACAAGAGAAGTGGATTGAACACGTGGTCTGGAGCCAATTTCTGAGCTACAAAGGCTGCAGGGACTCGTGAGAAAATCCGAGCCGCTGCCTGCTGAACACGGCCCTGCCAGAGAGGAGGGAAACTTCAAAACAGCGAATCAGAGTCGCGTAAACCAACCCAACCAAACACACTGCAACGTGTTTGCTGCAGAAGCAAAACACCTCGTGCAGAACTGCCGTACAAAGAAAACCACTGCTCCCGCCTGTAGCCTGCCACATTGTCAACATCACACCCGCTCTGTTGATATGAAACAACCCTCTCAAAGAGAGAGGAGGCGCAGCGCGCAGGGAGAAAAATGTGGCCGTTTGGAAATGTAGCCAGCGGCACTGTCAGCCCCTGCCTGGCAGCCCGGCGAGGGCGGAGAGCAGCGCAGACGCTTGTCACCGCAGCAGCCTGCGTTTGTGAAATGCATACCTGCCAAGCAGCCACATGTCAGCTGAGACACACACAGCCAGCAACCGCTGCCTTGTTAACGAAGAGCGAATGCAGCCAGGGACTTGCAGTTTCACTTTTACCGTAATAACATAAGCATACAAACACCAACATGTGAATTGTTTTGGATCAAATAGACAGGGCTGTCTGAGGGTCTCACGTGACTTGGCAACTGCGACAAATCATTTGAACCCCCCCCCCCCCCCCCACACACACACACACACACTTGTAATAAAAGGAAAGTAGTGACAGTTGGCATAAGTTATAACACAATTTAGGTAGTGTCTGTTGGCAGTGATTATAATAGAAGACAGGTAGCGCCTGTTGGCAGTGGTGTAATAAAAGCTAGGTAGTGCCTGTCGGCTGTGGTTATAATAGAAGGTAAGTACTGGCTTTTGGCAGTGGTGTAATAAAAGGAAGGTAGTGTCTGTTGGCAGTTGTTGCAATAGAAAGTAGGCACTGCCTGTTGACCGTGGTCCTGACAGAAGCTAGGTAGTGCCTGCTGGCAGTGGTTATAATAGAAAGTAGGTAGTGCCAGTTGGCAGTGGTAATAATAGTAAGTAGGCAGTGCCTGTAGACAGTGGTAATAATCGAAAGTAGGTAGTGCCAGTTGACAGTGGTAATAATAGTAAGTAGGCAGTGCCTGTAGACAGTGGTAATAATAGAAAGTAGGTAGTGCCAGTTGGCAGTGGTAATAATAGTAAGTAGGCAGTGCCTGTAGACAGTGGTAATAATAGAAAGTAGGTAGTGCCAGTTGGCAGTGGTAATAATAGAAAGTAGGTAGTGCCTGTCGACAGTAGTAATACTAGAAAGTAAGTAGCTTGTTGACAGTGGTGTAATAAAAAGTAGATAGTACCTGTTGAAAGTGGTTCTGACCGGAGCTACATAGTGCCTGTTGACAGTGGTTATAATAGAAGATAGGTGATGTCTGTTGGCAGTGGTGTAATAAAAGGTAGGTAGTGCTTGTCGGCTGTGGTTATAATAGAAGGTAGGTAGTGTCTGTTGACAGTAGATAGTAAAAGGTAGGCTGTGCCTGTTGACAGTGGTTCTGACAGAAGGTAGGCAGTGCCTGCTGGCACCGGTTACGGGGGTAGATGTGCCAAGAAGTGCCAGTGCTGTGCCCTCCTTGAGGGGCTCCACTCACCGGTCTGCGGTGGCCAGGGAGGCGGCGTCGGGCGGGGAGCGGCTCCCGGCGCTGGAGCTGGAGTCCTGGCTGCTGCGGTGCTTCTTCTGCCTCCAACTGCCCAGGCTGCGCCGCTTGTGCCCGCCGCCCTCGCCCTCCTCCGGGTCCGGGACCACGGTGGGTCCCACGTCCGACGAGCTCCGGCGCACCCCCCGGCCCGGGGGCTCCTGCGCGCCCGGCTCCGCGCCCGCGCTACTCCGGTTCCCGAGGAAGAAGCGCCCGAGGCGGGCGAGGCCGCCCTTCTTCTTCTCCTTCTCCTTCTCCTTCTCCATGCCCCGGCCTCCGCGGGCTCCTCGGGTGTGTGCAGCCGGCCCCGGTGCTGCGGTCTCTTCTCCGTCTCCCGCTGCCTGTCAGGCGCTCGCTCTCTCACCTGAGCTCAGGTAACACGAGCCCTCCTCCTTCGGCCGCCGCCGCCTGCAGGGGGAGCAGCCCGTGTCTGCCTGAGCGGAGGAGGAGGCGGCAGGGGCTCGGCCGGGCACTGGGGCAGCCCCGGGCGCAGAGGGGCTGGGAGGCACACGGGGGCTGGGGTGCACTGAGCTCTGGTTCTCACGGGGTTCAACTATAACCAGGGTCCGTGTACACACAGGACTCGTGCACACACTAGTGCAAGCCCACTAGGGTAGCAGCAGCCTTAGACACAAAGGAGGGTTCCGGTCACACACCCGGGTGTACTGCGCGCTCTGGTTCTCCCGGGGCTCAACTATAACCAGAGTCCATGTACACACAGGACTCGTGCACACACTACTAGTGCAAGCCTACTAGGGTATCGACAGCCTTAGACACAAGAGGGGATTCCGGTGACACGCCCGGGTGTACTGAGCTCTGGTTCTCACGAGGCTCAACTATCACCAGGGTTCATCCTGTACACACAGGACTCGTGCACACACTAGTGCAAGCCCACTAGCGTAGACTAGCCTGAGACACAAAGGGGGATTCCAGGCACACACCCGGGTGTTCTGCGCACTCTGGTTCTCTCGGGGCTCATCTATAACCAGGGCCCATGTTCACACGGGACTCGTGCACACACGTGTGCAAGGCAGCGCGCACCGGATAGCCTTAGACAAGGAGGGTCGCTTCAGGGTAAGCGGGTCTGGGTGTCCACCCTCGCACAACTGTTCAGGTAGACACAGAACTTGTGAGCACACAGGTTCAAGTACACTGGGGAAGCCTCAGACACAGAAGGGGTTTCAGAGTAAGCATGGCACACCCATGCGCCAGGGTTAACTTAATCCATCAAGTTCAGTTGCACAGAACTCTAGTACACATAGGGTGCCAATGCACCCACAGTGCCTGGTGAGCAGAGCACAGGCACACGCGTTATTCGGAGACTGGGCTTTGTATACAAAGAGTTCAGGTACATACAGGTTCAAACCCACAGGGGCCAGCCTCATGCACAGACACCAATCCGGTGTAAACAGAGCTCAGGCACAAATCCAAGCACATGGGAACAGTCAATCACTAAGCTCTCTTATACAAAGTTTCAAACACACCGGTGTAGGCCTACGGCCCACACCGTGCTGGGGTATAAACAAGCCTGAGACACAATCCGAAGTATGCAAGCTTAGCAACTGAGCTGTGGTACACATTGGACTAACATGCACAAATTGTAATTGCATTTATATAGCGCTTACTCTCTGTCGAGACGTTGAAGCGCTTTTCGGCAAGTAGTTCGCTACTCGGAACCCAATAATTATTAGTGGTGAATTAGTATAGGGAGATATGAAATCAATTTGAGTGGTGGGCATGTGAGTTTGTTATTTGGATTGAGAAAGAATAGTGGAGTGATATAAGAGGGAAGGTTGTAGATTGAAAGTGTTTTTGGGCGATCACAGTAGGAGAGGGTTTGGTATGAGTAAAAGGGAGGTTGAGGGGGAAAGAGTCAGAGGGAAGGGCTTAGAAAGGAGTGTTGGGGAAATCTGAATAGTAAAAGAGGTATGAGTGTGCAAGGGGGGTAGAGGAGTCAAGAGTCTAGAAGGGGTTATTTTGGAGATCATAGTAGTAGAGTGAGGTTTGGGATGAGTCGGAGAGTGGAAGTAGAGGATATATTGAGAGAGGTATAGGGTGCGAAATAGGGCAGGGCATTGGAGAAAGCAGTAGAATGAGGTTTGGGATGAGTCAAATGTAAAAGTGGACATACCTAAGCGCTTGCTGCATATGGTGCCCGATATTTGAAGGTATTTTGCATTCACAAACTTTGCAATTTGTAATATCACTGCGTTTGCAGCAGCAAAATACCTTTTTCAAATGTACAAAACTTATTTTGCGAGTTGGAAAAGTGGGTGTTCCTTTCAAATCGAGATTCAATATGTAATGTATCACTGGCACTCAAGTGCAATTCATGCTGCAAACCATTGATCAGTTACCAAAAACGTCAAAGGAGGTGACAACAAATTTGTTAATGGAATGGGGTAGCCTAGGGGTCCATTCTCCATTTCGGGATTGTGTTGGTAGACTCAGGGGTGGGGAGATTGAGTAGGCAGTGGTCGAATACTGCCTGCTCCCATTGATTTATTTATTTACTTATTTATTTCTTCCCTTAAGGAACATGGGCTGCTTAAAAATAAGAAAATAAAAGTTTTCCATTTTAAAATAAATGCAAACACAGGGATGGTGCTCTTCTGTTTCTTGCAGGCCACCATTCTGGTGTTAGTGGCCAATTACAGGAGGCCGAAAATTGTGACCTTTCTTATTATATTAATTAGGTTACTCACTGGCTGAATTTTACGGGGCATTGGACTGGGCTCCCTGGACTTCATTTTACTGGGATTTCCTGAACTGCTGGCTCCCAGTCGCGGCTCCCGCTCCACGGTTGCGCCGCTGGACCCGCCCACACCGCCCACACCGCTGCGGGACTGCGAGGCAGTTCTCATCACACCTGCAGCCTCTTCCTGCAGCGGCTACGCCCCCCGCCTGGCTCCTCCATAACTGTTCGCAACACCCGCTTCGCGGGTGTTACTCACTGGCTGAATTTTACGGGGCATTGGACTGGGCTCCCTGGACTTCATTTTACTGGGATTTCCTGAACTGCTGGCTCCCGGTCGCGGCTCCCGCTCCACGGTTGTGCCGCTGGACCCGCCCACACCGCTGCGGGACTGCGAGGCAGTTCTCATCACACCTGCAGCTTCTTCCCGCAGCGGCTACGCCCCCCCCGCCTGGCTCCTCCGGGCAAAGGGCGGGCCCTAGTAGGCCAGTGTAGGCTGGGCTGGGCCTACTCTCTAACGCCTGTATTGAACTGTAGCTGTGGACCCTGATACAGGCGACTGTCATGGCTATGCCGTCTGAGGAGGGAATAACTGGGAAGGCGGGTGGGTTAAGAAATGGGTCATTGAACAAATATTTTTCTAGGGTCCTGGGTGATGGCGATAAGGAAACCTCTATGGCTGAGCGTAGGGCTGAGCGTCGACGCTCTGTTGAAAGTATGAAAAACAGGTCCCTTACCGATACCGCTCCTTACCCTGTTGCCCAGGAGGGAGGTTCACCCAATATCAGCGAGGATGTATTAACCCAGGATGGCGTCCCTCTTTTGTTGCGGGATTGTACACCCACCCCCTGTTTGCCTCCCGATCAGATTGTAAGTGTCTCCCCCCTCCTAGTCTCTGTTGTATGGCTGCTGATCGAATCACCCAGACCCCCATTGCAGTAAAGCCAAGGAAGACGAAGCCAAAACAACTAGTTGTGGTGGAGATGCATGGCCCACCACCTAGTAAGAGAAGAAGGAAGTTGAGGGAAGGGCAGGGTAAAGCCAAAATTCCCCACTCCGATTTCGGTAAAGTATCAAAGCCCCCTATCATCCCTGATACAGCAATAGTGGAGGTGCCAGATTCTCCTTCAACTCTGCCACTACCGTTAGTGGTGGCTTCACCTGACATGGGTACCAACACCACAGACCATGATATTAATTCTGGGGACCCACCACCGAATGCATTACTCCCCGCCACATCACTGGGGAACTTGGAATTTTTACTTAGGTCCCTGCTCCTGCCCATTAGTGAGAGCATAAAGAAAGTTGAGATTAGATTGACCATCCTGGAGACTGCCATAAGCAGTATGGTTACTTTAGCCAAAGCCCAGGAGAGCGGGGCTGTCCCACCCGCAACCTCGGTTAGGTTATCCTCTACCAATGCCCCAACTGCTCCATCCCAGCTCCACAAACCAAAGTCACAGTCCCATGGCAGGGCTGACCCCGTCTACCAAAAACCGCAACCTCTAAAGCATATAAACATCCCAGTAGCAGGGCCAGTGGGTGATTCCCAAAGGGGACCGATATTGGCCCCCACAGGAAATAAGCGGGAGGAACAGGGAAGCGCCAGACATATTAGAGCTCCAGTGACCAAGGGGCCACAAGTGGAGATACCTCCACAAGCGGTGCCTTTTGTGGTCGTCTTGACAGGGGTTCCGCCGTTATTAGATAACAAGAGGGAGGGCTACGCTCAATTGAAAAATAAAATTATACACTGGTTGAGTACTTATAGGCCCATTTCAGATAACATTGATGGGGACATAGTGCATGTCAGGCGGCTCAATTGGTTGGGTAGCAGATGTAAAGATATTGAGGGTGACCTTGTGGTGGTTAATTTTAGAGACCCGCGGGCAGTGGATTACATATTAAACTGGCCCACTGGAAATGGAGACAATTGCATTATCCCTCGGGCTCTGACATACTTCTACCCTAGATCAGTGGTGTTTCCCCTAACCCATGTAAGTGGGCTCTACCCCCCCAGACCCAACCCCCGCCTCTATACAGTAATAGGTATGCTTCTCATGGCCAGTACCCCGCCCAGGCGGCTGACCCTTTTGGCTGGATCACGGCACCCCAGAGACACAACAGAAATAGCAACAGCAGAATGGAGCACTTGAGACCCTTTACCCCTCTGGAGACAGGCAACAGGTTCTCGTTGCTATCCGGTATAGAAGACTGCGACTGATGTCTACAGTCTAAGGGGGAGAGGGGTGGCCAACCAAGTGCAGCTAATCCAAAGGGCACAGATTTTGAGGCACTAAGGGTGGCAAGACGTAAAGACAATAGACAGGTGGGCCCCTTGGTGGCTCAAAGTACGGATAGCAGTATTACCAGAGTCTCTACGGCTGTATTGTGTATAGACACCATAGATGGTAGCATTGCATCCCCCAAGTCATCTATCTGTGTGGATACCATTCCCATGCCCAAGGAGGAGGGAAGGTGTGGGAGCAAGGGGGACCCTGGTATAGTTTCTATGGGTCACAGGGTAATACACCTGTTATCTTGGAACATGGCAGGGTTAAAAAGGAAGATGGCTCTACCAGAATGGCACACATTCATTGAGAAGTTTGATGTTTGTCTGTTCCAGGAAACCTGGAGTCTGCTCCCACTACACAAATCTGGCTATACTACATATTTTTCCCCAGCAGTAAGCAGAGGGAAGGGTAGACCAGCGGGAGGACTATCGGTTTGGATTAAAATTGATCTGGATTGGGATGTTGTCATTCATGATTCAGTGTGTAGTGATGTACTACACCTTTCTTCTAGGGGACACATTGAGGGGAGCAGTCTCGAATTATTTAATGTTTACGCTAGAGGGGCACCGGGGGATACTTCCTCAGTAATTTTAACGAGTCTAGACTTAGCATTAGCTAAGTGTCCCCCATCTGCTAAAATTATAGTGGGCGGGGATTTTAACTGCACGTATGAACCCCTTTCCGGGGACGATCCCTTGGGTACCGAGGAGGAAGATTCTAGATGGTCCATCCCAGCTTTGTCACTACCCCCTATTCGAAAATGGTCAGCAAGGGCAATACAAATGAATGCCCTCACTAGGGAACACAATCTAAGAGCACTCAACGGCAGGACTATGTCTGACAGCGTTGGTGCAATGACCTTCAACAGGCTTAATGGTCCGTCTAGAATTGATTACATCTTACTGGACGTTAGATTGTGGAAAGACCTAATAGATATGGAGGTGGTGGCTACACAGGATAGTGACCACAACCCCCTCTGCACTAAGTTTAGGTGGGGTAACCCCAAGGGTAGGGGGATGAGTGCTCCCCTGAGGTTAACCAAAGAGGTTGTCCCTTACAATAGCAACCGTAGGTTGAAATGGGACAAGGCCCAATTGCAGGAAGATCAACTTGGGAGTATAAAATCTCTTGTGGTAGATCTGACCTTGGACCTGGCGGTAGGGGAACAGGGAATGGGAAGAGCCTCTGAGTCGCCCATTGCCTTTGATACAGCCTACAAAACCACAATAGAGCAAGTGAGCCAATATTTTTTATTTAAAGGGAAAAGCCATAGAGTTAACAACACACCTCCCATCTCTAGTAATCCCTGGTATTCGGCCCAGTGCAAGGGAAAAAGGAAAGAGCTAACAGCTGCCCTACTTAAAAAAGATCCCTCACTAGTTAGAGCGGCTAGGAAGGACTATTCAAGGGTAATGGCACTGGCCAAACGAGAGTGGGAGGAACAACATTGGCAGGACCTAAACTGTGCTGTCAGCATGAGGAATTCAAGGTTATTCTGGGACCTTATTAATAGAGCAAGGCAGCAGAGCGCACAGCCTTTAGCCGCCCACATAACAAGCCAGCAATGGTTTGACCACTTTTCGGCACTATATGGTGGAACTGAAGTCCCCTCTTGTCCAACGGTAGCTAGGGGTGGAGAAGGGGAAATTATAGGGGAGCTCGAGGACCCATTCTCGCCCTCGGAAGTAGTAGTGGCCATCTGACCCCGAAGAAGGCGGCTGGCCCGGATGGGATCCCGGGGGAACTTTTGATCGAGGAACCTAGGGCTTGGGCCGAATTAATCGCCATTATAATGAATCTGATTGCCAGGGGTCACCCCGTGCCAGACTCTTGGAAGGGGGCAGAGGTGATCACTGTATTCAAAAAGGGGGCTAGAGAGGACCCTGCCAATTACAGACCTATCAGTCTGATAGACGTGATTCAGAAAGAGGTTGGCAGGGTCATCATCTCAAGGGTTGGAGCATGGATGGAAGAGGAACAAATCCTCTCCCACCTCCAAGCAGGATTCCGCCAGAAGGTGGGTACGATGGACCAGGTCTTTCGCTTTTTTGTCATCTATTGGAAGCCAGTTACCATCAAAAGGGGTAGCCTTTACATGGCTTTCATAGATCTCAAGACGGCTTTTGACCTGGTCCCTCGAGTAAAGCTGTGGGAGACACTGGAGAAGATGGGCTTCCCCGGTTCTCTTCTGAGTTTTATTGTAAGGCTCCACGAGGGGAATTATGCGAGGATCAGATGGGGCACCCAGGGCCATCTGACAGATAGGGTGCCCGTGAGGAGGGGAGTACGCCAGGGATGCGTTATGGCCCCGACCCTCTTCTCTTTGTTTGTGAATGGAGTGGTGGATCATCTGAGAGAGGAAGAGGCGGATGCACCATCCCTGGCGGGGGAAAGAATCCCCACTCTACTCTTCGCGGACGACATACTGATCTCTAAATCCCCGGTGGGACTTCAAAAGCTTCTGCACCGATTCAGCACCTTTTGCACAGATAGAGGACTTACCATTAACACCTCGAAAACTAAGCTCATGGCTCTCTCACCCTCCAAAAGATTTAGAAACAATTTTACGCTCAATGGGGCACCCTTGGGGTTGGTTGATTCGTTCGACTGTTTGGGGGTACGGGTAAATAGTCGGATGAACTGGAAGGACCACCTGGCCAAAATGTTACTTGGCCATAAAAGAGTATCAGGGGTGACCCTGAAGGAGCATCGGGAGTCAACGAGTAAACCTGTGGCACCGGTCATGGCAATCTATGAGGGCCAGATACTCCCGGCCGCATTATATGGCTCAGAGCTGTGGGGGTTTGAAAATGTTTCTGAGCTAGTAGCAGCGGAAAACAAGTTTCTGAGGGACTTGGTGGCTCTTCCCGTTTCTACCCCGCTAATTCCATTGCGGCTAGATCTGGGCAGGCGATCCTTCAAAGACCTAGTGCGGCTGCGCCCTCTACTGTTTTGGGCTCGGTTGCGAAGGACCAGGGAGCTTGCCAAATATGCTGCTGGGCTGGATGAATTAATATTGCTCGACATCGGTAACAAGATCAGGTGGTTAAGCAACGTGAGGCAGTTGGTGGTGCAATTGGGCCTGAGAGATGTGTGGGCGAGTCAAATGCCACCCCCCAAACCGGTGATTAAGAAGTTATACTGGGACTGGGTCCAGGCAGAGGCAACACGCAGTGGGGTTGGGGGTTTACTCACTGAGCGGTTTTTAGAGTTTAAATGGTCTAGAAAGTTGGAACCCTTCCTCGACCTCATAGCCAAGCCTCTGGACAGAGCCCTTTATTTAAAACTCAGGTATGGGACCCTTCCGGTGCACGAGTTCACCGCGGGGTGGTCTAATGCTGATGGTCCTCCGCGCCCCTGCCCCGGGTGCGCGGCTCCAAAGGAGTCTGTGGCGCATTTACTTTTTGCCTGACCCGCTTATAAAGTTGCCAGGAAGGTCTGGTTGAAACCAGTATGCATGGCGTTGGGTTTGAGGTGCCATAGAATGGCCTTACGAGTTCTCACCACTGACCCGACATCCTCTGCCATGGTATGCGGGGTGGCTAAATATTTGAGCAGTGCATGGCTGACTCGTACTAGGAGGATGAAGCTTTACCCCACCCCGCCAAATTGTTAGCAGGCCCTTATTGGCAGGACGCTATGATGATGACTTGATGGATTTGAAGTCATTCTAACCATTATGTAATAATGTAATGATGAGGATGTTTGGCTGGGGTCTCATAATAATTATCCAATGTACTGTATAATGTGTAGGCTTGAACCTTTTAAGTAGGGAAATGTTATTGTTGATAGTTTTTACCAATGTTTTATTGTGTAAAATGTATTCTTTTATGGTGAGAATTTTTACCGAATAAAGATTTATACAGCATAATAATTAGGCAGGTCATTCTGCAACCTCCCTACCAATAGATACGTTTTTATTGTACAGTTAATTAAAAGTTTCACAAAAGCAAAAAAGCACCAGGGGCCCTAATATGTATAGAGCGCAATTTCCCTATTTGCCCCCTGGCACACCTTAAAACAGGTGCGGCGGGCGTAATCAAGGAAATTGCACCCTATTACTTAGAATGTGCTGCCCCCAGGTCAACTGCGAACTCGTGCTGACCTGGGGGCAGCACTTTCAAGTGAAATATGGAGCAGCTTTGAAGCATCTGCTCTGTGTTTCACTGTGCAGGCTGCAACCCTCCTGCCCTTTCAAAGGGGATGTCCAGGGGGTCCATGGGACCCCATTTCCCCAAGCCAGAGGGCTGCTATCAGGGGGCGCACTGATAGTGTGCCTCCTGCGATCGTCTTTGCCTTTGCGCCTACGTCTGTAATCCGACACAGGTGCAAAGGCAAAGGGATTACTTCATTTGCATAGGACACGCCCCTGTGCAAATGAGGGAACGTCCTCTTGAGAAAGCACTGGCGCTGTAGCTGCGCCAGCGCTTTCAGGATTACAGAAAGGGCCGCACTTGCATATGCGACCCCTTCTGTAATACCAAATTACCATGGGGGTGCACAAAGCGGATGCAAATGCCCCGGGCCACTTCGTGTAATAAGACTAACCCTGGGCGAAGTACTAGGCTACGCTCGCATAGTTTGTGAAGTTTGTGCTACTTTGCACTACGCACATTGCACGTGGCATAGTGCAAACACGTAGCATAGCGTAGCTGTAATTTTTTGCTTGCTCGCGGTCCTCAACGTCAAGTTGGCCACTGCGAGCGCGCAAAATGACATCCCGGCGAGACTTTTTCCTCGTTCGCGATCAGCAACATCAAGATTCTCAACGCGGGGAGGTCAGGTTTCTCATTGCGAGTGGTCACGTATGCTCACGGCCGCTCGCAATGAGAAACTACCAGTCTGCGTTGAGAAGGCTGCAGCTCGAGTAGAAATCTATTCGAGTGGCAGAAAACGACTGCTTGCACTGTGCAAGATGCGGTTTACACTGTTTGCACAGTGCGGACAAGCATCCGGCACTGTGCAATCAGTGAGAACAGCATTTTGCACAGTGCACTACGCAGTTCGCGTAGCTCAAAGTGCACTTCGCGTAGCTACGCGTAGCACTACTAGGCGAACTACGCCCAGGGTTAAATATGACCCCTGATGCATTTTTTGTTTCATAAAATGATCCATCAGAGCCCCAGAAAGGTTAGTTGGGCTTTAGAAAGTACAGGGTTGCGATCCTTGATCAAGGCACTTTAAAATGGACATAAAGCACAATGAATAGCGCAGTAAAACTTTAGGCTCCGAAGGAAAAAGGTGTGAAGGCTCCGGGAAAGGGCAGGGAATCATTGTTTAACCATTGCAAACGGCACCTTAAAATGATCATTGGTTATCTGTTCAAAATAGACACTAATTAGCGCCGGGGTGTGTCGTCTGCCTGGTCGGAGCTAACTGCATAGCGTTTATTAGATTTTTTGCGGCAAAGGTCATAGTGAGAAATCAAGGGGACAGGTGCAGCAGCCAGGCAGTCCCAGGGACTTCGAGTGTTTGATTTCCCGTAGTGCTATGGTTCAGGCAAACAAGCAAAAAGTGCAAAGTGCGACGTGGTTGTGGCCGCTGGAGTGTCCGAAACGTGGTTCAAATCAATTAATTAGCTGCTGTGGCCTGAGGGAGCTCAAGCTGATGAGTGTGGTCTGTGGGTGTAGCAGCGGCAACCGTATAGTGACCATAGAGCCCTTCAGATGTTTGACGGCAGCTGTGACGTGTTGGCGCAATGTTTAGAGCCCGGCTCCCCGTATTCGAAGCCTGACCCCAATTCTGACACTGCCGCCTGAAAGAATTTGATTACTTTGATATTTAAAATAGTTATCCACTGGGTTCAGGCAGGGAAATACAGTTTGGTGGAAGGTATGCGTTCCCAAGCATACAAACTCTTTGCGAAGGAGACTTTTCCTCAGGTGAAGCAATATGGGGCAGATGCAAACAATTCGAATGATGGTTTCCTCTCCCGGCCCCAGAAAAGCGGCAAGTTGCAGTTAGCGCTGCCGATTACTGCAATGCCAGGCATCTGCCACCCATGTTTCACTCGCCCAGTCTGAGAGCCACATATCTGGCTTTGAGCCGGAAGAGATAAGTGCTAGCAAAGCACTTCTGTTGGATCCAAGGCGTATAAGAATCGACCACTGCCTAAGCCTGTCTATGTGGTGAGCTGCACGCGCTTAGACGCCCTTGGGTAGTAGCCGCTATATAAATATATAAGTAAATAAATAAATAAATACTTGCTTAGCGTCGCCAAGTTGTCCAGCCTTGAAAGACTTTTGCTGTAGTTAGTGCAAGTTTTTTTAATGCTGACTGTGAAGGTGTTTTTTTCCAGGCTACCGTATGTGAAAGTTTCACCAATAGTGATTTTGCGATGTGACCTTTTAGTGTATAGGCCGCTTCACAAAATCAGCGTCTGTTCGCAAAACATAAGTTCCCAATTTGCAACCACTTTTGAGCAAATGGATTCTTAGTACATCTGGTCCATAATGCAGACACACAGAGAAATTTCATCACACAGAGTATCGGCAGGTTATGATGAAACACACAGGGCTCGATTGCTGGCACAGTCATGGCACCGGTAGACACGGATTCAGACACACAGAGCCACTGCGCCCACTGGGGGCCAATATACACAGACGCATATTTGCTAACTTTCTTTAACCAAAAAGAGGGAGGATTTTTCAGAATTCAAAACCATTAAATTATTTTGCTGATGATATCATTGGAAATGATGTACTGATATAAAGTGCTGAGCTGGAACCCTTTCAGACTTAGTTTTAGACCAACCTGCCTTTTACAGACAGCTGTGCATCAGTGCTCAAAACCGCCACAAACCTGGCATGTCTGATGGGCCAAGTATGGGCCATAGGCCCATCAGCGGAACACTGAGACTAACCCTGGGCGTGGTACTACACCATGCTTGCGGAGCGCGAGTAGTTTGCGCTACTATGCACTACGCAAATTGCACGTAGCACAGTGCAAAAACACGTAGCGTAGCAGGCATTTTTTGCTTGCTTGCGGTCCTCAACGTCAAGTTGGCAAACGCGAGCGAGCAAAATCAACATCCCGGCGAGACTTTTTCCTCGTTCGCGATCAGCAACATCAAGGTGCAGATCGCGAGCGTGGAAATTAAACCTCCCGGCGAGATTCTCAACATGGGGAGGTCAGGTTTCTCATTGCAAGTGGTCGCGTATGCTCGCGACCGCTCGCAATGAGAAACTACCAGTCCGCGTTGAGAAAGCTGCCGCTCGAGTACAAATCTACTCGAGCACCAGAAAACGACAGCTTGCACTGTGCAAGATGCCGTTTGCTATGATTGCACAGAGCGGACAAGCATCTGGCACTGTGCAATGAAGTGCGAACAGCATTTCCCTACCGCACTACGCAGTTCGCGTAGCTACGCGTAGCATGCGTAGTACGAAGTGCACTTTGCGTAGCTACGCGTAGCTCTACTATGCAAACTATGCCCAGGGTTAACTGAGACCGCGTCAGTGCACCCTATTGCAGTCAATGCGTTGCCCCCCAGTGCACCTGCAAACTCCCACTTGTCCTGACTGCAGCTTATTAGTGAAAAGCAGATCAGATATTTGAAGCAGTGGGTTTGCCTTACATGTGCAGATGGCAACCTGCCTGCCTGTATAAGGGAGACAGAGATCCCCTACAGGCGAGTGCAGTGAGTAACTGCCTGCAAGGGATATCTGGAGGGTCAATGAGACCCTGTCCCAACCTTTTAGGAGGCACCCCTGGAGGGTGCACTGACTGTGTGAAACTTCTTTGTGTTGCAAGTTAGTGCACCCCCTCACAACTTCTTTGCCTCTGCATCTGTGTTTTGTAATAACAGCACAGGCAAAGAGGCGACGTGTTTCTTCATTTACAGGTGGCCACACACCCATGACAATGAGGGAACACGACCTTGAGATAGCGCTTGTGCTACCTGTGCAGTGGTGTGATCTGGATTTCAGAAGGGTCTGCAGCTCCTTCTGTAATACCAAAGTTCCCCTGAGGCACAGAAAGCAGGCATAGATGCCCTTTGCCCTCCCAGGACATTTGAGTAATAGGATCAGGAGTTCTTTACAGAAACAGCTTCTTTCTGAAGTAAGGCCCACAGTCACAGTCTGTGCACTTACACATTCACTTATCTTTTAGGTAGTTTTAAAGTGGCAATGCTGATCTCTTCTGTACAGAGAAGCCAACAAGTTAATTAGCCCCTTCTCTTATTTCAAGAGAAGCCCGTTTTCTGAACTGACTGCAGGTCTCTACCAGCTGGCTGCACTAGGGTTTTACTTTTAGATTTTTCTCTGTGCTAGAGAAGGAACTAAACTCCTGAGGCACACTCTGATTTCAAAAAGGAGATAGAATGGCAAGCCTAAATCTCTACATGGCAAGGTGTCTGCAAACTCAGTAGCCTACTTCCTAAATTGGTAGATGTGTCCAGTATGCACAAAGCAGCAGATGGCCAACCAATACAGACATCTGGTACATAACTATACACAACTATACACACAATTTAACAAGCACACACAGGGCGCATGCAAATTGATATGATATGTCAGTAGACACATACATCAAGTATACCCAGGTCTTGTGGGGTCTGGGCTTAGGTAGCCACATGGTTCACGTATACGTTGAGTTATGTGAACACCCAGAATTCTAATACATCCTGGGAGCAAGCTAATGTTTGTTGAACACAAGGACCTTTAGTAGACCCCCCTTCACCCAAGTTCACACACAGTCCCAAAAATGGGGGTCACAGAACACAGAGCTCCTGTAAAGAGTTCAGCACACATTAGGATACAGTGCTCGCGCTGTATTTCCTTCACATGTTGCTTTGACGAGGGGCGGCTCGTCGGCTAAGGCAGTGGAGCTGCGCCCGACACTTCTGTGAGCAGGTGAAAAAGGAAAAATAAAAGAATAACGCATTGTTATTATCATTTTATTTCTCTGCCCTTACTCAGCTGGTAAGGGGCGGGGCTGGCCTGTGTCAGAGGAACAGGGGGAGGTGTGGTGGCACTCTCCTAAGTGTGCATGAATGTTTGGCTGGCCGTCTAGAGCCGGCCAAACAGCTGTATGCACTTTGCATGTTACCCACCCAGGCTGCATTACAGTCCCTGTGCCTCATGGGAACAGTCCAGCCCGAACTGCCAAGCCATGCCTTCCCTGGACCGGAAACAAGCTTCCGAGGACCGGTTTCTGGCATTCCAGCCGTCTTCAGCCCGGCTTGCTTGATTCCAGTGGCAAAGTGAGCAAGGGACTCACGTCTGAGCATACCCTGACAACTTATGTGGAACAAAGCGGTACAAAAGGGGATGCCAACCCTCCCCAGAACTCATCCGCAGACCGGGGCCAGTGGGTGCCTCCGAAATGCTTGTCCGGGGGGGGGCCCTCAATGCCACGTCCACCTAAAGGCTGTCTGCACCCCTCATACCCGGAGGGCACTCTGGATTGCAAAAGCGCAACAGCTCCGTGGGGAGTGCCAGCCCCTCACGGGCCCGGCGCTGCTCCGCAGGAAGCAAGACACGGGCCTGCAGGCCTCGTGTCCGGGGGGGCCCCTCACCAGGAACGTGGCCCTGGACTTCCCTGCCAGGCACCTGCTTTGCCATGCCAACCTGTCCCGCCCCGTGGGGCAGAGCTGGTACTTCCTGCAGGCACATGGGCAGTGCCAGCTGCTGACCAGCCGAGCAAAGCAGAGCGCGCCCTCGGAGCAGGACTATGACGAGGCACAGGCCGAGGGGCAGCTCTGGGCATGGGTGGACGGTGCCCAGCTGCGCAACCGTGCCACGGGCGCTGCACTCAGCCTGGATTACCTGCAGTGCCAGCGGATTCAACATGCCTCCTCTGCCCCCCGCCCCGTGCCACTGCCTCCTGGGTGCATCACCGGAGGGGGCAGTGTGCTGGCTGTGGACTCCGAGGACTGCTCTGTGGTCTTCAAGGCTCTGCCCGACACCCCCAAGAACGAGACAACGGCCCCCCGAGGGCAGTAGAAGCACTGGCGGCTGATCCCCAACCCGGGCATCCAGGAGGAGCTGAAGAGGGTGCTCTGCCCCTTCTTCCTACAAGTCGACACGTTCCCCTGCTCTCTACTTACTGGCAGCCGAGAGGGGGGGCCTGTCCAGGTTCGACCATTCCTGGAGGACGAGACTGACCTGCAGCTGTGGTACTGGAGCTAAGGGCGCCTCATCAACCTCCACTCTGGGTAGGCATTGGTGGCGCTGAGTAATGGCTCTGCTGTGCTTGCTCTCACGCCCCCTGGCTGTGCTTGCTCTCCAGCCCCCTCGCTGTGCTTGCTCCCCTGCCCCCTCGCTGTGCTTGCTCCCCTGCCCACTGGCTGTGCTTGCTCCCCTGCCCCCTGGCTGTGCTTACTCTCCTGCCCCTGGCTGTGCTCCCTCTCCTGCCCCCTGGCTGTGCTTGCTCTCCTGCCCCCTGGCTGTGCTTGCTCCCCTGCCCCCTGGTTGGGCTTGCTCCCCTGCCACCTCGTTATGCTTGCTCTCCTGCCCCCTTGTTGTGCTTGCTCTCCTGCCCCCTCGCTGTGCTTGCTCTCCTGCCCCCTCGCTGTGCTTGCTCCCCTGCCCCTCGCTGTGCTTGCTCCCCTGCACCCTCGCTGTGCTTGTTCCCCTGCCCCCTGGTTGTGCTTGCTCTCCTGCCCCCTGGCTGTGCTTTCTCTCCTGCCCCCTGGCTGTGCTTGCTCTCCTGCCCCCTGGCAGTGCTTGCTCCCCTGCCCACTGGCTGTGCTTGCTCCCCTGCCCCCTCGCTGTGCTTGCTCTCCTCCCCCCTCGCTGTGCTTGCTCTCCTGCCCCCTTGCTTTCCTGCCCCCTGGCTGCGCTTGCTCTCCTGCCCCCTGGCTGTTGTTGCTCTCCTGCCCCCTCGCTGTGCTTGCTCCCCTGCCCGCTGGCTGTGCTTGCTCCCCTGCCCCCTGGCTGTGCTTGCACCCCTGCCCCCTGCCCCCTGGCTGTGATTGCTCCCTTGCCCCCTCGTTGTGAGCGTTTTTTCTGTCCTCTATTCCCTGTGTGTGGCTCTGTGTGTGTGTGGTGGCTCTGTGTGTGTGTGTGGCTCTGTGTGGCTCTGTGTGTGTGTATGTGTGGCTCTATGTGTGTGTGGTTCTGTGTGTGTGTGTGGCTCTGTATGTGTGTGTGTGGGTGGCTCTGTATGTGTGTGTGTGGGTGGCTCTGTCTGTGTGTGTGTGGGTGGCTCTGTGTGTGTGTGGGTGGCTCTGTGTGTGTGGGTGGCTCTATGTGAATGACTGTGTGGGTGGCTCTGTATGTGTGTGTGTGTGGGTGGCTTTGTGTGGGTGGCTCTGTGTGGGTGCAAATGCAATAGGTCTCGCATTTGCGAGCGATTAAGCTATTGGCATTTTAAATGACAATGCCATTTATTTATGTTTTAAAAACAAAAACTTAAATAAAAATAATGTCATGAGCAATGCCAATAGCTCTAACTTTTACAATGCCGAGACCATTGCATTGTAAATGCTTGTTTAATGATGTTCATGATATCACTCTCTTATAGGGTTTCTTAATTATTCATGATGAGGACCGGTCCGTATGCATTTTCACTTTTTGATGCACCTTATGATGCTATCTTTTTAGTTATATGTAACAAAAAGGGGTACCCTTGAATTAATTTCCTAAATCGGGGAGTATAACTATGTGTAAATAAACTATTTAGGAAATGGCTGACTGAGTGGACCTAAACATAAATAGACACACTATGAGACCAGAAAAAAGAGAAGTTATTTTAAAAATATATATTTTTATTATTTTTATAAGTTAGCTATTAAAAAATCCAATTTTTTTCACAATTTTATAAAGACAAAAAAAGACATACAATTTTTAGTCATAATGAGGATACATCTATAATCTCGTATGTGGCCTATACAAGATAAAACCAATATTTCTGTAACTGTCTAAGAGGCTAATCATACACACATATCCATTCATACATGGCCTAGGTTTATTTAACATACATCAAAACATGATGTTGTCGATATAGAACCTGAATGTGTGTGCCAACAATAGTTGACCTGGAAACAAGCAGGGTCCCAGGATGCTTGTTTCAGGGCCAGGGAGGACGTGGCTTGGCAGTTTGGGCTGGACTGTTTCCACGAGGCACAGGGTCAAGAGTGATTTGCATATGGCTGGGTCCAAACTGGGGTGGCGTGGTGAGCAAAAGAACAATGGATTATACCCAGTTCTTTGTGACTGGGTGAATGTGTGCATTGTTCAGCAATCCGCCCATCATTTGTTCCTTTTGCTTTTGTCGCCCTAAGTTGGAAGGGAGTGCCGTGACATGGGTCCCGTGCTCACTGCGCCATTGGATTCAAGCTAGCCTGGCTGATATGGGGTGATGCCCCGAAACTGGTCCCAGGATGATTGTTTCCGGTCCAAGGAGGACCTGGCTTAGCAGTTTGGGCTGGACTTTTCCCATGAGGCACAGGGTCAAGACTGATTTGCATATGGCTGGGTCCAAACTGGGGTGGCGTGGTGAGCAAAAGAACGCTGTATTAAACACAGATCTTTGTGACTTCGGGTGAATGTTTGCATTGTTCAGCATTCGTCCATCAGTTGCTCCTTTCACTTTTAGAAAGTTAAATTTTTTTTCTGGCTAAACCAAATGTGCCTTTCTGTCAGTGTCCAAAGTCTCATAACTGTGAATTACTCTCCTGTTGTGTTTTGTGTGTTGCTAACAGACTTGGGACAACAGAGGCCTACGCATGGAGGAAGTGGGTATTTCTGACAGGATAGCTGGGAAGGAGTTGTACCTTGCCTGGATTATGCTTCAATGGTTCCATACCTATAGCACATGCAAAGGAACCTGGCACGAGTCCCTTCCTTGCTTTTGTCACCCTAGACAATCTGTACCCAAACTCAGGGCAATATGAAGAAATTACTAGAACCATTTTGGGAGTAGGCAATGCCTTCTCCCCCCCCCCCCCTACACACACATAAAGCCTGGCACTGGGTATAAATGTGTCACCTTCAGAACCTTTCATCTGAACACTCCTGGACCTGTAGAGGAGTCAGAAGATGTTGCACCCTTCTTTCTGAAGAAAGAAGATTGGACCTGCTTGCATTGAACCCAGCCTTCCCAGAAGTAATTCCAAGGGTCAGTTGGCTGACCACCTGCTTGACCTACCAGGACACAACAAGCTCCCAGAGGCCTTCTCTGCAACTGCTCAGCCGACTAGCACTAACTGGACCTGCCTGAGCCCTGTTACTGTCTGTAGTAAATCCTAATCCTTAAGAGGTGACCACCCTAGGTCCTGGACCCTTGGCTGTCATCAGAGTGTACTCCACCTGCTGAAAACGACAAGAAAGATGAAAATCTAGAAGTTAAGAGATCTTCGCGACCAGAAGTGGGCTCCTTACATCAGCACTGGCCACTGCTCCTCCAACCAATGCAAAGCTCCAGCGACGACCGCTCAACACGCTGACATCAACCTACTTGCGGCCCCAGCCAACTCAAAGCTCCGCCTGAAGTTCCTTGCATAGAGAAAAAACCTCTATTGCAGCAAACCTGGTCCCCGTACCTAACCTGCGCTTGAACTTGTGATTGTGACCTGGTCCAGAACAGCCAGTTAACTGTGAGTGGCTGTTTGAACTTCCAGGTGTCACTTTTGCCTGAAGCTTTACAAATTCATAACTGCAGTTCCACTGATTGTATTTTTGTCATTTTGGTGCCGTTTTATTCCTTACATTTTACTCTATTTCTCTCCGTTGGTTTGGGATTTGGGTTTGGGTTTGGGATTTATATTGTGTTGTTTTTCACTTTACTACTTTTTGAATGCTGCATAAATACCTTGCATTTTGCCTTTAAGTTAAGCATGACTGCTTTGTGCCAAGCACATGGATGTTTAAGTACAGACTTATTTAGTTACTTTTATGGTTCAACCTGACAAGGATTGTGTTTATTATTTGAATGGAGCTTTCACACCTCTCAACCTATAAACCAATTTCTTACATTAAGGAAAACAGGCTGCTAGCGGAATCCTTACTTGAGCACTGGCTCCAGAACACTCTCAAGCTGGAGGGTCAGTCCCTCATGTTCACGGTGGAGAGGGCCACAGAGCACTGGTGTTGCTTCTTTGCAAGTTCCAGAGGCAGTAGGGTAGGGGACAGGGTATTGACAGTCAGCATGGTACAGAACTATAAGATAGTCACATGGAAAGTCGGGGCGTGGGTAGCTAGGTGAAGAGTTATAAGGTGCACTTCTATTTGAGACGTACTGGTGTGAGTATTGCATGCCGGTAGGAGACACCTTACTGAGAGTGAAGCGGATACGCTGAAGAAAAGATGGAGGAGACAATTGATCGCATCCACCTTCTCCTCCTACGCCCGTGAGGTGGCGGTCTGGGTGGCTCCTGGGGTCCCCTACCTCCCACTCTATAAGGAGGCAGATACATATGGTCAACACATCCTGGTACAGGGTGTGCTAGACGGGGTGGACATCACCATTCTGAATATATATGCCCCAAATATGAGATGATAGGGAGTTTTTCCCGCAAATGCAAGCTCTCCTGATGGATAATATGGTGGTGAGGCTCTTATGGTTAGGGAACTTTAATTGTGTTGGATCCCATTATGGACAGGAGACCCCCCGCCCCAAGCCAACACTAGATCTGGAATGATAAACACCCTTACTGACACCATGCATAATCTAGGATGTGAGGATGTGTGGCGGGAGAGATATCAGGGGGGGGGGCGGGGATTACTCCTGTTATTCGGCCTCCCATGATACTTATGATTAGCTGGATCATGCTCTAGCTACAGGGAATGTAAGGGCAGACATTCAGATGATCTCATGCCTTTGAAGATTCCTATCTGTTTACTCCACATTGTTATTGCAATGGAGCAGAGTGCGTGTTCGTGATGAGAGGAGGTACAGACGCCTTCTGGATTTGCCGTTTAGGCAAATATTGGGTGAGAACATCACAGAATACCTGGAGGATAATTGAGGTTTGACTTATAGTAGAGGTATTTATTTGGAGCCACAGATGGCAGTCATTTCAGGGGAAAGCCTAGGCAAAGTATTTAGCATGCACCGGCAATTGCAGAGTGAGCTAGGGGACACGGAGACTAAACTAAGGGAGGTGCAAAGAGGGGTTGTGGGAACCAGGATGAGGGTGGCTCAGTGGTTGCGATTAAGAGGCGTTTGGGAGACACTTGGGATAGACTGGACAGGTTTATGTAGAATGACGATTGACAATAATTGCAACAGGAGGGGGCCAAGCTTAGCAGGTTATTGGCATGGTTGCTTAAGCGAGAGACGTATAGGATCTCTATTTTGGCGCTTCAATGAGATAGTGCCCGGGCCTCCACTCAAACGCCTTATTAATGCCACTTTGGTTGATCACTTACAAGATCTGTATGGCTGGAGGTGGTGGGGTAACAGATGCTGCAACAGTGCCTGGATATTTGGACAATGTGGACCTGCCTGTTTTGTCACCTTTATTGCAAGAAAGATTTGAGGCACAATTCTCCCTGTAGGTTAGGAAAGCGATGGGCCACATGAACAGAGGGAAGTCGCCGGGGGTGATGGATTCCCTGTGGAATAGTACCAGGCTTATGTGGCGCTGCTGGCCGATTTGCTCCTTGAGCCTCAGTGAGGCATGGGAGAGTGGAACACTGCTCCCCACCTTGAGGGAGGGGGTGATATGTATAATCCCTAAACCTGGGAGGGAATTTGATGGACCAGCACAATGCTCAATGTGAAACCTAGGTGTTATGTGAGATACTGGCTGAAAGACCAACATAGTGGGAACACTGGTGCATGAAGACCAGTGTGTTTTTATACCGGGGTGAGCACTGCTTTAAACCTGCACAGGTTTGAGCAAGTGCAGGATTCTGTGCAGGGCAGTGAAAGGGAATTGGCACTGGTATCTATGAACATTACTAAGGCATTTGATACAGTGGAGTGGCATTATATGCAACTTGTGCTCCGTAAACTGGGGTTCGGTCCCCGGTTTTGAAAATGGGTACAGCTATTGTAAACGGAGCCCAGCATAAGGGTCCAGAGTAGAGGAATGCTGTCTGACAAATGGTGTTTGCAGAGAGGCATGTGGTAGGGTTGCCCACTCTCGCCGCTCCTTTTCTCGCTGGAAATGGAACCATTGGCGGCAACTCTTCAGAAAGATATGAGAGATGCAGGCATCATGGTAGGGGAATGTCATGCACCTGATTTCCCTCAACGCTGATGATGGTTTGTTCTGCCTGCAACGCCCTTTGGAGACAGTACCGCAGCTCCTGCTGCAATAGGACACATTTGGAGAGGTGGCGGGACTACACATGAATAGGAGAAAGTAACTGGTGTTTCCCCTGGGGGCACTCGAGGGGGTGTCTAAGACGGACCTGGTCCCGTTGGGGTTGTGATGGGAGACCACCCCCTTCCGGTATTTTGGTATCATGGTTGAACATACAATGGAAGATCAGCCACTGCATTGTATGGAGCCATTGGTGGACAAACGAATGAAGTCTTTTCGCTTCTGGAACACACAGTCACTTTCCTTAAAAGGTAGGTTCGCAGTGGCAAAAAGGGTGTTCATTCCCAGGTGCTTATATGTACTCCAAAATCTGCTTTATACGCTCCCGGGTTGTTTGTTCAAGAGGTTGGACAGTCTGATGATTACCCCACTGTGTGGTCTGGAAGGAGGAGCTGGGTCGCATTACTACAGCTCTAGCGAGACTTGTTGGGAGTGGACAAGGTCTCCCGGACTTATAGCTTCATACATGTTGTAGTATTCCCCCAATGGGCTTCTGAAGAGGATATCTGGGATACGAGACTGCTGCGCAGTACCTTCAACATGCTCCCCTTGATGTAACTGCTCACATGTAGATCTCATACCCCATCTGGTACCCATTATCAAGTCAAATACGTTGCAGAGATGTGGGTGGTAGCGATCACCAGAGTGTTTAAGTGACCTCCCATTGTTAGGGTGCTGCTCCCAGTCATACGTATCAGGGGGGTCATGTCCGTAGAGACAGAGATGGGTGATGTGAAACACTGGGAGATCTCTACCCAGGGGGAGGTGTTCATCACTTTCACAGAGGCATGAGTTTGTGGTGGCCAGTTCCTGCAATATGCCACATGGACAGATTTCCCGAATACCCCCGATTGGCGGATAGCCTGCAACTAATGTCAATGTCTGGGTTGATGAGGCACATGGTGACTCCCCTTTACAAGACTCTTAGGGCGTATGGGACCTTGGCACCTGTAGCATGGTGAGCACTGATGGCACCCCTCACAGATCCAGAATAGAGTGTGACCTGCGAGTTAGTGAAGGTGGTCTTGTGTAACTCTACAGTCTAACTGGCATACTGTAATCATGTGCACCGCACTTAATTAACACCAATTAAGCTTAGCAGGATGTATGTGGGCAGGAGTGCAGATTGTCCAAGGTGCGGAGAAGAAGGGACCTCCTTCATGCATAAGAGACACAATTAATGGACGGAATGCAGAACGAATTAAAACATTCACCCCAGACAAGAGATCTGGGTTAAATCCATCATTCTTTTGCTCACCATGCCACCCCAGTTTAGACCTGGTCATATGCAAATCAGTCTTGACCCTGTGCCTCATGGGAACATTCCAGCCCAAATTGCCAAGCCAGGTTCACTCTGGACCGAAAACAAGCATCCTAGGACCGGTTTCAGCCAAGATAGCTTAATTCCAGTGGCACAGTGGGCCCGCGACCCACGTCTCGGCATACCCGGCGCACTTAGGGCGAGGAAGCGAACGACACACAATTGATGGACGGAATGCAGAACAAATCAAAACATTCACCTCCAGTCATATGGCATGGGAGTGTCTGAGTGTATATTATTGCTGGCTAAGGGTAGTTAAAAGGTAAAGAGGCCTACAAGGGATTTACTTTAGAAAACAAAGTAGAAATGATTTACACAATTTACTTGAGATAATTAGTCCAAAATCGTGACTAACACGTGAAAAATCTATGCAATAATTGAACTTATTCACAGTTGTAATTAATATCTGAAACAATCATAACTAATTGGCCGAACACGGGTGTAGATTTCTCAAATCAAACTCATTTAATGTGGTTAAATAAAATTTAGGGTACATAAACTGATATCACACATGCCGACTGTTTAGACAGTGGCATTTTCTGAGGAACCAAGCCCCGTATCAATCACTCAATTGAAGCGAGTGTTGCCCTGAGTAAACTCTTTTGAGTTGCTTGTTGAAGTTTATCTAATTGGTTTGGATATTCATCAGGTTTTCAAATAACCTGTAAGTCTGAAGTCGTATGCCTGGAACTTTCCACAACTTCAATCAATCTTCTGGTTCAATGCTAGTGCTTGACCAGTAAATAAGGGTCATTGTCTACTCTATATTCATTGTCCTGAAGATGGAATGATGGACTTGTAAGCCACAACAGACCAAAACGTTGACAAGTTCATCTAATTCCCTTTGTCATCTGTTTTCCCAGCAATTGTCTTCTGGTTATTTTTGTTAAATTATTTGTCTGGAATAGATGTTAACCAAATTTTGTGAAGGCCATCACTTATGTGAACCATCCATTTGCCTCTTTCATTGTGTTTAGATATCAGTTTATGTACCCTAAATTTTATTTAACCACATTAAATGAGTTTGATTGGAGAAATCTACACCCATGTTCTGCCAATTAGTTATGATTGTTTCAGATATTAATTACAACTGTGAATACGTTCAATTATTGCATAGATTTTTCACGTGTTAGTCATGATTTTGGACTAATTATCTCAAGTAAATTGTGTAAATCATTTCTACTTAGTTTTCTAAAGTAAATCCCTTGTAGGCCTCTTTACCTTTTAACATTTACCTGCCCAAGCCTCCAAGGGTATATTGGGTTTCCCATTTTGTTCACTGGCTATAGGTAGTATTTATTTATTTTATTTAGGAAGTTTTTTATAGCGCTGGCCTGACCCTAGGTTATCGTAGCGCTTTACAGCAGATACATAGCAGAGAATCACAAAACACAAAATAGAAGAGCGACACATTAATAGTGCAGGACCGTCTTAGTCTTCGGAGTCCATCGAAGTCTTAGAGTTGGAGCAGTGCGCGGTGTCAGCTAGCTGCTCCGATTGATCCTATCCACTCCCTAGGGAGCAGTTGAGGAACAGGATTTTGAGTTGGCTTTTGAATTTTACAAAGGAGGGAATGGTTCCGATGTGAGTGGGAATAGAGTTCCAGATTTTAGGAGTGCTTCTGGGGAAGGATCGATCCGCAGTTTTTTGTTTTCTAGTTTTTGGTGGGATGAGTAGGAGGGAGTTTGAGCTTCTTTTTTGTGTTTTTTTGCCAGATATTCGGGTTCGCCGGTGTGTAGTGCTTTATGCGTGAGGCACTCTGTTCTGAAGCTAATTCGCATTTCGACTGGAAGCCACTTAAGTTCCCTGAGTGCAGGAGAAATGTGGTCGAATTTCTTGATAACGGTGATCATTCTAGCTGCTGCATTTAGTGTTGTTTTGATGGGAGCCAGATCCAGATGTGATTTTGGCATTCCTGAGAGGACTGCGTTCCCATAGTCCAGTCGTGACAGTACCAGAGTTTGGGTGGCCTGTTTGAGATCACTGGGCGGAATGAAGGGTTTTGTTTTGTTCAGTAGTCTGAGGTTAAGGAAAGCGCTCTTGGCCAAATTCTTGATGTGCCTCGTCATGTTCAGTTTCGGGTCTAGAGTGATGCCCAGTGATTTGACAGATTCTGCTATAGTGAGATTCCCATTGAGCGCATTGACGACTTTCAACCATTCGGCAATTTGGGGGTTCTCTTCCTTATTCGAGATGAGGAGTGTCTCAGTCTTGTCAGGGTTTAGTTTGAGGTGGTTGCATGACAGCCAGTGTTGACATCTCTCAGTACATCATTGAGTCTTTGAATGTCTTTGCGGAAGGTAGTTTCCAAATAAATCTGAGTATCATCAGCGTAGAGATGGAAGCGGGATGTTGGCTTTTTTGAGTAGTTTGGAGAGAGGTTCCAAGTAGATGTTAAAAAGTTGTGGTGATAGCACCGAGCCTTGAGGGACATCCTTGTTGACTTAGTGGAGGTTGGAAGTGAGGTTTTAAAACATTTTTTTGTGTGCGATTGTGTAGGAAGGAGGAGAACCATTGGAGGACCACCTCGCCAAGACTGGCTCTTTCTTGGAGAGCCCTAAGGAGGAGTTTGTGATTTACTGTATCAAATGCTGCCAAGTGTGTAGTGTATGGTTGTTGTTAGTAATGACGCGCGTGCACCCACGCGCGTCATTCACAACAATAAACATCCTGTTGTGGTTTGAATGTGAATTGTCTTGTGTTGAGTGTGCGTGAGGTGTATATGTAAGTTGGTGCCGCGAGTCAGTATGTTATTCTTTGAATGTTGATGTGTGCATGCATGTCTGTGCCGCGTGTGTGAGTCGCGTGTGTGTATTGTTTCTTGAATGAAGACGCGCTGCTTAAATAGAGTTGCCGTACTGTTAAACGGTATTCAAGATCATACGCTGTGACTGCAAGTACTACAATAAAAGCTCTTCTTACCGGATAAATTCAATTGCCTCTTGGGAAGCTCATTTTACTTTTATTACACTGGCGACGATCGGGAACACGTTTCCATACGTGCAACGAGTACATTTTTCAAGGGTTTTCCATTTTTTGCAACAAATTGTTCTCATTGGCTGTTACACTTGGAAAATTTTACACCAGCACTTCCTATTGGATGCTCTTCAATGTTTCTAATTGGATTACACTAAATGAATTAGTAAAGGCTCTTTTCATTGGCTATTTCCTGAGCATCATCCTCAAAAAAAAAAAAAAAACGAACACTTTATTTATTCAGTTCACTGTGGATTAACAACAACTGGAATATAATCGTCTGGAGAAGCATTTACAAAGACAAATTGACAGTAAGTGACATCTGTGATTCGCACACACTGTTGTGAGTCACAAATAATTCTATTATAAATAATTATTTCTCTTCACTTTAAATCTTTTGTCCTTTATTAACCATGACTGGGATTCAACCTCCTCCTTTATTTTTAGCTAGCAAAGGTGATCCTCCTATTGAATGGGACATTTGGGAACCTATGTTTTTAGCATATGTTGATGTTTTAGAGGAAGGAGAATGTGAAGCAGAAAGGAAACTAGCTTTATTAAAGCACTGTCTTGGTGGAATAGCTCTCAAAGAATTCAAAAGTCTTCCTCCATTAAGCGACACTTCTAATTTAAATGTATATCAAATTGCTACCAGGCAATTGGCCGTTAGATATGGGAAAAAGATTAATATGGTTATGGAAAGATTTAAATTTTACTCAAGAAAACAGCAAGCAGATGAGTCTATTGACAACTATGTATCTGCATTGAGAGCATTAGCAGTCACTTGCGATTTTGAACACATTAACTATGACCAGTAAGCATGAGCGCAAAATCCGCTCCGATCGCGGATTTTGCGGATTTTCGGCAAATCCGCGATCCGCGAACTCTCGCGAATTTGCCAAAAATCCGCAATCCGCGATCGGAGCGGATTTTGCGGTCAAAAGTTCAAGCGAGCCTAATTAACGATGGCGCCGGCAAGCTGCCAGCGCCACCCTGCAATAGTTACCTAATTAGCTTCAACAGGAAGCTCTAATAGATAAGATACAGCAGGGGCTCGAGCGCCTGCTTTATTTTATCAGTTGGAGCTTCCTGTTGAAGCTAATTAAGTAACTTTTGCAGGATGGCGCTGGCAGCTTGCCGGCACCATCGTAAATTAGGCTCCCTTGAACTTTTTTTGGAAAAACGGTGGTGTGTGTCGTCTTGTATAAATATGAAGGGCAGGGTTCATTCGGGCACGACGGTCCTGGCACAAAAAATAAACCTCAACAGGAAACACTTGCAGATATCACTAAAGCATGTGCCCTAGTTGAAGCTTAAATTCAGTGACTCATTCATCAGCCCAAAAACAATCATGAGCGTTGTGGGGGCTGGGAAGGCGAACTCACCGGAGGTGGCATGACAGTCCATTCAGATGCAGCCTAAACCAGAGCTGTCACAACCAATACAGCTCATCAGCCAATGGAAGGAATTCGTTCCGAAAATAGGATGTATTAATTACACTCTTAGATTTAGGGAACTCTCCTGGGATATGCAGACTTCTTTAGTCCATAGAGTTCTAAAATATGGCCCGAACGGTGCAACCATAACAGTGTCATTCAGCAGAGATGGAGGCTACTGCCTATGCAAATAACCTACAGGTACAAAGATGTAGAAGGCACTTGCTGGCCAGGTCCTAACACCTCGGCTAACTCTGAGTCCTAGTGTTAGTGAGGCAAGTGCACCATGCAGTCCCAGAAATCAGAGCCACCTCTTACGCTGGAACGCGCAGACACAAAGTCGCAGTCAATGCGGCAAAGAGCTGAAACGGGGTACCTTGACATGTAGCGATGGCTGCAACTACAATCCCATGAAATAGAAGCAAAGCAGAAATCAATAGTTCAATGAATGAACATTGGTTGCGGTTGAGGGTTTAGAGCTCAGGATACCTGGAGTTCGATAAATCACTACAAATGGCCGATAGACCCAAAGTTGCCTTTGGCCAAAGTTGTTTGCACTCCCGTCAGGTGCTATCAGGTACCTAACGTCTCTGCGTCTACATACCTTGGTCAGGGGCTGCAGTGCAGCAGAAGTTCTGGTTGGTGATAGAAGGGGGCGCTATCTGATTTGAACACTGCCATTCAAAATAAGGATCACTGATTGACAGAGGTCAAAGGGAAGGGGACCACAGTTACTTTTGCAGGGTGGGATGCAGGGGCCACAGACGCTTGCTTGACATCCCGCAGCTTGCACAAGTATGTGCAAGGGACAGACTCCATGCGGATGCGGGGGTCGTTGGAGCAGAGTTCATATGACCACCAGGCAGGGTCACTGCTCAGGTCTCTAGTTGTGTTTATCCACGTCTTGGTCATTTTCGACAGTTCTCACAGTCTACCGGTGTTCTGGTTCCTTGGCAGATGCAATGGTCTGTAGAGGACTGGAACTCTGGTCTGGGATAATACTGCTGCCCGTCTGTTGCTGGAGGATGGCAATGCTCTGCAGACAAGCACTTCAAGGAAAGCACCTCTGGCCGGATGAGGGTGAAGAACTGTGATCCACCTACATACCAACCGGGGAAAGGGCGTTCAGTAGAGCACTCCCAACATCTACTCAGCTTGCCATGGTTTTGCTCTTAGAAGCTCTAAACTCTGGGCTCCTTTGCCTATCTTGGTGATCTGCACAGGGGACTACCCTGAATCAGATATAACCTTTGTTTCAATTTTAAGAAGGCAGTCAGTCAAGGTAGGCTCTTGGTGGGAGATGATGGACTGGCATCAAGGAACCCAGTCGAGTCCAAAGCCAGACATCTGAAAAACAACTCCATTTACAGGCATGTCATTTCCGAGCTGGGATTAGGGGGGGGGGAGGAACATGGCCACGTGGTAGCCCTTTAGAGAGGTGCCACTATAATGTAGGCATGCATCCTCGAGCAGGGATCATACCCATACATTACAGAATTCGTACCACACACCTGGGATAAAGAGGGGAGGTTTCTCCCTTCTGGACAAAGCAAGACACACTTGTGGTGCGTCTCCAGCTGGCAAAAGCCTAGAGGAAAGCTGGAAGACCCTGGGAGCAAAGTTCAAACAAGACACTACCAAGGATATGAAAAACCATTAGCCTGGGGCACCTGCTTCATACAGTCCTAGTATGTCATCCTTATAAACGTAGAGCTGCAAGATCAACAGAGGAAGAGTGACTGGCACAGGCTTGGGACCTGCACCACTGAGAGGACTGAAGAGGAAGAGTGCAGGACGCAGGCTAGGGATCTGCACCGCAGAGCAGTCTACAGAAGAAAAGTGAAGGGTTCATCCTAGGGGCAAGAGGCATGTGCGCTCGCATGGAAGCCCCGTCCGTTTGGCCCCGCCCACACACTCGAGGAAGCCCCGCCCCCAAATCCGCCGATCCGCAAAATCCGCGGATTTTGCGGATCCACGATCCGTGAATTCGCAAATTCGTGAATCGTGGATCCGCAAAATCCGCCCATGCTTAATGACCAGGTTTTAAGAGACCAGATCCTTATGTGTACTAATAACAAGAAGATACAACAAAGACTATGGACAACTTCAGACATGACCTTAAATGCAGCAATTGAAATTGCAAAATCAATAGAACACTCAGAAAAATTTGTAGATGAAATACGTTCACAGAATAACAGTAAATCTGATATTTTAATTATAAACAAGGAAAATGAGAAATTTAAAGACTCAGGGAAATATGGGAAATATACTAACACAAGGAATGATAACCAGTATAAAAATGAATACAGAAATAGATGGCAGAAACCTGATCAGAGAACAAATACATGGCAAAGATCTGATCAAAGGATAAATATGTGGCAGAAACCTGATGCAAGAACTTATAATATGTACTGTTTCAGATGCGGTAGTAACCTTCATTTAGGGAACTCAAGATTGTGTCCAGCTTTAGACAAAGTTTGTTCAAGATGTGAAAAAAAGGGGCATTTTTCAAAAGTTTGCAGATCAGCACCAAGGAAAGTCAGTTTAGTGCAAGACCAGGAACAAGAAAATTCAAGTGATTGTGAATTTGATGTGAATACCATAATGTGTATAACTAAAGAGCAAAAAGTAAGGAAGTTTCCTTCGTGTTTTATCACTATTAATGGAGTCTCTACCAAAGTATTTGTTGACTCTTGCTCATGGTACACGGTTCTACCTAATGTCTTGTTCAAATCTAACTGGCCCAATATCAAACTAATACCACCAGATGTCACACCAAGTGGATATACGGGACATAAATTGCAACTCATTGGTTATTTCATTGCCGAACTGATATTCAAAAACTACTCTACACATGGGAAGGTGTATATAACGGAATCTGGTGATTCATTATTGAGTTGGCCACATGCTGATCAATTAGGTATGAAACTTGATCCTAGTGCTGACCCACCAGTTTATGCAATTGATTCTGTATCCAATGAATCTGCACAAAGTAAAACTGGAGAAGATTTGACTTCAAAAATTAAAGAAGCATTTCCCAAATTATTTTGTGATGTTCTAGGCAAATATAAGGGATTTGAACATCGGATAAAAGTACATGCAAATGCTTTACCTGTCCGCCATAAAGTAAGGAATGTGCCTCTTTCTTACAGAGGAAAGTTGAAAGAAATTCTTGATGACATATACAAAAAGAACATTATAGAACCCATCGAATCGTCTCCATGGGTTTCTCCCATTGTGATTTCGATCAAATCTGGGGGAGATCTTCGTGTATGCATAGATTTGCGCAGTTTGAACAATGCAATTTGTGTAGACTCACACCCTTTGCCCAATCTACACGAAATGGTATCTACTCTTAACAATGCCAAATTTTTTTCATGTTTAGATCTAGCAAGTGCGTATCATCAGGTTGTCTTGCATGAAAACTCAAAAGCTTTGACTGCTTTTATTACTCCTGAAGGGCTATATAGATTTTGCAGGATGCCTTTTGGGTTAGCAAGTGCAGCTGCAGTTTTTCAAAGGCTGATGAAAGAGACACTAGATGGATTAACTGGGGCAATCGCATTCCAGGATGACATTTTAGTCTTCGGAAAAGACGTAATTGAACATGATAAGCATTTATTTAAAGTATTGAACGCCTTGGCCGAGAAGGGTTTAACATTACGCGCGTCCAAGTGCAAATTTAGGAGGGATGAAGTAGAATATCTTGGACATTGTATTAGTGCTAATGGCATTAGACCTAAGAACTCACATTTGGAAAGCATCAGCAAAGCTCCCATTCCTCAGAACAAGGAACAGTTAGTTGCATTTTTAGGTCTTGTTGAATTCTATGCAAAATGTATCCAAAATTATGCGAGTGTAATTGAACCTTTCAGGATGCTCTTGAAGAAGAATGCAAAATTTGAATGGACAGAAACTATGACTGGAACTTTCAATGCCGTGAAGTCAATGATTACCAAGGCACCCTGTCTTAAACCATTTGTAATTGGCAAGAAATGTATAGTGACAGTAGATGCAAGTAGTTGTGGGTTGGGTGCTGTACTGATTCAAGAGGAATGGGGTAAAGAATGGATTGTTTCATATGCCTCAAGAACGTTGAGAGAGTCTGAACGTCATTATTCGGTGATTGAAAGAGAACTTCTGGCGTGTGTTTGGGGTGCTGAACATTTCCGATCCTTCTTATGGGGAACGAAATTCACCATTAAAACTGATCACAAGCCTTTAGTACATATATTATCACCAGGTGGAGGACGCACTCTTTCTTCAAGATTAGCCAGATTATCATCAAGGTTGCAAAATGTTCAATATTCCTTAGAATATATTCCTGGGAAATCGAATGTTCATGCAGATTGTATGTCGAGGCTTCCATTACCATGCAGAGATTCTGATGTGATTGATAAAGATGAATGTGAAGTAGCATATGTTTATAATGATGTTAATTTAGTGTTTGGTGAAAGTTCAATAGTAGAAGAGGAAACATGGAATGAGGAAATGAACAAAGACTTAGAACTCACAAAAGTTAAAGAATATGTGTTGGGAGGTTGGCCTGAAGGAAAGAATTTTACAGGTGGTTTAATGAGTTATCACATGATTAAGGATGAATTAACCATAGAAAATGGGATATTGTTAAGGAATGATAAATTTATTCCACCTTTCGGTCTCAGGAATTTTTTTTTTGATTTGGCTCATGTTGGGCATTTTGGGATATCAGTCACTAGAAGACAGTTGAAGAATAATTTCTGGTGGCCAGGTATTGACTATTTTGTTGAGCAACAGGTGAAATTGTGTGACTTATGTACCAACAGTGACAAAACGGCTAAAGCCTTACCCAGTGTGCCACAACCTGTTGGTTTACCAGCATCACCATGGAATAAGATTGGGATTGATATTATTGGACCATTCGGTGTTTTACCACAACAACATTCCTTTGGTATTGTACTTATAGATTACTTTTCAAAATGGCCAGAGATAAAAACAGTCAAGGAAGTGACTAGTGATGCTATAATACAGTTTATGGATGAAATTTTCTGCAGGGAGGGTATTCCCCAGGAAGTAGTGACGGATAATGGTCCGCAGTTTGTTAGTAGACAAATGGAAAGGTATTTTAGTAGATGTGGCATTTTTCACAGAAGGATAGCAGTATTCCATCCTGAGGCCAATGGTCAAATAGAAAGATTCAATAGGGTTGTCAAAGAAGCTATCCAACTAGCTGTCAAAGGTGGATTGTGCTGGAACAAGGCTTTGCAGTCCATGTTATTATCTTATAGGACTACTCCTAATGCAATCACTTTACTATCTCCTTTTGAAATGTTAAGAGGGCGCAAACCCAGCACTAATTTAGTTCCTTGGTGGTTAAAGAATAAGGATAGTAATCGTATTGATTTTGCAGAAGTGGATTTTGAGGAGATTCGCAGGAAAGTTGACGCTTATAAAGAAAGGATGAGGGAAGAATTATCAAGAGATAGAACAAGGAGTTGTGTGCCTGTTCATGTCGGTGATTTTGTGAGGTTGAAGAAAGGCAGTTATGTACATAAAGGGTTGGCAAAGTGGTCTGACCCTGTTAAAGTTGTTGAAGTGTTTAAGAATGCTGTTAGGGTGACTGATGGTAGTGTGTGGCATTTCAGCAGAGTCTCGAAATATAATAGTAGCAAGGAATTTTATGGAAATGTTTCATCAAATGCGGTTTTGAATGAAGATGATTCATTCAATGTATTTCTGGATGTTGATGTTAATGACTCAAAGTCATCTGAGTTATCTACTGTTACCACTGACAGTGAATTATCTACTGTCTCCACTGATTGTGATTCACAAGAATTGTTGAGGAGTTCAAGATGTCGAAAAATTCCTTCAAGGTTCAATGATTTTGTTCTGTCTTAAAAAAAAAAAAAAAAAAGTAGGGAGGTGTGTAGTGTATGGTTGTTGTTAGTAATGACGTGCGTGCACCCACGCGCGTCATTCACAACAATAAACATCCTGTTGTGGTTTGAATGTGAATTGTCTCGTGTTGAGTGTGCGTGAGGTGTATATGTAAGTTGGTGCCGCGAGTCAGTATGTTATTCTTTGAATGTTGATGTGTGCATGCATGTCTGTGCCGCGTGTGTGAGTCGCGTGTGTGTATTGTTTCTTGAATGAAGACGCGCTGCTTAAATAGAGTTGCCGTACTGTTAAACGGTATTCAAGATCATACGCTGTGACTGCAAGTACTACAATAAAAGCTCTTCTTACCGGATAAATTCAATTGCCTCTTGGGAAGCTCATTTTACTTTTATTACACAGAGGTCAAGGATAATGAGGAGGCAGCATTGGTCAGAGTCTAGTGATCCGTGGATATCGTCAATGATGATGAGGATCGCGGGATCTGTGCTACAACCTTTTCTGAAGCCTGACTGGTCAGGCTCCAGGAGGTTGATGTTGTCCAGGTGTTGGGTTAGTTGTTGTAGTACTCATCTTTCTAGGGTTTTGGACAGAAGGGGGAGGTTCGAAACAGGTCTAAAGTTGTTCAGCTCCATAACGTTGAGGCCGGGTTGTCCCATTTTAAGGCAGTCTGGAACAACTCCATTTTTCAAGGAGCTATTTATGATCGTGCACCAAAGCGGAGCTAGGGGGCGCGTCAGTTTTTTGGTCAGTAGAGGAGGAATGGGGTCGAGGACATGAGCTGAGGGTTTGGAGGTGGAGATCAGCGTGACTATTTCAGATTCTTGAATGGGGCGGAAACTTAGCCAGGAATTGGAAGCGGTACAGGGAGAGAAATCAAGCGTCCCAGACGTGATGCTCTTCGTCGGGTGCGTATTGTTGACGTCTAGTGAGAGTTCGATCTTAGTGATCTTATCATTGAAGAAGTTGGCGAAGTTGTCGCAGAGTTCTTTGGACGCCTGTATAGAGGAGGTCACGGGCTTGGAGGTTTGTTGCCTGATGATGCTATAGAGCTCCTTGGGTCTATTTTTTGCACTGTCCAACGCCGAGCGGAAAAACCTGGATTTCGTGTTTTTGATGTGATTGTTGTACTTCCTACCGGCTGTTTTGAGTTTTTCGCGGAGGATGGAGATAGGGTTATTACTCCAGCTTCTTTCTTTGGCTCTTAGTTTTTTCTTTTCAGAATTGAGGTCGGAGTTGAACCATGATCTGGAATGAATTGCTCTACTTTTTTTCAGCTTTAGGGGAGCTGGCTGGTCAAGCATGGTCACTAGCTTTGCGTTGTAATGCTCGGTGAGTTCATTTGTGGAGAGGTGGTCGTTGGTGTCAGGAATAAGCGAGCTTATCTGTTCTTCAAGGACTACCATGGGAACCTGGGAGAAGTTTCTCATCCATTTGGGGGGGTCTTGCATAGGCGTTTGAAATAGAGTTTGTGGGTTGATATGAAATAAGATCATGTGGTGGTCTGACCAGTCCACGGGGAGTATGTGGTTGATTGTGATTGTGTTTCGTTGAGCGATGATGGCATCCAAGCTGGCTCCTTTGTAGTGCATCTCCTCCGTGCAGTATTGGGTTAAATTGTTGTCACAGAGGAAACTGGATAGCGTTTGAATTAGCGGGTTGTTAGTTTCATTCCACCGCAGGTTAAGGTTGCCAAGAATTAGATTGTTGGCATCTCCGAGGGCACCTTGAGCTATCAGGTCAGATAAGTGTTCCCCAAATGCGGCGGTGTTGCCTGGTGGATGATAGAAAAGGTGGCAGAGCAAAGCTCCATTACCTTTGGTCTTTATGTTGGTTGAGAGACATTCAAATGTGTTGTAATTGCATGATTCTATTTCCGTGATGACCATGTTGTCTTTGTGAATGATAGCTACCCCTTCCCCTCGCTGGTCTTTTCTGTCTTTGTTAATGGAAAAACCTGCAGGCAACAGCATGTCTAAGCATGGTGAGGAGAGCTCGTTGAGCCAGGTCTCCGTGATGAACGTGATGTTGATATCCAGCGAGAGGATGGCTTCTGCTAGTTCAGTTGCATGCATAGAAGCCGACCTGCTGTTGATGAGCAAGCAGTTGGTGAAAGCTCTTTGTTGCTGGGGATCTTTCCTTCGTGCGCCCTAGGTAGGGTGGTGAGGAAGGGTGGTCTAGGGGTTTTTGTGCAAGGAAGGTCTTCTCGGAAACCCGTGATCATTTGGATTTTGGGGAGTCAATGGGCGGTGTGTCAAGCAAAGATGAGAGCAGTAACCGCGATGGTAGTTGAGGAATCACCACAGGTATACTTACTGAGTATTAAGAGGCCAAAGGAGGCAAAATGAGATGATACTGGCTAAATGGAGGGTGGCCGTTGAGTGGCTGGGTGTGAGGGTCCACTACATAACACTGTGATATAGGGATGTGGAAGAGTAAGATATAGACGAAGAAGTTCATATGAAACTTAATCGTAGGGACTAGAAAGTACAAGAGGACTTAAAAGTTTGGGCTACATTGCTGTAGAACATGCACGCAGATTAGGATGGGAATGATGACCAGGGTACGTAATCACAGGGTACAGGCTCCACTCACACTCAGGGACATGATCAGGGGTATGGGGGCATGGCAGCGGTCAATGAGGGATCACAGTAAGGTGAGTGTGGGAAACAGTGAGGAGGGACCTGGGGGGGTTCCCTAAAGTGCGACGGGAGGGATATGAATGGTTGCATGTGTAGGGGCTAGCTGAGTAGAGATGGGATGGAGGGAGAAGTTGGACTGCTTTTATAGTAATGCATCACTGATGATGCTGAAACCTTATAGTGCCTGTACCATTTTATATTATTGTTCTTGGTTCTATTGTATTGATCGTTGGTGGAGAAGCATATGTACATGCATGTCATTGCTGTGATAGTTTGTCTTGCCCTTGTACGGGCAAACTGCAGACCAATGACTAGTAAAAATCATTTTTTTAAAGGAGCACAGGCTGCTTAAAATATAGGTTTCTCTTTGAAAATGCAAGCATAGGATAGTGGTCTGCTGATCTTTGTAAATCCCTGTAGCCAATTAAAGGCAATGTCAGCCAATTACAGCAGATCACAAATTAAAAAATATATATTTATTAGGAAACGTCATTCTGCAGCTCCCTGTAATACCGATTCCCACAGGGTAGGGTTAGGATTTGTTTAAGGGTTAAGGTTAGGAAAGGATTAGTGTGGTAGAGTGTAGATTTCAAGGTATTGCAAAAAAATATATATATATATTTATACATATTCCCAACAAAGTCCATAGTTTTCATTGAAATATGCTTGAGTATAAAGTTGGCAAAAAATTGATATTTCACTGCCATATCCCAACTATGTTATCTCTCTTCCCGTCACCCATATCAGACTGGCTCAAAGATATTCACCATTGGTTAGTATTGTGATCTCTCATGATGACATTTTCCAAGACAGAGGTCTTATGATTTTATTCCACTACTGCATTCATCGTTTTAACTTTTCAACTCAAGTTCCATCCTCGCAGCCTGGCATCTTCCTGGTAATCTTGGTGATATTGTTAACCCGTACTTGCATTTGGAATCTAATATTAACACCTCTGCTTCTGCAGCCTCGGTACCAAGCATCACATTTATGAGAGATCGGGGCATCCTGTTCAAGCAGCTTAAGCATAGACATATTCACTAGTTCTTAGTAAATTGACTTACTGTAGCAGTCTGCTCAAAGGCATCCCTCAGCACAACAAGGGCCGGCTTTAGAGCTGGTGGCACCCGGTGCGAGAATCGTTTTTGGCAGCCCCACACCCCATGACCACCTCCTCAAATTCTCTCACTTCCATTGGGCAAAAATGCTCCTCATCTCGCCAATCATAAGCTATTGCTAAATACAGCGCCCTCCCCTGAAGTCAGCGCCCCTGCCACAGGTCAACGCCCAATGCGACCGCCCTGTTCGCTCTGCCCTAAAGCCGGCCCTGAGTACAACTGGACAAGGCCCTATACCATACAACAATGATAATTTAGAATCTCCCCAGGCACACTCCTGTCTCCCCTTTTTTACAGCAAGATTGGAAAAAACCTAAAAGAGAGGTTTTTTTAAAACAACTTTTTGAGCTGTGTTTAACATTCTTGTGGCTTTGCACCAACAATCTTTCGGCCACCCTGCAACTCTACCTGCAACCAGCAGTCTACCAACCACTATCTCCTGGGTTTGACCAAACTGTCCAGTGCTGAATCTAGATTCACATCTCTCTACCTACTAGGTCCCCTCCACCAGAGCTCTCATTCTCCAATCATCATGGTAAGTTCCTTTAAACTATATATTTAAGATCATCCTAATAAATCCTCCTCTTAGCCTGAAAGGGTAAGGTTGATTCCAGCCTCTTATAGCCCTTAGCAATTATACCTACATAAAGTTCAGTAGCTTTGTTTGCATCTGCAAGTCTGCTTTTGTTTGGTATGTACATTTTAACTGTTTGCCTTGTCTGTGTTTGCTCTTCTGCATACTCACAAACTGTGTGAATTACTCCTGCGACATAATCTCAGCTACCTTTTCTATTAACCACCCACCGATCTAACAGTTGCTGTTCCTTTGTAAAACATTACTTTTTGAAATGCAGTGCGCTATATAGATACATTTGAAATTACCCTGATGCATAATATTGATGAATAGGAATAAATATTGTTTTTTATATGCAGGGCTCCCAGTTGTACGGTATCTATTTTTTTACATTTGCATGTGTATTGATCCATAATTATTTTATCTGTGTTTGTTTATAATTATTTTGTGCTATGGTAAAAGGGAAGCTACAATAAGTACATTTCTAACTTTTCTTATGATACACGCAATCTTCGGCTAGAACACCTGATGGTGGATTACACTGTAAGTACCCATATATGAAACTTCAACACACCCATGTGAAAATATTTGCCTTGCACTATAAGCATTTTCCATTTGCATCAATGTAAGCTTTATTAGGGATCCATCTCCCATGGTTTTTAAACTCTCCTTGTGGTCAATCAGCACCATTAAAGGCCTATCGCTCAAGATGGAACACATTGAAAATCACACAACAGAAGACCTTTTTTTGTGTTTTTCCATATGTACAAATAAAAATAGACTGGGAACTAGACGGTTTTCTAAATGTATATATATCTTACTACATCAGTCAAAATGGGAAACGGGGAGCCTTATTTAAATAATACTTTGTATAACTCCTTTCATGTACAGTGGAGAAGAGTTGCTTCTTTCTGGCTTTTTGTTGGTCTGCGCATTTATGTTTTGATTTTCACTGTGGTTGCAGCCTCCTGCCCAAGGCAAATCAACATGTGCTTTTCTAAGGTTTACGCATGTTTGTTTTCCAAGGCGCCAACCCTTTTTCTTTATTACTACATCTATGTCTGCACAGATTCCTGACACAACTCTTTCATCTATGGGAAAACTAGTGATTTTTCAATTATAAACCCGACAATCCAAGTTTAAGTGTAGTTAAAATGGTCTGCAAAGGCCGTCTTTGAAGTTAAATTCTACTCGCTTAATACCCTTCTACCAGCCATAGAATATAAAATTTCTGCCCAGTCTCAGCCACCTGGTGGTTATTTGATATAAACATTTGTGTCAGGAGTTCCAATCAGTCCATGCAGGCGAATCCGCTTCTAGTAAGAGAACTAACAGCCAGATGCATCAACCTAAAAACTGGTCGCAAACGAGCAGATTCTCAGAATCTGCCCCTTTGCGACCGGTATTTTTGCATTTTGGATGCATCATCCCAAATGCAAAAATCGCAATTAAGGAATCTCTAAATTGAGATTCCTTAAATTGCGATTGCATTTAAGGAATCCCAAATTGAGATTCCTTAAATGCAATGCATCAAACTAAAAAAAATAGCGATTTCGCAAATAGGAGTAGCAAATTACCATGAAGTTGAACTTTATGGTAATTTGCAAAAACATTGAAAAATGCACTAAAGTGCATTTTTCAAAGTTCCATTTTACACACACACATGCCCTTAGGGCATGTGTGTGTGCAAGATGTACCCATATGCAGATTTCAGGGGTGCAACCGGGTGTCCTTTGGACACCCCTGCACCCTTGAAATTGTATTCTCAATTTGCGATTCGCTAATTGCTAATCGCAAATTGAGAATGTCTTCCCATTCATTCCTATGGGCCTCTAGGCCCATAGGAATGAATGGGGAGGTATTCCTTAATTGCGATTCGCAATTTGCGAGTCGCAATTAAGGAAAGTGTAGGAATCGCTATTTTTATAGCGATTCCTACATGCATAGGCTTTTGCAATTCCTAAATAGCGATTCCTTAAAAATCGCTATTTAGGAATCGCAATTCCATCTGTTGATGCATCTGGCTGTAAGCCCCTACACAAAACACAGGAGGCGAGCAAACTGCTGCCATAGACCTGTTAGAGGAAACCAATGTTCCTGAGTAAACCTCTAACTACTGTTCTCTTTAGAAACCAGGCCATTTTGGGCTTATTGGTGGCCAAGTGCCAATTGCCAGATATCTTTTCCTTTTAAGGTACAGGCACCGGAAGTGAGAGGAAGGAAGGCGCCATCACCGGAAGTCTTCTCCAACAACAACCTCCAGGCGGAAGACCCGGACCAGACCGGAAGAGGAAGGGTGTCATCGACCAGCGCCAGAAGACTCTGCACGAGCAGGGGAAACTGAGGGGGGAAGCGCGACGGCCCTTCCGAGAGGTGAAACAGCCGTGGAAGCAAGGTAGAAGCCGGATCAAGCGGCGCGGAGGCGGCGAAAAGCACGGCAGACGCCAGATCAAGTGACGTGGGGGCAGCGCGGAGGAGGCGCGAGCACAGCGCAAACTGCACCAAGAGGCATGGCATTCACAGCGGGGTCCGAAAACTCAACGAGGGGCACGCAGCCACACAGCAAACACTGCAAAGCAGCAGTAAGCAGCAGCAGTCAGCAGGCCAGGACGCAGGCAGCTGCAACAAGCGAAGCAGTACTGCCGGCAGTGTGAGTGGCACAGAGCAACGAAAGGCAAACAGAGTAAGGGCATAAAAGAGGCAGTGCGAGCATAGCGCAAACTGCACCAAGAGGCGTGGCATTCACAGTAAGCAGCAGCAGTCAGCAGGCCAGGACGCAGGCAGCTGCAGCAAGCGAAGCCGGGCACCAAAAGAGTACGCTAAGGAGCAGTTAAAGTTAAGTAAGGGCGAGAACATAATAAAAAGTGTACAAGCAACGCAAGCTTGAGCCGAGAAGAGGTCAGAGGGGTCAGCGAGAGGCCGAAGACAACGTCACAGCAAGGGCAGGGCCAAGACCCTTAAAGGCACACAGAGCAGAGCAAGTGCACAGCACACATTAAAGGCAACGGACAGGACCAGATAAAAACAAACACAACATCCAGCCTACCCTCCTGAGCGCCAGACGTAAGCACGCAGCCCCAGCGCCCGGTTGGCAAAGCAGCAAGACAGAACGCGAACGAGACAAGGCACACGCTGGCAGGTCTTAAGGCAAAGACCAGAACAAGGCACATCCGGGAGCCGAGCAGATACAGACTGCAAGGCATTTCAGAGACAACGTTAAAGGTGACAGAACTACCCAAGACAACCCTAGCGAAAGGGAGGCTAGGCAGCATCCTATCAAGGAGGGGCATTATAACAATGGCTGGCAATGATGGAAAACCAACAGGCGAGCAACAGAAGAAACCAAAATTTGACAACCAAGGGTCCCCGACCAAAACAAGAGGCGAGCCGGTCACGCTGGAAACCATCCTGCGGAAGGTAAACGAAGGCAATGAGGTGGGAAGAGAGACGAAACTCAAGCTGGAGAACATGCAACTAGAGATGGCGGCCATTAGAGCGGACCTTCACAAAACAAACACAAGAATAGAAGCTGCAGAAAACCGAATAAGCTTGGTGGAAGATGAAACGAGCAGACACACCAAGGCTATAGCAGAGCTGAGAACAGCCACAAATGCCGTACAAAAACACCTAGCGGAGAAGGACGACAGGGCAAGACGGGGCAAGACGGGGCAACATAAGAATACTGGGCGTGCCAGAGGGGGCTGAAGATAAGGCAGGCTCCTGTGCCGCCATGCTAGAGGAGATGATTCCACAACTTACAGGTATCACCTTCCAAAAAGGCTTCGAGGTACAAAAGGCATACAGGATACCAGCAGGGAAACCAGCCACAGGAAGAGGCCCAAGAGCGATAATTTGCAACCCTCTGAGACTAAACCAGACAGAGGCCATTTTTGCCTTCGCCAGGAAAAATCAGAATCTAACGTGGGCCGGCAGCAAGATAGTATTGACTCAGGACTATTCAAAGCCGACAGTGGAGCTAAGGAAAGGCTTCCTGGCACAAAGAGACATCCTGCGGAGAAGAGGAGCCGCGTTCAGCTTTGTCAGCCCAACAAAATTCAAGGTGACAGACAAATGGAAGACGATGTTTTTTGAATGCCCAGAGGCTCTAAAACGATACCTGCAAGGTCCAGCAGTGGAGGACATGGAGGAGAACAAAAGCCCTGGGGCAGCAAAGAGGAGCGCGTCGCCGCTGAACGAACAATCAGAGTAAAGAGGTGAACGGAGAGGACCAGCAGGGAAGCACAGAACAGCGTACCTACCTCACAATGTATAATGAAGGAAGTGCCCAGGCAACAGAGAGAGACTGGGAGAATGAAGGACTGAAGGGCTGAAGGACATGAAAGAGACCCGAACATGGAGGAACACAACAGCCAAGGACATAACCAACTCTACCTCAGGGATGATGCGGGCAGAGGAACTTTGTCGTCGCACACCCCTTTTGCAAGTATGGGAGGGAGGGGGGCGGGAAGGCGAGAGTGGGGGAGGGGGGAGGAGGGGAAAAGGGGAGGGGGGGGTTTTGTACATGGGCTTACTGACTATCTTTTCTTTCTCTGCATCTCTTGCATCTTTTATTTCTCTGTCACACTTGCACCAAGTAGGAGCAAAAGGAAACAGGGAGACATGATTAGGCACATGGCTAGAAGAGCAAACGAGCCTAAGGGCAGCCCACCAGCACAGCGAACACAAAGCAGCACTAATGACACATAACGGACAGAATAGCATAGGGTCAGATATCAAAATAGTCTCCCTAAATGTCAAAGGGCTGAATAGCCCCGTAAAAAGAAGGAAGGTGCTCGACCACCTAAGGAAACTCAAAAGCGACATCTATGTGCTACAAGAGACCAGACTAGAAGAGGCAGACATCCCACGATTAAGAGCTAACTGGATAGGGGAGGTGGTGGGATCACCAGCCCAGAACAAGAAGAATGGGGTAATAACACTAATCAGCAAAAATTCGAACTTGTCTCTCACAAGCTATCAAACAGACACCCAGGGCAGGACACTAGTGACCAGCCTCAAGCGAGCAGGTGAGACCTACCACGTCGCAAACATATACGGCCCTAACAGTGAGGATAAACAATTTTGGGAGGGGATAGGTGCCCAGCTACACAACCTACCAATGGAAGATCTACTGATCGTTGCCGGAGATTTCAACCAAGTCCTGGACCCAGCTATAGACAAGCACCCCTGCAGACGCCACACAACCACTAGCCCTAACATTCTCAAGAACCTGTGCACAAAACTGAGCCTTAAGGACCCATGGCGCCTAAGCAACCCGGACGCCAGGGAATACACATTCTACTCCAACCCCCACAACTCCTACAGTCGGATAGACTACATACTGATGTCAGAAACACACACACACCTCATAGACCACACAGAGATAGGACCCAGAACAATATCAGATCACGCACATATAAGCCTATCCTTATCAGGCAGACACAACGAGAAGCCAACACGCAGGTGGCGATTTGATGACGGCCTTCTCCAACACACAGTGGCGAAGGCAGAGATAGACACAGCTATTCGAGAGTACCTGACAATCAACGACACACCAGAAACGCCTAGAGAGGTACTATGGGACGCTCTTAAAGCGACCATACGGGGGGTAGTAATGACAATAAAAGGGAAAATGAACAAAGCAAGGAATAAAAGGATAGAGAACCTGGAGAAAGAGATCAAAACACTGGAGAACAGCCACATAGCAAGCCTAGAAGACAAAAACACACTCACAGAGCTAACCAAACTGAAGTACGAGCTGAATAGAATACTAAGCGAGAGAGCAGGGACCTGGATCAACAAATATAAATCAATCAATCTTTGCACGGCCAACAAAGCGGGGAAAAATCTAGCAACTTATCTGAAAGGGAAACAAAAACAGCACACAATTGGGGCGATCAAAGACAAACATAATAAGGCCCAGACAGCCAATAAGGACATTCTGGAGGTATTCAGGGACTTCTATGAGGGTCTTTACACAAGAGACGACACGCTAAAAGAGGACGGGGGCGAGGAACTCCTCAACAGCATAGCCACTCCCACCCTAACAGAGCGAGAATGAGAAGTCCTAGAGCTAACAGTCACAGAGGATGAGATAAGGAAGGCCACGGCCAGCCTCAAAGAGAACAAGGCACCAGGGCCTGACGGCTTTACAGCAGGTTTCTATAAACAATACCTGACCACACTCCAACCCACGTTGAAACAGGTATTTGAGGAGTGCGTCCACAAAGGACGCATGACCCCATCAATGGCTGAGGCTAATATAATAGTCATACCAAAGGAAGGGAAGGACACGACAGAGGCGAAGAACTTCAGGCCGATCTCACTCATAAATGTAGACTGCAAGATATACGCGAAGATACTAGCCAACAGACTTAACGCCTACCTACCTAAACTCATACACAACTCCCAGGTAGGATACCTCAAAAACCGCATGTCCCATGACAACACCAGACTACTATGCCATATAATCAACCACTCGGCCCAGAGCAGTAAAGCAGCCGTAATGATAGCCCTGGACGCCGAAAAAGCGTTTGACAGAGTCTCATGGCCCTATCTAGATCACTGCATGGGGAAATTCGGGCTAGGACCCAACTACAGGAGGATGGTGATGGCGCTTTACAACAGCCCCAAGGCGCGAGTGGTAGTGAACGGCGGCGTCTCAAACATACTAAACCTGGGCAGAGGCACGCGACAAGGCTGTCCACTCTCACCTGGCCTCTTCCTATTGGCAATAGAGCCACTCCTTACAATGATACGCACAAACGAGGATATAGCTGGGGTGCCAATCGGAGGAGAAAAATTTAAGCTAGCGGCATATGCAGACGATGTGTTAATAATGACAGAAGACCCTGAGAGATCTATCAAGGCACTGACAGATACAATTGAGAGGTACGCCCAAGTCTCAGGGTACAAACTCAACAAGGACAAATCAGAATGCAAGCCCCTAAACATCCACACAACAAGTACAGTACTAGGAACGTCAGGCCTAGCGTGGCAAACTAAACCTATTAAGTATCTAGGTATCCTCTTCGAGAGAAACCTGAGCACGACACTAGAACATAATGAACAGGTTATAATCCAGAAAATCAAGGCCAAAGTAGACGGGTGGTCACCCAAGTTCACAACATGGTGGGGGAGGGTAGAAACAATAAAAATGATGCTCACACCGATGGTGAACTATATGCTAGCCATGCTACCCCTAACCAACACAGATGACTTCCACAAAAAGATAGACAAGATACTGAACGATTTCCTATGGAGAGGGAAGAGGGCCAGAATAAGCATACAAAAGCTCAGATTATCAAAGGAACAGGGGGGGCTAAACATAACAAACTTCAAACGATTCCACGAGGCGTGCTTAGCTAGACAGGGACTGCACTGGCTGGACCCAAGACAGGACTACACACCGGCATGGCTAACACTAGAACAGGGGTTACTAAAAGGTATGAAACCCATCTCCCTCCTCACGGCCACCAAACACCCGGCAATCAAAGACAACCCGGTACTCAGAAACACAAAACAAGCTCTGCTTAAAATCGACAAACTTCTCAACACGAGTATCAAAGGAGGGCCTTTTGAATCTATCTGGCACAACCCATCCTTAAAATACAGGGGGAAGGTCCTCGACATGCACGACTGGTATAGCCTAGGGATATCCACAGCCAGGGATCTTAAGAACAAGGGTGCAGACGTAACATTCGACACCCTGAAAGGAGAGTACAACCTAAACAGCGTAGAACTATACAACTTCCTGAAGATAAAAGTCGCAATTAGGAAGGCGAACCTCAACACCCAGACACCTTCGATAATACAGTTGGCCAGCAGCCTGAACACGCTAGGACACCAGGTGGCACACCTCTACAAGATCCTAGGCCCCAAACACACCAAACTCAATGACAAGGTCCTAAACTTCTGGGGAGAGGCAGCAGGTCAAGCACTCAGTCAGGAAGCCAAGGCAGAGCTATGGAGGTCCACTAGTAGGAAAAAAGTGACGGCCACGCTGAATCAGACAAAATTCTGGCTGATACACAAGGCATATTGGACACCAGCCCGATTAGCCACTGTGGGCATTAGAGACAGCGACATGTGCTGGAACTGTGATAGAGAAAGGGGAGATTTAGAACACCTCCTTCTAAAATGCCCAAAAATCAAGGACTTCTGGGGGAAGATCAGAACACTCATCCACGAGATCACAGGCATAGACATACCAACGAACATCACAAGTCTGGCTCTAGGGTTCACGTCACAGGCAATCACAAAGGCTGAGGACAGGGACCTCATAGATCTCCTGCTGACAGCCGCAGTCAAAGTGGTCCTAACTAACTGGAAGGACACATCAAAGGCGGCTCCACAGGCATGGCTCAACTGGGTCACGTTCCTAAGGGGGGCGGACAACATAACAGCAAAACACACACCGAAGACGCATAAGCAGTCGACCATGTGGGGATCTTTAGACCACTACCTGTCATCACACAAGCCACCGTAGGCGTGAACGTGATACATCTGAGGTCACGGGCAGAAACAGGCTAGTGCCAACAGAGCACCGTGTACATCTCCTACTTAACCTATAACCTATATCTCTCTCCACTATCCCCCGGGGCGGCGCGGGGAGCAAGATGCTTGGTCACAAACGCCAAGGAACACCAATGGACGCAATATGACTATGAGTCTATGAGACTTGGGACTATGAGACTACGAACCGGCGAATGATCTCAAGAGTACGGAATGCCACTCCCCCCCCCCCTTTTTTTTTTTTTTCTTTCTCTCTTTTCTCTCTTTTCTTCTTTCCGCTCATGTATAAGCCTCTTCCCTGTATGTAAAATTATATTTTTATATATACAATAAAGAATTTCGGAAATTAAAAAAAAAAACTGTAGAGAGAGGCACTCCCGCTTTAGGGCGGTCAAAGGGTGCGGCCGCACTGGGCACTGGTCTTTTGGGAGTGGGTGGGGGGCTGTGTTTAGCAATAACTTATCATTTAAAAGTACCAGCTGCAGAGTTCCTTGTGCATCCAGCTTTCAGGCAGCAATAAAAATGTCAAGATAACTCTTGTGATTAATGTTCCTGCTAGAGAGAGAGATGAGAGTTTTGTCTAGTCTCAGTTTCTGACTCACCATAAAGTAGTGCAGAGGGTTACTTTGCCTGCTGTAAAGAACAGATCTGTATTTTATGTGGATAGCTGAGTAGATTAGTAAAGCCAGCCTTTACCAGCACTTTAAAACAAATTAAATGCAAGTGAGAGTAGCTGCGGCCTGTGCAGTTAAGAGCGGTGGGGCGGTGGTGCCGTGTTGGAAGGGATTCGACAAACAACCACGAGGGAAAATTAAATAATTAATTTTCCCTCGTTGTATGTCGAAATCCCCCCCACCCCACCCCCCCTCCACCCAGCCCCACCGCTCTTACCTGCTCAGGCCATGGCTGTGTGAGAGAGGAGCTATGGAGAGATGAGGGGGGACTTTTGCCAGGTGGTAGTGTGGGAATGCGCGGGGGAGGTCATAGGGGGTGAAGGGGTTGCCAAAAATGATTGTCACACCAGGCACCTCGAGTGCTAAAGCCGGCCCTGATGCGAGGGACAATGGGGAATTATTATGCGCTAGAAGGCACTTAACTAGTGCAGAGAGTGCATTAAATATTCACAAATAATCACAAAAGTAGGAGTGAGAAACAGAGGCATTTCCTTAGGATTGTGTGGGGATTGCCACCAATAGTAAATAAGTGAACCCTTTAAAAGAGTGAAACTGAGTGGAGCCAAACAAGAGAAGGCGTCCAATGTTTGCTGCACAGGATATTGTCTGACAGGTGTGGGGAAAGGTCTCTTTTTGCTGCACAGTAAAGTTCAGGTATGGTGTCACCTGATCTGTCGTGACCTCTTGCCTTCTGGAGTTTTTCTGGAAACTGTGAGACTCAGTTTACTATTTCTGGGTTCCACAGGGACATTAGGCTCACATCTCCTGATAAGAATATACCTGCTGCATAGTTTTGATTCTAGGAACCTAACAACAATGGAGTTGAAGAGTCCACTGTCTGTGATGGTCTGTCTTCTGGCTAGGAACTTTCCCCTGAAGAGCATGAGCAGTGCCTGCGACCAGAGGGAGCTGATTATGGAGACTGAAAAAAGGTGCTTGATTCATGGAAGTACCCATAAAAAATACTGCAATTGGTACACAGGATTATATAATGTATACCTGAAGTTCAAATGTTAAATATGCAGAGACCTTTTGAGTTGAGCTAGTGGTTGAGCACAGTCATCCAAGCAAGCATTAATCCAAAGCTGTAAGAGGTACCTGCACATAACCTTGTGTTCAACATTGCAAATTACCTCTATAATTAAAAGAATACATCCACATTTACTAGAAGAACAACCATTTTATCAACACAATGCAGTACACAAAGTACTTTTATACACTGACGGACACACCATCATACAAACTCCTACACACTATTCCACATATTTAACCGATCTGACATTCATATCTCATTTCCACCTTTTACATGTGATGGCTGGGTGGAAATTAAGGTTAAGTGAGCAAGGCAGGGGTGGAAGCTAAGATTAAGGCAATACTTGAACATGTACATTTCTTGTCATTCTAAGTTTGACTGTGTAGCCACTATTACATCTTCATCAAACCTTGCCTCCTCTTTAACTTTAGTTTTTCAGGATGTGATCAGAGTAAAATATGATGATTATTACCATGGTTGAGTGGTGGGTAGTGGTTTTGATTCCTGTTAGGCGAAGCCTCACAGAAAAGAGGTATTTACTGTGAAATATGGAAATAATTCACAGTGCTGAATTAATTTGCAGGAGTTTTAGATTCTATAAACAAATTAAAAAAGCTAAATGGATGGTTAACACAGCATCTCTTTTTTCTATCAGTGCTAGTAAAAAACAAACTCTTTAATTATGACAGTGCTGCTCTCAGAACATTAACTAGCACATGACTTCCAATGGCGTGAATGAAACACTTTTACTTGTAGAAATTAGGCAGAGCTTAATTTGTTAAGAAAGAAGTGTCAGGAGGCCACTGCTGCCTGCACCAATCATTGCTCCCACTAGCATTGCCAATGACAGTATTATCACTACTAGCCATCACACTCATGCAAGTGTGACAATTCAGACTTTTCGTGTAGAGTAAAATGACTAATACATGCCACCCAAGATATTCCTATAGTATTAGGTGGTAGGTATTCGTGATTTTATTGCATGTTTAATGATTAAACAACAGCTGTTGTGCTCCTCAAAAAAAAAGACAAACAGCGCCACCATGTGGCAGGCTTTCATAAGTGCCGGTGCTGACAATAACGTGCGGTGCCGAGCACCAGAAACCGCTGGCTCAAATTAAGCACTGAGTAATGGCTTCCAGAAAATCTACATGGAAACAAAACCATACGGTAACACTACATCAGTGGTTGTACTAAAAACCCACTTGCACTTTGAAAACGGATCAATTAGAGCTAAGAGATGTTTCTTCCACATCCAAAATGCATAAGCAGTCCCAAAATGTAAAGAGTAAGTTCTTGGAAATGTCCCTTGGGAAATCTCGCCTGTTGCAATTGACATTTCTGTTTTTTGAGCATCCAATTTTGTCAGATGTATGACACATAGCACAAGTCTTTTTTTTTTTTTTGTTTTTTTTTAAACCTTTATTGCACAAAAGCATAAACAATTACGGGCCCACAACCAACCGGCCGGCCTAGACAGAAATCGGTGCATAATAGCAAGCAGCACGGCAACTCAGTAGCGATGGAAACACATGCACAAGCGATCAAGGTTACATAGAATCATTTACGCCGCCGAGGAGCAGGAAAAAGCAAGGTTTTGATTTTATAATGTTCATAAAACAAATTCGATTAAGAGATGTTAGAAAGGATCAACAGTCACAGTATACTTCAAGAACAGAGGCGGGCGATGTTAAGCAAGGAAGTCCACAAGCCGAAGAACAGGAGCAAAATGGCCGCACTGTGATATCTGAGCAGGATTGAAATTCACATAATAAACAGAGCGCCGATCACCCCCCACCCAACCCCGACCCGAACCATGACCCCGAGAAAAAGAAACGGAAAGGAATCAAAGAATAGAAAGAAAAAAAAGGCCCATAGGAACAAAAACCAAACAAAGACCCCCCCTCCAACCCCCCACCCTGCACACACGTAGCGGCTACGGCCTACCCCCCCCGTAACGGCGTGCCTGTCGCCCAATAAAGAATACCCGAAATACAGAAAGAAAAGAAAGGAAGAAGAAAACACACATATGTAACCGGAGGAGGGCCAGAATTACGTGCCCTAAAAGGAACACCAGGATATGTGCGGCCGCTCAACCCATCGATCCCCCATTAAAACAGATCCATCGTCCAGTTCCCTCACCTACACAGCACAGTCCCAGAAAGCCAACAACAGGAAACAACAGTAAAGAGCAATGTCAACCTTGTCCCTGACGATCCAGAGTGGCAGCGAAAGGCAAAAATAGAACCACCCACCAGAGTAATGGGAACAACTGCAAGTACCACAGCGAAACAGGGCGCAGTCCGGTAAGGCCAGTCCAACACAAAGTCAGCGGTGCACAAAAAAGAGTGATGCGCAAAAGCGGGTCCCCAACGATGAACAGTGGAAGCAGAAGCGGCGCGTCCAGGACACCACAGGAAGAATATCCAGCCGGACCAGAAGAAAATGCAAAACATGGCGCCCAAAGGTGACTCCCCCGCAACTGTGCCGGACCAGGATTTTCGCAACACTCCATGAGTGCAGCAGACAGTGTCGTTGCAGAAGCCATTTTTCGCACCCCCAGCGCCTCCAAGCACATCCGGATAGATAGCTCACCGTGCACAGGCTCAGGATGTGGCGAAGCGCTCAGCACGTGATCCCTTCCACGATTTGAGGATAGCGTAGATAAAACAGAATCCAGGCGGCCCCCCAGGTCCCGGGCGTGACCAACACAATCGGAACGCAAAGCAGCCAGGGCGCTGAGAATCTCAGCGATCTGGAGGGGAACCTCCGGAGAGGAGGATAGTGCAGCTCCATGGAAGCGATGGTCGATGGCCAGGGGCAGTCCTCGAGCCAACACACCGGCATCCCCCTCTCGCTGTTCGTCCTCCAACAGGCGCCCCGGCGAGCATAGCCAGGTCACGGGGACATGGGCAGCCAGCTCCATAGCAATGTGCACAAAAAGATAGTACGTCGTCGGGAAGAACAAACACCCCAGTAGTCGGGTGATCCACCAGGCACAATCGCTGTGTACACGGCACAAAATGGCCCCCCTCCCCGTTCCGCAGAGGGAAGGCACAGGAGATACAAATGTAGCACAAACCGCTACCGTGCTGGGGTAACAAGAAGTGAAAGCGTGTCACCGCAGAAACTCCAAGCGGCCGCCGGTTCTCGCTGGCCGACTGCGCCCTGCTGTCTGCGGTCGCTGGTGTGATGGCCGGAGTTCGTCCGCTCCGAGAACAAAGAGCCGATCGCCGCCATCAACAGCCAAAAGTGAACAGGGACTCCCAATCTGTTCCGTCGAAGGGATCACGCCGGGAAGCGCACCGCAGGAATCAGCAGCACTCCCCGAATCCGGTACCGTCTCAGGAAGATCGGATAAGTGTCAGGATGCGGGACGGCACGGAGGGGAGTAGATCGGAGTAGCGGAGCCGAGGGTTCAGGCGGCCATCATGGTTCCAGGCTAGGCTCCTCCCCCATAGCACAAGTCTTGCCATAAACTGTAATCCTTACACAGCCAGCAAAAATGACCTGAGTGCCCCTTTCTGATCAAACAATCCCTCCTCACTGTGGGGGAACAATTGTATCACTTCATGGATACATCACCTTCAACATATTGATCATCTTTGACCTTCAAAAAAACTTAGCGCTCAGGTGCTTGACTCTAACAAAATGCATCAGAACATTATCCTTGCACATACCATCATGACTTGCCTCGTCACTTAACTCTTTCCACCTTACGCTATCCTTGTACTCCAGAAGAAAATGCATTACCCAGCACAGGTTCTGTCCTGGTATTTTTGGAGCTCAGAGGCAAATGGTGGAAACCCACCAAAAGGCAACATCTAAGATTATAAAATTATCTAAGTGTCTTCACGGCAGCGTAGGTTCACGGCCAATGTGGAAACAGTCAACATTTCCTCTATTGTTAGCATGCTTTGTACCAGTGCACAAGTCGCAAAAAAAGAAGTGGGGGGACGCGGTTACCGGAAGTGACATCACGACAGGAAGTGACGTCACAAAAGGTGCCGATCTCCTCGTCCCAGAGAGGCCAAAGAGTGAAGTCCAGCTGTTTGGCAGGGGGCACAGCGACCCCCCCCCCGGTAAAATAAGTGGGGGGACGCCATCCACCCGCGTGGTACTCCGACTCGAGCCCTGCTTTGTACACATATGTGTTCGAATGTTCTTCTTCTATTATTGTATCCACCTGACCCTTATGTGAAGCGTTCTGATACCTACAAGGGTCATGCAGGCACCATGCATACATATATAACGTGTGTCTTCTTCCCAATATTGTATCCTACTTACCCAAAATTGTGAAGCTCTCTGATACCCTTATGGGTCATGTTCGCGCTATACAAAACTTTATAAATAAAAACAAATTAAAATAATTAAATATTCTGGCCAAAGGGTGACAAAGCGCCATTATCTCTTTATTCTTGGAGCCTAACTCTGCACACGTTTCAGTCCCATTTCATGGAGGACCCTGGGGGTTCTTGCAAAGGCAGTGGTAGTTGATTGCTACACTGCATTACAATCCAAGAAAAGGTAACCTGAATGTGAGGAAGACTTCTAGCCAAAGGGAACACGCAGACTGATAGCGAATAGTGGTACCACTGAAGAAAAAATGATGCCACTACCTAGTATCACATAGTGTGGGAGTTTCCTCACTAAAATTGCTGCTGGAAGTGGTGAGCAAGATGGCGGCCTGTCCTAGAAAGCTGTGTGGGTTGCAGCAGGGAAGTCTGCTCCTGAGTTCTGAGCTACATACGTTCCAAATCTTGGTTGAACAAAGCTAAAAGTAGGCATGACACGCGTCGAAATAACAGTCAGTGCAGCGATCTGCCAAGAACAGTCGTAAAAAGAGATCGGAGCAGCTTCCGTTGTTGGTTCGAGTTGCATTCTAACTTCTGAGCTGAATACAGTCTGGCAAGAGTCTGGGGAGATCGGCCAATGACCAGTGACCCACGCAAGTCGGAGTGAACTCTAGCTTTTGATTTCTTTGCCATTGTAATACGGCAAGCCATAACAATGTATGAAGATAATAAGACAAGCCATAACAACGTATGAAGAGAAGAGTTGTGTCAAAGGCCAACGCGCCACTCAGCCTGGCCATTCCACCAAAATAGCAATACCCTTCAGGAAGGAACCTTAAGGCTTTGATGCTCAATGGAACACATATTGACAACCATCCACAGGCATGGGGACACTGTGTACACTGTGATGAACATGGTAACATGACAGAAGTATAGATTAAGCATAGAACAAATGACAGTGCACATGGAAACTACTACACAGACCTGATTCAGAAATGAGTTCAGCGTTTTAAGCTCCAGCTGCAGAATGCCTTAAATGCTGTTGCTATATAACCCCTTGAGTCAAAACTGGGATGAGCCCTCCCAGTCTTCTGTCTGAGCTTAATCAGTCCATGCTCCATGATTCCAGTGTTCATACACTGAGGTTGATTCCTTGATTGCCTCTAAACTCAAGCACTGAGTGCTGTTTCTTTGAAGCTTGTCACCTGTCTTTACACCAGCTTTTTTTAAATTATTTTATTTTTCCCATTTCAATAATATAATACAATCAAATCATAAGAATAAGAATAATAAGAAAAGGTTTGAGAATGAAAAGAAAAATTAAGAAAGGACTCAGTTCCCATTTTGTAACTTAATACATATATGATAAAAGCACGATCCACCTAAACACTCCATCCAATCAAAGTTTAAATGAAGCGTCTCCACACCGTCAGATCCCAACCAACAATCAGATCTTTAAAATTTTTATAACCCAATGCGTGTACCCCTCAAGGGGCAAAAACGTCATAGGCCTAGTATTCTAGGCCTATGACTATTATGACTATGACTATTCTAGGCCTATTATATACATCAGTATATAATTCTCATCACCCGTTACATTAACTATGTCTATTGTGTCAGCGGATCACCCTCCGCCGTTAGTGGTGTTACAGGTTGCTCCATTGGTTTAGTCGCAGTGTAAGTGGCATATAGGCTCCAAACGTTCTTTGGTCGATTCCTAGGGGGGAGGAGCTCACTGTATGTTTCCGTTTGCATGTTGCAATACAGTATATCTCTAGACCATTGTTTCAGCGTAGCGAGGGGGCTCAGGACCAGCGTATTGCCAACACTCGCTTGGCAACTAGAAGCACCATGCCCGCCAGGCACCTAATGTGTTTCTGTATCTTCTTGGAGTAGCCTAGTAGTGCTAGCAGCGGGTCAGGGCTAAGTTCTACCTGCGTTATCGCCTGAATTTCCGCAAAGATTTGTGTCCCGTAGCTTGCTATCTGCGGGCAGAGCCATGCTAGGTGTAAGAAGTCAGCCTCTGGAGCACCGCAACGATCACAGCTGGACGCGGCGCATAGCCCATATTTGTGGAGGGGTGTTGGTGTGTAATAAATACGGTTAAAAAATGTTAACCGAATTAGCCTATGTCGTCCATTAAGCGAGATACGCTTAATAGCTTCGCAACAGTATCTCCACATGTCATCGTCAATGTCCAGTCCCAAGTCCACTTGTCAGTCTAGTCGGGCTTTATTATGGCGGTCTCTGTATAGTTCCTGCGTCTGGGAGTATATCCTTGCCACTATTCTTTTAGGAGATGTTGCTTGAATCATTGCAGTAAAAGAACACTCCTCGGGGGGCTCCAGCATTTCATCGCCCAGTATCCGCCTTAGCTTTACACCAGAGTTAAGACCTTCTCTTTCTTCTTTTAAACGACTACATCACCCGCCAGTGGGACAGATGCTGGAAGGGTCATTCTGACAAAAGGAGACCACTAGAGGCACTTAGCTATTTGCACAGGTAAGGAAGCTCTCCCTCTCCAAGTGTCCATGTTAAGTGCCTGATGCTCAGGGGGGTGGTGCTTTTGTGCAGGTGTCCGATGTGCCTGATCTCACAGGACTTTGTCTGACCTCGTGTAACCAGTGGAACGTTGTCTTGTCCTGTGAGACTTGGGTGTGCTTTGGGTCTCTCTCCCAGAGCTGGGCTTTTGCTATAGTCCAGGCGTGCTTCAGAACGTGTCGTCTTGTGGGACCAACATTGCCAAGTGTGCTGCCAAACCAACAGAAAAGCCTCTGTTTAAATATCTGTGAGGGCAAAAATGTTCCATGTTTATGATTGAGTCCAGAACACACCATACTTCTGCCGAGAGTTGAGGAGCTTCACATGTCCAGGCTCACGTATGAATGCTTTAAGGGTAGTTATAACCTCTCACAGGAAGCGCAAAAAGACCACAATATGCAAAGTGAGTGAGACTCAAATGTAACTTAGTGAGCATCAGGAGCAGTCTGGGGTGTCAGGGGCAGGCTAGGACCCAGGAACCAGTAGTGTCACAAGCCTCAAATAAAAAGAAACTAATAAAAGAATTGTATGTATGTGCATGCAGCAGGCTGTGGACCAGAAAACCAGCAGGTGATCAGTGCAAATAAAGATAAGTGACTTCCACAATTTCACACAAAATTGTCAGGGGAACTGAAGGAACTCAGGTTACTGACATGGAAGGAGAACCCACACAAAGCAGGAAGATCTAACCACGCATGGACTTTACAAGATGTATCATCCAATGCGTTGGTGGCCTGGCCATTACATATCCAATGTTGTGTACTTGGTAAAGTTTTTTTTTGTATGTGCAAATTTTGGGTGACAAATTATTTGTGCAGATCTCTCATTTTAACTATGCATATTGTTTTAACCAATGACATAATAAAGATGCAGTTGGAACAACTGTATTGGTAAGAAGAGTGATTAATGATGTGGTATAGTTATGCCACATTAACGTGGAAGACTTTTTTATTAGAATCTAGGAAGTTGATGGTGTTCTTCTCATCTTGCTCCTGCTCATTTCCTCCTACCAATCAGTGACCCACTGCGAGTCTGCTCTCTCCACGGTTTCCTCAAAGTGCATTGACGTAAATGACAATTGTCTTTAGCGTTTATTGTGAATGAAACGTTCACTGCGTACTCTAGATGTCATTCTGAAGGATTTCCACTGGAAGTTCTGATGTAGGCCTGCAGGAGAACATAATTATTCAGGAGGCAAATGGAAGATTTCCTTTTACCTTAAGAAAAGGGTTAGTGGGAAGAGTTTGAATTATTACAGTGTAGCTTTTGATTTGCCAATGCGATCTAACCATGATCATCATGTCATGTCTAATCTGCCGTTTTGCTAATTGTTTGTGCATAGAATGTGTATAAAACCCCTTAATTTTTAAGGTTGGGGAGTGAGTTCTCATTTTCCTTCCCGAGACTTTCTGATTGAGTTGAGACATTCTTTCTTCTTCCTTAGTATGCTGTCAGTTCTCTTTATGGGTTTGACACAAAAAATATGGGAATATATAACAGCTTAACTAGGGATTATTGTTCTGAATTTGTGTTTTGTATCCGAGCCTTCATGGCAATCAATGCATTTTTCTATATTGCTTTTATTAAGAATTTTACAATCAAACTTTTAAACTAATTTTTGATCTAGAACTCAGTTATTGAGTGGTCCCGGTTTCTATTTGGATGGTGTCTCTTGCCACTAGATCAACTGGAATAGTAGAACTAAATTGTCTAAGGTAAAAATCGGGGTGTATAAATTATTGGGGTTCAGTAAATATTGGGGTTCAACTCCCACATACTGACACCTGTAGAACTAACCTCTTAAAGGTCTAAAATGTTACCCATAACATACACATATGTAATATGAAGAGTTGCATTGAGAAACTAGTGAATAACGTGAGATGAATATTAATCTAATGGTGAGGCACACATCAGCATTGTCAGTGGCACTGTGGTATCCATGCACTGTTCCATGCTACTGAGCCATTTGTGAGACATCGAGTGCAACACGTTACTTTTCACCATGTTGCTACTTTAATATTCATGGTAATCAAAAGATTGTTTAGCGATATTCGCAATATACTGCACAAGTGTTACATCTTTCAATGGCATTTTTACCCCTAAAATGCTTGAGGCAATAATAACTTTTACTGTACCTCTGGGTAGGCAGAAACAGTACAGCAGACAATGTTATATTAACAACCAAACAAAGTGTCATGTCAGGGCAGATCATTGACCACTTGCTTTGATGATATTGTGATGGTACTGCTGGAGACTATCACTAAATCACCTAGTGAACAAACCACTATACCCATAGCAGCAAGATTCACTGCAGAAACACCATCCATGTTAGCAACAGGCAAAATTAACAAGAGTAAGGATGTCAACTGAAGCATAAGACCATCTAATGACTTTGATTACAGGGCCATGAAATGTAGAATCACAAAGTGACTGTTGGTTAAAATGACCTGTCATGCATCACTGCTGATTTGGAAATGCCCCAAAAGAACATGGATGACTTGAATGTACCGGTAAATCAGCCAAAATACCACAGCACTGCTGGAGTTGGAGTAAACTTTGATGGATGTCAAGGAAGACTTAGAGGACAATACATTTCTGAAGGCCATTAAGAGTCTCCATATAAGACATGTCTGCTTGGCTGGGAAATGCCATAGTGCATATGTTGTGTGGCAAAAATATGTTAACAGACTTTAAAGAGTCACTTGGACACTGATCGGGAAGATCCACAGTCTTGCATTTGTCAGACTTGTCTTGGCGAGGCGTGACCTGAGCACCAATGTGCAAATATCAATCTCACAGTTGAACTTTGCCATGGGATTGTGGTGGCTCAATGAGGTGTTGACCCTCTGGCACCCACCATTAGGTCTCAGAGTAGGAGTCATGCAAAGTTCTCTATCCAAATTATCATGAACTATTGGGGAGAATGGAGGATAGGCAAATGAGGCCATTAACCAATACCAAGACTTAGGGTCTTTTTTTTTTACAGATTTGTGGACTCAGTACTCCATCTACAAATACATCTGCAAATGTGTAGGGCTCGTTCAGAGCTTGACAGTGATGACATTTCAATATTAGTTTAGAGGCATTATACCAAGTTCACCATCAAGTGTTTTGAAACGTTCGCCTTTTTTCAGATAGACTCACGAGATCTGTGTGATCCTATGTGTCGTCCTCTTTCCATTTGCTGGGTCTCTGTCAATGTTATAGTTTCCCTTCATGTCATCATCGTGAATTTGTATTTGCATGTCGCTTTCTGTATATTCATCAAGGGACATTCAACCTGGTACTGCTCAACTGTGCACAGTGCAACACACTACATTCATAATGCAGCTTTGGCTCGGTACAAAGGTCTACCACCAGATGGCTACAGTTCTGAACCATAATCCTAGTCACAGCTGTCATGCAGTTAAGTACATATTGCACATTTCATGTGATCTGACATTTAATTTCAATCCCTTCATGTGCCTGTATGTCATAAATATTAACCTGTAGTCTTTGTCCATACACGCTACTTTCAAACTGTTAATTTTAATATTTCTGAGAATGTAAACATTTATTAAGTATTTTTTTTTGTAAGTGCTATGTGTCGCTTTTCGTTTATTTCAGAGCACTAGCCAGAGGCCTGAAGAATGCAACAGTATGGCAAATGTGAAGAAATACTTAGCATCATATATTGCCTGCACGTTAATGTGTTTCTCCTGTTTCTGTAAATGCATGCTACATCAGCAGGATGTAGACAAGTGACATATGTGCAATCTACGGCACCTATGACATGAGGGAAATTGGTGGTGGCCTAGAATCTAATCTTTGCTGTTTGTGTACTTACTCCTGGTTTAGCGAACCACAGATCTTGTGGTATAAGGGTCAAGATTGCCTCCAAAACGTGGCAGAACCGCAGATAACGCATGATGTGAGGCCCAGCTGTGGCTGAATGTGCTCTGGAAGGAGCTTGAGGACCAGTGGCGGCTGGCAAAATTCAAATATGGTGAGGCGTGATGCGTGATGCTCAAAAATGTCACCATATATGTTGCACTACACTTGCTGGCCTCCGTCTGATGTGTCTCTCCTCAGCAGGATTGCGATCCTGGAGTCCATTAGCAGGAAACTGAATTAGTTCTTTCCTGCTCCTGGAACATGAATCCAACCAATCCTGGATCTACTCCCCTGTTGTTTTCAGCATTAAAGCAGCTCCCAGATTGGTTGGAGTAGGCTAACTCAGCCCTCATTTTGAGTCTGGGGGCCGGTGCCAGCAATTTCCAGGCTGTTTCACAGCCCTTGGATTGCTGGGTCTACAGTGCGCATGTCAGATATGACTGCTGTAGACAGCCGGCCAATCCGACATGCGCACTGTAGACCAGTGCAGTCCTCCTGCATTTGCAGGATTCAGCCCCACCCCGAGCCTCGCACTGTACACAGCGCAAGTGTTGGCAAAATAAAATGGCATGGATATGCCATTTCATTTATTTGTGTTTGCTTGCTGCGCTCGCAGCAGGCGGGGCAACGCTCCTCCGCCTTTTAGGAGGAGCCGCCCCTATTAAGGACTTCAGCTGCAGTTCAGCAAGTATTTTGACTTTCACTACAATTGTATGAGACCTCACTGCTGTTAGCTCCAGGGACTGTAAGTTTGTTCACGGAGCTCAAATATAATTGAAATGCTTAGAGTATACCTTTACTTGCTATTGTTCTCTGGTAACTAAACAGTGTGTCCCTCAGTCTGTATGTTTGTTCCCTACACAGCTTTCTCCTCAGTTTCTTTACTGTCAATTGCAGCAGTTTGAGTCAGTGTCAGTATATTCAGGTCTCCAAAATAGTTAACTAAGGGGGATGCAGAATGGTCTATGTGCCTTAGAAAAGGCTCTGATTGATACTCATTATATCCATTTGTTTTTGTTTGATGCCAGACGCTCACGTGATTGGCGCATGTGCCAAGGAGCACCACATTGTGTGGGGTTGGTAAATACTACTCAATACTAGTGAGTATGGCTCTCTGCATTCCTTCCACCAAATTGCCCCACCTAGCACGCATGGCTTGGATTCTGCCACAATGAAATATAACTTCCTGCTGTAATCAATCAATCAATCAATCATAGCATTTATATAGCGCGCTACTCACCCGGAGGGTCTCAAGCCGCTTGGGGAGGGGGGGGGGTCCGCTACTGCTCGAACAGCCAGGTCTTGAGCTGCTTCCTGAAGGCGAGGTGGTCTTGAGTCAGGCGGAGGTAGGTCGGGAGTTCCACGTCTTGGCGGCGAGGTAGGAGAAGGATCTTCCTCCTGTGGTGGCTCTTCGGATGCGGGGGACGGCGGCGAGGGCGTGGTTGGTAGATCGAAGCTGGCGTGTGGGAGTGTAGAAGTTGAGGCGGCTGTTGAGGTATCTTGGTCCTTCGTTGTGTAGGGCTTTGTGTGCATGGGTGAGGAGTCGGAACTTGATTCTCTTGTTGACCGGGAGCCAGTGCAGGTCTCTCAGGTGTCTGGAGATGTGGCTGTGTCGGGGGATGTCCAGGATGAGTCTTGCAGAGGCGTTCTGGATTCGCTGGAGTCTCTTCTGGAGTCTGGCAGTGGTTCCGGAGTAGAGGGAGTTGCCGTAGTCCAGTCGGCTGGTGACGTGGGCCTGGGTGACCATCTTCCTGGTCTCGGTGGGGATCCACCGGAAGATCTTACGTAGCATGCGCAGGATGTTGAAGCATGACGAGGAGACGGCGTTGGCTTGTCTGGTCATGGAGAGGGAGGAGTCCAGGATGAAGCCCAGGTTGCGTGCGTGGTCTGTTGGTTTGGGTGCGCTGCCCAGGGCGGGGGGCCACCAGGAGTCGTCCCAGGCGGAGGGCGAAGATCCCAGGATGAGGACTTCCGTCTTGTCTGAGTTCAGTTTCAGGCGGCTGGTCTTCATCCACTCGGCTACGTCTTTCATCCCTTCGTGTAGGCTGGCTCTGGCGGTGGCGGGGTCGTTGGTGAGGGAGAGGATCAGCTGGGTGTCGTCGGCGTAAGAGATGATGTTGAGGTTGTGCTGGCGTGCGATGGCTGCGAGGGGGCTCATGTAGACATTGAAGAGGATGGGGCTGAGCGAGGAGCCTTGAGGAACGCCGCAGATGACATCGGTGGCTTCTGATCTGAAGGAGGGGAGGCGGACTCTCTGAGTCCTTCCAGCGAGGAATGAGATGATCCAGTCTAGTGCCTTCTCTTCGATTCCGAGGTTGCTGAGGCGCTGCTCTAGGGTGCGGTGGCAGACAGTGTCGAAAGCCGCGGAAAGGTCCAGGAGGATGAGGGCCGCTGTTTCCCCGTTGTCGAGCAGGGCTCGGATGTCGTCGGTGGCTGCGATAAGGGCGGTCTCAGTGCTGTGGTTGGCCCGGAAGCCGGACTGCGAGTGGTCGAGGGATCCATTTGTCTCGAGGAAGGCGGCCAGCTGCTTGTTGACGGTCTTCTCGATGACTTTGGCTGGAAACGGGAGGAGCGAGATGGGGCGGTAGTTTTTAGTTCGGTGGGGTCCGCTGATGGTTTTTTCAGTAGAGCGCTGAGTTCGGCATGCTTCCAGCTCTCCGGGAAGGTCGCTGTGTCGAAGGAGGTGTTGATGACGTCTCGCAGGTGGGGTGCGATGACGGAGTCGGCCTTGTTGAAGACGTGGTGAGGGCAGGGGTCGGTTGGAGATCCGGAGTAGATGGAGTTCATCGTGCGTAGGGTTTCCTCGGTGTTGATCGGGGTCCAGGCGTGGTGAGGAGCAATGAGAACCGTTACGATGCTAGCGAGGGTGGTATCTATGAACCGTAAATAACGAGATTAATAGGTGTATGCATTTTCGCTACGCTACTTAGAAGGGTTCGTCTTATTTACAGGTTTCTTCATTTTTACCCTCGGGTTCCATTTTAGATACGGCATCCATTTTGTCTCTTGCCCTCACGTAGTCAGCGAACAGACAAATGTCCGCCTCATGACCCTGTGATTCCCGAGACTGGGGGATGACACGGCAGAGACAGATGTCTCCGCAGCTGGGTAATCTTCCCACGTTGGCCTATTGTTTCAGCCTTGCATGCGCTCGGCTTGAATCCTTTGATCCTGGGATTACGCTTCCGATACAACCTCCACACTCCTTCTCCTTCTGTTGTCTGACTTCCTTGCACCTGTTCCTGTCTCTTACTCTCGTCCTTTTACAACTAGAGTGGAATGTGCATAGCAGCAGGATAATGTGCTTTTACAGTTGGGAACCGACAAATGTTACTGTGATTATGTTCCGGGTTTCCGACACCATGAATGAAGCCTTTTAAGTTTATTGTGGGAACTGAGTTGTAACCTTTTGTTCGTTACGTTATTGAATGCTGAAAATGTGTATAAAAGGAGCGACGCACATTTGCAATTTGAAGCAGGCTCTTGGAACCTACACTCTGTTGTACTTCCCATGACTTTTGCATCCCTGCAGTAATAAACGCTGATCTTTGACGCCGAAGGAAGTGTCCCGTGTCTCTGTCACTTGTGCGCCGAACAGGTATCCTACGAAGGTTTCAGGTGTTGTCCCCTGGCACCGCTGGTACTTAAAAGTCCAGTCCTTCAGTTGGCGCCCAACGTTGGGCGACATCAGCGGTACCGGTCCAAATCCTGACGATTGCGAGGAACTTCGTGTGAAATCTCCGAGGAAAAGGTGCACCCCGCTTCATCGATCCTGTTGTCGAAATAAGTGGTCCAAAGATTTTTCCCGCGAAGATTCCCGCCTCCTGACGGCTGCAACGGATCGATGCTCTGACTGTCGTCCTGTTTTGGTGCCTGGCGTAGTCCTTTGTATGGCGAGACGATAGACGGGCCTTCCTGGTGACGCCATCGAGCTCTCAGTTAAGTATTTGTGGGTTGCTCCCAGTCCTTAGTTGTTGGTGCTTAGTTGTTTGCATGGTTCCATTGCATTTGTGGTGCTTAGTTGTTGGTCCTTAGTTGTTATTTGACAGTTGCAATTGCCAAAAACCGAGGGTTTTGTCTTTCACGAAGATTTAGTACTTTGGTAACCCTTGAAGTTTGATACTTGGTTAGTGTGCATGATGCCTAGCCGTAGTGGTTTCATTGGTTTCTTCAAATGTTGCAACAAGGATTCCCGGTTGGAGGACTCGTGTCCGATACCTCCAGCTGGAACTCCGATATATGAGCTCTATAGTCGACATGGTGTGGGCCCTATTATATATAGTGACTGTTGGGTCCGTTATACGAGAAAGGATGGTGTCCTTAGTTGGCCACCACACGGAAGTTTTGAAATGGAGATTTTAGATAATCTAGAAACTAAATTATTTAAGAAGAAAGCTAGGCCAGCTATGTTTGATTCCCTTCGTTTGTGGCGTAAAGAGGCCAAACAGAAAGAAATCAAACAGCTTAAAAAGAATCGTAAAGAAGGTATCGTCCCGATAATGCAAGTTGTACAACAATGTCAGCGAGATAAAGAAGAAAAAGAAATAGAAGTTTCTACTAGACTACATCACATGAGAATAGACAAATGTTATACGGTATTATCAACTAGTCTTGATAAGACAGAAGAGGACTCGAAGGAGGATCCTCTGTTAGCGTATTTGATGAAATCGCCACCTCCTTATGCACAGGGTGCTACAGCCCCTGTAGTTCCCCCTGTAGTTCCTCCTGTAGCTCCTCCTGTAGTTCCTCCTGTAGTTCCAGTGGCTGCTGGTCAGCCTGTTGTTGGTCCTGCGTTTGTCCTACCACCTGGTCCTATTCCTACTGCTCCTTTGCCTGTACCCCCTCAGTCAATTGTTCCTGTTACCTCAGCCGTCCCGGCTACCTCTGCTGCCCCTACGTTCACTTCTAATGTTGTTGCTCCTGTTCTTTTTTCTCCTTCTGTTCGTAGTCGTATCCCTAATACTGTCGCTACTCTTTACTCCCCACTTTCTGGATCGTTATTTCGACCCGATGTCTCTGAAACTCCTCAGAGGCGCAGTCAAATCCCTGGTGGAAGGGAGAGTGCCACGTTGGTAACTATGGCGCGTAGATGGATAAGACACCCTGCTAACTACCCGCCGCGCGTGGTCTTTGATATGTTTTCTCAGTTTAATGAGCCCACTCAAAAGATTTGTGTTTGAAGAAATGTGTAACTTTTTGAGAGAAGAATGGTAAAATGATGATTTAGATAATGTACCGCCCGATATGACTGAACTTCAGAGTCAATTTTCGAACGGCATGATTGTAGGTGGAGATGTACGACGTGCATTAGAGCGATTATTAGCCTTACGGCGCACAGTGTTTTCTCGAGTGTCGTTTGACGACGATTCCGATACTCAGAAAACGAACTCTGGTCAGTATCCTATGAGAGAGGTTCCGCCAGTGTACATGCCAGGTGACCCGCAAGCTAATCCTGTGATTCCGCCATACTTTCAGAGAGTTTGGATACACCTCCCATGGAAGCAATCAGAAGTTTTGCAGGTGAAACAATCTTTACCTGATCCACGCAAGAATCCGGCAGGTTATTATAAGGAGTTGTCTCAACTGGTAGACGCTACTGTTATGAATCTTGCGGACATCGACATGCTGTTTGGCAATGTCGTACCACAACCGATTTGGGCGAAAATTCGCCAAGAGAATCATTTAGTTGAGTTAGGTGGTGACTGGGCTACACTAGTAGCGGCAGATGGACGACAAGTTGGTGGGGCTAAGCCTGAGCAGCTAATTACGGAGCTGCCTCAGAAAATCATTACACTTATGAAAACGCTCATGCCAGCGATGAAGGTAAATTGGGATAAATTAGCAGCTTGTAAGCAAAAGAAGGACGAGAGTGTCTCCGATTTCTTTACCAGATTCAAAGAGGCATTTGTCGATCATAGTGGTCAGGATATGGGCACCGAGGGAGGCCAACGGTTATTTGTTGATAAATTTGTATTGAATTTGTTGCCTGAGCTATGCAACAAATTGAAAAATTCAGAAAGTGCTTGGGCGGTTTCAACTACTGCTCAAATATTAGCGACAGCTCAATACTATGAGAATAGGGAAAAGGAAGAAAGTGATCGTTCAGACAAGAAAACGAAGGAGCTTAAAACGAAGGTTCTGTTACAGCAAGCGTATCCTCCACGTTCAAATCAAAATGATTCTCAACAGCAATATCGACCACAATTACAATCTTCCAGGATGCAGTCACGATCTGACTTCTCCGACTTTAGATCTACGCTTGGGTATAATCAGTGTGCATATTGTAGAAGAGAGGGCCATATAAAATATGATTGCCCAGCTTTGCGTGACCGGCTTAACGGTGTGTCGGCACGAGGGGGTCGTGGTGGTCCTCAACAAGCACCCCGAGGTAGAGGCCGCGGTGCCCCTCAAAATCAAAATCATGAGCGCCCTCATACCCCATCAGACGCGAATAATTATTTTGACCAACGAAATGCGAGGTCCGATAAATCAGCACAGTATCATGTGGACGATTATTACGTCGAACATGAGATTGATGCAGGTAACCACTACTAGGACAGCCACCGACAGAGAGAGGGAGTAGTATCAGTTCCGGTTGATCAGAGTGGGCCTTACGTCGCAGTTGCTACATCTGGCGTAGTTGAGCCTTTTCTGTTAGACACTGGTGCAACGAAAAGTTCCATCATGCATTCGAAACTCCCTGGCGCACCTTTGTCCGGCTTAACAAATGTTTCCATTGGATTCTCTGGCGCCCCTGTTAGCAATCCTGTCTCTAGCCCTTTGTCCCTTACGATTGGTCCTCATGAGCTAGAGGCCCCATTGATTTTATCTACTGGTTGTGGTGAGAATCTTTTGGGCTTGGATTTGTTAAAACGGTTATATGCGACTTTGTACTGCTCTCCTGCGGGAGTGGAGCTTACATTAGGTCAGAGAACGATCTCTCCTATGTACTTATCAATTGATAAGTTCCCACCGGAATTGAGTTCCCTTCCTGCGTCGTTATGGGCTACGGGTCCCAATGATGTAGGCTTATTGAACATCGAATGACTGTGCCAAAGACTCAGAGAGATGTACGTGCCTTTCTAGGTATTACGTCATACTGCAGACAATGGATTCCAAATTTTTCATTGTTGGCGAAACCATTGATAGCCCTTACGTGCAAGGATGTTTCATCTCCTTTGCCATGGACTGAAGAGTGTCAGAAAAGTTTTTCTGAATTGCGTGATGCGTTGTGTTCGGCTCCTGTGTTGGGTACTCCTGATTACAATAAGCCGTTCACACTTTATGTTCACGAGAGGGACGGTTGTGCGTTGAGAGTTCTGACACAACAATTTGGCGACAAACAGCGTCCATGCGCATATTTTTCTTCGACCTTAGACCCCGTAGCTAGAGCCGTGCCGAGTTGTTTGAGAGCAACAGCGGCAGCTGCGGCGTCCATTTGACAGTCCGCAGGTCTGGTCATGGATAATATGCTCACGGTGATGGTCCCGCATGCAGTCGACACTCTCTTGAACCGAACGAAAACTCAACATTTGACGAGCGCAAGGTTGTCTGGATATGAGTTGACGTTATTGGCAAGTCACATACGGATAAAACGGTGTAATGTGTTGAATCCAGCAACGTTGTTGCCGATCGACATGGAATTAAGTGATGTAACACCACATGATTGCTATTTGAGAACTGAAGAAGAGACGAAGGGTCGTATTGACCTGAAAAACACTCCATTGGTAGATCCCGATGGTACCTTGTATGTGGATGGTTCATGTTTTAAGTTACCAAATGGTGATGTGACGACTGCGTATGCTGTAGTAACATTGAGTACGGTTGTGGAATCTGCGAGATTGAGTCAGAATTCGGCCCAAGCGGCTGAGTTGATCGCCTTGACGAGAGCGTGTGTGTTATCCAGAGGGAAGCGGGTGAATGTGTTTACAGACAGCCAGTATGCTTTTGGTGTGGCGCATAGTTTTGGTCGATTGTGGAGAGAAAGAGGATTTTTGACGTCGCATGGTACGAAGATTCAACACGGACAGCTTGTGAATGACCTTTTGGACACACTTACATTGCCTAAAGAGGTGGCAATAATCAAATGTAGTGCGCATCGGAAGGTGACGGATGATGTTGGCCGCGGTAATGCGTTTGCGGATGAGATTGCGAAGGAGACGGCTAGAGATCTGACAAATCGAATGTACGTTGCGAATTCAGTAAGATGGCCAGCGGAGACTAGTATGTGTGAGGACACAGTTGAGAGTGTGAAGAAGATACAGGATGAAGCTACTGAGATGGAAAAGACTCAGTGGAAAGAAAGTACGGGAAAGTTAGAGGAGAATGGATGTTGGGTTGATTTGTCGGAAAAGCAGAGATGGATGTTACCAGATGCATACGTGCTTGCTGTTGTTACTATGGCTCATGGTACATCACACATTAATACGAAAGGCATATGTAAGTTGCTGTCGCCCGTATGGAAGAATGATGGAATTACTAAATGTGCGGAGAGAGTGGTTAAAAATTGCATGGTATGTTTGATGTATAATCCCGGCAAGGGCACCCCCACTCCACGTGGTCATTTTGCTCCTCCCACATGTCCCTTTGAAATTATTCAGTTAGACTTTATCCACATGGAGAGATGCAATAATTTGAAGTTCGTCTTGGTTGTAGTTTGTGCGTTCTCCAGATGGATTGAGGCTTACCCCCTAAAGGATAATACTGCCCTGTCCACAGCAAAGGTTCTACTCAAAGAATATTTCCCCAGGTATGGAATGCCGCGGATTGTATGGTCAGATAACGGAAGTGAGTTTGTGGGAGGTGTAATGAAGAGTGTATGTCGTGGTCTTGGCATAAATCAGAAGTTTCATAGTGCTAATCATCCTCAGTCTGCGGGTTTAGTGGAAAGGTATAATGGCACTCTGAAACTGAAACTTGCCAAAATCCAGGCAACGACTGGTCTATCATGGCCCGACGCTTTGCCTTTAGCTCTCTTATCGACCAGAGCGACTGTGCACTCTCGAGTAGGGCTCAGCCCATATGAGATTGTGTTCGGCCGTCCTGCGAACATTTGGGGAGTCCCGAGGCCTAAAGAATTTGACAGACTTGAATATCCAATGTTAATTGACTATCTCTATGATCTGACTGCTAAATTGAGTTTGATTCATCAACAGGTCTTTGAGGCTCTACCGACACAAACAGAGGGTCCTGGTCATCGGCTCCAACCAGGTGATTGGGTTCTTACCCGCAACTTTGGACGAAAACGAAATCTTGAGCCAAGGTTCGTGGGACCTTACCAGGTGTTGCTGGCAACGAGGACTGCGGTTCGGCTGGAAGGGAGGAAGCATTGGGTGCATGCCACCCACACCAAGAAAATTCCGCTCCCATTGCCAGCAGATAGTTGGATCAGAAAAGGATTCGGCTCGTCTGAAACTTACGTCCCTCTAAATTACGTGCCGTAGGAGATAACACAGTAAGACCCGACACCCCTGTTGAACCATCCGGAGTTAACCCTTTTTCAGCAACATTGGAAAATTCAAGTTCTGAACAATTGCGTGAACAATCGAACACTCCTTTGCCGTCTGATCCACTGTTTGAAGAGCAGACTCGCCCCGGAAGAAGTCGATACTTTCTTCGACCGCGCTAACAGACTAATAAATTCTGTTTTTTTTATTTTTTTGAATCTACATCACCTCTATTGTTGCCATAAAAATTGTGGACATTACACATATATATATATATATATATATTGTGTACCTTTTTCCTTACAGCTAGGAGGCGTATATTGAATTCAACGGACTCTTGATTAAAAACCTTTTCATCTGGGTTAACCGTAAGGCCGTGCGGGTACTTCCTCCTGTTTAGCAGGTATCTGACACTAGGTCGATTACTTTTGTCGATTTCTGGGAACTCCTGGGGATTGATAATCGCTACTCAGAACGAAGTGCGTCAAGAACGTCACGGACGGTTTTTAGAAGATGGAGCCTTCTAAGCTGTTGGAAATTGAGAAAATGGTGGCGCAAAGATCCAAACTGCACAAGACGTTTCGAAAAAAATGTTTTTTGTTACAGTTTTTTATGTTGTTCCTAACTGTTTCTATGCTGCTGGTGGGTGGAGTATATTTTGGTTTTCAATCATTGCTGCCTTCTACTTTACCTACTCCTCCTTCTCTTGATTTAACTTCTGTTTCCACTATGTCCCCACATTCCTTCCATCTTCTGCCCCAACATGAACAGGTCAGACGTGCGGAATTTATGAACAATTCTTTTGTTCAACTTCTACATCAGCATCAGTTAGTGATGAACACTACCAATTGTTGGGTATGTGGGTTAATGCCACATACCATGGATAAGGGTATTCCGTATTTTGTTCTTCCTTATAGCCCCCAGGGGTCAGCTCGAGCATTCCAGACCATGTTCCGTAGTGCACTAGATTCCTACCCCCATCGAGAGCCTCGCTCTGCAGACCTTGGTCCTGGCCCGTACCACAAGTCTTTGGCGATAGCCATTGCAGATTTCAATAGAGATATTTTTGGCGCAACACTTATCCCAGAGGAAGAGGTGCGAGCTTATAAGGATCTGAGTGAGGTCGAGTATAGTACATCAGTGAATGATAGGCAGTTTAAAAGCTCATCTCCAATCTGGATCGTACCTCATCTCGGTCATTTCTGTCTGCAAGGTCTTGGTCGCAATCCGAGAGCTCAGCTTGGGAAGAGTGCTTGTGTTGATAGTTACGTTTTACCAATGCTCTCTTCCCCTGTCTTTCTGACTGCCAAGGGTACCTATTTTGTATGTTATGATCGCGCATATACGTGGTTACCTCATGACTTCTCGGGTACCTGCTATATCGCGAATCTTTTGCCTCCGACTTTCACTGTTGCCTCAGATTATCACAAAACCAGAGTTGTGAGAGGTGTCATTCGTAAAGAAGATACTGCCGGTCAAGAAGCAGGAGATTTCTTTAAGGGTTTCCTACCGTTTTGGGGCCCTATGGTCAATAGCAGGAATCTGAGACAGTTAACTCGTGTAGTGGAAGCAACTGCTAACATAACTGCAAGCGCCCTTGGCAATCTGACAGCAGAGCTTCAAGCGGATAGGCTTATGACGCTGCAGAACCGTATGGTTCTAGACATAGTACTAGCAGACAGAGGTGGTGTGTGCAAGGTCATCCATTCTAGCTGCTGCATTTTCATACCTGATAACGCTCCAACGGTTTACCAAGCCATCTCGAAGTTGCATAAAATCTCAGAGTCCATACACGTGGACGAGGGAGATTGGACGCTTCTAGGATGGTTTTGGGGTCTGATGTCAACTTGGGGTTGGAAAATTCTGATGATTATAGGGGTTGTTGTGACGTTTCTGTTCACGTGTTGTCTTTGTGTGCAGTGTGGTCCTGCCTTATGTGGCCTTTGTGCTACAACGTGTATAAGAAGGCCATCTGTTACCGGCGAGACATTGATGAATAAGATGATGTTCCAGCAACACTTGAATGATCTGATGAATATCGAAATTGATTATGATTCCGACTAGTGCTTGCCTACATGAGGGCAAAAGGAGCGTCTGAGGAGCAATGAGAACCGTTACGATGCTAGCGAGGGTGGTATCTATGAACCGTAAATAACGAGATTAATAGGTGTACGCATTTTCGCTACGCTACTTAGAAGGGTTCGTCTTATTTACAGGTTTCTTCATTTTTACCCTCGGGTTCTATTTTAGATACGGCATCCATTTTGTCTCTTGCCCTCACGTAGTCAGCGAACAGACAAATGTCCGCCTCATGACCCTGTGATTCCCGAGACTGGGGGATGACACGGCAGAGACAGATGTCTCCGCAGCTGGGTAATCTTCCCACGTTGGCCTATTGTTTCAGCCTTGCATGCGCTCGGCTCGAATCCTTTGATCCTGGGATTACGCTTCCGATACAACCTCCACACTCCTTCTCCTTCTGTTGTCTGACTTCCTTGCACCTGTTCCTGTCTCTTACTCTCGTCCTTTTACAACTAGAGTGGAATGTGCATAGCAGCAGGATAATGTGCTTTTACAGTTGGGAACCGACAAATGTTACTGTGATTATGTTCCGGGTTTCCGACACCATGAATGAAGCCTTTTAAGTTTATTGTGGGAACTGAGTTGTAACCTTTTGTTCGTTACGTTATTGAATGCTGAAAATGTGTATAAAAGGAGCGACGCACATTTGCAATTTGAAGCAGGCTCTTGGAACCTACACTCTGTTGTACTTCCCATGACTTTTGCATCCCTGCAGTAATAAACGCTGATCTTTGACGCCGAAGAAAGTGTCCCGTGTCTCTGTCACTTGTGCGCCGAACAGGTATCCTACGAAGGTTTCAGGTGTTGTCCCCTGGCACCGCTGGTACTTAAAAGTCCAGTCCTTCAGTGGACGGTGGTGGTGGGGGGTGCAGGTGCTGTCGTGGGGTGCGTCGGCTCTGTGCTGAAGCTGTTGTGTATGTCCGCGATCTTGTTGTAGAAGTAGGAGGCGAGGGAGTTGCAGAGGTCTTGTGATGGGGTGATGTCGTTGTTTCCGGCGCTGGGGTTGGAGAGCTCTTTGACGATGTTGAAGAGTTCCTTGCTGTTGTGGGCGTTGTTGTCCAGTCGTTCCTTGAATGCGGTTTTCTTGGTGGTGTGGATCAGTTGGTGGTGTTTTCGAGTGGCGAGCTTGAGGGTGGTCATGTTGTCTGGTGTTGGGTCTCTGCGCCAGGCTCTCTTGAGGGCTCTGCAGTTTCTCTTGGAGCTCTTGAGTTCGTCGGTGGACCATGGTGCTTTCTTGCTGCCGGGTCTGCTGGGCGGGGTCCTCAGTGGGGCGAGGTCGTCTGCGCAGTTGCTGATCCACTTTGTGAGGTTGTTGGCGGCCTGGCTGGGGTTCGCTGAGCTTGCGGGGGGTCCTGGCTCAGGGAGGAGGCGAGCTGATTGGCTGTGACCTTGTTCCAGCTTCTGCGTGCAACCTGTTGCTGGTGGTGGTGTATTGTGTTCTTTTTGTAGCTGAAGTGGACGCAGCTGTGGTCCGTCCAGTGGAGTCCGGTGGCGTGGCTGAAGGAGACGTCTTTGCTGGAGGAGAAGACGGGGTCGAGGGTGTGTCCGGCGTAGTGGGTGAGGGTGGTCACCAGCTGCTTGAGACCGAGGGTGGCGAGGTTGTCCAGCAGGGTGGTGGTGTTGCGGTCGTTGTTGTTCTCCAGGTGGAAGTTGAGGTCCCCGAGGAGGATGTAGTCAGCGGAGGGGAGAGCGTGCGGGCTGATGAAGTCGGCGATGTCTTCGCTGAATTGTGTGCGTGGTCCCGGGGGTCTGTAGATGAGGGTGCCTCTGAGGGTGGTTTTGGGGTCGGTGTGGATCTGGAAGTGCAGGTGTTCGGCAGCTGTGAGGGTGTCGTCGGAGTTGCTCGTAATAAATGTATTATTTTTCATATCTACTTTCGTCCAATATTTGGTTTACTTTAATGTGTGTGTTCCATTGCATTGGCCTTACACTGGTGCAATTTGTTAGTAAGTCTGGGTCTGCATTTACAGAAATCAAGCCACCTGTAACTGTTTTATGACAAAAAATCCAATACCGTATTTATATGAAACTCATAGTTCAATTTCTTCTGCCAGATTTTTGCCAACTCATTTAATTATTTGGGGATAAATTGCAGAAAAGCCTACTCCACCGAAAGTCATAAGTGACAATGACTGATTTGACATGAACTTTCAAGATGTGTGCTGCTTGACTGGCTGGAAATTTATCGCACTTGTTGACCGATTTAAAGTAAACAACAGACCATAAAAAAATATCATACAATAAGCAAAATAACAACACATGTAAAACATAACTGAGTACATCACAACAATATAGTGGAAACAAACTCAATACAACAACCCCAGTTCAACAAAGCATATGTGCACAGCATCACAAAAACAACAGAACACCACTACCTGAACAAAATGGCACATGCAAATACACAAAGATTCTTGTCACACCTTACCACTTTCAGAGAATCCTGATTTTGTGAGACAGTGACAAGATTTGCTCCAACCACCGCCTTCGTGAAATAGATCAAGTCACGCGTTTTGTGGTCGGGTCCCCTAATGTCAGTTTCCTTTTAAGATATACACTATCATGAAATTAAAAGAGGTTTGATATTAATTTACCCCGACAGGAGATGGTTGCTTTAAGTCAACGTCCAGTTGGGGTTATATTCAATGGTCTATATTTTATGACCATGATCTTTTTAGGGAGTGTGAGTGTTATTATCACGAACTGTAAACTGAGTCCGCAAATACCTCAGTTACCCCAAAACTATTTTGCTAAAAACCTATTTTCTTAGGTGCAGAATAGATCACATTGTTAGCTATCCTGATTCTCACAATTCTAACTTTAGACAAAAGTGTATGACCTTTTCCACTTCCTGTCTTCCATTCAGGAACAAAAATGGCAGGTCGCCATTTCCCTGTACTAAACAAATCTCGTGGAAAACAATGCTAGAGAGTAGAAAAGGGGGATTAGGGAATGGTGGTCCTGAGCGCCAAGTGACATTTGCTTTCAGTGTGTTCGTGGACTAAGAAAATTTCGGAAAATTTAAAAACGCTTTTCATTATTTGAGCTTTGATTATTCCCTTGGAGGTTTGCTCCGTCAATTACACGACCTGTTTGGCATTCCTGCTGTCAGAGGACTCTGGTTACTCATCAGCGTTCTTCCAACTAGACTCGAAAGAGTCTTTGGGGGGAGGGGAGTTATTTTAGAAGGGGGAGGCTAATAGGTCAACCAACGTTGGCCCAGATAACATACGTCCAACAATGGAGCAGAGGCATGCTTAGAGCCAATACAAGCAACAAGAGATAAATTGCTCATTTTAAACATATTGGTCACCCAGCGGTGGTTTCTTCACCTGGGAGGGGAGCATTTACCCTCCTTTGTCCTCTGCTGCTGTGGCTGGTTGCATGCTACAAGGCGCGCTTGTCACTTTGGCCAGCTTTCTTTTTTTTTTCTGTGATTTCATTTTTATTTTTTTATTTTTTTTTATTTTTTTTATTTAGAGCGAACATCAGATGAAACAAAATTAATAGTCATGACATACAATTGTGTGCTTAAAAGCAGAGACTCCACTTAGCAACTTATATGATACTAACAAACACAGAAGAAAGGAAAACAAGAAGTTACAAAAATTCTTCATAAATAACTAACATATAAAGACAGCACAATCAGGGTTTATATGTTTCTTATATCATAATACCAGGCGGTTTTTGGAGACCATATTTGAGCGCCTCGTATTCTTGCCTTTTTACCCCGTGTTTCATATATTGCTACCTCTTGCTTATAAACTCCAAGAAAACGAGTTAACCACATTTGGAAAGTTGGGGGCTCAACTTCTTTCCACCGTGCTGCCAAGATGATTCTAAATACCGCTATCCCCAAGAATAAAGATGATTCCTCCTCTTTACAATGCCCGAGAGTGCTATCATGGCCGAATAGGTAGAGTGTAGTTGATGTTTTCACTTTATGCCCAAAGACCTCTTCCCAATAGTTGGAAATCATTTTTTTGCATAGGTCTAGTTTAGGGCACTCCGCAAACATGTGGATTAGATCTGCCGGTCCCTGCCCACATCTCGGACAATTACTGTTTGTTCTCTTGCCCCACGCAAATAATTTTGCAGGTGTAAAATATAAGTTATAAATGGTTTTATAAAGTTGGGCCTTAAGGTTAGATGCTAAAAATAATGTAGCCGAAAATGACAAAGACAAATCAATATCGACATTTGGATTTCCTAATTTATTGAACCAGCCTCTCTCGATACATTCTATATCATCTTTCTGATTCTGAATCAACAGTTCATAGATAGTTCCTATCCTAGTAGTTCGTTTCACTATCATATCTAGCAAGGGAACATTATCCATCATAATTTTTGGGGATTTTTGATTGAGGGCAGTAAATACTTGGATATATTTAAGAAAATCATTTCTAGGGACAGCAAATTTTAATTGCAGATTTTGAAATCCCACATTAGGATCATGGCAAAGAACGTCCCCCACTGTATTAATTCCCAGACTCTCCCATTTTCTAGCAAGCCCATCATTACATTGATGTGGTAAGATTGAACTCTGCCACAAGGGAGTATACTTTGTATATTTTGGTAACAATAAAAATTTAGAAACTCTTTTGAAAATATTCCATGCACTACATATAATCTTGAATTTAGTTTTTTTGAAGTAAGATGGCTCTAACTGCCTAAGCAATAATCCTCTGGCTTCATTGCCAATTGCCAGTTCATAAATTGATGGTATTTTCTGAGCTGGCATTAATCCTAACGCTACTTTAGGAATGAATAAAGGTGCCATTTGTTGAAGAAGGGCTGCCCACAAATAAAGCGTGATATTCGGGATAGCTAATCCTCCCATATCAAGGGATAGGGACAGATATGGAAGAGCCCTCCTGATTTTCCCACAGCTCCAAAGAAATTTAGATAAGCAGGAATCTATATTTTTAATGATGTTATCATCTACCATCAGCGGGATTGCCCGAATAGGTATAGTACCCTCGGAAAGATATTCATTTTAATGAAGTTTCCCCTACCTATGATAGACAAGTAAAGATTATTTACCCTTGAGAGATCTTTATTGATATTTCTAACAAGAGGCTCATAATTAAGCTGGTTTATAGTCTCAACCATGGGAGAAATACATACTCCAAGGTAAATGGCCTTATCGACCTTATATGGACTCTCATACAAGATATTATCAGTGCACAAGACCATCGTTTTATCTCTATTCAGGGAGTAGCCTGAATATAGGCCAAAGACATTGGTGATTTGCTCAATATCCTGGACTGCCTCCGCGGGGTTTGGTGTTAATACTGCCACATCATCGGCATATGCCAATACTTTAGTTTGGTAGCTATTGTACTTTGGCCAGCTTTCTTGCGCCGGCCAAAGTGACATGTCGACTTTGAACATCTCCACCTAGCTGTCTTAGACAGCTGGGTGGAGATGAAGCACAGGCCTACAGGGCCATAAGGAGTGTCCAGCCAGCCCGCTTCAGCCAATCCTGGTACTGCTCTCACAGCATGAGAGCAGCGGCAGGATTTGTAAAGGGAGTTGGCTTGGTCCATGCTGGAGTAAGAAGAAGATTGGGACTGGCAAGGCTGTGCAGCCAGGTAAGTGACTTAAAAAAAAGCGTATTCATGTTTTTTTTCGTCCCGTTATTTCCACCCCACCACTACCCGTAGCTGGCAGCTGCCACTGGGTCGCACCCAATATGATAGGATTACAACAGACATGTTGTAGTGTAATTGATCTTTGAAAAGGGGAATGAGTGATTCTGATGCGGTTAGGAAAATATTCCCATCTAGGGCCTGATTACGATGCGGTTAGGAAGGCCTCCTAACGGCATTTGCTCCTTCCGAATCGGATCGGGAACGTATCTTCCTGACAGAGGGCCAGCGTACGATGCGGTTAGGAACACAGGCTCCCATGGAAGTCAATGCGAGTCCAACCAAATTGTATCTGGAAGCATCATACTCGGTGGTTCGGACTCTTCCGATCCGAGTTGGTCGGAAACCATTTCCAAACCGATTAGCTCGGGAAGATTTTCTAACCGCATAAGAATCGGGCCCTATAAAGCAACTTCTACAGATTTCAGTTCAATGCACTCTAGAACCATTTTTATCAAATGTATTTCAAGATGAGGACGCTTTTTTCCAGGTCTCCAAAAACTGTCTGTGAAATGAAAATGCGCTCAAGAAATCGTTTTAATTCCATCTTCAGGAAGGCAAAGCTCTAGTCTGATTGCTGATCTAAGGTACAATTTCAGCATGCTCTTTGGAAAATATGCTTGCTTGAGACCAGGCCCGGACTGGCCGTTGTGGGCACCGGGCAATTCCCCGGTCGGCCGCAAGGGTGGGGGCCGGTTTTGGGCCCTGGGGGCCGTTTTTGTTGCAGAGCCGTTTTTGCAGCATAGCTGCAAAAACGGCCCTGTAACAAAATCGGCTGAAAAGCGGCCCTGGCAGAGCGCTCGGCCCCCTCCCCCCCCCCGGGGGGTGGGGGGGCTGGCCGAGCACTTTGCCAGGGCCGGTTTTGGTTCCCAGTCCGGCCCTGCTTGAGACCATACATACCTACATGTCAGAATAGTGAGCTTAGTGGGTTAATGCACCTGATTTTGGGATGTATGACTGGCAAGTCTCAGGTTTTATTACTAATACATCTTGTATTTCTCCTACGATTAAATAAGTGATTGCCAATAATGTTGCAATATTACTACCTGTTCATAACTCTTCCAGGAATCTGGCTGTTCTAAATCAAAAGAAACAGTTGTTGTTAGCACCCCACAACCAACCATGCTTGCATTCTGTTTTGAAGCCCTCCGCAGAAAAAGTGTCAAATCCAATAATATATCAATGCAATGTTTCTTTATTTCCAAGAAATCCTTTCTTATAGAAACATTGCACATTCCCCAATTCATAAACACATACAGTTACATGGGACCTCCTCACCATGCTGCTCATGCAGAGGGGATTAGGGGCACCTGATATGTATGCCCAGGTGCAGTGGTTCACTGACAGAATATCGACACCTAAAATATCCCCATACCACAATATCGAGTTTTATCAACTATTTCAACATCCTATATTCATAATGGTAAGTACAAAAATATCAGGAAAAAATAGCGATGTCAAGAATATAGTTGTACAAAATATCGTATTTTATATTTATATTTAAAATAAAATAATACATATTAAATAATAAAAAATAATATAAAAATTAATTAGATTTAATATACATTAAAAAAATATAACAAACCTAATTTAAAATAAAAGTTAAACAGATATATATGTACTTTAAAACCATTAATAAACTATTCATTTATTTTATAATTTTCAAATTATATACATTTTTTACACATAAATATATGTATATATAAATATACTAGTAACATAAAATCTATTAAAAAACATTCTAGTATAAATTGAAACATTAAACTATTTAAAAATCTTTTATTTCCCACGCTAGTCAGTGCAACAGTAGGGAAAGTGTTGGATAGCGGATTAGTAAAAATTACTATTCTCATGCCAGTGACTGCAACAATAGGGAAAGTGTTGGATAGGAGAGGGTAGACATTTACTATTCCCACTCCAATGAGTTCAACTGTAGTGAAAGTGTTGGATAGCGGAGGGGTAAAAATTGCTATTCCCACTCCAAGTGAGTGCAACAGTAGGGAAAGTGTTGGATAGCAGAGAGATAAAATGTACTATTCCCACTCCAGTGAGTGCAACAGTAGGTAAAGTGTTGGATAGTGGAGGGATAAAATTTACTATTCCCACTCCAGTCAGTGCAACACTAGGGGGTTGATTCCGATTCGGGAAAAAAACGCTCCGAATAGCCGTTCGGAGCAATTTCCCATACGAATCGTACCCTGCAACATCCCGCGTACGTACGTCAAAGTACGAGTCGTACCAGGAGCCGGACTCTGTACGAATCGTACAGAGACCGTACGACTCGAATCCCCGAACGAGTCTCCGTCGGAACCCGCTGAACGCGAGATCTGTACGGCTCGCGGCTGGTTTATACGACCCAGCAACTACGATACGTGTCGGGTACGCACTGTATGACCCTTTTTTTACGGGAGCTGAAAACAGCCGTAAAAGCAGAATTTGCGCCGAAACAGGTACGGAGCGCCCCCCCCGCGTACGGTGCGTACCCCGCCATGATCGCAGGGGTACGCCCCGTACACCCAGCGTGCATGGGGTGCGGTGCGTACCCCCCATGATCGCAGGGGTACGCACCGTACCCCATGTACGCTGGGTGTACGGGGCGTACCCCTGCGATCATGGGGGGTACGCACCGTACAGTGGGTATGTGATTGTGTGCGCTTTTCTGTACAAATCGCCCTTACCTGACGTGGACCGTACGGATTGCGTCTTGATGCCCCGGTCCGGATCGTACTCGTCGGGTCGTACGGCGTGTGTACGAGTTGTACAGAGAGGGCTCCGGATACGATTCGTACGGATGTTTTTTTTACCGGATCGGAATCGAACCCTAGGTAAAGTATTGGATTGCCGAGGGGTAAAAATTAGTTTTCCCACTCCAGTCAGTTAAAAATAACAACAAAGTGTTTAAAAATGTAAAAAATATATAAATATGTAAAAAATCTAAATACAAAGATGTTTACTATTAAAAATTAAAACTTATTATAATGTTAAATGCATAAGACAAATACCTACAAATATTATATTAAGTAAAATGAAAAAAAATATTCTAACACAAAAAATCTTTTTTATTAGAAATTATTTAGAAACTAAAATATTAATTATTACATTAATGTACTGTTTTTATTTACTATCCTATAACACCACACAATTCACAACTTACATCTAAATTTTAAAAACATGTACTTCCATAATTAACATAATTAATTACCAATGAAACAAATATTAATTAAAAAACTAATTAAAATACATAAAAATGAATTAACTTACCACATTTTACCTCTATTATCCCCACAGCCCCCAGCTAAAATGAAACTGTAATACAGTTTTTTACACAATTAAAACTTATTTTCAATTACAATACTAATAGTATTTAACAATTATTTATAAAGTAAGTAAAATTAATTTATCCCCCACCCATTACCCCTATAAAAGTAAAACCCACACAAATGTTAATATTTACCCTAATTAAATAACAATTAATTAGCATTAATGATCAACTAATTATTAATTATTTAAACATAAATTACTTCCCACCCTTTACCCCATAAACCCCACAACCCACACCTAAAATTAATTACACAATTTCCATAATTCATTTATAATCAATTATTTAAAATAAATTAACAACTAATTATTAATTAAATAAACATAAATTACTTCCCATCCTTTAACCCTATAAACCTCACAACCTGCACCTAGAATTAATTACACAATTTCCATAATTAATGTACAATCAATTAATTAACATAAATTAACAACTAACGATTAATTAATCAAAATACATTTCTTCCCACCCTTTACTCCCATAAACTCTCTACAAGCTGCACCTAAAAAAATTACACAATTACCATAAATAATTTCCAATTAATTAATTAATATTAATTACCAACCAATTAATAATTCATTAGAAATAAATTACTTCCCACAATTAACGCTATAAAATCTAAATTAAATAAATAATAATAAATAAAAAATAATCATTAATTTATTATAATTAAACTACTTCCCACCCTATCCCTCTATAAATCCACAACTCGCTACGATACTAAAAAACGCAAAATGTAATTACAATAAAATTGATAACTACTAAAAATGTAACACATATATTAAAAAACATAAACAATACTTATACCAAAAAACATACATCACATACATTTAAAATATAAACTAAAATACATAACACTAATTAAGAAGTCGATATTTTAAACAACTATATTTTTGCAAACGATATTAATAACTTACCTTAAATTCGATATTCTTGACCACAATATTCTTGCTGTCCATATTTCTGTGTCACGATATTTCCAACTCGATATTTGTGTAAGTCGACTTTTCCAACTCGATATTCTGTCTGAATACCCACTGAAGAGAGCCTCTTTCTGTGTGGATGTGCTTCATGTGAAAGGGTAGAATGGCGTCACTCACAGTGAAGTTAGGCATTGGCTGAAGTAGAGTGACTGATTGTCTCATGCTGTAGGCAAAAAATTTGAAGGACACAGAAACAGGCCAATGAATGAAAAAGTCTGGCTAAAAGCCTCTATAAAGAAGTAGATTTTTATATAGACTTTTAGAAAAATCAAAAGGTTTTGGCAACTGCAGACCTGACAATAAAGAAAAAAATAGTGGAGCCGCAACTCAAACATAGCTGTAAATTTGCTCAATTAGTTTTAGCATACTCATGGAAATCTACGATTTTTATAGGCATTCTTGTACAAACAAAGGGATGTTTGTGAATTCCGAGAAAAAAAAACCCACTGTACAAAAAGCGTTATCCTATGCCTAGGAACAGGTCTGGCTTTAGGGCGGTGCGGCCGCACTGGGCGCAGGCCTGGAGGGGGGCCATTGACCTGGGGGGGGGGTGCAGGGTGCTGCGTTTAGCAGTAACTTACTATTTGACTTACGTTATTAATTGTGTTTAATGTTCCTGCTGGAGAGCGAGATCAAGGTATTGTCTAGTGACAGTTTGGACTCGCTATCAAGTAGCGCAGAGGGTTCATGTGCCGGCTGCAAAGAACAGATCTGCCCGCTGACCGCGTGACCCGCAGGGGAACATGGGCGGGACAGCGCTTTAGTCCCACCCGGCAGAAACTCCAGCCGACACTGATAGGGCGCGCCGCGTTCACCATTCACAGGCCAGGGGAGGGCCTTCAGGTAGGAGGGGCGAACTCGCTATATCTACCAAGGTGGCCAAGGCTCGGCCTCTCTTTATCCCAGTCTCCCGCGGCTCAAGCGCTGTTCTTCAGGCGCTGTTCCTGTCCCGGCCTCTGTGTGGCCGTCCTGCGCCTGCCTGCCTCGCTGGTCTTGCGTCGGGTTGTCTGTCTCGACGGGTGTGCGGTGAGTGCTGGTGATCGGGGCCCACGTTTGTTGTCCCCGATGCAGAGCGGTGGTTTGAGTGGTCTAGGGGGCCGAGGGAGAGCGTGCCGGGCAATGTTTGTTGTGGCGGTGTTCGGTGTGTGAGGAGCTCCGATTTTAGAGAACGGGTTTTTCTCTGTTTAGTGAGACCGTCATTGATGCTATTGAATGCGTTTGTATAATGCCGGGCAATGTTTGTTGTGGCGGTGTTCGGTGTTTGAGGAGCTCCGATTTTAGAGAACGGGTTTTCCTCTGTTTAGTGAGACCGTCATTGATGCTATTGAATGCGTTTGTATAATGCCGGGCAATGTCTGTTTGTGGCGGTGTTCGGTGTTTGAGGAGCTCCGATTTTAGAGAACGGGTTTTCCTCTGTTTAGTGAGACCGTCATTGATGCTATTGAATGCGTTTGGATAATGCCGGGCAATGTTTGTTGTGGCGGTGTTCGGTGTGTGAGGAGCTCCGATTGTAGAGAACGGGTTTTCCTCTGTTTAGTGAGACCGTCATTGATGCTATTGAATGCGTTTGTATAATGCCGGGCAATGTTTGTTCGTGGCGGTGTTTGGTGTTTGAGGAGCTCCTATTTTAGAGAACGGGTTTTCCTCTGTTCAGTGAAACCGTCATTAACGTCTGGTGTTTTAGGGACGGGGAGTGCCCAATGGCGCCGCGGTGGTAGGTAAAGCGAGTCCCCGGGGATCTCCGACAGTCGTAGTACCATTGTCTGTGCCCTAATGCAGTAATCTTTTCGACTCCGAACCGTGGGCCCTCTGTGGCGGGCCAGCTTTCAATAATGTCTTTTGGTTCTGTCCGGAGGCGGCGCGCGTGTACTTTGACTCCAGGCACATTAACAATACGATCATTAGCAAGAAGCTGCCCCTTGCTGTCCCCGTGGCGCAGGTTTACGGGGTAAGATTACATATTGCATCTCGTTAGCAGAGAATTAAAATATTGGTTACCCAAATGCCTCGCGGCGCTTTGGCGGCAACTTGCGCGTTGGTTGTGACTGCGCGTTTTATAAGCTTAATAGTAATGCCACGATGCACGGCCATTGTGGAGTTTGTTCCCATCGTCGCCTGGTTGATGCGCTCGTGTAACAGGGTCTTGCTAGGTTGTTCAATTGTCGCTAGGACATTTAGTATGATTCAGCCACGCAGAAAGTGCCACTCTGAAGTGTCACACACCGGTCTTTGAATTTCACTCCGAAGTATACCAAAACTATGAACATGCCACACGTTAGCAGATTCTAACCTCGGCAGCTATGCGGGAACTGAAATGAGAAACCGATTTGAAATACCCCAGGGTAACGGTTATTTTAGTTTCTTCTTGTAGCGACGCTACAGGATGAGTGCCCCGCTTTGTTTTGTACGCGGAGTCTGATTGCTCTGTGTTTGTTGGTTGTGCTTGATGCAGCCACTTGGCTGTTGTGGGGTAGACATGTGTCATGTCATTTCATTTGAGGGCTCCGTTTTCAAGGTGCTGGTTTTCGTCAGTTGGTGGGACCGTATCAGCTAGTTGCTCGCGTGCCTGGCTCGGCTCGGGTCTCTCTCCCTTTCGGGAGGGTAACTTTCCTCAGTGTCGGTTTCGATCAGTCAGGTAGGCCGGGTACACCGGAGCCCTATCTGCGTCATGTTTTTTGTGGTAGCTATAAAGCGCCAGCTGTAAGAGGTTTAGTATATAACAGCGAACCCAAGGTGTAGTCTTTTATCGTGTGTTAAAATTTTGGAATGTAAGTTAGTTACTCCACTATGCGCCCAGATATTGATGCCTTTTAGGAAGGTAATTTAGTTACTCCTTTATGCATGAATTTTTCTGAACTTACTTTGGTAGTTGCTTAGCACGGGCAACTCAAAAACGATGTTCGTGCTCTCAAACAATACACATTGCCATACCAGCCATTGACACGAAAGGGGAACTACTTTGTGTGTGGATGGGTCATTCACGGAAAACATGCACATAATATTATAAAGCTAAATTCGAGTCGGTAACAACCTTGGTTGCTCCCCCCTTTTGATAAAATTGCTTAAATAAATTCCCACTCTGCTCATGAAATCAAAGAGCAGGATGCTGTTAAATCTGTATTGAAGCCTCCAGCTAATATAGGCAGTCCCCCTAAAAAACAGATTGTTCAGTGGGCCTGATGTGATATTTATGCAATATGTGCAAATTAAATTATTGAACTTGCAAGAGGTTTTCACAATTTGTTTGTTCAGTTGCGCTGCTCTGTTCTGCCTGACCTGCAAACAATGAGCCGTAGTCTTTCAAAGTAAATCACTGGGTAGCCCCCACTGGCTGAATGCCACCACAGCGTAAACCATCTCATTCGCAGCTGGGCCCAAGTTTCCCACCAATTTGCAGACATCTAAAGGGTACTAAACGGCTTTAGGGCCGAGTTGTTGTGGCCTGGTTATTTTGTGTCATGTCTCACTCCGCGGAGCAGTATGAAAGCTAGGCTCTCCTAAGGCATGGAAGCCCCTTTGCTATTCTGTTTTCGACCCCTTCAGCCCATAATTCATGGAGTCTGCTCCCATCGTCGGCTTGGTTTGTTACGCTCGTGTAACAGAGACAGATGCGGCCGTGCATAGCGCCTTATGCTTCGCCAGCTGGCCATACAGCTGGGGAATTTGTTCTACCAACACCAGTCTTCACGAGTACAGTATATTTCACCTGGGGGTAGTCTACACTTGTCGCTGTCTTTCAGCTATATCTTGATCGCGCACATATGCGTCGTGCATTCTGTAGCGTGCGTTGCTAGGGCTGCTTTTAAGTAGTGTTATATAGAGGGTTATGCACCCAGATCGCATCTACAGCCTTCTTCAGTCAGTGCTGGTCCACACACGACCTTAGCCCATACTCAACCAGTGACTGCTACTCCACAGCCGCAACATTGAAGCAAACTTTCTGTCTTTGTGGAGAGAACAACTCCAATTCCCTAGGAGCTGATTCAGCAATTTTGACCAAATGATCAAGGACAGAGGGCATAAAAACAAGCTGCCTATTATTTAATGGCCCCGATAAGGTGCAACCTTGGCCCAGACACTATTTAGTAGTGTTTTTTACTGACAAAGCATCACTGGAGGGGCTGCGATATGCCACATTATTTTCTTGCTGCAGCGTCGCACCATAGTCATGGCAAGGGAAAGGCTATAATTAATCAAGGTGTCGGCAGTTCACAGGTCACAGACACCCAATCGAATATTAAAGAAGCATTCTAAATTTACAATGACTTATCCCAAGCATTTCGCTTGCATCGTCGGTACGACTATTTAATTGTATTATGACATAAAAACAATTGCGCAACTCGTGGGCCCTGTTTGCATCGCGCACATTGCCAATACGTTTGGGGAATCCCCGGGCACATTTAATTAATGTCATCACAAACTTTTGTCCATATGTTTTGTAAACTCATATAATACTCCACGATACGTTACGTGGAGAGCAAACTTGGTACCTGCAGGCAATATCATCAAACGAATCTTCCCCCCTAGGGTGGCTAGGGCCTGGTTAGAGATCCTGGGAGACAAATGGCATCGCCATTTAGGTGGGATGGTAATGAATCCCAATTGCATGCTACGATGCCGGTAGAGACCGGAGCAACTCGGCAAGACACACGGTTTTGCGTGGGTCAATAAACTTATAGCACTATATTGATGACTATTTGGTGCTAGTCTGGTGGCATAACACATTAAGCGAAGTGGCTCAGTGTGGTGGGGGCAAGAGTTTATGACTGCTGTTAGTTACCCAGTCTTGGAGGTGGCTTTTATCTAATGCCAGCGTTGAATCATCCTGGCACCTAACGGAGCTGACAAATTAAGGTAACGAATAGTAGCAAGGGATGTGTATATGACAATTCAGGCAGCTTATTGGTCTTCCTAACTAAGAATAGAACCACTACTGACTCCGTCACACATCTGCTGTAATTTTAAGTTTCACAGTTCCAACGTTAATTCGGAGTGAGTTTATGTATACACTGAGAATGCATCCATTAGTGGCGTGTGGGCTCTGGTGGTACATGCATGGCAGTGTGCAGTGGATTGAGCAGTGGATCGACACGAAGCGCCCAGTGACGGTATACGTGATGTAACAGTTTATTCATTGTATATATCCTGTCGTATTAGCAGCGAACATACGGCTGAACAAGTTGGAGGTGTGGTCATTTTGTAATACTGCTCCGAGCATGGTGTTGCAAATGAAATTGGAGGACGGTTCATTTGACAAATGCCCCCAATATGATAGACAGACTCTTTACCTATTCAATCTGCTAAAATATCGCTTAAGGGCGCCATCCAGCTAACAATGTCATAATATGTCTAAAAACCGAAGCAATAATCCACTTTCATTGGCTGGAAGAAATTGCGAGCAGACAACATTCACATCTGTTGTTAAATCTTAACCATCTTCCTGGCCCACGAAGTAGCCGCCACAGCAATTTCTATGCGACATTAAGGATAGAATCCATCTTTATAAATTAGGCACAGGATTTGATTCCTTTATAGCGCCACGCATTCCAAGGCAGGATGGCAGGGCGCTGTCAGGTAACATGCACGTTACACAGGGACAATACATGGTGTAAATGGGTAATTAAAGCAGTATGCAGGCGATGCATGTTGTGTTACATGGGACAGCGGAGGTCCCAAGGTACTAGAGTCCCATATCCTTTACAGTCCACAGTGCGACATTAGAAGGATTCCAGTATGTAAAGGAAATAACTTAGGGATATTATTCTGGATATTAGCCAGAAAGCGAGTTTCGAAACCGGAAATACTACAGGCGAAAGGAATGACTGGTTGAAATCCACCCAAACACGCAAAGGTGCAATGTGATCCTGTTTAGACTGAGGGCGTAATGTACGATACTGAGCACCTGGGGTGCATTACAGTTAAACTCCGGCATCAGTTAATCCCCATGCAGGGTCGCCGAGTCGCCTTCTGTAAGCGGAAGGAATGGCGATGGTAACTAGCCCTGCTAGAATTGAGACCTGCCCTTGTTGCATATCCAAGGGCATGCAGTGTTTGGAAGGGGTCATCACCAATGCGATGATCTTTGGATCCATTAGGTAATAAACCAAGTTAAGGGGCAACTGTAGCGGTAGACCATTCCCACAAGGGGGTCAACAGACCCATGATGATTCATGGGGAGAGGGACTTGGGTTTCTTTAGGCAAGTACCAATACGAGAGGAAAATCCAAGGGTACTATGACTAAGACAGGGAACACTTGGCTAGATTGGGAGTTGACATATTCCTCCTGGAAGTACAAGAGGCACGGAAAAGCAACGGGAAGCGGCTAGGTGGGTGGGGGGGCTCTGTCATCGACGGGGGCCTCCTCCAGAGCTGTGGCGGAGTTACAGGGCGATCTGGAAGCAGACGGGTACAGTAAGGGTACCTCTGTGGCTGAAGGGTACAGTAAGGGTACCGCTGCCTGGCATAGTAAGGGTGCCTGAGCCAAGGACCAGGAGCCGAAGGAGGTTCCTGGAAACCGCGACGGCGCCCCGTTAGTCCTTCGGGCAGTCGGGGGGCCTGAACCGACCGGGGGTGTGCCACACCGCTCCGCCCCGACAGGGGGGGGGGGGGGGCGGGAGTATAACGAAGTTGGTAAGGTGCTGCACCGTCAGAGCATCGACTCGCCGTGCAAGATGGCTCCTTAGGCATGCGGGACAGCGAGGGGCTGCCTGCTTTGGATCGCCCGTAAGATGACCCACCTAAAACGTCATACGTGTGTTGTATGAAATAAACCTGCAGCAGTTCTTTCCCATAAATATGTCTCCAGAGTTTCATTGGGGAGGAAGTGTGTATATGTACAGGCGGGCGGGAGTGAATGGCGGTGTGGGCACTATGCCCGCTGACCGCGTGACCCGCAGGGGAACATGGGCGGGACAGCGCTTTAGTCTCACCCGGCAGAAACTCCAGCCGACACTGATAGGGCGCCCCGCGTTCACCATTCACAGGCCAGGGGAGGGCCTTCAGGTAGGAGGGGCGAACTCGCTATATCTACCAAGGTGGCCAAGGCTCGGCCTCTCTTAATCCCAGTCTCCCGCGGCTCAAGCGCTGTTCCCACCCTGAACCCTGACCCAGCAGCTTGAGCGGCGGCGCAAAGTAATGGAATGTTGTAATGATCTTCTTTGTGTTGCAGGCGGAGTTACAGGGCGATCTGGAAGCAGACGGGTACAGTAAGGGTACCTCTGCGGCAGAAGGGTACAGTAAGGGTACCTCTGCCTGGCACAGTAAGGGTGCCTGAGCCAAGGACCAGGAGCCGAAGGAGGTTCCTGGAAACCGCGACGGCGCCCCGTTAGTCCTTCGGGCGGTCGGGGGGCCTGAACCGACCGGGGGTGTGCCACACCGCTCCGCCCCGACGGGGGGGGGGGGGGGGGGGGGCGGGAGTATAACGAAGTTGGTAAGGTGCTGCACCGTCAGAGCATCGACTCGCCGTGCAAGATGGCTCCTTAGGCATGCGGGACAGCGAGGGGCTGCCTGCTTTGGATCGCCCGTAAGATGACCCACCTAAAACGTCATACGTGTGTTGTATGAAATAAACCTGCAGCAGTTCTTTCCCATAAATATGTCTCCAGAGTTTCATTGGGGAGGAAGTGTGTATATGTACAGGCGGGCGGGAGTGAATGGCGGTGTGGGCACTATGTATTTATGTGGACAGGTGAGTGGATTAGAAAAGCCAGCCTTGGTAGTGAGCAGCCGCGGCTGCTGCCAGGAAGCAGCAGTGCAGTGGGATGAAGGGAAGGGGTGGGGGATGAGTTAAAAGAAAAAACACTTACCTCCAGCCAGTTGGCCGGCTGCCGCCTCTCCTACATCGTCTTCCTGGCTTCTTGGGAGTACCAGGCTCCCAAGCCCCCTGCAGCCAATCACAATCCTGCAATGCCAGGGGCTGGAAGGGTGGGCATGTTCTCCATGTTTTGGGTGTCCTGAGAGGGACAGCCAAGCATTTCATGCTCACATAGGGAGCGCAAACCAACAAACCAACCCCCCCCCCCACACACACACACTTTGAGAGCAGCCCCGCCCCACAAAGATGCCGCAACGGGGAAAACTGGAATGAAATAACCTGTAGGTATTATCATTTTATTTTCCCTTTTTTTACACTGAAAAAAGCAGTGGGGAGACACTCCACTGGTAGTGAGGGAATCTGAAGAGGAGGTCAGGTGATTGCTGCACCGGGCGCCCCCAGTGCTAAATCCGGCCCTGCCTAGGAATTGAAAAATTTATAATTTCTATATGACTGAACCAACATGTGTTATCTGTAGAGAGCTCTGGTGAAACGTGACCCTAGGATTTAGTGTAACTGATGTGCAAACACATCTGTTGGACTACAGGATAACATGCGAGGCGCATTGTTGTACTGATAGCCTCGAATCACAATGAACAAGGCCATTCACGCCTCGACCAAACAGGTTAATCAGTCTGTGTAGCAGACATCAAAGAGGAACATTTGCAAAGATCTGGTACACGTCACCGTGCTCATTATCAGACAACTCAGTCATTCATTCACCAGGTTTGTTTCATCACACTTGCATTTCAATGTTTCGAAATTTGAGGCGCAGGGGGTTGGGGAGGGGGGAGTGGTGCACATTAATGAAGCGACCCTGCCAAGAGTCAGACTCCAAAAATTCTTTCTGGTGCATTTCGTTTAATCGAATGCGGTGCTAAAGAAAAGCGTACACTATCGTAACACTTGAAGAACTTTTAAAATTAAGCACAGCAGGCCATTTGTTCAAATTAATGTTTGCCGTCGTTGGTGAGTTCATGTGTTTTCCTGTAAAAGGAAACACATTTGCAATCCAAGCCTCGTGACATCATTCCAGAGCTCATAAAGTTTTGGATTTTGCATTACGTCATCGTTTCATTTATCTCTGACAATGACGTGGCAATGGTGGGCCACATTTCGCGCATGGTTGACAAAATGAGGCAAGAAACAGAAAATGATGTGGTACAATGCTGCAGATTCTGTGGCAGTGTTATTTTGCTGTTGTCATTGCAACACACATTAATACTCTCGAGACAATGGTTTCTTCTCATTAGTACCATATTAACATCTGAAATGTGTCCACCTAAACTTTACTGAATGTGGTGCTTTTCAAACGTATGATGCAGCTGAGCTAGAACTTTTTTTTTAAATCTATAATTTTTGCCGAAAGTGGAGGATTATGTGGCGAGTTCGGGAACTCCACAATTATTTAGAAAATGCCACAGCAAGAGAATTCCATAATTCCTGCGGCTTTGACTATATTTCATCATACTTTCTACACTCCATGATAACAGAAGACAGAACTACTTTAAATGCCCTCTTGGATAAGTGGCTAGAAATATATTATATTTTTCCAAAAATATCATTCATCTGCAAAAAGTGCCATATAACCACCTCTTTTGAAGCAGTTCATTGTTTTGAGACCAAAGTTAATAATTTGAGAGTTTGGGAGGGAGGGGGGCAAGCTAACACCGAGACCCATTTTTGTGTGTGAAAAAGGCTGCTTTATTGAAGACAGGTGCATTTCACAAAGTCCAAACTAGGTGATTGCCTTACAAACTACATTACAACCTCACTATACATAAAATAGCTGATCCTCCCTTTCCCCCACCCCCATGACCCCTACATAAAATCCCCCACCCTGCTGATAACATAACATTACAAAACATTCCATAACAATCCCATTCCACAATATTTCAGTTCCAAACTCCTGCTATCTAATAAAACGTCCTCCCTATTCCTACCCCCACAAGCAAATTTACGGTGTCCCCCTGACACCCGCATCTCATGAACTATGCCTTTGTCTCTGGCCTTCCTTGTCTCGAGCAGCCCCAGCATCTGCTGTTGTTTAACCATCCGCCACCGAGCCTCCCTCAAGTGGGCATCCCAATCCAAGCCCCAAAAAAGAAAAGAGACGTACTGGGCCCTGTTAGAAGGGGCGATCCCAGAGGCCAGGTTATGTCTACCCGACTACTCCGTGTCCCACCTCTCCCTCCAATAATGTCGAGCCTAAACGAGAGATCCCCACCGGGGAGGACTTCAAGTATTGAATCGTACACCCGAAGACCACACCACACTTACGAACGGACACCACACTGTAGATTTTCAGTATCAGGTTCTTTATGAACAGATAAAAGAATCAGCACTCTTATGTACAAGCGATCGAGGGATCGTAAAGTCTCAAGGCTCTTGGGAAGGGGTAGCGGGACAGTCTTAATCTTTAGGCCAGTACGATGCGTACCCTGCGCACAGCTCTCAATCCTCGAGCCGGGGGATACGGATGATGGTAGTCGCACTGGATGTCCTACTCACTTGCGGTCGACTCAGTTCGTGAGGGTGCGTCGATGGTCCAGCCGGACCAGAGTACTCCTCGAGTCGCGAAGAAGTCAGCAGGGCTCGATCCGGAGGATAGTTGGTGAAGAGCCGCGACCACATCAGCAGGGCTCAAGAGGGTTGATGCAGGTCTTTGAGTTCAGGCTTGAGCCGCGACGAGGTCAGCAGGGCTCTGGTGTTTCAGTTCCGTAGTTCCAAGGAGGAGCCGCGACAGCGTCAGCAGGGCTCGAAGAGTTCCAAAGTTCAGTTTTCCCTAAGGGTCAACCGTGATCAAATCTGCAGGGCTTTCTTGTCCAGGATACAACTGCCCGCTAGTTCTGGGGCGGTCCTTAATATAGTCCAGGGGCCCTTTGATGTCCGGACCCTCGCAGGCGGAGGTCTTAGACCTTGGGGGCTGGCCGTTGGTGAGGTCCGGCGGTTGGCCCATTGATCTCTTTGAGAATGCGTCCGGGAATTCCCAGACGCCCAGCAGGGTCTGGAGCCAGCACTCGGGGAGGCCAGAGGTGCAATCGAAACTGGCCCTCAGGGGAAGGCCAGAGGTGTGACAGAACCCAGTCTCTCAGGGGAGGCCGGAGGGGCAATCGAAACTCCCTGTCTTAACTCACTAGGAGAGCCCTCACCCTCCCAACGGGGGCTGGCGCGTCTGGAGCCTCAGTTTCGCTGGGGCTGGGGCCAGGCTAGGCCCAGGGAGCAGGGATCTCGGGAAGGGAAAATGGCCGCCGGTGGGCCTATGAGGCCTTGCGGGTTCGGGGCGCGCGGGGCTGGGAAGGAGGACGGGGACAGGCCGGGGCTGGTCATTGGTGTTGGGGTGGACATGGACAGGACGACCAGGGGCTTCTGGGTGCAAGGATGCTCTAACAGGGTGCTGAGGAACAGGGGGGAACCACGCCACGAGGCCAGGTCCAACAGGCCCCATCATTGTCTCCTGTGCCAAGGCGTTCCAAGTTCCCTTATAATCTCTTTGAAGCTGTCCAGTGCTGCCTGGCATTCCATGGAGTCTGAGGTGCTGTCAAAGAAATAAGTCATCCAGATAGTGCTTGCCAACTGGTGATCTGTGCGCCTCTAACACAACCCCTGGAGGAGCGTACTGAACTCTTCAAATGCGCCAAACATAGAGCAGCTCATTGGTAATGCTTTGCCCACGTCCCATTCCATTGAAATGGATGTCCAAACCCCCTGGTGTACTAATAGCACTCAGAAAGCTGACTATCTGTCATCTTATGCTCTTTCCACTGTTGCGCCCGTGGTCACTTACCAGTGACATGGCCACGTCAACCGACTTATGCTCATCCCGCTGTTGGGCCCATGGTCACTTACCAGTGACATGGCCATGTCAACTGTCTTATGCTCAGTCCGCTGTTACGCCCGTGGTCACTTACCAGTGACATGGCCACGTCAACTGACTTATTCTCTTCCCGCTGTTGCGCCCGTAGTCACTTAACAGTGACATGGTCACGTCAACTGATTAATAAGATACTGTATCCTCTGTGTCATCCATAAAATCATGAACCGCATTGCCGTGAGGCCGTAAAAATGCTGAATTAACCTGAATTCCCGTTGGTGTTGCATGAACCGCCAACTATAGAGCCCACCAAATTATCCCTTGGCCCCCTGCAAGTGGACCCACCGTGCGAGCTTCACGCGTTTCCTTATCCCATTTGCCTTGCACCACCTCCAGGTGCTCCCTTGCTGACTGTACAGTGTCCTCCCCTCGCCTACCTCTGGTGCCCTTGTAACCTAAATGAAAACCGTCCGTAAACCCTTCCCATTTTTGCAGCCTTCTGGTTGCTCTAACCCGGCAAGGCTGCCACTAATCAGTCCACCCTAACTGGCATATGAGCCCTTTGGCCCAGCCCCTCTAGCCCTCCGACCCCACCCGAAAGGCTGCTGCTGCTGTCCTCCCCCTTGGTGCTCCTGCTGGCCCTCTGTCTGCGGCCCCCCAAAGCAATTAACCACGGCGTATCTGCCTCCACATTTCGAGCAGTCGTGCCTAAATCTACAAAATTCCCTGAAGCACGTTCCCTTATTGAAATCCCAGCAGGCCCCCCAAGAGCCCGTCTGGCCCCGGCCAGTACCACCCACCCCATAACAGGTGGGCTGCCCTTGAGAGGGGTGATAAACGAGCGGTAGCCCGCTGGCTGTAAAAATCGTCTTCCCTGCCCTAGAGGACCCCATTGAGTGCTGCCACAGATCCGTATCTAACTCACCCCATTTACCTTCTGTGTCCCATACCATACGAGCCCTAAACTGCTCATCGTAGTTGGCCCAACCATATCCTTCCCCGTGATTTGCGCCTTCCTAATGATGTCCATATACTCAAAGAGGGCCACACACCACTCCGGGTATTTCTCACAATACATGCTGGCATAAATGAGAAAAACTGCCGTCCAGTTTTCAACAGTGAGGGGCACCCTGGGCCGCTTTGCCAATTCATATTCCTCCTCCTTTGACCCTTCCTTTGCGCGAACCTCCCTGTGCAGTAGCTTGAGCATTTCCACATACTCCCCTTTCCATACGCGCTCTTTCGTGGCCAACATCAAATGTGCTCCCAATGGATATGTGACCCCCATATATGGCAACTTCTTGATTTTCAATTCCTTGCTCTCTAGTTTCACGTCCGACTCTACCATCCCTGATGCCCCTACGACACCCTCCACTTCTGACTTAGCATCGTCCCCCACTCTTACTGGCAACTTGCCTGAGTCGTCTGTGCCCACACCCACATCCGACACGTATCTACCTCTGCTTAACCTCTCTCCCTCCTCCCCCACCCCCTCCCCCCTCCGATCCCCACCGACACCATCACAGGTTTCACCCTTCTGTCCCATGTTTTACCTTGGTCCAAGGAGGGTGCTCGTCTTGCTGCAGTCTGCCTTGTCGCGTCCTATAACCCAGCTGTCCGATCTGTGGGCTCTGTCGGGCGCCGTGACCTTGGCAATGGACTAGAACGGACATTATTCGGCCCCCCGCACTGCCCTCCTCGCTTTCCCTTAATTCACCCTCCTCGATACTATCCTCCTCATTGCCCAAATGAAAGGTCTCCAACTGCCCCCAACGCCTGTCTGGCAGAGGTACCGACTGCACCCTCCTTTGTCCCACAACAGTATCGCCATATGTGGTCTTGTGTGCACGATGTCCTGTGTCCCATTGAGGGCTATCGGGTGTTGGGGTCAGCAGCCACGGCCGGTAGTAGGTGTAACTGCAGGGCGGTGATGTAGGGAGGGGGAGGGGCAGGGTGGGGGTTGTAATGTATGGATTATGGACTATAACAGGTAAGTAAACATATAAATAAATAGAAATAATTTCGTTGTGTGCACTGCATCGCATTTGGTGATGCAGTGCACACAACAAAATTCGTCTTATTTATTTATAAGTTTACTTACCTGCTATAGTCCGTAATCCATACATTACAACCTCCCACCCTGCCCCTCCCCACCCTCCGTCACCGCCCTGCAGTTACACCTACTACCAGCCGTGGCCGGGGGTCAGCGATACCGTCCTGGGCCTACTTGCACCGGCCACGACGGGCTCCCATGCCGGTATTGGGCACGCCGCACGAGGCTCCACCCTCCCTTCACCTCGGCGCCTATGAGCCACTCCCAGCTTTGGCAAGTCTGGCTCCCGCCGCTGTCCCACCGCGTGCAACAAAAAGGTATGGTCCGATGTGCTGGGCCTAATCTCCCAACTAAGCATGGGCGTAAAATCCGCTCCGCTCGCGGATTTTTCGGATTTTCGGCAAATTCGCAATCCGCGAACTCTCGCGAATTAGTCGAAAATCCGTGAATCCGCTCGCGGCGGATTTTTTGCTTGGTTGCGGCGCGCGGCGTGGTGCACGGCGTTCACTTTCCGTCATTTAGCGTTTGCCGAGTTGTTTTTCTTTGCGAGTGCCGCGCCATTTTGGATCTTGCTGCTTGATCCCGCGGGAATTTGGCGCCCGCGAATACGTAATCGCGGCTTGCCACCTTGCACAGCACACCTCGCGAGAGTTCGCAATTGCGAACACGTAGTTGCGGCGGAAAGGAACAATCTCGCACTCGCGAAATAGAGCTTTTGCAATTCTGCACAAGAAAATCACCAGCAAACAGGATAAAACTTCAGAAAATTATGATTTTTATCAGAATCACTCCTCAGGTTGACATTTGCATGGCCTTTTTTTTTTGCAAGGAGTCCATTTTTGGGGGGGGGGAGGAAGGAAGTGCCCCACAGTCTCCAACTTCCTGTTCCTGTCCAGCAGGCTCCTCCCAGTGCTTTGTCCATCTCCTGGTCACTTTCATTTGGATCTGGAGCTGGAAGGATTACTTTTTGTGGGTGCTGCTGGATATTTGGATTTGAGGCCTTTTTGACTGTCTTTGGATCACTTTTGGATTAGAAATCAACTTTCACAAGTAAGTTTGTTTGGGGCATTACAGTTGCTGCAAGTACAATTTTGGAACTTTTTCAGAACATTAAGTAAATTATATTGTGGGTAGCCACAGTATCCAGTAGGACCAGGGTTGGTTAGGGGTGCATGATACAACTGTTTTGTTGAATTTAAACACCATTGAGGCCATGGATGGGCTGGGATTGTGCTGATTTTTGTCGTTTTTTTGGGCCTGCTGGTGTGGCCCTTTGCCCAGGGGTGGTGAGTGTTGCATGGGCCTAGTCTCTCTGTGGGGTGTCTTCTTGAATTTAAACATAATTGAGGCCATGGATGGGCTGGGATTGTGCTTATTTTATTGTTTTTTGTCGTTTTTTTGGGGCTGCTGGTGGGGCCCTTTGCCCAGGGGTAGTGGTGCATGGACTGAGTGTGCCTGTAGTGTGGTCTCACTCTCTTTAATGTAAACATCATGGATGGCATTGGATTGTGGTGATTTCTGGCTGTTTTTCTGTTTTTTGGGGGTGTACTGTTGATGTGGACTGGCCATGTGGGTGGTGGTGGTGGCCATCTTGAGTGCTGGCTGGTACAGGCAGCAACATGTGCTTGGGGTGTAAGGGGCCATTTTGAGGAGAGGCAGTGTCTGAGGCCTGCACTTATTTTGCCTACTTTTCATCCATTATGCCCAGGGGTAGTGAGTGTTGCATGGGCCTAGTGTTTCTGAGGGGTGTCTTCTTGAATTTAAACACCATTGAGGCCATGGATGGGCTGGGATTGTGCTGATTTTATTGTTTTCTGTCGTTTTTTTGGGCCTGCTGGTGGGGCCCTTTGCCCAGGGGTGGTGGTGAGGTGAGTGTTGCATGGGCCTAGTCTTTCTGAGGGGTGTCTTCTTGAATTTAAACACCATTGAGGCCATGGATGGGCTGGGATTGTGCTGATTTTATTGTTTTTTGTCGTTTTTTTGGGCCTGCTGGTGGGGCCCTTTGCCCAGGGGTGGTGAGTGTTGCATGGGCCTAGTCTTTCTGTGGGGTGTCTTCTTGAATTTAAACATAATTGAGGCCATGGATGGGCTGGGATTGTGCTTATTTTATTGTTTTTTGTCGTTTTTGGGGGCTGCTGGTGTGGCCTTTTGCCCAGGGGTGGTGGTGCATGGACTGAGTGTGCCTGTGGTGTGGTCTCACTCTCTTTAATGTAAACATCATGGATGGCATTGGATTGTGGTGATTTCTGGCTGTTTTTCTGTTTTTTGGGGGTGTACTGTTGATGTGGACTGGCCATGTGGGTGGTGGTGGTGGCCATCTTGAGTGCTGGCTGGTACAGGCAGCAACATGTGCTTGGGGTGTAAGGGGCCATTTTGAAGAGAGGCAGTGTCTGAGGCCTGCACTTATTTTGCCTACTTTTCATCCATTATGCCCAGGGGTAGTGAGTGTTGCATGGGCCTAGTGTTTCTGAGGGGTGTCTTCTTGAATTTAAACACCATTGAGGCCATGGATGGGCTGGGATTGTGCTGATTTTATTGTTTTCTGTCGTTTTTTTGGGCCTGCTGGTGGGGCCCTTTGCCCAGGGGTGGTGGTGAGGTGAGTGTTGCATGGGCCTAGTCTTTCTGAGGGGTGTCTTCTTGAATTTAAACACCATTGAGGCCATGGATGGGCTGGGCTTGTGCTGATTTTATTGTTTTTGGTCGTTTTTTTGGGCCTGCTGGTGGGGCCCTTTGCCCAGGGGTGGTGAGTGTTGCATGGGCCTAGTCTTTCTGTGGGGTGTCTTCTTGAATTTAAACATAATTGAGGCCATGGATGGGCTGGGATTGTGCTTATTTTATTGTTTTTTGTCGTTTTTTGGGGGCTGCTGGTGTGGCCTTTTGCCCAGGGGTGGTGGTGCACGGACTGAGTGTGCCTGTGGTGTGGTCTCACTCTCTTTAATGTAAACATCATGGATGGCATTGGATTGTGGTGATTTCTGGCTCTTTTTCTGTTTTTTGGGGGTGTACTGTTGATGTGGACTGGCCATGTGGGTGGTGGTGGTGGCCATCTTGAGTGCTGGCTGGTACAGGCAGCAACATGTGCTTGGGGTGTAAGGGGCCATTTTGAGGAGAGGCAGTGTCTGAGGCCTGCACTTATTTTGCCTACTTTTCATCCATTATGCCCAGGGGTAGTGAGTGTTGCATGGGCCTAGTGTTTCTGAGGGGTGTCTTCTTGAATTTAAACACCATTGAGGCCATGGATGGGCTGGGATTGTGCTGATTTTATTGTTTTTTGTCGTTTTTTTGGGCCTGCTGGTGGGGCCCTTTGCCCAGGGGTGGTGAGTGTTGCATGGGCCTAGTCTTTCTGTGGGGTGTCTTCTTGAATTTAAACATAATTGAGGCCATGGATGGGCTGGGATTGTGCTTATTTTATTGTTTTTTGTCGTTTTTGGGGGCTGCTGGTGTGGCCTTTTGCCCAGGGGTGGTGGTGCATGGACTGAGTGTGCCTGTGGTGTGGTCTCACTCTCTTTAATGTAAACATCATGGATGGCATTGGATTGTGGTGATTTCTGGCTGTTTTTCTGTTTTTTGGGGGTGTACTGTTGATGTGGACTGGCCATGTGGGTGGTGGTGGTGGCCATCTTGAGTGCTGGCTGGTACAGGCAACATGTGCTTGGGGTGTAAGGGGCCATTTTGAAGAGAGGCAGTGTCTGAGGCATGCACTTATTTTGCCTACTTTTCATCCATTATGCCCAGGGGTAGTGAGTGTTGCATGGGCCTAGTGTTTCTGAGGGGTGTCTTCTTGAATTTAAACACCATTGAGGCCATGGATGGGCTGGGATTGTGCTGTTTTTATTGCTTTTTGTCGTTTTTTTGGGCCTGCTGGTGGGGCCCTTTGCCCAGGGGTGGTGAGTGTTGCATGGGCCTAGTCTTTCTGAGGGGTGTCTTCTTGAATTTAAACACCATTGAGGCCATGGATGGGCTGGGCTTGTGCTGATTTTATTGTTTTTGGTCGTTTTTTTGGGCCTGCTGGTGGGGCCCTTTGCCCAGGGGTGGTGAGTGTTGCATGGGCCTAGTCTTTCTGTGGGGTGTCTTCTTGAATTTAAACATAATTGAGGCCATGGATGGGCTGGGATTGTGCTTATTTTATTGTTTTTTGTCATTTTTTGGGGGCTGCTGGTGTGGCCTTTTGCCCAGGGGTGGTGGTGCATGGACTGAGTGTGCCTGTGGTGTGGTCTCACTCTCTTTAATGTAAACATCATGGATGGCATTGGATTGTGGTGATTTCTGGCTGTTTTTCTGTTTTTGGGGGTGTACTGTTGATGTGGACTGGCCATGTGGGTGGTGGTGGTGGCCATCTTGAGTGCTGGCTGGTACAGGCAACATGTGCTTGGGGTGTAAGGGGCCATTTTGAAGAGAGGCAGTGTCTGAGGCATGCACTTATTTTGCCTACTTTTCATCCATTATGCCCAGGGGTAGTGAGTGTTGCATACTTGCATGTCCCTAGTCTTTCTGTGGGGTGTCTTCAATGTAAACATCATGGATGGCATGGGATTGTGCTCATTTTTCTGTGTTTTGTCGATTTTTTGGGGTGTATAACTGAACTGATGTTCCTCTGTCTTCCATTGCTTTTAGGTGCACAAGAAGACTCAAGAGAACCACCAGTGCCAGGAAGAAGTCCTGCAGCGGTGTGTGTGTGCAGCATAACGTCACGCGACGTCACGTCTGGACACAGAACCCTCTGCAACTCGTGCAACTGCTGCCTGCTGACCTGCTCTGAAGAAGATGGCCCCAAAAAAAGTAACCTGTAGCTCCTCTAGCAAGAAAGGTGCCAGTAAGGAGCAGAAGAAGCAAGTTACCAAGGACACTGGTGTGCCGCCCGCCCCTTTTTTTGGGAGTAAAAAAAAAAGTATGCCTGCAGCAGCAGCGGGATCTGCTGGGGACCAAGCTGGCAGCAGCACCCCCGCTCCATTGGGCTCAGTGCCACCACCACCACCAGGCCAACTTAAGTCCAAGGCCTTGAGTGCTGCAGAGGCAGCCAGTATAGTTCTTCAATCACCATCGACCAGTGATGTTGGCTCATCGCAAGAAAGCAGCAGCAATGTCCCTCAATCAACACAGGTTGTTGTAGCTCATCTGACGAGTGTTGAACAACCACAGCCGCAACAACAATCACATGTGCAAGTACAAGCCCAAGTACATGTGGAAGGAGAGGCAGCGCAAGGAGATGCGCAAGCAGAGGTGCATGGAGGGTCACAAGTGCCCACAATAGTTGTTCCTCCCGAAGTAGGGGCACATCAGGAAATCGACAATCAAGGCGAGGTATCATTTGAGGAAGCCACTCCTCCTGATGATCCTTCATTGTCTTCCACACCCCTAGCAAGGAAGAGATCAAGGGTGGTGTCTACATCTTCTTCAAGCACACCTCCTTCTGATGATACGGATCAAACTTGGGAACCAGCACCACAGCCGTCTGAGAGTGAGGCACACCATGATCCGACAAAGGTAGTTAAGCGTAAAAGGAAGCTCGTCCAAAGTCTCAGAGTTATGGAGTGTGATGAGGCTCAACAAGAAGTGGCGGATACTGCTGCTGATGAAGACTCTGCCAACGACGACCCAGTCATCATAAAGGTCACTGCAGCCCCAGCGGGCATGCAGCAAACAGACATTTTGACCCTAGCCCGAAGAGCTGCTGAGCGTGATGATGATGATGATGTTGTCGATGAGGAGGCAGTGGAAACACCACAATCATTGGAGTTAAGTAGTACACCAACTCGTCCCACTTCCATATTTCTTTCTGGCAAGAAGAGACCTCCATCCACCTCGACCTTAATTAGTGGCGGTGAAAGTGCACAACGTACAAAAGTTGGGCAATCCAGATCCTCCACTTCATCTGGCATTAGCTTCATGACCACCACCACCACTATCGCCGCCTCCTCCAGGTCCCACAGACACTTGAAGTCCCCAGTTTGGGACTTCTTTACTGTTTGTCAAAAAAATCCAAAGTTTGCCATTTGTACCCTTTGTAAGGTTGCAGTTAGTCGTGGTAAGCCAGGTACCAACTATGGTACCGGAGGCCAGAGAGGTCATCTTAGGAGACAGCACACTGTCAAATGGTTTGCGCACCTAGATGCGATCAAGAAAGGCCGAATTCAAGGAAACGTTGATGTTTCATCTGATGATGACGAGGAAGAAGAAGACGTGTCAAACACTTCCCTTACACCCAGTACCCCTGTCAGCAGCACACCCAATGTGAGGCACACTAAGAGTGTTGGAGCGAGTGAGACACCAACGCACAAAAGTTCACCAGCGAGCAAAATTGGGTCAACGAAGTCATTATCAGCCCGTAAATGCTTGGTCCAGGGCAACATTAGAACAATGCTTACTTCAGACGTGCCATATGAACGCAACCACCCACTGACGCGTCTGTATAACACTAAGCTGGCTAAAATGCTAGCTGTGGACCTTCTCCCTTTTTCTTTTGTAGAAGCGGTAGGTTTTCTAGAATTAGTGGCAACGCTCTGCCCTAAATGGAAGGTTCCTAGCCGGTTCTATTTTGCCAGAGTTGCGGTTCCAGCACTACATGAAGATGTGCTGGAGGCGATTGGGGCAGCTTTGCAGAAGAGTGCTGTTCACACAATACATCTGACAACAGACATGTGGACCAGTGGCGCAGGCGCTGATTACATGTGCATCACTGCACACTGGGTCTCTTTTTCAGGTGTTAAAGCAAAGCTAAACGCAGGTGTTGACCCGGACAAAGTTTTCAAAGCTGCTCGGAAACATGCAACACTAGCCATGTTTGGCTTGGAGAAAAGTCACACAGCAGAAAACATTTTGGAAGAGTTTGACAAAAAGGTCTTGAAAATGCTATCCCCCAAAAAACGCAAGATTGGTTATGTTTCCACGGATAATGGCGCCAATGTAGTTAAGGCCATGTCGCAGGGTGGCTATTTCAGAGTGCCATGTTTGGCGCACTGTATCAACCTGGTAGTTCAAAAATTCTTGAGTGATAGAGACAGTGCAGCGTTCGCGGTAATGGCCACCTGCCGCAAAATGTGCAACCATTTCAGCCATTCTTTTAAGGCCCGGAAGCATCTGAGGAGGCTGCTACTTCAAAGTCGAATACCAGTGAAAGCACTCATCCAGGAGGTGGCAACACGTTGGAACTCAACCTTCTACATGCTTGAGCGTCTGTATGAGCAGTATACGGTACTCGATCACTATTTCTTCACAGAGGGTACATCTCAGAAGGAGGACCTGCGGATGAGTGCGGCGCAATGGGACATAGTTAAAAGCCTGACAGACATGCTTCGTCCTTTTGAGTTCTTCACGCGTGCAGTCAGCCAGGAGGACTGTAATTTGGGAAAAGCTATCCCATTGTTGTGCATGCTGGAGCACCAACTGATGGCGGTGTCTTCTGAGTTTGAAAAAGATGTACAAAAAAAAGACCATTTTATTTTGTCTGAGAAATTATTAGAGCGCCTACGTGGTGATGAACGTCTTCAAAAGATCAAGTCAGAACCGCATTACATTTGTGCTACTATTCTGGATCCACGCTACAAAAAGGCGCTGGCAGGCGAAGCATTCTTTCCTTTTGCTGATGAAGATGTTCAAAATTACAAACATTGGCTAGCCTGGTCAGCCAAGAGGTTTGAAAAAGAACGGCAGGTTATTGAAGGAGAAGGCAGTACATCAGCATCAGCATCAGCAGGCCATCCCCAGTCACAAGAATCCACTTCTGCACCTGTGGCTGGGGCACAAGTGACCTCTCAGCCGTTAAAGACACCGGCAAGTGGATCATCTGCACCACACACAACACTAACAGTGGCTGCTGTGGAGGATTGGCTAAGTTTGCTTGGGTATGGTTCTCGAAAAAATGTCACAGGCACAGCAAAAAGTAAGCAAAGTGGAGGAACCGTTGATGACCTTGAGTCGATGGTGCAGGACTATCTGAATGACTCAACAGAGGTCTTTCTTAATGATGAGCCATTGCAGTATTGGCATGGCAAAAAACAATTGTGGCCACAGCTCTCCAACCTGGCTATAAACTATTTGTCTTGCCCACTCGCAAGTGTGTCTTCAGAACGTGTTTTCAGTGCTGCTGGTGGCATTGTAACTCCCAAACGGAGCCGCCTCTCACCCAAAAATGTGGAGCGGCTGACAATGATCAAGATGAATCAGCACCTCATACCACCAGATTACAAAGTACGAGAAAGCACGCCGCATGAAGACGAGGAGGACGGCAACGTAGATGAGGGGATTTGTTCTCTGTTCGGTGGCACTGACCTCATCCTGCCTGAATTCGCAGAGTATGATGACGAAATCTTCTTCTTATTCCCTGACACCGAGGCCTGAAAATGAGACAATGAATCAATAACTTTCTTTTTCGTCCTTATTCACTTTTATTCCTGTTTGTCTCTCTTTCTTTGTTTTGCACAGTTAATTTAATTCAAACTTTAATCACCTAATCCCAAAAACAAGACCATCAGCAGAACTGTCTTCACTTGTTTGCTTATTGATTTGAAGGTGCCGCAGTCTACATTCCTCAGGTTCACAAGTTCTGAAGAACATGCTCCTCTATCCTCCTCCTCCAGACTGCGATTTCCCTCAAAGCAGAGTGCTGGATTACGCCCAATGAAGAAAGACTCAGCACTTGTGGGGGTGTTGTACTTCTTTGCGGGTGAGTTGACGGATTTGGGCCCATTGCTGTGAAGCTCTAATAATGGACAAAAGTGTTTTGGACCAAATATGAGGTGGAAATTTCTTGCCGTTTTTGCTGACTTGCTTGCCTTTGGGGTGCTCTTTGGCGGGGTTCCGGGTGTTTGTGGGTGATTTTTGGTGTCTGGGAGCACTGCTGCGACAGTCTAATCTTGATTGCATTTGCTTTTCAGGAAATCCGTGGTGGAAAACAGGAGTTATGATGATTGATGATGATGACCTAGCTGCACAGCGCCGTGTTTGGACCGAAGGCCGAGAGATATTGTAAGTATGAGATTTAGCTTTTTCGCTGTTTGGGGGTGTTGTCGGGTGGTTTTTTCCGGGTGGGTTGGCGGGTCTTGCCTGGGGCATTCCTGGGAAGGTCTAATACCGGATAGAAGTGTTTTGGACAAAATCCTTAAGGAACAGCCTTTTTTTTGCTATTTCTTCTGTCATCTTGCTCAATGTAGCGTTTTGGGGGGCTTCCTGCTGTTCGTGGGTGGGTTGCGGCCGGGGTCTCTGTCGAAGCACTGCTGCGACAATCTAATCTTGATTGCATTTGCTTTTCAGGGAATCCGTGCTGGAAAACAGGAGTTATGATGATTGATGATGAATGATGACCTAGCTGCACAGCGCCGCGTTTGGACCGAAGGCCGAGAGATATTGTAAGTATGAGATTTCGCTTTTTCGCTGTTTGGGGGTGTTGTCGGGTGTTTTTTTCCGGGTGGGTTGGCGGGTCTTGCCTGGGGCATTCCTGGGAAGGTCTAATACCGGATAGAAGTGTTTTGGACAAAATCCTTAAGGAACAGCCTTTTTTTTGCTATTTCTTCTGTCATCTTGCTCAATGTAGCGTTTTGGGGGGCTTCCTGCTGTTCGTGGGTGGGTTGCGGCCGGGGTCTCTGTCGAAGCACTGCTGCGACAATCTAATCTTGATTGCATTTGCTTTTCAGGAAATCCGTGCTGGAAAACAGGAGTTATGATGATTGATGATGAATGATGACCTAGCTGCACAGCGCCGCGTTTGGACCGAAGGCCGAGAGATATTGTAAGTATGAGATTTAGCTTTTTTGCTGTTTGGGGGTGTTGTCGGGTGGTTTTTTCCGGGTGGGTTGGCGGGTCTTGCCTGGGGCATTCCTGGGAAGGTCTAATACCGGCTAGAAGTGTTTTGGACAAAATCCATAAGGAAACACCAGTTTTGGCACTTTTTGTAAGTTAGGGTTCGTTAGGGTTAGCCCTAGCAGCAGGATTGCATGTGTTTCGGGGGGTTCTATTGCAACGCAGTTCTGGTGTTTTAGAGCACTGTTGGAGCGATGCTGGCTATGGATACTTTTGCTTGCTTGCAAGTGGTTTGAATACAATCCACGGTCTGTATTTGGGCCTACTGTTACTTTCAAAGTACGTTTTGTCACCATTTTTCTGCTAGGCATCGTTTTTGGAGATCTGATTGGGGTTCTTCTACATTTTTGCGACTGGCTTTAGTAAGGGTCTTGGTGGGAGCATTGCTGGGAAGGTCAAATTTTGTTCTAAAACACAGTTTACAGTACACCTACCTTGAGGGGAAAGATCCGCTATAATATTTTGGCCATACTTATTTATCCTTAAAAAGGTGACTCAGACAGAGCACGCAATTTCAAAAATATTGTACTGTCTATTAGGGAAATCAAAGTGTCACTTTTTGAACCACACAGCGTACATACCTTTTATTTATTTATCAGTGGTATTGTAATAGCACTTCCTGTTTTCCGTTCAATAATTACAGGCCGGGTTTCAGTCAACATCCGCCAGGCAGGCAGTGGACAGGGTGTCTTCTGTCAGTGGTCACCAACATTGATGGACGAAGCGTCAGCTGGAATGGCGGAGTGCCGCCAATAAGAGGAATTGTTTGCTGCATGCAACTTACTTACCAAATTCAACAGGACAACTCCAACAACATACGCAATACAGATACAGTATCCATTGTTTTATTCTATGAGTGTGACTGCATGTGCTTAGCCTTAGTTTGTACCCAAAAATTCTCTTTATCTTCAATTATTGTTTGTCCATGCTGTGCTTTTCTTTTTTTTTTTTTTCTCAACAAAACCTACCCAAAAAGAAACCCCCATTCCCATCCATTTTCCAAACCCTAACCCTCTTCCCCCGGGCTGTGTTGTTTTGCTTGATGTCTGACTAAAATGACATCAATAATTCCACACACTTGCTGGGGAGGATAAGGTCATAGCAACAGGCTGGTGAAGGAATACGAGGATATCTTCTAGACTTACTCAGCTTCAGTACTATATCTTCTAGTAGTAGGAGCCAATGTCAAATAAATTCAACGCAAGTACTAGTTAGACTTGCAAGCAAATACTTTACCATTTGTTAGGCTACATTATGGCACTGTTCTAGTGTACTGTCACCTGCTATATTCTCGATCGTACCGTAACCGTTGTAATGCTACAGTAAGGACAAACCAGGTTTCGTTTTCTTTTTTTCCATAGGCATGCAACTGCCACTGTGTCACACCACTAGTACCACCGCAATGAGGAAATTTCACCCGCCCAGGATTGCCAACGTTAATCCCCATTTCACGTGGAGCCAGCCCTGGGCCTAGCCCTAATTTGTAACACAAATTACAGGTAAGATAAGCGTTTGGTGGGAGGTAGTATAATGGAGTATTATTTAGGAGTAGACGAGAGATTGACGGTTGTACTACTAAAGTCCTACGACTGTTCAGGAAAACAAAGTTACTGTTACACCCCCGTCCCCCACCCACCAGACTGAAAAGCAGTAAAAAACAGGTATGGTCAGATAAAGTTTAAAAATGTATATTTATGTATCCCTAACAAAATAATCTCCCTCAAGACCCACCCTAACCCCAACGATTGTCTTTGAAACGTCCCAAAACGATCCCAACTCCCAAATCCCACCCCCCAAAAGTCTATAAAAAAAGGGCAAGGGACACTCCACTACTGGAGGGTGCTGGTGCATTTTGCGGCATGGGCATCATACTCCTTGCGGAGGGTGGCAAGCTCGGAGCGGAGGCCCTTCACCAAGTTCTTATAGTTCTGGACCTCCTGCTCCAGGTAGGACATTCGGACTCCTAGGCGGCGTTGGCGTGCTTTGCAGCTCCTGTGGGGGGCAGCTGGTGTTTCTGTTGCTTGGCGGTGGCGGTTGGCTTTGTTAGCCCGGCTCGGTCCCGCTGGAGCACTGCGCATGCTGGCGTCCCGTGGGGTCACGGAGGAGGATGCAGCGGTCCCAGTCGAGGATGTTGTTGTTGCACCGGTCGACTGCGTGTCCTCCTCCTCCTCCAGGGCCACCAGCCGCCGATATTCGGCGACAGTGGCATCCAGCCTCCGTTGCCGGGCCATTCTAGCCTGCTCCCTCCGTGATGTTGATTTGGAAGGAGCAACTATATGAAGAAAGAAAGACATAGTCTGTAACCAATGCTCCTTAGCATTAATAACACAAAGTGATTGAGCCGAAAGTTGGGTCACAGTACAAGTAGCAAATTGAAAGCACAGTACATAACTATTGAGGACAGTATCTATGTAACCTCCCACTTCTGCATCCTTGCTCTAACATTAGTGGTAGTTTAATGAACAAATTCTACGACCACTATGGACTTCCATTACAGTCGACTATGACAGTACACCAGTCTTATTCTTCTTCTTCTCTCTTGTTTAGGAAAATTGGTACGTTATCTTATGCAAGCCGGCAGAATGACATTGACAGCACAGTGAACTTGCACCCGAGAAAAACAGTTGCACACCATGATGAGTGAGACAGACGTGCGTTACTGTACCGGTCCAGTACATGCAGGTGGTGAAGCTATTACTTTTCTATTACGGGTGGCACTGAGAATACTCTGTTACAAGGGCTACTGCTTAATTAATTTACCTTTCACCCTACAGTGCAAATGAGTACTAGAAAAGGAAAATGAAGAAGCTAACTAATTTGATTATCTATCACTTCACATGGGACGTATTTGATGACATATGGGATGACTTTAGGTGCTTTGCCTAATATTGAGTGAACAGTGATACACCCACACATGAATGACGTACTACAAGTAAACTAAAGGTATTAAGAGAGGTACGGAGTGTCCACCGTAATAACCAGATATATGCTGTGATTGCAGTCGCAATACAAAGTACTGCTACTATTCATGGTAGTATTGGACACATTTACAATTTCTTTTCCTTGCCTTCCCTGCACTGGAACGGACGTGCGGGTGCGGTGCTACATGCTCTTCAAGGTAACACTTAGTTCATCCAGCGACCATCTACTCTCTCTAGATACACATGTGCTATCTAAGAGTCAGAGAATACCATGCTCCAGGCATCCATTCATTCAAAGTATACGCACACATACAGTTTCTGTTTCACCCACCCAGGCTGCTGTCCTTCCACCCATCCTTGCTTCATCATTGACCCAGCCATGCACCATACCATATTCTTTCCTTCCCAGCCACCTCGGGGGCCAAGCAAACACATATCGTTCTTCTTTGCCAGCCATCATACAATTTCGCGTCCCACTTACTTACACCCTTCTTTCGCTTTTCGTTCATCCCATCCATCACGTTCGTCTAAGAACTTATTGGGATTCTTCTCACCAAAAACTTCACAGCTAAGTCGAAGTACATTTCGAGGAGGCTACTACCTGGTTGATTTGTAATACACCCGTGCAGAAAGCACACTATGCAGTCTTCAATCTCAATAAGTAAGGAATATATAGCTTACCTGTTTCCGCCACCACCGTTTGAACCCCCACAGGACCGTCCGCCGGCTCTTGCACCGCCTCCTCCCCAGAGTCCTCCGAGTCCTCGCCCAACACCGCCACCTCCGCGCTGGCCCCGTCACCAGATGTTACACCTACAAAGTACATTTAAGAATGTTAGAATACACCACTCACTACTATATAATATTTGGTCTAGGAGAAATGTTAAAAAAACAGAATACAATGTAATAATTTGTGACTGTCTACTCTAAAGTAAAAATGTCCCTTTTTCCAGGGAAGGCTGTTGTCTTGCTGCACTTTTATGCACAACTGATGAATGCTTGCTTTTTATTTTTAACACGCACCACTTTTTCTCCTAACAGACAGAAGCTTGACTCCTAAGAACACGACCAGGATCAAGTTCAAACCAGGTGAGAGCTCGGCTCGACCACAAGAAATGTGTCCAATTAATCGTCAGCACTAACCACTTTTCCGTTTTCAGTGAAATAGTTTTATGACAAAGTAGATTTTAATAAATGTGTTTACTTTTAATAAAGCTTTTAAACTTAAATAGACTCTGTGGTTTTTGGTCCTCCAGACTAGAGTGGATGAGCTAAAGGTTTTGGAATTTTTGCAAGCATGAGTAGTGCCTCTGACACTTCTTGACTGTGCTGTGACTCCATACTCTCTTGTCCTGCGTACGATAATCTAGAGATCATTGGGGATCAATAATCGGTGACTTCGGGAGCTGAATGACTCTGCCACACTATCTAGTCAGTAAGGAGACAGTGCATAGAGCTATTGCTGAATAGAATGGGAGTCCAATGGAATTGCCAAATGTCCAATCTTAGTTAGCTACACAGACAGACTAATAAGAATAATCTAGTAATACCACAGGGAGTCATATTAGAGCCAGGATAAGAATTTATATCCAGTCTACAAGAAGATCAAAGACGATTTAGAAAAAATCGAATGAGGAACGCTAGGAAAAAATAGGTACTCTTTATTACAATTAAAACTTACTGGGGCCAGCAAAGGAGCCCTCGCCTGCCCGATCCTGGCCTGCATCCTGAACAGCACCCTCCTCCTCCTGTGTCCTCTTGCCCTTGGGGGGAGCTGATGTACAACATGAAAGAAAGAAAGACCAGAAAACATGGATGAGATTTGTCAACCAAATCAACCATTTCAAAAGAACAATAACAACATTTTTTGGAGAAATAGCAAATAGATAGACAACTATTCCACGGGATCTATCTCATGTGGTATACTACGTTATTCGTATTGCCTGATTTGCGGACCGTTGACTTAGAAAGTTCCTATGTAACTCAATAAACAGACTACTAAAGAGGTTTGCCTAGGCCTGGCACTGCAGGCAGCAGTCCGCAGCACGCAAAGTGACAGACAAAGTCCATCCTGCTTGCAGATCAGTGAATACTCAAACTATCAATCCACCCACCACCACCACTATTTCTTCTTATAGCCATGTGTCTAAAGGAAGGAGTGGACTTCAGTCTGTTGGGGCTGATTTAGAAGTCCCTTGCGGCTCATTTTCCTCCATTGTTGCGTGACTTTTGTGACGCAGCGGCAGAACAAAAGACTCGCCATGGTGTTGGTGCGGCGTATATATTAAAAAAAAAGAAATTATGGGCGATGCATTACGTTGTAAAGCCCTGCGCCATCATGGGGCGTTCCGGCGCAAGGGAGGGCGTACCTGCACAGGGACGAATCCTAAAAGTGGCTGAGGGAAATCTACAAGATGTCAATCAGTCACTTTTAAGACAATGATGCATGAGTCAAACCCTGCGCGCTTGAAGCCGACGTACGGCTTGATGCAGCATTGGGGAGATAGGGTACCCCAGAGCATTGCTGGAGCTGCGCCATCGTTGGCACGCAACTCCAGCAATGCGCCGCCTTTACGGCACAGATGCGTAAGGCTTCTGTGACGTTTTGGGCCAATGGGTGGTGGTGGCATGGCACACAATTACTGCCGCATCCCTGCTACTTTGCAGGGATGCGCCGGTAATTGAAAATATGACCCTTAGTGTCTAGCATTACGCAGTTCTTATCTTTACACTACACTCATACATAATTTCTCAGGCCAATGAAATGAACACAATGTACAAAACAAATAAGCATAGTAGCAAGCAAGGCTACTGAGAAGGAGAGCAGTGCACCTGAAATGCATAGAAGATTTTCAAATATAATTTACCTACAATGTAATCGGCAGCATTATTGCTCTTGGTAAAGAACAAAGATTTGCAAATAACAGAGCCGGATAAAACAGAGTAGTGATGAATAGCTACTACTACTCACCAAGCCCGGGGACCTCTACGCCGAGCGCGTCCAGCAAGTCCCGTTCCCGGTCCATGACATCGGTCCAGCGGTGGGTGGCCTGGTTATATGTGCGCCGGACCCCAGAGAGCTTATACATGGCCCGGCACACCTTCTCCCACCGCTTCCGGCGCTCCCGGATGCCATAGCCAGTTGCGATCTTGCCGCCTCCCAGGATCGTCTTGGGGAGGCGGCGCTGGACGTGGAAGATGAGTGCCGCCACTTCCTCCGCGCTGAAGATCTCCCGCGGCACCACTTGCTCCCCCCTCAAACGCCCGCACGGGAGCCGGGCACGGGGTGCGGGACCCTTCCCCTTCTCAGGGTGCTTCCCGGCTCCCTTTACCATGGTCTGGGCAGAAATAAACTTAAATGATAAAGAAGAAATAGAATAGTGAAGAAGAAAAGAAAAGAGTTTAAAAAAGTAGTTTAAAAGTAACTAAAAGTAGCAGAAAACACAAAAATATACAGCTAGAAAAATAGAGGGATAGATAATAAGTAAAATAGATTAAATAAACTTCAAATAAGGAAAGGATGGCAGAGATTCAGAGAGGATACAGAAAGCATGCCCAAAACCATAGCAATGAATGAGAAACAAGATGGGAGCGCCCGTTCACGACCGCGTGGGTAAGTTCGCGCGAGATTTTCCTCGCGAGCACGCGCGAAATTGTACTAGCGAGCAGCACAGTTTGCGAGATTACACATAGCGGCCGGAAACGGAATTACGTCACGCAAACAAGATGGCCGCGCCCGTGTACGACCGCTAGGGTAACTTGGCAAACGTATAGCTACAAGCGCCTCGCGAACACGCGCAAAAGCACGCGAACATACACGTCGCAAAAAAAAAATACGTGTATTCGCAAGCATTCGCGGCTCCCGAAATCAATCTCGCACGGATTCGCGCCCCAAAAAACGCGCGAAATTGCAGAAAAAACGATTTTTGCTAAACTGAAAGCAATGAGCAGGTGCAAAAGTTCAAACTTAACATTTGTAACATTCACTGTACTGCTTCCTGAGGGGCCCCTCCAGAGTTTGCAACTATTCTATGACCCTGCTATGACCCAAACAGCAGGCTCATAGAATAGCTACAAGTAGACCATAAAGGTCCTGTGAAAAAAAAATTCACTGCAACAGAAAGCAAATTACAGATAAGGAAGGAAGCAGGTGCCAGCCAGACTGGAACTTTCTAAATAACTGACACATTAATCAACCCCCAATTAATTCATGGCAGTTGAAGTAGGGGAGGTGTGCTTGCTTTTTTCACCCCCCATAAACTACAGTGATAAACAAACCTAATGGGTGGCAGTGAGGATGTACCAGAGGGTGGCATGGGTGTCCCAGAGGGTGGCAGTGGTGAAACAGAGGGTGCTGTGAACCTGTGATGATAAACCAGACGTAGAAACAACATAGACGCGGCCGTTGCGTGCCGAAAAGTAAGTTCGCAATTGCGAAATTGTCCCAAAATCGGCGCGAACGCTCGCCAACACAAAAAACGGGAAAATCCGCAAATCCGCGAGAGTTCGCGTATTTTCGCGGATTGCGAATCCGTAAATCCGCAATTTCGCGTACGCGAGATCCGCTAGATCCGCCCATGCTTACTCCCAACCCCCAACTCCCGATTCCTCTTCCTACCTACTCCCAAAGTACTAGCCGCCCAATGGCGCCCTACTCTGCTAAGATCACTGGCTACCCCCCAACCCTGTCCCCCTTCTCGTTGTCGCTTCATTCCAATCTCCCCAGGTTCCCCACCCTGCCCAGCCCTGCCGCCGTCGAGCTGGAACCCAAACCTCCACCAGATCCCCCTTCCACACCTGACCCTTTGCCCCCTGCCTAGCCCCCAGACCCAGGGAGCCACCGTGCGCCATGTAGGCATCAATCTGCTCCCTCCTTGATAAGGCCCGTACTTCCTCATGCCATGAGGTAAAGATGTCCAGGCACGCCCAGTCCCGACCCCCCTCTCCGACCCTAGCTCCTCCGGGATATAATCCTCCTCCTCATCAAAAGACCAGTCTCCCTCCCCCCAGCTTCTCCAGAAAACCCCCACGCCTCTCCCCAACCCACTGCTCCCTCCAGCGCATCCTGCTTGAACCGGACCGGTGCCTGTATCGAGCTCCACTGCCAAACCTCCCCATCCCCCCTGCACTCGGCCCCAAGTACCTCCCCTGCCCTCCTCCACTCGGCAGGCTGTCCTCCAGAGGGGCAGCCTTGCTGGTTGGCCCCGGCGACTGCTTCCCCCCTCCCCGAGTGCCACAACTGGGCCTTTGACCTGTGCCCCTTTGTCCCCCTCCCTGCTCCGTTCACAGCAGCCCCGGGGCCCGGCCTGCGAACCATGCAGACCGCTCCTCAGACGGGCCCCACCCTCATTTTCTCCCACAGGAGCCTCCAAGGAGACGAGGGACTCCGGCGCCTCAATCACAAGCGGGGCCGCTCTCCTGGTGTATGAGCGGCCCAAACATTTTCCTCAGCAAACGGGGAGGCGCGCGACACGCACCGCCGGTGAGCCCCACCCACAGACTCTCCTGCCGCAGTCTCAATGCACATTAGGGGCTGCGGCTCCTTGACCACACCCCGGACCGCACGCACACTACTCTTGTTGCCCGGGTCACTCACCTATCCGTGCTTTGCCTTCTTGGGGGACGAGCAGGCCGCGACGGTGGCCGCCACCCCAGTGAACGCGCGCCTCGCTGGGCGCACGCTTCCCGGGCCAAGCAGATCAAGTCGGCCGGCCTCACGGAGCAGCCGGACCGCCTCCACAACTCTGTGATCCTCCCTCGCCATCATGTTCTACAAACGCCTTAAACCAATTATCCTAAACACACTGACCAATCCCTCACGAAAGGCTAATTCCTTACGCAAAAGGATATATACTACAAAAAAGCTAAATACTACTACACTCCCAGCCACCAGGTCACTAAAACCAAAAATGGTGGCCATTTAGGCTGTCAAAATGAATCGGGCTACGTTTGGGTTATTCCCCACGCAGCCCAAACAACTTTACACAAATGGCCGCTGTTGGCCCACCCCTCCCCATCCCAAACTGCCCGGGGGCAGACCTCCCGGGGCTCGGCTGCCCCCCAAAGCCCCCTTTTTCTTGCAGCTGTCTGTGGTTCTCGCCTTTTCCGTGGTGCGTGCAAAGCAGCATTTGTGCACCTGCGTACAAAAAAGTTGCTTGTACTGTTGAGTAACGAAGAAAATCACCAGCGCTGTGCTAACCGGTTAAAGGAGCTCTTTCCGGCATTCCATAGAAGCTGTATAAAGACCTTAGGAAACTGCCCTGATGAACGAGGAGGCGACACTGATTATAAAGGCGGGCCCTGCAGGCATATCACCAGTCACTGAAAGCAGGGCCCTCTCGTTTGGGCGTTCAGCAGGCTTACTTAGTGCTGTTATCAGGCTGGAAAAAACGTCCCTGGAAATGCGCCAAAATGCTACGCTTCCCCGTGTGAGGCGTAGCACGTAGAAATATCTTTCTTTCTCCTCATTACTTCCTCTTTCTATGTGTGTTGCATTCTGCAGTAGCACATAGAAATATCTTTCTTTCTCCTTGTTACTTACTCTTACTATGTGTGTTGCATTCTGCAGAACACCTTGAAAGAGGGAAATGTCTCTCAGGGTTGTTTTTGTGCAGGAAGGTGTCCCTTTCTGCCCAAAAACAATCCTGCTTACAACGCAGGTGCCCTTGCACCAATGGTGCAAGGGAGCCTGCGTTGGCGCTAGGCAGCACATTTTGTGCCAGTGCTGCGAAATGAAAGGAATGTGCCATATATTATTAAGTACAGCACGGTCCTGCTGATGGAGCAAGGTTTCATATGTGAGAAACTTGCTTGTACTCAACCCTCTCGAATAACATGTAATTTATTAACCAACATGTTTGTATTTACTAATAAATGCATTACACTACATATTTTTCATCTATGGGAAGCTTTCCAATGTGCTTTTACTAACAAGTAATCCGAGTGACCTAAGATGGCTGCTAAATATGCGGGTACCTTTCTGCGCATGCGTCTACTCTGACGTCTTTTGCTTTTGGTGGGAATTCTTTGCAGCTGTGCAGTAATATCTAAAATGGCCGCTTCGAACCTCACATCCTAATGCATATGCTTTTGCTAAAACTAAACCTTGCATGTCTTGCTAAACTGCTAATGCATTAGTTATAATAAAATAATGGGACTAGATTAGGAATAAGTGGTATACAGTGCATTCATTAATTTTCGTAATCTAATGTGCGCTTCTTTTACTTTATTATTAGTTCATATTTGGGCCTGAAGGGTGTCTGAATCTCCATCTTGGATTTTAATGCACGTGCGCACTCAAACTCTGAAAGCCTTGAAGTCATGGCATTGAAAGGCTGCCAATTCTCATCTTACCAGCGATGCGCCTGAGAACTTTAACTCTTGACCCGGAGAGGGGATGAAGATGCAAACAAAATAATATACATTGTACATGAAGTAAAATGAATGTTGCTGGGAGGAATAAAGCATGGGAAAGTAAACTAAGGGTGGGGACATAGATCAATTAAACCAAGGAAAATTACTTCATACTAGGATGGTGTGATGACCTCTCCCCCTCCCACTGACCAATCAAAATGAAGGGAATACACACATTTTGAAACATTGAGGGGTGGTACATACTCTCAAAATGGTATAACTAAGGTAGGTTTAGCCAGTTAGATTGTCTGACTTGTCACAGACCTGTCACTGACCCAACGTTGTAGCTGAAGGAGGTGGATGCCACGGAGGCCAGAGGGCTAGTCTAACACTCTGGGAGAAGAATCATTTGATTGCAGATGAAGAATCGATCCATGTAGATATTGGACGAGAGTAGCACCAGTGAGGGATATAACGCTGGTGTTGCACTTACAGGAGGTTACCTGTTCTGTCCTGCACCTATCCTGATCCTTTAGCTCCTGATTAGTCGGGAGCCTTTTCTTTCCAGCCCTTGGCCAGGGGTTGGTCCTTGCACCATTCTAGGTAAATATAATCTGTGTGGTATGTCCTTGTACCGTACTCCTTTTATACCCTTCCCAGGTACCAATGTCATGAGATTTTGCTATGTCTTTATATTTTGCTTTAATTAATATTCTTCTTGAAACTGGTGTTTACATTTATTGGTATTTGACTCACAAAAGTATTGCATAGATAAAGGTTTTTAAAACTCTTCAGAGTTTGTGGTCATTTAAGAATTTAAGGTAAAAAATTGTTTATGCCTATTATTCTAACAACCTGATCCAAAAGACCTGAGTAATTTAAGAATCAAAGTGACAAGACATTGGTAAGATATGATACAGGTATAAATCATAGTAAGGTTAAAATAATTTTTTCCCGGATTGGCAGTAAATGGTTATCAGCTTATAGTATGTATGTTATGGGCCCAGGTGAGTATGGTGATTTAGAATAATCCAAGCTGGTAACTCGCGCTCCATCACTGCCCTTTCCGAATCATGCAGCAGCGCAAGGTGATAAATATTCCTTCTGATGTATTATTACTTGACTTTTACATGACTGCTATTTTTTTGTATTTTTGACTTTTGATTTTTGTCATGACTTGGTTTTACCTTTTACTGACACGCACTTGCTTGTCCTTTCTGGAAACTGTCCTCTTGCTGCCTGTTGACATTTGGGATGCAATCAGCCGGCTTTCTGGAATGTCAGCTGACCTTGCAGCAATGTTCATTCTGGGGAGTTGGCAGACAGCAGCTTCTCTTTTCTCCTGCATTCCTCTCTCTTGGTGTGCTGGTGTAAACTGCTCTATAAAACATACAACATACATTTATGTGGTTGGAACATCATTATAAATTCGGCGACGATCACCAACACATCTATGGACCCTACGCTTGTTCCGGATTCCCAGTATGAGTCTATCTTATTAGGATCATAAACCTCCTAATGCAAGTACTTTTTACCTTTGATCGTAATGTGCGAATTTCCTTCATTCGTATGGATTTCTTGCTTACTTGGGTTCCTGTGCCTGTTCATGTATGGGCATTGCTGGCTGTGTGAAGCTGCCATTTGACACCCTCAACTGCCATAGGTAACTATCCAATTTGCCCTATGACACCTCTTAATGCACAGAACTTCAATGAAATGCAACGCTAGAACATGTGTTCCTGCTTACGGTGCGTGCCGCCATTTTGAACTGCTTCACTGTGTGTTGTAGTTCCAAAGAAATCCTACGTTGTAAGCACCGTTACATGCCGCCATTTTGAAGGTAATTCAGGCCATCTTCCGCTTGCTCAGGTCTTTAGGCAGTCAACGTACAGCAACACACATTTTCATTCTTACATGCCATGACTGATGTCAGCGGTCTACTTTTAGTCAACGAGCGCTCCTCTTCCTCAGCAACATTTGTTTACTGGTTCATCGCCTGTTGGTGTCTTTCGAGCTGCTGTGGTCCAGTGGGGCAGCGCTTCATCTAACCATGTTGCTTATGGTACTAAGAAGGTAATTTCTGGTATTTTTTGCGCTTGTGCTTGCTGCATTTTATTCTGGACTTGTTTTAACTTTTCCCTAGGATTCTGTTCATCGTCTTCAGTGTTGTTGGGGCTTTTCTCCACCCGTGGTGACAATTCCATGTTTTTGGGTGTTTCTGGATTTCGTCTCAGCTTACAGCAAGCATATGTGCCTGCTTACCTTCGCAAATCTCCTTCCTTCAGTGTTTGAGGACCTTTGTGGTGGTTTTTTGCATGCCTATGCTAGTACAACAGTTGCATGGTCATCCTACTGGAAGGAATATTTGCGGTTTCTCACTTTTCCGTTCTATGCTTTGTTACAACACTTTACTCCCTGGTCATCATGGCTTCTGGGAATATATGTAACCTATCTCCACCACAAGCTTTTCTGCCAGCTGCGGGTGAACCAGTTTTGAAGTGGGAAGAATGGCGTGAATATTTCACAAACTACATATCCACCTTTGATGACGAAGAGGAGGAGTTGTCACCTGGAAAAAAGAAATAAATATTATTGCATTGTCTAGGAGATGGAGGTTGAAAAGTCTACAATAGAATTAATAAAACAATTCATGCAGAGGGTGAAGGCGATGTATATGCTAACGCTCTGGAAGATTTGGATAATGACTTCAAGCCCACTGTGTGCGCCACAGTGGATCGTTATAAATTCTTCCATAGGAAGCAAGGAAGGGAAGAATCTATTGAGGATTATGTATCTGCATTGAAAAACGCAGCTCACACATGTCGTTTTTGGTAACCTACATGATGAGTTAATAAGGGACCAGATAGTGATGTGTGCTGCTAATCCTAATATTCAAGAGTCCTTGTAGGAAATTGAAAAGTCTTTACAGGATGCAATCAACATAGTCAAAAGAGCAGAGTTGACAGGGAGGTGCACTAAGGTAGTGCTAGCCGATAACAAACTTAAACATGAGGAAGCTGCAGTGGTAGCCAGAGAAAGTAGTTCTAACTCATCTGTACAAGCTTCTTTCAAGAAAAAGAACAAAGCGAAAATATAAACAGAGTGGAGGAGGAACCAGAACAGTTTGAATCCTAGAAAGTGTTATAAGTGTGAAGGCACCAGACACTTGGTTAATGAGAAGAAATGTCCTGCACGCACACAGAAATGTTCTAACTGTGGCATTGTAGGTCCCTTTCACAAGGTCTGCCAGAGGAAGTTTGGGGAGAAGGTCAAAATGGTGGACTAGGATGAAGAAGACTGCTCAATTTCATCTGGCGTTTCTGATTCTAATATGTGTGTTCTTAATATGGAGGATGTGCAAGTACTGGATATAAAAATGGGAGCCAGTAGTAGTAGAAAGAAGCCCACATGTGAGCTGTTTATTGGTGGGGTGGGCATCTCCATTGTTGCCGATTCTGGTCACCATATACTATAGTGAACAAAGATCTGTGGGTAAGGAAATTTGTACATGCTTTTGGACATGAATTGATGTTACCTGATGTTACGCCTAGAACATACTCGGGTGAGCCCATTGACATTCAATAGGAAACTAAAGTTTATATTTAAAAGTATAGAAATGATGGGCAAGTTGTATGTTTGTGCCATGGGTCCCTCTGTTCTGGAGTGGAAGGACTAAGGCAAGCTGAGGATAACCTTGAATCTCAACAGCCCAGAACCTGTGTTGATTGTACAACCTGAAGAAGAACGGAGATCGCAGATGGCTAGTAGATTGCCCAATGGGCAACATAGAAAAGTTTAAAGGGTTCCAACATAGGATAAATCTTAAGGCCACTGCCAAACTTTGTATTCACAAGGTTAGGAATATACCGTTCTCACTTAAAGAGGAAGTGAGAATACAATTAGAAGGATTACTAAAGGCTGGAATAATAGAAGAAGTGGAGTCTTCAGTGTGGGTGGCGTCTTTAGTTGTTGCTAAACAAACTAAGGACAAGCTACAATTATGCATAGACTTGGGTGACCATAATCAAAATATTCTGGTTGACCAGTATCCTTTACCTAGAATGAGATGTTATCCCTCTCCAAAATATAAAGTGATTTTCCTCCATTGATCTGAAGCCTGTTTATCACCAGGTATCTGAACACTGGGAGAGTAGGAGTCTCACCACTTTTGTAACGCTGTTTGGGTGCTTTAGGTTCAAGAGGGTACTCAAAACTGTGAGTGGAATGGTGTTAGTAGGTTGGCCTGAGAAGAAAGCTTTTTAGTAAAGAGTTACTTATGTTTTGGTAAATCATGCACAAATTGTCCTTGGAAGGTGGTTTGATTTTAAGACTAGGGAACGTGGTACCCCCAACTAGTTTAGGAAAGAAAATTCTGGAAATTTGCCATGAAGGGCATTTTGGAATCAATAAGACGAAGAATAGGGTCAAACATTGATATTGGTGGCCTGGGTGTGACAAAGACATAGAGAGGATGATTAGATGTTGCATACAGTGTGAACATTCAGATAAAGACACAACTAACTCTCAGACCCCCATTACATCCCCTGTCCAGTCTGAGTATGCCTTGGGAGAAAGTGGGCATTGACTTAATGGGACCTATATGGGAGCGAGATGAACAAGTGTATATCGTTGTTCTGATTGACCACTTTTCCAAGTGGCCTGAAGTTGAAATACTTCACAGACCTGTCTCTTGTAGAATCATGCATTTTCTGGACAAAGTATTCATGAGGGAAGGGTTACCCAAATACATTCTCAGTGACAATGGACCTCAGCTCTTGTCAGAAAGCTTAGAAAGTTTCATGGGAGGAAATGGCATTATACATAAGACTACGTTGGTGTACCACCAAACAGGGAATGGTGCAGTTGAACGGTTTATTGTGTAATAAAGGACTTTGTACAGCTTGCCACAGGTAACAGATTAGCATGGAGAAGTGAATTACACAAGAAGGTGTGGACATATAGGATTACCATGAATGGTACTAAGGGGTCCATTTGAGTTAATGAGGGGAAGAACTCACTTGTACAAAGATAACACAGGATGGTTGAAGACTGTAAGAAGGACACAACAGTCTGCTGAGGATGTGAAAGAGAATCTAATACAAGCACAGAACTAGTGCAAGAGATTGTAGGATTTAAAGCATAAATGTAAAGAGGTATGAATCAGGATTGGTGACAGTGTAAGAGTTAAAAGGTGTGGTTTTATTGGCAAGGAACAAAGCTGTTATACCAAACCTTTGATAGTTGAGAAAGTCTATTGCAATTCAGTACTGTTAAGCGATAGGGAGGTCTGCCATTTGTCCGCACTCTCCGTGTGTAGGAATATGAATGGTAACGGAGGCAGGAATGTCCACAGTTATCAAATCAAGAATGTGGTGCATGGAAGTGAACAACGGTTTGAATGGTTGCAAGACGGTGAAGAAACCCAACGTTTGGGAGGAACCACTGGCTATTGTAGAGTTCTTGAAAATGGTGCTGAGAGCTGTGAGGATGCTGTGGAGATCCAGAACCAGGGGAGATCCAATGGCCAGGACATAAACCAAAGTCAGAATTGTGTAAGTGAGGAAAGAGATGCTCTGAGCAATGTGGATGTTGGAGTTGCCAGAAGTAGGGCCAGTCCCACTCAACAGGGTGGAACAGTAGACTCACAAATCAGTAGCAATAGCGACATTATTGGTGACCTCTCTTTGGGCAGAGTAATTAGCAAGGCTGGCTGCACCATTGACAAACCCAGTTGGTTTAGAGATTTTGTGTGCACATAAGTATCCATTACCTACAATTGTTTAGTTGTGTTTTTTTTTGTTAAAGTTAAGCTACCCCTGGGATCGTTTAAGTAATTTATAGCTCCCTTCTTACAGGGCACGTTTCTTGTAATGTTTACCTCATTATCCTGTGGTTTTGCTTACATGTACAGAGCTTTCTATTTACATATTTTTAGCTATAAATTTCTTATGGTACTTTATATTGTGTGTTTTTTCATAAGAGGGAAGATGCGTTATGACTTGGTTTTGCCTTTTAATGGCAAACACTCGCCTGTCCCTCCTGTACACCATCTTATTGCTGCTTGTTGATATTGTGATGCAATGCCAGCTGATCTCGCAGCAACTGTCATTCCGAGTAGTCGACAGACAGTGGCTGTCGACCTTTTCTCTTGTGCGCCTCTCTCTTGATGTGTTGGTGTAAATTCTTCAATAAAATATTAAACCTACATTTCTGCGGTCGGAACATTATTACAATTTTACTTTACTTTTACTCGACAGATGTCTGGTTGCAAAAAGACATCTTGTGGACATTCTAAAAGATTCCCTGGGAATGCATTCCACCCCTTGCTTACCACTGGCCTTGTGGTTTGTTGTAACTCACATTTTCTGGCTTTCTACTGGCTGCTTTTATTTGTTTTAATCTGTTCAGCATATGTTCATCTCTCCCTGGAGCAAAGCTTGTTCGTTATCGCTCCTTGTATTCTTTCACAAGTCCTCCCTTTCTGTAAAAAGGCCTTTAAATGTTGTTCTTATCTTGTCACATCAGCTGTGTGTTCAAAGATGGAAGTCAGATGTCAGGCTCGGTCTTCCCATGGAGCTTGGTGTTTACTTTTCCTTCTCTGACTTCAAAGTGAGAGGATTTTTGTGACAATCTCACGGGTACTTAGAAAGTAAAATTTGTTTTCTAGCGCACAACACAATTTTAATTCCTTTAAGTGAACTGTGCAAATATTTCAGAATATATCAGTATTAGGAAAACACATGTGAAGCACATTTATTTTTGAATCCAGAAGTGGGGTGGAAAGAAATATTTGAATACGGTCAAAGTACACTAGGTGATGCCATTTCCACACATTGTCTGTGCGCTGTATATTTTTATCAGTAAACTGTATGTGCACATGTATGTCCTTCTGCTACGAAACTGGTGCTCATGTAAAGCGCTCTGATACCCGATGTCTCGGGTCTAGTTTGTGCTATATAAAACTCTAACAAGTCCGGGATGAGATCCGGCGGCACTCCCTGGAGTAGGCCAAAATGTTGTGGCGCTCCTCTGTTGCTCGCATTAATGGCTGGGGTGACAAAAATGGCAAACTACTTCACAATCTGATATCCTACCCTAGGGCCCACCGCATTATTCCAGAGATTCGAACGGCCGACGGGACCCGCCGGGTGACTTCAGCAGCTATCGCGCAGACCTTCGCTCACTACTATGCGGCCCTGTACGCGTCGCGCCCCCCCGGAGCCTCCCTTGCTGACTTGCTGGAGAGGTCTGGGACTTGTCTCCCCTCCCTTCCCCGTGGAGTCGTGGATTCCCTGGATGGCCCCCTCACCCCGGAGGAAATCCATGGAGCTATCACCCTACTGTACTCCGGCAAGACGCCCGGACCTGATGGATTCCCCCAAGAATACTATTCCACGTTCCGCGACGATCTCGTTCCCCACTTAACGGAGCTCTTCCACCAGGTGGTGGAGGACGGGTCCTTCCCCACCAAATCTGATGTGGCGACCATCGTGGTCATCCCCAAGACGTGCCCGCCTTCCCTAGACTGCTCTGAATACCGCCCGATCTCACTGCTGAACACCGAAATTAAGATCTTCGCTACAGCTATAGCCCAGCGACTTCGGCCCCATCTGCCCGACCTGGTCCACCCTGACCAGTGTGGGTTCATGCTGGCCAGAGGCACCCGTCACTGCATCGAGCCGCCTCCAACTGGCACTCGCCCATCGGCACAGACTTTCCCCGTACCTGGCCTTCCTCCTTGTAGACTTTGAAAAGGCCTTCAACACGGTGGACTGGGGATACTTAGGAGATGTATTGGAGCGTATGGGTTTCGGCCTCCCCTTCCGCCACATGATCCAGGTCCTTTACAGCCATCCTAGAGCCCGTGTCCTTGTTAATGGTGCTCTCTCCGATCCATTCCCGATCCGGGGAGGCACTAGGCAGGGCTGCCCTCTCTCCCCACTCCTATTCGCCCTGGCGATGGAGCCTCTGGCGGCGCTTGTCCGGCAGGACTCCCTTATCCGGGGATGGGCGTGGGATCAGAGCCAGGTGGATAAAATCGCCCTATATGCGGATGATGTTCTGCTCTACCTGGCCGACCCAGAACACTCTGGCCCAAGGACTCTAGCTGCTTTCCTTGAGTTTGAACAGGTCTCTGGCCTTCGTCTCAACCCAGCGAAGTCCACCCTAATTCCCCTTCATCCCTCCCGGGATTGCTTCGATTGGCAAGAGATGATTCCCCTCCGGAGGCCATCATGTAAGTACCTGGGAGTTTGGGTGACCCTCCTGCCAGAATTGGAATGGGCCCTTAACATTACTCCCCTGGTCGCCCAGATGAAGTGAGACCTTAGGAACTTGCAATCTCTCCCCCTTAACCCGCTGGGCAAAAGTGCCCTTTTCAAAATGATGATCCTCCCTTGTTTTCTTTATATCCTACAGAACACCTCGATCCCCCTCTCCGGTGGCTGATTTCGAGAACTGGACGGCGCACTCATCCGGTTCTTATGGGGTGGAGGAAGGTCGCGTTTGTCCCTGTCCCATGGCCGAATCCTCCCCTTCGACGGCGGTATGGGAGTCACCAATCTCCATTTCTACTATTTAGCCACCAAACTCATAGTGATCCATGACTGGTTTTCGGGCGGTTGGTCGGACCCAGCCTACCGGGTGGAGCTCGCCGCCCTGATTTTCCCACAGATTCAAAGCCTACTTTACCGCTCCCCGGTATCACAAACCCTGCCTCCTATCAACAGAATGTTTTTTACAGCCTGGCGCGCTGCCCTCCGGTTGGTGTCCTGGGACCGGAAGATGACTAGACAGACACCCCTTTGGCATGGCACCTGGCTGAATGAGGTTTCCTCCCTGGAGGGATTCCATCGCTGGGACTTGGTGGGGATAACACAACTCGGTGATGTATGGGTGGGGGACCATATGCGCTCCTTTTCTGACCTACAACACAGGCATACTCTCCTACACTCCCAGTTCTAAAAATACTTACAACTCGGCCATGCCCTTCACATACACCTCCCTGCGCCCACCTCCCTCCCGGAATTCAGCCCCCTTGAAGCTCAAGTAATGATGGGTAACCTGGGGAGAGGGGGGGTGTCCCGTATTTACCATGCCCTGGTAAACAACTGTCCCGCATCCCTGGAACGGCTTAGGGAGAGGTGGGAGGAGTGGGTGGGCCCTTTAGACGAGGCCGACTGGCGGGATGCCCTTATGGCACCCAAAACCCTGACCAAATCTTCCAAGCTACGCCTGGTCCAGCTATATTACCTTCACGCGGCCTACCGCACCACGGCGCGCCTTTTTCGGGTGGGCATACGAGCCTCCCCGGACTGTGCGCACTGCTCTGGTGCCCCTGCCAACTTCTACGATATGGTTTGGCTCTGCCCGGCACTGGACCGCTTTTGTGGAGGGGTGGTGCGGGAGCTCACGCAGGCTTTCCGCATGATCCGAGACACATGCTGTTGGGTGTGTTCGACGGCCTGGATGGCTCCCGGGCCGGTAATCACTTCCTGGGTACGGCACTAGCAGTGGCAAAACGAGATATAGCGGCTAGATGGGCCCAGGCTGAGGCTCCAACACTGCAGAAATGGCGGAGGGGTGTTGACTGGTGTGGCATACAGGAGGAGTCCCTCTTTGAGGCTCGTGGATGCCCGGAAATGTTCAACAAAGTGTGGGGCAAAAGGTTTGGCCTGCTTCCGTCGTGATGGGCCCAAGTCCGCCATGTTGGTCGGTTGTAGGAGAGCTAGTTTTTATTCAGAAAAGTCTATTAAGTGCTGTGATATTGCTGGAGGGAATGGGGTGTTTTTATATGATGTGTGATTTAATGCCAATGATTTTTTATGTACCTAAAACTTTAATAAAATTTGATTATCAAAATAAAAACCTCTAACAAAAATAAAAAAATACAAAAAATGAGAATTGCAAATGTGTTGTCTGTAATTGCAGTGTGCTACCACACCATGCATACTCTACACTACTCTACTCTACTCTGTGCCCCTCCACTGTATACCTCACCTCTCTACGCAGCTCTGTGCCACACTACTTTACAACACACCACTCTACGGCATACTACTCTATGTCACTACATGCCAAATACGCCACTCTACACCACGCTACTCTTCGCCACTAACTTTTAGCTAAGCTGAGCAGCAGCGACACTGGTAAACAACATTGCTAAAACATTTTGGCAAAGCCAATAGCTGTTGCAAAGGCGCGCTCTTTTGGCTTACCGAATGCTTATTTCAATTAACGGTAGGATTCCTTCAGTGTCTCTTACTTCTTTCCCTACCTAGCCTCCCAATACCTTTTATCTCCTTCTTTCTGCTTACATATTAAAACTGGATCCTCTAGCCAGTTTTCACTATGGATCAATATTTACTTTCTTTTACAGAGTTTTAAAAAATAATAATTTAATAGTATTGCTTTTAACTATTCTTGTTATCTATTGTTTTCAACCATTCATGCATTTCCATTGTTTTCCACAAAATTGGCTTTCAAATATACTCACAGTAATGCTTTTCTGTTATTTAGTTTTTTCTTAATTTACAAACTACATCAGGAGCATCAGCTCTGGCGAGATTTAAACTGCAAATGGGAATGTTCAATGACTATTTCAACCAAGCCCAATGACCTGCCCTTGCTTCCTAACATTGACAAGGTTGTGAACAGATGCAGTCCAGTGATCTCTCAGGACTGCTGGACTGCTGAATCCAGAGCACTGCCACAGGCTTCAACTTTTCAGTACATCTGTGTAAAAAGGCAGGGCCGAATTCGACCAAGAACCCTTGAGTATTTGCCCGGCGTTAGCCGCCTCTCATACCATTCAATATTACCAAACAAAGAGGCAGGCACTGGAGACTGGAAGGCAGGAAACAGGAGTTTATTCCGACGGAGCAAAACACGTCAAATCAGACAACAGGGTATCTTCTCGAGGTGCTCTAACCGCATCTCTGAGGCCTGGCCTCTTATACACAAGTTTATGGCTTTATTACATTTATGACATCCGTGGTATTGCTTTGAAGTACGAAAAAGGCATCTTTGGAATCCCCGGTTCAGGCCCGTTCTCACACATATCTACAGTAGGGGTCCCCACCCAAATCTCAGCATGATGGCTATCGCGCTGCCGGACATTCCGCTGGGAACAGGAATGCGGGGGATCGGTCGGATCTAGGGGTGTGAAGGCATTGATTAATCCCCGCTCCTTTGATGTGAGGAGAGGGCCGCAGGCTATTGGCAGTGGGCAGAGAGGCCATGGCACACAAAATGGCTGCCACTTACGTGCATGAAGGGGCCTAAAAAGGGACAAGATGGCGTGGCCACTGTTTCACGAGTTTCACTTTACTTTCAACAGTGGCTGTGGTGAACATAAATGAACGCCGCTTATGTATACCTAATTTAGTCATTTTCCACAGTCCCCAGTTTTTATCATAAGTTAGTTCATTTCTGTTCATGTCACAGGTGAGGATGTACAAGCTGACATTAGTTATACAATTCGCTTTGGTAGCCCATATGCATTACGGGCAGATGGAAATAATTCTGCTATCAATGCTGACAGAATCGTACATAACCATATATAGTCAATGTGATAGGCGAGGAGGCAGTGCATAGAAAATTACATTAGCTGTGTCATGCATTAGACCTGGAGATGGGGACATTACTTAGATGATTTAGGAAATTCGTTCGAATACAAACATGATGTCATACAAAAAAATGTTCTGGCAGAATAAGGGCTATTAAGTACATTACTTGAGGTCTGGACTCCGTGGGGATCAAAACTAGACAGCATGTTCATGTGTATGACTGGTGTTCTATAATCATCATGATACAGAGTTAACGCTTTAAAGTGACCGATGTAAGGTTTCGAAAGCTCAATTGGGTGATAATCAATACAAAGTGGTTGGGAGAGGAATTCAACTTAATACAAGTGACAGTCAAGGGGTGGTAATGTTCAAAAAGGGTTCTTCTTTCCAGTGTCTTATTACAGCGAGCCATCACTGGTAGGCTCTCATTTTTCGTTGGCACTGTTGAGCACCAGCGTGGAGCTATGCGTCCAGCTCTAATCCAGATTTCGCGTTGCAGGGTGTGGTCATTCTTTGCTCTCGGACCACAGTCCTGTTTGTCTTGTTCCTAACTGATCTACCATAGGTACTTTAGGCGGGGTACCCGCATTCCGTTCTTCTTTCGTGACAAACCATATTCTATCTTTGTGCTGTGTTTCTTCTTTAAGTCAAGTTAAAAAAAAAACTCCATATGGAAAAAAAGGGGGGGATGGGAAACTCAATTTCCACACCTTATCGTTTGTGCACCATATCGTTTCATCAGTAAAATGCCATGTCAATGCGAATTTTGTGGCCATTTCAATGAAAAATGTGCTGCCGCATCAAACTTTAGTCATATATTTGCCACAGTGTGCTCCAAAATGCACCACGTTCTACGTACCACACCTTTACCGCTCTCCTGCTGAATGGGGGTGGCTCATTTGCTATACTTGTTCTTTTGATGATGTCCCCATCTTTCACAATCCCTATGACTTCAGTGATTTAACAGTGATGGCAGCATCCCCACTTTGAAAATTGCTCGACCACCACCGGTGGAAGTACTCATTCCAGCCTTGCAAAAAGAAAAGGGTAGAAGGACTCCAGAAAACTACAGGTGTTATCAATCGTATGTATGCACACATCAAACACAGTGTGGCAAGGGCACACTCAATACTAACTCTAGGATACCTGTGTTTAGTTGCTCACTTGAGGGAACATGTGGCCCATTTCCGGCATGGCTCACACAGGATAATAAAGTGAGGAAATAACCTGTTCACCACAACAAAGCAAGGCATACAAAGGGCATAGTTATGAGTGTTTGTAATTTAACTTTTTGAAATTCCCTGGCAAGAAGAACCAAAGTTAGAAAAACAGCCTCACTTCCTCCCTGTGATGTTGCAGGAGCAGAGCATGAAATACCCTTGCACTACTCTTCTGACTGGTTGAAATACAGGAGGGTACACATTGAGTGTACGGATGAAGTAAGAACTGACAGATAAGTGTGAATAAGAACACTTTCTCCTGCAGAATAGCATGCAGTGCACAGAAAAAAAAACTATAAAGGAGGTACAATTGATGTTACGGAGTTATGGACGATGGGTAAACCATAACAGCTCTGCAGGTGAAGAGTTTGACCTGTGTCCTTTGTAGTTGTCTTTGAATTTCACATAGGTATAGGAAAATGACTAACCATTCAGGATCCACAGAGAACATACCAAGTCCTGAAATTCCAGACAGCACACACTCTTTCCCTCCTTATTTCCTCTAGCATCCTTTCCTGTAGCTCAGTAACTCTCATTTAGTGTGTGTGGATAACGAGGAGAGTGGATGAACTAAAAATGGGACTCGCTACCCATGTGGAGGATTACTGGTGCTCCCTGATACTTACTTACCTGTTAATTTATTTAGCTGCTCATTCTGATGTTCACATATCCAACCTTCTATACAGCCACACATCCAGACCCATATTTATATATTTTTTCATGGATGAAACAACGCGAGTCAGTACATCATGTGTCGTTACATCGCGGTCGTTACAACGACTGCGATGTTACCACGCTATGCCATTACAACTCAAGTCTTTACATCGACTTGCGCTAGATGGCGTGCTAACATCAGAAAAGTGTAATTTATTATTCCAACTCCAGTCCACTTAACAGTAGGGAAGGTGTTTGAATAGTGAAGTACACTATTAGCGCGCCATCTAGCGCTAGTCGATGTAAAGACTTGTGTTGTAATGGCATAGCGTGGTTACATCGCGGTCGTTGTAACGACCGTGATGTAACAGCATCGCGGTCTACTGACCGCGATGTTAAGGATGTTTCCCTTTTTTCACGCAATGCAGCAAGCCACCTTGCTACACTGGGTGATGTGAAACGGAAAGGGTAGGAATACACAGTTTTTAACAATATACCGTGCATTTCCTGTCCTTTCCTAGTACTGGTGCATTTTTTGCTGCCTAGCGCCAATGCAGGCAGCCTTGCATCATACTGCAAGGGTGACTGTGTTGTAGCCAGGATTGTTTTTGTGCAGGAAGGGACAACTTCCTGCGCAAAAACAATGCTGAGAGGCATTTTTCTCTTTCTGCGTGTGCTGCAGAATGCAGCACACATAGAGGAAGAAATGAGGAGAAACAAACGTATTTCTCCTCATTTTGACACATTCCCAGGTCTACCACTAATGGCAAATCTGGGAATGCGCCACAATCCATGGATGGATGCGTGGGAACACCCACATTCCCCCCATGGAGCTCCTTCACAATTTGCGCAGCCTTACATCACTCTAGATTTATCAAGCCACGCAGGGCCACGCAAAGTGACTTTGCGTGGCTTGATAATTCTCCCCTAGGTTTTACATCACCTTTGCACCCACCTTGCGTGGTGAAAGGAAGATGCAAAACCTACATAAATCTGGCCCCAAACCCAGCAACCAAGAAAGAAACAAATCTTCTTATTCAAAAAGTCAGACCTATTGGCTTTGTTAACCTTTATTTCTTTTAGCATATATTTGTTCCCTTGTTTTGTACGTAGATAAGCGACAATTCACTGGAAAAACATTTTTATATGTGTAATAATTAATCCTGATACAGGTCAGGTGACATTTTGGGCAGAGTGACTCAGATTGTATGGCATGTGTTTTTGCATTTTCACATTTTCGTATTGTTCATGTTAACTGAGGACAGATTTATTAAATAAAAGTATCTGTATAGTGTTGTTATCTTTATGAACAGTTAAGCCTTGAACACATTATGCAATTAAGATGGTAAATGGAGATGGGGGTGGGGGGGTAATAATTGTTAGGTAGGGCAGAAACTTCTCAGGTATTATGTATGCCAAACACAAGGGTCTTAACCCCACACATAGAGGCCGATTAGGATCGCGGACGGAAACGTGTCCCGTCCGCCAAGGAAGCGGGCAAGATACTCCGGACCGCTCCGCGGATAAACCGCTGTAGCGATTAGGAAAATAATAGGAACGAACGAACCCCCGACCGCGGCGGACGGAGAACACCACAGTCCGTCCGCGGCGGACGGAGTACACCAGAGCCCGCCGCAAGCGACGGAACCGACGAAACCCCGTCCGCCGCGGACGCACATGACCGCGGGAACAGCCACATCCACCGCCATACCTGCGAAGGCTCCGTGTCCGCGATTAGGATAACGCCGCCTGTACCCCGGTACGCACCGCCATCCACGTCCGCGGCGGAAAGAATGCAACGAGGAACAGTGCATCACTGCGGAAGCCCAACACGAACAACATCCCTACCGTCAAACCAATGTCAAAAAGTGTGACGGAAGTAAATTGCAAACACACGAAAAAGGACCACCCCCCACCTGAAACACCAACACCAATCACAAGCCACAATGACACCCCCCCAAGTACCCAATAATGCACACTAGTCAACACACCCACCTACCACCTGACTGCCAACAACCATTGAGACACGACTATAAAATGACACACACCCACTACCACAATCCTTTGCATCACAGCATAGCTGCTAGCAAGAGGCCCAATACGACCGACAGCATACACCAATTGAAGACACACAACCACCACCCTACCACACCCACCACACAAACACCCACCACACCATTCCTACACACCACACAACACACACCTGCACCCCCCAACTCACTCAACCCACACACTGAGCACCACACACCATGGCACCCAAAAAAAAACTAAATTCACGGAGACCGAGTTGAAGGTAATGGTGGATGAAATTATCCGTGTTGAGCCCCACATATTCGGGGCCCAAGTCCAGCAGACCACTGTGGCGCAAAAAAATCACATGTGGGACAGGATCGTCAGTCGGGTGAATGCGTCAGGGACCGTGCCAAGGACAAAGCACGAGATACAGAGGTGGTGGCATGACCTGAAAACCAGGGTGAAAGGCATCAGTGCCAAAAACCATGTGAGAGCAAATCACACTGGCGGCGGCACACCCCCGGAGCCCATACCCTACACTGATTGGGAGGAAAAGGTGCTGGGCATACTGCACCCAGAGAGCCTGGAAGGACTTGAGGAAGGAGAAGAGGCTGGTAAGTACAAACCAAGCACCACGATCAGAACGACATGGTCAGCCTCACACAACTGAGAAGACACATCTCTCAGGCCCCAACCCATGCACGTGGGCCACATACTCACCAAAATGTAAATGGCTACCAACAGGCCCCCATGTCCACAGGGAGGGTGGTGGTGGTGGGTGGGGTGTGTGAGAGGTCACCACTACAACTCCCAACAGGCCCCCATGTCCACAGGGAGGGTGGTGGTGGTGGGTGGGGTGTGTGAGAGGTCACCACTACAACTCCCAACAGGCCCCCATGTCCACAGGGAGGGCGGTGGTGGTGGGTGGGGTGTGTGAGAGGTCACCACTACAACTCCCAACAGGCCCCCATGTCCACAGGGAGGGCAGTGGTGGTGGGTGGGGTGTGTGAGAGGTCGCCACTACAACTCCCAACAGGCCCCCATGTCCACAGGGAGGGCGGTGGTGGTGGGTGGGGTGTGTGAGAGGTCCCCACTACAACTCCCAACAGGCCCCCATGTCCACAGGGAAGGCGGTGGTGGTGGGTGGGGTGTGTGAGAGGTCACCACTACAACTCCCAACAGGCTCCCATGTCCACAGGGAGGGCGGTGGTGGTGGGTGGGGTATGTGAGAGGTCACCACTACAACTCCCAACAGGCCCCCATGTCCACAGGGAGGGCGGTGGTGGTGGGTGGGGTGTGTGAGAGGACACCACTACAACTCCCAACAGGCCCCCATGTCCACAGGGAGGGCGGTGGTGGTGGGTGGGGGGTGTGCGACAGGACACTGAAATTTAATCAAATTGATATGAACATGTAATGTCCACAGTACTGATCTGCACAATCTTGTCCCTCAGGTGATCGTAATCTGACTGGTGAAACCAGCAACCGGCCGCAAGACTCGCCTCACACCCATACCGGACTCTATGGGGACAATGCCACAGGCAGCTCTGGTGCGGAGGATGGTGCGGGCCAAAGCAGACAGCCAGGGCCATCTGGCTCACAGGAAATCCCGGCCCCGACAACCGTCGCCTGTGTAACTCCTGCAACACCGGCCACAGTGAGCTGCAGACTCACCACCACCACCACTCCTGCCTGTGCCAGCCTGCCTAACCCACCGCATGACGCAGGGCCATCGGCCTCCCACCCAAGCAGGGAGAGTGGGCCAGAAAGGAGAGAGGCGAGGCCACATCAGCCAATCAGGAGATCCACACTCCGTCGCCCTGAGGAAGGACACCCACCCCATCCTGTGGCAGAGTCACTTCAAGCCCTAGCCAGGTGCCAGGCTTCCTACGATCGTGGCCAGGAACAGGCAGATCGTGCCCACCAGGACTCGGTGGACAACACTAACATGTTGCGGGAAATTTCGGGCCGCCTTGGCCAGATAGTGGACATCATGGGCCAGCAGACAACAATGTGGAGGGAATGGATAGCCCGCAACAACCCCACCCCCCCTCAACCAAGTGTCCAGACGCCACGGCCAGCAACACCACCGCCACCGCCACCGCCACCTGTGCCCCTGGCGACGGATGTGGCCCCTCAGCAACCTGCCCCCCAAGCTGACTCCGTTCCACCTCAAAGACGGAGGGGCCGTCCGAGGCTGGAAGTGGGTGAGAGCAGTGGGGGTGCTCCATCCACACGCACCAAGAGGGGCCGACAATGACTCTGACACTGCCTGAGCCAGCCATTCACCCTGCCAACTATCCTGTCCCACATAGCCAATCATTGGCACAGGTCTGCTGGACTAGCCTGACATCACCCAATGTGGTGTCAGCACGGACATTTCATCTGCCATTACCTTCAACTCACACTTCCCCACCCCACACTTACTTGTAAATATTCACCAGCACCAATGCACAACCTGTAAATAAATGCCACTTACACACTCAATGATGTGTTGCCTCCATGTTTAATCACATGATTGCCTCAGAAACAGACGTAACCAGGTGCAGGGATCCAAGTCGTACATAATCATGCCGCTGCGGGAGTGACCTAGGGAAATTCAGAGACAGCAAACACACGTCAGGAAACAGATTCACACCCATCACAACACACTGCACAGCAACATTCCACAAACCACACTCATCACAAAGTCATTGGATGAGAGGACACACATCATGGAGACTTGCATGTCCAAATAAATGAACACACACATATGCAACCATCACATAGCAGAACACCCAGCTGATGCACACCACATCCACACAACACCAGCAAACATACATAAGGCATTGTCAACCGGCACAAGAGGTAGTTACTCACATTCAAGGGAAGTAGTGATCAATGAACTGGCGCCTCTGGTCCACACCTTCCTCCTCACCACTATCCTCATCATTCAACATGGGTGGGATGGGAGGCCGAGGAACTTCTTGGTCTTCAGGGTCCAAGAGCAGTTCAATGTCATTGCGCACGGCCAGGTTGTGGAGCATGCAGCAGGCAATCACGATCCTGCATACTTTGCCTGGTGAGTAAGGCAGGGCCCCTCCGGTCTTATCCAGGCACCGAAACCTAGACTTTAGCAGTCCAAAAGTACGTTCCACCACTCTACGTGTCCTTCCATGTGCATCATTGTAGCGCATTTCACCCGCTGTAGTAGGATTACGTATGGGACTCAGGAGCCAGGGCCGGTTTGGGTACGCCGAGTCGCCTATGTAGGGGGATGACAGACACAAATATCACAACCAGAATTGGTGGGTACCCCATGCCACACAGAAATCACAAAAGTCCCCACAGCATACTCACCAACAAGCCACGCATGACCGGGACGCAGATTTGCCATCAGTTGGGGGACAATGCTGCTCCGCATAATGTGGGCGTCACGGCGGTGGCTGACATGGCCGGCACGGCGGTCCTAGGCCGGGCCTGGCACGGCGGTTGTGGACATGGCCGGCACGGCGGTCCTAGCCCGGGCCTGGCACGGCGGTTGTGGACATGGCCGGCATGGCGGTCCTAGGCCGGGCTGGTCCCGCCGGTGTACGGTGGATGATGCAATGTGACTGTAAGGGGGGTCATGAACTGCCATGTCCATTGACTACATCTAAAGGGTGTGTTGGCCTGCACCTCCCCCGCCGAATACGTGCACCGCCATGGTGGCGCCAGTGATAGAACATTGTTGCAAAAGAAGCATCCGTCCCGGAAGCTTGCACATGTTGTTGCCGATGTGTGACCGTGACGGTCCGTGCACATGCAGCCAATGGGAAGAGGGAACGCTGGCCGCGTATGGCCAATCGAAAGTAGCGGAAGCAGTGCACCGCAACACCAGGGCCAGTCATTGGCCCTTTTACAAGCACGCATCCAGGGCTGACCAATTGCTGGCGACGTATGCCACTGACATGTGGTCAGGGCCCTATATATGTGTGATGTCAAAAAGCACACATTCTACCCTGGGAACCAGTGCTGCCTGTTCACCTCGACCTGCTGCTGCTGAGCTGACCACCGACTGCTGCCTGTGACCATCACCTCGACCTGCTGCTGCTGAGCTGACCACCGACTGCTGCCTGTGACCATCACCTCGACCTGCTGCTGCTGAGCTGACCACCGACTGCTGCCTGTGACCATCACCTCGACCTGCTGCTGCTGAGCTGACTACCGACTGCTGCCTGTGACCATCACCTCGACCCGCTGCTGCTGAGCTGACCACCGACTGCTGCTCTAGTGCCATACTCCGTGATCTTGCCATGCCGAGAGTCAAAGAGATCCAGTCTCATCCCTTCACCGCCGCGGAGCTTGATGTCCTCGTGGACGGTGTGCTCCGCAACTTTGGACGGCTCTACGCGCACCCGGGCAGGTGGTAAGTGCAGTGTGGGACATGTTGGTGTGCATGAGGTGGTCAATGACTCCTGGCTTCTGCAATCTTAGCTGTGTACTGTGGGCCCGACATATTTGTCGGAATGTGCATGGCTGCTGACAGATACGTGTTGCCCCTATCTGTGTGACAGGCCAACTGTCCACTGACTTGCACCCTTTTGTCTCCCATCATGGTAGGTCAAGCTGCACCTTCGCAATGACGTGTGGAGGAGCATAGCACGTGATGTACGGGCATTGGGGGTGTGCAACAGACGACATACACACTGCCACAAACGCTGGGACGACATTTCCAGGCTGAGCAAGAATGTAGCGGAAGTGACACTGGGGATGATTCCAAGGACGCCACGTCTGGCCCGACGCTCCATGACCCCTCTCATGCACCGTATCATTGCTGTGACGCATCCTGACCTGTCCGAACGGCTGAGTGTGGATCAACAGCAAACTAGCGGTGAGCAGACTGTCTGTGTATGTTACTTGGGAGTGCAATGCATGTATTGGTGCCCAGACACAGTAGTGACTTCCGTGGTGCGTATGTATCGCTGCGATGCCATGTTGGTGCCATTGGGTGAGTGTAATTTGACATCCAGGTCCGGCATGTTGACACGCCACTTGCTTAGTAGTTGAGTGTTGAAGCACATGCCGTAGTGGTCCGTGGCCCCATGGCAAGACATGTGTGCAGATGTACATGCTCCTGCCCTGTTCGCATGCTGTACATGTGTCACGGCCACCAACGCTTATGTCATGTGAGGATGACTGGTAGAGGTTGGCCGTGTGCAGGATGGGGGCTAGAAGAACTTTGTCAGCAATGGAATTAGGGATTCCTTGTCCTTCTGTACGTGAGTGTGCCCATGACTTACACCTCTTTCTGTGCATTTCAGCTTTGGCAGAGGGCACTCAGCCACAGACGGCGGAGATGAGTGGAGGCAATGCATCCGGATCAGACTTCGCGCACACGCAGACTGACACAGAGGAGGGCAGCGCCGGAGAGGGGGACAGGACCGTCCCTGAGGACTCGCATGTGGAGACACCATCGTCCTCATCTTCCGACAGTGTTGGTGAGCCAGCACTGTTGTCACGGACTGGGAGTGGGCAATCAACACCTTCGGTCGGGACACAGCACACAGGGCCCACACTGCCGCCAACTGCACCATGTACTGTTCGTCACGCAGGAGTAGGGGGAGCAGAGTGGCGTTCGGTGCAGGCACCGCTGCCACGGTGACCCAAAATGCACTTTGTGCTGAGGCTGTTGATCTGCTGCGACAGCTGTGTGTGGGGCAGACCAATATGACAAATGCATTCCAAGACCATGATAGGAAGTTGGGGCAGGTGGTGGCATTCATGGAAGGGATGCATGGCGATCTTGCTGGTCTACACAGGACAGTTCAGTCATTGGCAAGCAGTGTGTCGTCTGCCATTGTACAGTCGCATGGACAGGGTGCTACTTCTGTTTCCCCATCTACACCACTGGATGTCTCAGGGGGGAGTGAATATTCTGACCAGGACTCTAATACAGGTTATTGCACTAGAAGCAGCGTCAGACAGCACGTCAGGGCACGGAGGGCACAGACACCATCCCCTAGGTCAGCAAAATCTGTTCACAAAGACAACGTCAGATACACTGGAGTACACACACAGGATCCACAAGTGGTGTTGGGGGACATGCCTTCACATGCTACACAGGCATTCCACACAAAAGGTACTCCCATGGCAAGGGATACTCCCAAGTCCATGGACACTCCCTTGGACAAGGACAGTCAGAGGACAAAGGCACCTCAAAAGAGCAGGGAGAGTCCCAAGGGCAGGCACACAACAGAGGAAGGGGCCACTCCTAAGGACAGGGACAAGGACAGTCAAAAGACAAAGGCACCTCAAAAGAGCATGGAGAGTCCCAAGGGCAGGCACACAACAGAGCAAGGGCCATCTCCCAAGGGCAGGGACAAGGACAGTCAAAAGACAAAGGCACCTCAAAAGAGCATGGAGAGTCCCAAGGGCAGGCACACAACAGAGCAAGGGCCATCTCCCAAGGGCAGGGACAAGGACAGTCAAAAGACAAAGGCACCTCAAAAGAGCAGGGAGACTCCCAAGGGCAGGCACACAACAGAGCAAGGGCCATCTCCCAAGGGCAGGGACACACACAGGGAGAAGGTGTCTTCTGGAGACAGGTACACCACAGACGACAAGTCTGCTGCCAGGAACAGGGCACCGTCCAGGGCACAGGGAAAGTCCAGAGACAACACTCCTCCTACGGATAAGGCACATCCTAGGGACACGGCTTCTCCCATGGACACTGGCGCAATCAAGGACAGGCATACATCACCCCTGGCTGCACTGAGGCTGATGTTGTCGAAGGAACGGAAAACAGATGTCTCTGCGGCGGAGTCCCCCCATACCTCCACTCCCATCCAGGCCAGTCAGAAGCAGAGGAGGGAGTCCCCTGTTGTTGCACCCCCCATTACACATGATTCTGAGTCCAGGCGGCAGGCACACAGCAAACGACAAGCAGGCTCCAGCACGTCCCCAGAAAGCCGACCCCCGGCAGCAGATGCTCCACCTATGGTGGGTGATCATTCTTTTGAGTCCCCACCACTTGCCAGTCCTGTCCTGTCCAGGGTGCACTCACATATCCCTATGAAACACAGACACACACCATTGACACCTGCCCACCCCGATGTCGCTCAAGTACAGCTATCCCCAGCTCCCAGGGCCACCCTGCCTCCTGGCCCATACAGCCCTGTGGCTCATCATTTCAGTGGTCCCAGTGGCGCAGGTGCAGTTGACTCTCATGTATCAGATAGTGGCACTGTGTCTGTTGTTTGCTGTCATGCATCATGTAGTAGCACAGTCTCAGTTGTGCCCTCTCCTGTTTCAGGTGCTGGCAGTGTATCTGGGTCTATGGCTCATGTGTCAGTCAGTAGATCTGTGGCTGTGTCTCACACTCCTGTTTCTGGTGCTGGCAGTGTGTCTGGGTCTGTGGCTCATGTGTCAGTCAGTAGATCTGTGGCTGTGTCTCACACTCCTGTTTCTGGTGCTGGCAGTGTGTCTGGGTCTGTGGCCCACGTATCAGTCACTACATCTGTGGCTGTGTCTCACATTCCTGTTTCAGGTGCTGGCAGTGTATCTGGGTCTATGGCTCATGTGTCAGTCAGTAGATCTGTGGCTGTGTCTCACACTCCTGTTTCTGGTGCTGGCAGTGTGTCTGGGTCTGTGTCCCATGTGTCAGTCACTCGGGCTGTGGCTGTGTCTCACATTCCTGTTTCTGGTGCTGGCAGTGTGTCTGGGTCTGTGGCCCATGTGTCAGTCACTCGGGCTGTGGCTGTGTCTCACACTCCTGTTTCTGGTGCTGGCAGTGTGTCCAAGGCAGGTAGTTCACGCAGTCCACCTGATTCTGTGATGTGAGGTGCTGTTCACTTCACTCACATGTTATTGCACATGGTGTGTACATTGTCCATTGAGAACAGCCTTGCACTGTTGTGGTCCTTGGGACGGGTTGCTTGGAACACGTACTTGTGCTGCCTCTGATGTACCTGCTCTGTTGTCCACAATGCCCTGTTGATGCTCTGATACTGCATTTTGCCCTCTCGTTTACTGCCTCTGATGTACCTGCTCTGTTGTCCACAATGCCCTGTTGCTGTTCTGATACTGCATTCTGCCCTCTGATGTGCTGACTCTGATGTACCTGCTCTGTTGGGCACAATGCCCTGTTGCTGTTCTGATACTGCATTCTGCCCTCTCGTTTACTGCCTCTGATGTACCTGCTCTGTTGTCCACAATGCCCTGTTGATGCTCTGATACTGCATTCTGCCCTGTGATGTGCTGACTCAGATGTACCTGCTCTGTTACGAACAATGCCCTGTTGCTGTTCTGATACTGCATTCTGCCCTCTCACGTGCTGCCTCTAATGGACATGTTCAGTGCAATGGACTGTTGATGCACTTAGCCACTCTCACGTGCTGCCAATGATGTACCTGCTCTGTTGGGCACAATGCCCTGTTGCTGTTCTGATACTGCATTCTGCCCTCTGATGTGCTGACTCTGATGTACCTGCTCTGTTGTCCACAATGCCCTGTTGATGCTCTGATACTGCATTCTGCCCTCTCGTTTACTGCCTCTGATGTACCTGCTCTGTTGTCCACAATGCCCTGTTGCTGTTCTGATATTGCATTCTGCCCTCTGATGTGCTGACTCTGATGTACCTGCTCTGTTGTCCACAATGCCCTGTTGATGCTCTGATACTGCATTCTGCCCTCTCGTTTACTGCCTCTGATGTACCTGCTCTGTTGTCCACAATGCCCTGTTGATGCTCTAATACTGCATTCTGCCCTCTGATGCGCTGCCTCTGATGTTCATGCTCTGGTGCCCACTTTGCCCATGCTCACGCATACACTGTGATTATACACCTATTATGTGTAATAAAGGTAGTCAATCATGTGTTGTGGTTTGTCGTAGTCATTCCTGCTTGCGTACTACAATTGTGTATTTGTATTTGCTTCTAATCAGTGGTTTCGGTAACATGACACTCGCCCTCCCAACGTCACGACCCTTGCAGGTATTCCCCTCCAGACAGCGAATGGTTTGTGCCTTACCTGCGTCGTCATCGATAGTGGGCCAAGACTTGGACGTGGTGGATCGCGAAGAGCATCGGGAAAGCGTTTAGCACTGGGTCCATGGTGGCGAGCAGCTTGCGGTGGGTATCTCTGCTATGTATGTTATCTTCGCTGTTGGGAATCCGCCGTGTTCAGACAGGTTGTTTTTCCGCAGCGGTTTTATGTGTATTTTCCGCCATCTTGATTTGGGGGACGGTCGTAGACGTCAGTACGTACGGCGGAGTCTCTGGATTGGTTACGTCCGCCGCGTGGTCGGGTGTAGTTGGGCGGCGGTGCGTGCTCTTCCGTCGCGGACGGAATTTTGACACTCTTACCTATCCTGATATGGCGGACGGAGTGTCCGCGGCAGGCGGACACGGAAAAGGCATTTTCCGCTTACTCCAGGGCTGCGGTCGCTCTTCCGTCCGCCATCCTAATGAGCCCCTTAGTTCGAACTTTTATGCAACATCTGTTGTGTAAACTACGACTCGAGCCATGTTAATACCGTAAACCAAAATGTTAAAAACTTGTAAAAACGATTGCTCACAAAGCGCAAACAAGGAAGCAAGCAGCCCAGCAGCACTTGCATCTGCCTGGCCCTCATAAACGATAAATTAAATTAAATTAGATTGCAAAAATAATAACTCAACGAGTGGAACGGGAAGGATTAGGGCATGGTGGAATGCAAATGAAAATAGTGTGCTAGGGAGAACAAGGGAGCACATGCACTTGAATGGATACAACTCATCCAAGCAGAAAGCTGTGAGAATGAAATATTCCTGGACAGGACAAGCACAAACGCAGGGAGGAAAGCAATTGAATGAGAAGCAGACAACTGACACAGAAAACAATACCATCCAATCATGAGCATGGATGTGCCCCAAAGCACATTCTAAATAAATGTTATATTTTGGAAGCAATAGGCCTTGTCAGCAGACATCTAAAGCGGTCAGTAGCCAAGACATGAAAAATAAGATAAAGGGTTTATAATAAAAATATCTAACCATAGATAGGGTCATTAACAGACTATTGTCTTATTTCTCTAGGGTTATAGTCTTTAACAACCCATTGGCTTTAGTTTCTTTGTCTTGTGGTTAGTGTAAGTACTCCACTCTCATTGCTAAACATGAGCTTGTTCATTCCTATTTTAATTCTTCTCAAAGGATCACACTTGGATTGCAACTATTATCCTTCCCATCAGTGGAAGAATGAGAAGAGACACCATAAATGTATTTATATGCAAGCTGGTACTTACCACTCTTGGTCTATCACCCTTGCTTCACACATCACAAGTTGGTCTTTCATGTTCGTCTTTTGGCTGCACATATGTATGCGGGTTGTTCTCTGCATTTGTCCTCTTACTAGGATCGCAACACTTGGCCTTGGGCATGTGTACGTTTAGTTGATATCGCTAATTTGTACAGACATTGAATGAAAAATTAAGCAGTATTTACAGATACCTTCATAATGCTTGCAGCTTTGCTAAAGCACCACACAAGGGACAAATTTATGTTAGCCGTCTATGCTCATTCTTCACTGATACAATTAATATGTATATGGTGTCAAATATGTTAGGTATAGTGTGAAAGGATGCCTTATTTACAAATCGGCATTAAGTCACGTCAAGTGGATTAATGCTGCCTTGTAAATAAAGTGAAGCCCCTATCACCACAGGAACGTCGTTAAAAGTGACGTTCCTGTGGTGATAGGGGCTTTAAATATGCCCCTAAGTTGGATTTTGCTGCTACAGAGCCAGTCTTCAGCAAAGGTTCTCATAGACAACGTGACATTTGCTGCCGTGAGATGGGGGATGGAGGGACGCAGGGTTGCTCTTCTCTCAGTTGATCTCTGATTTAGTTATTAGTCTCTGGCAAGTATGATGTGCTTGAAGAGGAGAGACTGAGGCAAGAGAGCAAATGGGACAAGTTAAGTAATATTTCTGTATACAGATACCATGCTACTGTTTTTGAGGAATGTTCCTAGGCGGTTTGCAGAACTGGAAGTATTTAGTGTTGTGTGCAGCCTAAGGGTGACCAGGACCAAGATTTGTATATAACAGCCTTTACATGAATGTGACTACATTATTACCAAGTAATAGAGAAACTATGTACACACCTAAAACCTTTAAATATCTGTGTATAAGTTTCCACTCTAATCTGATAATTGCTGGCCATATTAGGGCATCATTCTCAGACATCAGTTGGTGTGTAGTGTTCTAAAAAACAATTCAGCTGTTGGTAAGGGGAAGGGTAACACTGGCCAAGTAGGTAATGCTATGCTATTTTGTCCATCACCATATGTCATTAGCCAGGACTTCTTCTTCAGAGAACAAGACCCATAACTCATAGATCTGATTTGGTGATATGATAGATACAGGTTCATCCTACACAGGATCAGACTCCTTGTAGCTAACGAAGGTTTAGGGTTCCCAGAACTTTACCACATTGTAGCACATCTCCAATTGGTGGTGTTCCCTAGGGCCCCATCTGCCTGTGCTAGCTAGTGTAGTCCTCAGACCAGGGTCTCCGGAGTGGCATCAGCCACAGATGATGAAGATAGCTCGCTATTTCAGGGAATTATATGCAAAGAAAGAGGGACTAGAAGTGATGCTTGTAACCAGTTTCCGTTTAGGTGGACTGTTGAGAATTCGGAATAGTAGTAAGGATCGGCAGTTGAACTCCTGTTATGAAAGGGTAGCGAATCAGTGGAAAAGTTTTATGAAGCTGGATCTCTCATGCTGCTTTGTGAACTAATACACGCCAATAATTATGTAACGGTTCAATTTTAAATTTATGGGATGATAAAGGGATAACATTGGTAGATCAGATCGGGTACAAGGAATCCACTCATTGTGAGATTTTTAATTTACTGTTCACTTTGAGTGGGGGTAAGAGAGCAATCACTATTTTTTATAAAGCACAAGTGGATGCCACCAAAGGTGAGCTGGAAGGTCTTCAGAAAAAATTATCCACACACATGAAGAAGAGCTGAGGAACAGGGAATGGAAGTTCACCTTCTTCACACCTAAAAGTATCTGGAAACACCTGGTTTAAATAACTTAAATTGATCTTCCTTCATAAAATACATCTCACACCAAAAAGGAAAAGTACAATTGATTCCACAACTGGCACCTTGTGTCTCAGATGCAACACCCAGAGCTGGATTAGATCATATGATTTGGACCTGTCCATTTCTGGGACACTAGTTGGTAACAATTAAAAACCTGAAAACCACGGATCAGATGGATGATATCTCTTTAGGCTAGAGGTAAGGTTGCTGAGCTTACGGCAGAGATCTCGGAAAACAAAAATAGTAGATCTATTGGCCTTGCATTGGTCAACATAGTGCAACAGACTGCTAAGAGGTGGAAGATAGCTGGAACCTCTAACACGTCAAAATGGATGCGAGAGGCAAAGCAGTGGGAGGAAACTGAGAGTATGCTGCTAAATATGGAGAGGAACAGGGTCCTGGGAGTATTGATATAACCCATGCATGGGATAAGATGTTAAGCCTCCTGGTGGAGACGAAAATGGATAAGTGGCCACCTTGAATGCTGGCTCATCCCCAGATGGGGGTTGCAAACAATACATTGTATGAAAATTGAGGTGGATGTCTGTGCCAAAATGGGTCAACATTGATTGGAGAAGGTACTGGAAGCTGATATAATCATGTAATGTCCACTGAAAGGGGAAAGAGCAACAAAGAGATATTGTTGTTAAATAATGATGCTTCTTAACCAGGTCTCTTTGTAATGAATGGTACACATTCTAGGCTGTAACTCGTCGGTGTTCTCGAATAGATAATATCTGTGAGTGGAGTAACGGAAAAAGGCCCTTGATGTAATGCCATGTCCTGGAGAGCGGCACCCACTCCTCTATTTGCAAGATGTCATGCAGACCTGGGTAAATAGGATACACCTGAGAGTGTAGCACTTCATGCTGAAGAAAAAAGGGGTGTTTGCATCAGACTGATAGCCCACTTATGGGATGATGTCCTCTGGGTTCCTGAGATCCCCATGCAGGAGGTAGCAGTAGAACCAGATGAAGGGCTGAAGTGAATACCCATGGATTACTCTTGTCCTCTGAGATCTTGAACTATAAAAAGAGCTGAGCTATTCCCTGTAATTAATTGCTGGTCTATGGACCTACACTCTTCGTATGCACTGCCAAAAGGTAAGTTTTGTTGATTAGTTGTCATGATGATACTTTTTTTTCCTGTTATTGGTCAAACAAGACTGTTGAATACTCCTAGAACTGCTGACTATAAGCATGGGTTAACTGCAGAATAACATAATGACACAATGGCTCTGAAGTAGATGTGTATAATGAACAGATAGCTGGTACTGTACAAAATGTCTGACTGTTATAATGATATTTTCAAAGTAATATGATGTAAAGTGCGGATGTATGACATTACAACGCATACTTTTACCACGCACACCTTTACAACGCGGTTTTTACATCGCATACCATTACAACGCATAGCGCTTTTGGGTGTTGGATAGTGAATAGTTTCATTTACTATTCCAACTCCAGTCCCCGTGGACACTAGGGAAGTTTATTGGATAGTAAATTAACCTATTCCCTATCCTAGAGCGCCCCCCAGCGCAATGCGTTGTAATGGATTGCGTTGTAATGACCGCGTTGTAATGGTAGTGCGTTGTAAAAGTTTTGTTGTAAGTGATGTTTACCGTAAAGTGCCAACAAACAGAATACAAAAAATACATACTTATGAAAATGTAGTGTAGGGCAGTGGTTAATTTGCTGGGGCTCTCGTCTGGAGGCAGCTTGCACCAGCCTATTTCTCCTTTTAATGCCTTCTAAAACAGAACCAACACCTAACCAGGAGAGTGGGTAGAGGATGTGGCATAATGACCAGAGCTGCCGACTCTCGAGCTGGGGAACCAGGTTCGAGTTTCGGTGCCGGCTCAACATCCTGGGATTCTGGGCAAATCACTATCTCTCAGTGACTACCATAAATGAATGTGTCCTTAACTAGCACTCATGAAAAGCGCCGGTGTTGATGATTAAGTGTTGGTGCTGAGCAATGAAAAACCACCAGCTCGAATTAAGCACTGGTGTAGGGTGATGTGGAGGTCATCTTGATGTAGTTGAGGTGATGTTGTTCATGTACAGTGAGGCTTTCTGCAGCCAAAACTACTTATTAGCAGCAGATACTTTCTGCTCAAATTATTGATTTCAGTTACTGTCAGTTAATCACCCCGGTAATATTTAGCATTTCACATATTTGGGCTGTAGTCCACTGAACAGGATGTGTCTTAATGTTGCCTTTAGTGAACTGTGAATGTTGACATGCCTTTGCGCGGGACATTCATTATCAGCATACACTGTAGATGGAAATGCAAGTGTGAAGAGGGAGTAAAATGTTCAGAAAAACACAAAGAAAAGTCAAATTCTTTCATTTATTCTTCAGTTCAGTACTAAGATAAAAAAAAACTTCAGGCCAGATTTGGATGTTGTTAAAAAAGAGAGAGGTGACCCAACGCGTTCCAGGGAACAGGGTACTTTAGATAGCTTAAGCCAGAAAGAAAAATGCCTGGAGGAGAATTAACAAGGCTTCACACTGTCCTTGCAACGTTACCACTCATGTATTACGTCTTGCACACCACTTTACCAATGAACCAGCAACAAACCCAAATATACTTCTACACGCTGAAATGTAATGCTTACCCTGTTTTATTTGCATAAAAAGTATTTGTTTCTCAGAATTTAAAATTTCTGGAAAACAAGGGATTTCCAAATTACATACAATCAAAACATTAAAACATTTTATACAGTCCACTATATGTGGTCTTAAGGTTAAAAAAAAAACACACAATGTTAAAAAACACAATATTGAAAAACACAATGTTCAAAAAGACATGATCATTAAGCAGTGCATACAATATGCAACCCCCCCAAAAAAAGGAAGCAGTTATAGTTGTCTAATTTAACTTCAGAAGGATCCAATAGCCCTATATAGATTTACAAGGAACCACTTGTACAGGAATATCCCTTGTATCTAGAAATTCCTCTGCTTTTTTGGATTCCTTAACTAGCACAGGCGTTGACGTGTTTCGGTGGTAACATTCAATAAATATAGGACCACCTTCTTCAGGACAAGATTTCATATGTGGTCTTTACACTCAATAGCTACCAATATATCTATATGTATCAAAACAGAGAGGGATATCAGCTATATTGAACATTCTAACATCACAATATCATACATTTTCAGAAAGTACATTTGAAACCTAACGTTAATCAAGTTTACTGTTTATCTAAAAAGACATTTTTTATTTCCTATATACAGGTAACCTTAAATGTTCTCCTCACCTATTTAGATACCATTATAGGGATAGGAAAACACAGTAAAAATACTTTACATTTCAGTGCGAGACATAACTGAAAAAAAGCTTATATACATGTCTGCCCAGACCCCAGACAACATGAATCATTCCTTTGCACCCATCATTCATACACTTTCCATTCTTACTTACTAAGTATTATTTAGAATATTTGTACTGACCATTAAAACTGTCAGTAATATTGTGGGATAAAGGCCCAGATAGTTCTTTGTCTCTGATGTTTTAAAGATTTGGTTTATTTTGTCTTTTAAAAGGGAGAAAGATAGTATGTTTCATGATGAATGTCCCTCACTCACGTTATTACTTGTGTATGTGATTATACCAGTATGTACAATACCTTAAAATATGTTAAATCTATATAGGGCTATTGGATCCATCTGAAGTTAAATTAGACAACTATAACTGCTTCCTTTTTTAGGGGGTTGTATATTGTATGCACTGCTTAATAATCGTGTCTTTTTCAACATTGTGTGTTTCAATATTGTGTTTTTTAACATTGTGTGTTTTTTTTAACCTTAGGACCACATATAGTGGACTGTATAAAATGTTTTAATGTTTTGATTGTATGTAATTTGGAAATCCCTTTGTTTTTCCTGAAATTTTTAATTCTGAGAAACAAATACTTTTTATACAAATAAAACAGTGTAAGCATTACATTTCAGCGTGTAGAAGTATATTTGGGTTTATTGCTGGTTCATTGGTAAAGTGGTGTGCAAGACGTAATACATGAGTGGTAAAGTTGCAAGGACAGTGTGAAGCCTTGTTAATTCTCCTCCAGGGATTTTTCTTTCTGGCTTAAGCAGATTTGGATGTTGGGCGGAGAGCCTCCGACCAGCGATCTGAGACTCTTCGCCCGACATGCTGAGGATTCCCTCTGACCGACTTATTTTGGTTACAGCGGTCGGAGGGAAAACCGCAAGGGCAGTCCACTCCTCTTTCGACGGGCTCATAGAGCAGAATAGTAATCCCTTCAATGACGGTGGAGCCAGGCTCGGCTATGCTGTCGGCATTACAATGTCGGTGTCCGACAGCCAATCCATGTCAGCCTTTCCAACATGGATTGGCTGTAGGCAACTGACTGTGGGGGTCCCTAGCAGGGTCCCTTCCACCCTGACTGTCAGCATATGGGACAGGGGGCCTACATCCCTGCACCGTGTGGCAGGCGCCGTGTGGTGCCTGCTACACAGTGCAGGGATGTTATTCAAGCGCAGGGATGTTAACCAACTTCCATTTTTCAATGGCAGCTTGTGCTGCGGGCATTTTCAGGCAAAAACGCCCGCAGCTCAGGAAGGGGGAACCGCTTTCTCGGTCGGTGCCCCGGGCCATATTGAGGCCGTAACCGGTACGGTTACACTCAATATGCTTTGAATTGAAAACAGCAGTACAATTGGTTTTGTATTGCAGTATAATTTTTGTTAACTATTTTGTAACCCTGAGAACACACTAATAAAGCACGTAATTTGTTTTCACTAGTTAGTTTTAAAATCCCTTCCTACACAGTACTTTTTCTGTTGCGCTGAGCCGTCCCCCAGCTCATATCGCTCTCATCTGTTGAATTTAGAATATCCTTTATAGAGTAGAACAAAAAACATCCCTGAGCTCCTCCCTCTCAGAGAGGGGGTTGTAGCCCTTGGTGGGACTAGGCCTTCCCACTAAGAGGAGAATCCTAGATGATGAAGCATGCCACCTGTGGTGGGTGAGGGATTACTTCCTGAAAGGGATCATTCCACTGATATTTCTGTGTAATTTTCTCAGTATCTCTGACAATTTGCCTCTCCACTTCAGATCCAAGGATTTCTATGTGTGTTATATGTGGAGATATGCTTTGCGCACCATGTGCCCCATTGCTGGAGTGTGGGGATCTGTGCACATTTCAGTCAACTGGGTTACATGCCACTTATGGACTTACCAGCATGCCAGCACCCACAGGGTCGATGTCTTCGGGGTTCTGCTGCCATGGTGTAGGGGGACCAGGAGAAAGGGATCCATGCTGGAGACCATCGGGGAGGATCTGATTTGGAGAGTACTGCCCTATGGATGCTGTTTTTCTCCAACTGCCATCTCAGCAGTCGGAGAAAGGCTGTCGGTGGTCTTTCAGTAGTCAGTCAGGGGTACAGGTGGCATGCATCGTAATCCAGCGGTCGGACCGACCGCTTCAGAAGAGACTGTGGTGGTCGGACCTCCTCCAACAGGACAGCGGAAGCCGGTCCAACCGGCATTGTAATCAGGCCCAGAGTCTGGAGAATTGGATAAAGGGAGCAGTTGTTTCATTTAGCTAAAGTCTGACCATTAAAAGGGCTGCCTCTTATGGGCAAGATATCAGTGCTGAAAAATACACTAACAACCACTCCTGGCCCATAATCAGGGCCACTGAAATTATGAAATCATGTAATTGCTCTGTTATCCAAATAATTATGGATGTCATGTATTTGCCACATAAACTACCATATGCTGCATAATAAAAATTGAAATGAAAAATAACAAATATTGTTAAATAATTAAATATTATCACAGATTGTGCAGCATAGTGCCACATGATATCCTTTTGCTTGCTTCATAACTCTGCCAATTCTCCTGAATACTTTGGCCCTCCATTGTCACATAATTCCAGTGGACCTGGTCATAATATGCATTGTAGCAAAACCAGTGGTCTGAACTGAATCTGAGCACAGAGCTTGGTACACCTCACAGGTAAGGCAGGAAAAGTTTAGTTACAATTGTTCTCGTACATGCTACTGAGCAATTGAATTCTGTGTATTTATAGAATATTCGGAATGTTCAGCCTCTTCATTATTGACCGTGGAAGCAGCAATCTTCAATGTACTGAACGCAACATCTAGAATTGTATTAATATCTACCTCTACTGTTGCAACATTTGCAGCAAAATGCTCATATTCACTGTAGTCTGTGGCACTTATTCACTTTATAAGTGCTGCTCACAAGGGGATATTCCAAAACAGATTACTTGGCCCAGTTCCCAGAAATGTCCTTAATGGCCCTTCTGAATGTTCAAAAATATCTCCACAATTGTGGTGACTTGTTTTTGCACGGATGGTGGCTCTCTCTAATAATGTTTCAAGATGAGTGATTTCCTGAACACCATACTATAACAGACTGCACTACAGCTACTAGAACAAAATATATTGAGGCACCAAAAATAGCATTGTCAACAAGATAAAAATAAGATTTCTTTGTTCATAAGTTTATTCATTAATGATTAACATGAATAGATGGCACTGAACTAACAACGAGGTGCAAAGAGGTCACAGCTGTCATGGTTGTGTTGGGTAACCATGAATGGTTTTCATAGGTTTGGTAGGACCTACAAAGATTGTGTCATCTACCTACTGTACCACCTCATGAGTATAGTTCTAATCACTTCTGGAGTCTTCTTTAGTCTGTTTGGAATGTCCTTCTTTAGGGCCCAATCCTGATCAAAAACCATTCCACAGGCCCAACTGTCCAGAAAGGTGGAGGAATTAACAACCATTCCTACTTCAGTTCTTGGTATTACAATTGATAAAAGGAACAGATGGCTGTTAATAATTTATTGAAGGCCTAATTTAAGGGAGCCAGCACACCCCTGTCTTCGTTTCATTACAGGCTATTTCAGGCTGGACAATACTAGATAGGCTGCTTTGACACAACATAAGCACAAACCAACCTTATGTCCATGTTAATTTTCAATCTCTGAGATAGGTTCTCTTATAGTTCCGAATTGTATTGACAGTTCATGAAACAATAGCTCTTTGGTGATTTTAGATTTCAATGATGACAAGCTGTCGAAAGTTGAGTAACTCACTCGAAAAATCCTCATTTTCCTTCTTCTTTACTGTAACTGATGTTTAATCGAACGTGTCAACACAATAATGGGCAGATGTACGAAGCTTGCATTTAGCGAGCAGAAAATTGCGTCAAATTGCAACTCGCAATTTGCCACTCACTAAATGCAATGTACAAAAGTGTCAAAGACACTGTTTGCTATTGCCAATTGGGTCGCAAAGTGCATGCCTCATGAATTTTAATGAGGTGGTCCCAATTTGCGACCTGATTGGGAATGGCTGGCACTCCCAGGGATGGTGGCCTGCTGGGATCAGCAGACCACCATGTCTGGGACTGCTTTGTCTAAAAAGCAGTTTTTTAATGCTGCCCGTTTTCCATAAAGAAAAATGGGTAGAATTTAAAAAATTAAAATGAAACTTTTCAGTTGCGTTTTTTAAAGGCAGGCAGTGGTCCCTGGGACCACTGCCTGCTGTAAAAAAACATTTGTGCATGTATTCCCAAAGGGGAAGGGATCCCCTGGGGACCCCTTCCCATTTGTGAGTGCCTTACCACCCTTCTAAGAAGAGTGGTAAACTGCGAGTGTTTTGCAAACGTAATTGCAGCCGCAAAACATTCATACATGGATTATGGACTCGCTATTAGGAAGGGTCACCCTTGGCACACCCCATCCTAATAGCGAGCCGCTAACACTATCTTGCAAGGCGCTAATTAATTAGCGACTCATAAAATAGTGTTCGTAAATTGGGCTGACCTATTTTGCAGTTGCAAAGGCGCTGCAATCCCCTTTGTGACCGCAAAAAACGGTCGTACATCTGGCCCCTGAATTGTGAAAGTAGGATACTGAGATGGAACTTGCTTGTCCTTTATCTCTATTCTTAATCCATGACAAAACAGTCATTGGTGTTTTTTATACCTAGGTAGATTCAGAAGCCAATTTGTAAAAACGAGTCACCTTAGTCAGTGGATGACCAGAAAGGCAACTAATCAAAAAACTTGATTTGATTTGATCCTGATTAAAAGTAAAATGCACAGTGAGAGGATACAATAATTCTCATAAATCGTCCAGGTCCCCACAAACGTTTGGGAACATTGAAGGAACTACTGGGATATCTGTAAACCCTGATAGAAAGGTTTGTTTTAGTGCTAAATTCTCCAAGAGCAATCGTAATTCTTGTACCAGGTCCTGAGCAGGAACCATAATACTATAGTACAACAGAACATAACAAATTAGTGATTTTGCAGTCTATCAAAGACTGGACCGAAAGTAGGTCTGTTGAGTTACCTTCACAATTCTCAGAGAAAGGACATCTACTTCCACTAGCCACAGCAGCACCTTGCACAGAATATTATATGTGAAATGTGATAAGTGTCTATTTATATAGTCACCGCTAGGGCAGTAGGTCTTGATTGAAGATATAGACTACGTTGGAGATATCAACGGTGTAACACACAATAGGGCAGCCCAGTCCTACCTCAGGAGATGGGTATGCAATACAAACAACACAAAACCTCATAAAGGAATTGATTTAGAAATCTTCAAAACATGCATTAGATGATTGAACGCATAGATTCAAACAAGGGAATCAAACATAATAAAAAAACAATCAAAAGAATAGAAAACTCCTTTGGGTTAGAACTGAATTTTAAAAACTGTTTTACTGACATTAGTCACTGCATGGATAATAATCATTTGAAATGCAATACAGACAAAACTGAAATACTCTTGTTCAGGAAACACAATCTGCTTTCCCCTAAAATCTGGTAGCCTGACTCTGTGCCTCCTCCACCTGTAGAGGTGGTTTGAAACTTATGAGTTATATTTGACGATGTTCTTCACTTTCGACTACAAGTATTGTCAATGGCGGGAACGTGTTTTTCTTTTATTAATTCTTTAGAAAAATATCTTTTCTTTTTTCCTTTGGCTGCCAGGAAAACTGTGCTTTTTGTGCTTATAACCTCATGGCTGGACTACTGTAACCGCCTCTACTTAGATGTTTCCAAGCTGCTTCTTCCCAGGTTACAGGTTGTTCAGAATTCAGCAGCTAAGCTTGTGCTTAGACTTCCCAGGAAAAGTATTACTACTAAAGCGCTTAGAGAATTGCATTGGTTGCACATTCATAAGAGAGTTCTCTTTAAATCTTTGATCCTGGTTTTAGGTCTTTTCATACAACTGGCTCACCATACCTATCCAATCATTTCTCTCGTTATAGGCCTACGAGAACCCTTTGATCATCTAACTCTACTTTGTTAAATCCCCATAGCTTCATACTAAGTCAATAGGAGGAAAATCTTTTGTTGCTGTAGGATCTAAAGCTGGAACCAACTTCCAGGTCCTCTTCAACTTATGACTAATGGTTTTAGTTTTAAGAAGGGCTTTAAAACTAATCACTGACAAAATATCGTAGGTCACAATATCGACCGACGAAAATATCGCAGCAAAAATATCGAAGACAAGAATATCGACATCCTATCTACATTATGGTAAGTACAAAAATATTGAGAAAAAATATCGATGCCAAAAATATCGTTGTTAAAAATATAGTTTTTTATTTAAGTTAAAAATAATGTAAAGGAAGTAAATAATACATATAATTAAAATGAACATAATTAAAAATATTTTAACATGCTTAAGTAATATATATAATTTAAAAATACATTAAACATATACATATAATATATAATATATATTCTTACTTATTAATATGTTTGAATATAAATACATCTAGACATAAAACAATAATATTAATAAAACTTAAATAAATATATGTAACAAATTAAAAAAAGTAAAATTATTTTTAATCTTTTTAAAATTATACACTACATTAGCTAAAATATTGCACAAAATATTAGATAGCGGAGGAAATAAAATTACTATTCCAACTCCAGTGACTGCAACAGTAGGGACCGTGTTGGATAGCGTAGGGGTAAAAATTACTATTCCCACTCCAGTGAGTGCAACAGTAAGGAAAGTGTTAGATAGCGGAGAGGTAAAAATTACTATTCCCACTCCAGTGATTGCAACAGTAGGGAAAGTGTTGGATAGCGGAGGGGTAAACATTACTATTTCCACTCCAGTGACTGCAACAGTAGGGAAAGTGCTGGATAGCAGAGGGGTTAAAATTACTATTCCCACTCCAGTGAGTGCAACAGTAGGGAAAGTGTTGGATGGCAAAGGGGTTAAAATTACTATTCCAACTCCAGTGAGTGCAACAGTAGGGAAAATGTTGGATAGCGGAGGGGTAAAAATGACTATTCCCACTCCAGTGAGTGCAACAGTAGGGAAAGTGTTGGATAGCGTAGGAGTAAACATTACTATCCCCACTCCAGTGAGTGCAACAGTAGGGAAAGTGTTGGATGGCATAGGGGTTAAAATTACTATTCCAACTCCAGTGAGTGCAACAGTGTGGAAAATGTAGGATAGAGTAGGGGTTAACTTAACATATTTATCAATTAAATATTTTTTGTAAAATAAATAACATATTAATAATTGTTTAACAAAAAAATGATTAATTTATACCTAATAAATTAAAATAATATTTACTTAAATAACATTAAATTACTTCCCAGCCTATTCCCCTATACACACACAACGCGCTACACATAAAAATAACACAATTAATTTAATTATCAATTAATAAAAATGAATTACCAATTAATAATTAACTAACAATAAATTAATTGACAATAATAAATAAACATGAATGATAAATTAATTATAATTAATATAATTTGTAATTACAAATAAATAATTAATTATCAGTAAATTAATAATCAATAACAATCAATAAAAACATATTAATTAATTCATTATATTTAAATTACTTCCCACCCTATTCCCCTATAAACCCACAACCCGCTCTGATACTAAAACACAAATTTTGCTTTAAAAAAATTACTATTTTCTAAACATTTAATACATATATATAAAAATAATGAAAAAACATTAAAGAAATGTTAAACATACATATAAAATACATACTAAAATACGTAACACAAAAAAAATCAATATTATTTACAACAATATTTTTGCTAACGATATTATTTACTTCGATTTTACTTACTTAGATATAAAAAAAATCGATATTACTTACCTTGTAGTCGATATTCTGATCAACGATATTCTTGACTTCGATATTCAGTCCCTACGATATACAAAACTCGATATTAGTGTAGTTCGATATTAAAAATTCGATATTTTGACTGCACACCCCTTAAAACATAGTTGTTCTCTACTTTGAATGTCCTGTGCCATCGCTGATTATAACCTACTCCTCTGTTTTACTTTGTTTGCAACAGTCTATGTAAATAGTATCTGTGTGTGAGCTAGAGCAAGGATACTATGATTAAGTGATCGAGCACTCTATAGGTTAAATTTTCATAAATTAATTCATTCAAAATAGTAAAAAGGCATACTCAATGCTGGGATTCTACCAAACTTTTTTTTATAAATTAATGTATGTACGACATTCTTGAAATACATAGAAATCAAAATCACTAGCAGTTTTTTCAATTATATTTTTTCAATTGAAAAATCACAAATCTTATCAAGCAGTTGTATACAATTTCCTTGTAGGGTAACATAGACATTTGTTACACAGCAAGGCCGAAAGTATTTCCATGGCTGTTTCTGAGAATAGACCTTACATTATTGAGAAAACTACTCACCTAAATCAAATAAGGCTCTGGGACATATTTATCAAGGCGTTCCCTTACCCTTGCACCAAACAAGGGGGTGCAAAGGCGACGCAAAACCTAAGTGAGATTTATCAAGCCATGCAAGGCCACCTTTACAATTTTACAAGATTTACAATTAGTTGTAGACCTGGGACTGCATCAAAATGCTGCGCCTCCCCGGGTGAGGCGCAATGAGGAGAAATATCTTTATTTCTCCTAATCTTTTCCTCTTTCTGCCTGTGCTGCATTCTGCAGCACACGTAAAAACAGGAAAATGCATTTGAGCATTGTTTTTGCGCAGGAAGGTTTCCCTTCCTGAACAAAAACAACCCTGCCTACAATGCAGGCACCCTTGCACCATGATGCAAGGGTGCCTGCTTTGATGCTAGACTGCCAAAAGTGTGCCAGCACTAGGAAAGGACAGAAATGCACCATATAATGTTAAATACGGCACATTTATGCCCTTTCATGCAGTGCAATGTAAGTGGCCTTACCCCAATATGGTGGTAGGGACTACAACCTGCACTACTTAATCAAATTTAAACACTTTACAAATTATTCATTTTCTTCATTACATACATTTATTTCATTACATGTTAATTCAAACTTATCTTTACCCAATTTTATTTTACATAAACGCATCACATTTTAGATCAAAACATAATGATATTCAACAAATTCATGTCCACCCAATGCATTTCGGGACACTCTGGTCCCTTCGTCAGGGGTCCTGTTAAAAGTAACAAGAAGAAAGGAAAAGAAAAGAAAAGACAAAGGAAACAATTAACGCGATGCCATGAAACAACTCGTCTGCAATTCAAAAATTTCTCGTTAGAACAAATACCTTTTCTAATCAAAAACCAAACTTTAGTCCTATTCTCAATCAAAGACACGTCATGTCTGTATTTATAAGATAACTGCATCATGATTATTTGGGACCATCAAAATCCCATCTGCATCAATTTCAATGATAAAAAAGTCTCACCAGGGAATCAACTCTTTATTAGATCTGTCGAATAGTCTTTTAAAATCCAGTTCTTACAGAACCTAAACATAAAAGAGAATTATTTTCACATTATGCCCTTGTCATTAATTACTCGAAGTTTATGGAGCTTAAACTTGTTTAATCAAGCTTACTATAATACGAGCAACTTTGGTCCAAACGATGTCACCTAATAAAAGAATTATGGGGTCACAGTTAACCACTACAAACATATTCACACTGTCTTATATTCTAATTATTTCACCAAGTTGCAACCCACCTCTTGCTAGCCAACCGGCAGCGTATATGTTGAAGTCTTTATATGCCCGGGGGGAAGAAGAAATCTACAAAGTAATGTCAACACATTACTACCACTGTTCGCTCTGACAATCTGAAAACCAGCTATAACATTGAATCAGGAAACATGTGTTTGCTCACCTCAACAAGCTTTCGTATCTTTCATTAAGACCGGCGGGACCAGTACGAGCGTCCTCTGCAATACATAATAAGCACACATCAGTTCCCATTTCAAAAAGCGGCTTCTGCCACACAGTTCAAACACCCAATATTAAAGCCGAAATGTTTCGCAACATCTTACCGGAATCACCGCCTGCTTAGACCTTCATTCAACTCAACCCGACGGACGGGGCAAGAATACTTCCGGGTCTGCAAAACGCCCTCTACATAGCGCATCCGCGAGATAACATAAACGACGGACTAACCCAATTTACCTAGTTTTTCAAAACTCCCGAGACTGCAACTTTATTACACTGCGTTGAATGCAACAAACTCACATCCAAATCTAGTTGCCTTTTCGTTTGTGTAGCACACATTTTGCTTTTAAATACAGATAAGATCAGAAAAAGAATAACAAAAAAGAAGAAAGATATGAATACCCCATATTTACAAACATATTCGGACATCATTACTAAGCCTCCATAAGCATAAGCACCTTGACATTGACAAATAGTGATAATCACTACGGTGTTACATTATATAAACTCCCTGTTTACATGAAACCCTATTATTGTAAAAACTTATTAAAGATACAGTGTACCTAATTTATTTCTTGTGTATGTGAGTATACCTCATCTGTGATGCCTATTTTGTTATCAATATGTTGAAATTACGTGGCGATTCAACCAGTGTGCCTCAGAACCAACGATTCTACTTCTTTACTTTACAGAAAACAACTCATCTCAAACTTATCATTGAGCCAGAGGGGCGTCAATGTTTGCAACTTTTTGATCCAGAAGGCTTTCTTTTGCAGGAGGATTTTAGAGTTGTCCAAACCTTCAACTTTCTGAACATGTTCAATATTTTGAAATTTAATCTGCGCTATAGAATGGCGCTGCTCAGTCCAATGTTGCGCTAGCGGTGATGGGATGTTCTTGTTTCTGATTCGACTTTTATGCTCTGATAGCCGAATCTTTATCTTCCTTTCAGTTTTTCCTACATAGAGGAGTCCGCACGGACATTTGATCATATAAATCAGGTGTTCAGAATCACAATTCGTAGTATGTTGTAATCGTATACTTTCGCCTGTGCGCGGATGGCTTAGAATATTGCCTAGAATCACATTATTGCAGTTCTTGCAGTTCCAGCACTTCATAGTGCCACGAGGCGGTGTATCTCCAGTATGGAATGGCGTTCTCATTTGTTTAGTCAGCAGTTCTTTCAAATTCTGTGCCCTTCTATAGGCAAACAGGGATTTATCTTTATACAAATTCCCAAAATCAGGTTAAACTTCCAACAGTTCCCATCTCCTGTTGATTATTTTTTTAATATCTCTAGACGCTGATGAATATTTAGAGACAAACACCATCCTATTGGTTGTTTTTTTCTGCTTTTTTGCCAATAGTTGTGCTCTAGGTAGCTCTTTCACTTTTTCAATTTGTTCATCCAGGTGCTCTTCCGGGTACCCTCTTTCTATGTATTGTTTCCTTTGTTCATTCAAAGATGTCACACATTCATTCTCTTTAGATGAAATTCTCTTAATACGCATGAACTGAGATCTGGGTAAATTTTTGATGAGATAGTTTGGGTGAAAGCTTTGGAAAAGTAATGCATTATTTTTGTCTGTAGGTTTTTTATATAGACTTGTATTCGGTTGGTTATCTTTGATCTTTACCAACACATCCAGAAATTAAATTTCCACTTTGTTTATATGGTGTGTAAATTGTATACGTGGGTCCACAAGGTTCAAAGTCTTAATGTTATCAATAAAGGCTTTCTCAGTGTTTCTCCATATCAGGAATATATCGTCTATATATCGACGAAAAAAGATCAGGCCATCTTTCCACGTCTGGTCTTCCAAGATGAAATCGTGTTCGAATTTAGCCATAAATGTATTAGCATACATTGGAGCACCTGGAAAACCCATGGACGTTCCGTTAAGCTGAATAAAAAATCTATTTTCCCACTTGAAATAGCTGTTGGTAAAACAGAACTCCAGCAGCTGTAACGTCATGCACTTAATTTATTCTGGTGTATCTTCTTGCAAAAGTGCCCATTCAACTGCCTCCAATTCCAGACCATGCAGGATAGAAGTGTACAAAGCGACGACATCAATCGTACATAAAATCCAATTTTCTGACACTTCACATGGTATCTCTGTTAGACTTCGTAAAAAATCAGAGGTATCTTCAATATAGGTAGACCAACGTTGCACAAAAGATTTCAAATAATGATCAATAAATAATCCTAAGTGTTCAAAGATTGATCCGCACCCGGAAACTATTGGTCTGAATGGAGGATCTTCCAAATTTTTATGAATCTTGGGTAAGAAGTATATTTTAGGTCTCCTAGGATGTGTTTGAAATAGGTACTGTTTAGTTTTAGAATCAATCCACTGTAATTCTTCTGCTTTTTCAAGTAATTTGCTTAGTTCCTTCCATATATCCATGGTAGGATCATTCTCAAGTTGCCCATACGTGTTAATATCCATGACATGTTCTGAACCTTTCCTAATATAGAACTCTGAGTCCATCATCACCAATCCTCCTCCTTTGTCTGCCTTCTGAAAAGTCACTGATTCATCTTTTGCCAATTGTCGTAGTGCGCTGAATTCTGCTCGTGTTAAATTCCTTATCTTCTGCTTATACTGCAGATTATGCAAATCAGTCTTTACCAAAATTTCGAAGTTGTCTAGTGTCTTATGTGACACTGGAGCTTGAAAAGTACTCTTAGGTCTGAATTTAGGAACAAAGTCTTCTTCACCCACTTTTGGACATATATTAGTGAAAAAGTGTTTCTACCTGAGTATTCTCCTAAATTTGAAGAATGACACTTCAATTTCAAGTTCAGTGGTATGATATGTACTTACAAAGGCTGTCCCTTTGTTCAGAACTTTTTCTTCAAATTTAGTGAGTTGTTTTTGCGAAATATTAATCAGGAGATTTTCCCTTGGATCCTCAGTCCTTTCTTTAAGCCTATTTCTTTTTCCTTTTCCACGTCTGGTCTTTTTTCTAATTGTTTGGATGTTGTTGGATCTGGGGGTTTGGTTGGTTCTGAGCCCTGCTCTAAAAAAGTCGTACTTTCACTGACTCCAGAGGCTGTTCCTTGACTCGTCTTGTCTGAAGTTCTCTGACTCAATAATTGGCTTGCAGGTGGTCTACAAGTATCCGTATCTCGGTCTGATACGACACTCTCTTCTGATGATGCAGGCTGGGTTTTCTTCTGTGTATACCTCCGATTAGCATAAACTTCAGCCCATGTGTAAGCTTCATTGAGCTTGTAGTCAATGGTGTCTCTTTTAAATTTACGCAGTTTGGTTTCCTGGAGTTCTTTGCCGTACTTGTCAAGGCACGCATCCAATTCCTCAAGGAATTTCCCCCACGGTTCTTCCTCCATTCTTTTAGATAAATCAGTTTTTAGATTGTTTATTTCCTCTTCCAAATCTTTTATTGTTGTTGATAGTTCCTCAATTAATAGAAGAATGAGGTCCAAAGAGCACTTGTTTAGTATACTAAACAATTTCTCCATAAATATTTGGTTGTTATTTAATCTGAAGAGCATTGGTCTGATCGCTAGTCTGAGACCACGCGGTATCCTCTTCACGCGATGATATTGTTTGAGAGTAGACGCATGTAATCTCTGATTGAGCTCCCGCCTGGTTAAATACTCTAGTTGACGTAGTTGTTGAGTAATGGAGCCACTTTGGGCATCAAACGTCTTAGTTTCCTTTATCAAGTTGTATATTTCAGCTGCTTCATCAGCTGTATAAGATTTAGTTGGTGCTCGGTTCTCAGTGATATTGGCAATTGATTCAAAGGACATTTTATCTGTTTGGTGCTAACTCCCACAATTTAGCAGAAAAGAAACTAAAAACGGTGTGGGTGGGTGTTGCACTCTGTACCCCAAGTAAATCAGTGTACCTCGCTGTGTGTGCAAAGTTGTATTAATGCCTGCTAAGCATTGATCAAATACAATTTAAGTGGCCTTACCCCAATATGGTGGTAGGGACTACAACCTGCACCACTTAATCAAATTTAAACACTTTACAAATTATTAATTTTCTTCATTACATACATTTATTTCATTACATGTTAATTCAAACTTATCTTTACCAAACATTTTTTTTACATAAACGCATCACATTTTAGATCAAAACATAATGATATTCAACAAATTCATGTCCACCCAATGCATTTCGGGACACTCTGGTCCCTTCGTCAGGGGTCCTGTTAAAAGTAACAAGAAGAAAGGAAAAGAAAAGAAAAGACAAAGGAAACAATTAACGCGATGCCATGAAACAACTCGTCTGCAATTCAAAAATTTCTCGTTAGAAAAAATACCTTTTCTAATCAAAAACCAAACTTTAGTCCTATTCTCAATCAAAGACACGTCATGTCTGTATTTATAAGATAACTGCATCATGATTATTTGGGACCATCAAAATCCCATCTGCATCAATTTCAATGATAAAAAGTCTCACCAGGGAATCAACTCTTTATGAGATCTGTCGAATAGTCTTTTAAAAGCCAGTTCATACAGAACCTAAACATAAAAGAGAATTGTTTTGACATTATGCCCTTGTCATTAATTACTAGAAGTTTATGGAGCTTAAACTTGTTTAATCAAGCTTACTATAATACGAGCAACTTTGGGCCAAACGATGTCACCTAATAAAAGAATTATGGGGTCACAGTGAACCACTACAAACGTATTCACACTGTCTTATATTCTAATTATTTCACCAAGTTGCAACACACCTCTTGCTAGCCAACCGGCAGCGTATATGTTGAAGTCTTTATATGCCCCGGGGGAAGAAGAAATCTACAAAGTAATGTCAACACATTACTACCACTGTTCGCTCTGACAATCTGAAAACCAGCTATAACATTGAATCAGGAAACACGTGTTTGCTCACCTCAACACGCTTTCGTATCTTTCATTAAGACCGGCGGGACCAGTATGAGCGTCCTCTGCAATACATAATAAGCACACATCAGTTCCCATTTCAAAAAGCGGCTTCTGCCACACAGTTCAAACACCCAATATTAAAGCCGAAATGTTTCGCAACATCTTACCGGAATCACCGCCTGCTTAGACCTTCATTCAACTCAACCCGACGGACGGGGCAAGAATACTTCCGGGTCTGCAAAACGCCCTCTACATAGCGCATCCGCGAGATAACATAAACGACGGACTAACCCAATTTACCTAGTTTTTCAAAACTCCCGAGACTGCAACTTTATTACACTGCGTTGAATGCAACAAACTCACATCCAAATCTAGTTGCCTTTTCGTTTGTGTAGCACACATTTTGCTTTTAAATACAGATAAGATCAGAAAAAGAATAACAAAAAAGAAGATAGATATGAATACCCCATATTTACAAACATATTCGGACATCATTACTAAGCCTCCATAAGCATAAGCACCTTGACATTGACAAATAGTGATAATCACTATGGTGTTACATTATATAAACTCCCTGTTTACATGAAACCCTATTATTGTAAAAACTTATTAAAGATACAGTGTGCCTAATTTATTTCTTGTGTATGTGAGTATACCTCATCTGTGATGCCTATTTTGTTATCAATATATTGAAATTATGTGGCGATTCAACCAGTGTGCCTCAGAACCAACGATTCTACTTCTATACTTTACAGAAAACAACTCATCTCAAACTTATCATTGAGCCCGAGGGGCGTCAATGTTTGCAACTTTTTGATCCAGAAGGCTTCCTTTTGCAGGAGGATTTTAGAGTTGTCCAAACCTTCAACTTTCTGAACATGTTCAATAATTTGAAATTTAATCTGCGCTATAGAATGGCGCTGCTCAGTCCAATGTTGCGCTAGCGGTGATGTGATGTTCTTGTTTCTGATTCGACTTTTATGCTCTGATAGCCGAATCTTTATCTTCCTTTCAGTTTTTCCTACATAGAGGAGTCCGCACGGACATTTGATCATATAAATCAGGTGTTCAGAATCACAATTCGTAGTATGTTGTAATCGTATACTTTCGCCTGTGCGCGGATGGCTTAGAATATTGCCTAGAATCACATTATTGCAGTTCTTGCAGTTCCAGCACTTCATAGTGCCACAAGGCGGTGTATCTCCAGTATGGAATGGCGTTCTCATTTGTTTAGTCAGCAGTTCTTTCAAATTCTGTGCCCTTCTATAGGCAAACAGGGATTTATCTTTATACAAATTCCCAAAATCAGGTTAAACTTCCAACAGTTCCCATCTCCTGTTGATTATTTTTTTAATATCTCTAGACGCTGATGAATATTTAGAGACAAACACCATCCTATTGGTTGTTTTTTTCTGCTTTTTTGCCAATAGTTGTGCTCTAGGTAGCTCTTTCACTTTTTCAATTTGTTCATCCAGGTGCTCTTCCGGGTACCCTCTTTCTATGTATTGTTTCCTTTGTTCATTCAAAGATGTCACACATTCATTCTCTTTAGATGAAATTCTCTTAATACGCATGAACTGAGATCTGGGTAAATTTTCGATGAGATTTTTTGGGTGAAAGCTTTGGAAAAGTAATGCATTATTTTTGTCTGTAGGTTTTTTATATAGACTTGTATTTAGTTGGTTATCTTTGATCTTTACCAACACATACAGAAATGAAATTTCCACTTTGTTTATATGGTGTGTAAATTGTATACGTGGGCCACAACGTTCAAACTCTTAATGTTATCAATAAAGACTTTCTCAGTGTTCCTCCATATCAGGAATATATCGTCTATATAGCGGCGAAAAAAGATCAGGCCATCTTTCCACGTCTGGTCTTCCAAGATGAAATCGTGTTCGAATTTAGCCATAAATGTATTAGCATACATTGGAGCACCTGGAAAACCCATGGAGGTTCCGTTAAGCTGAATAAAAAATCTATTTGCCCACTTGAAATAGCTGTTGGTTAAACAGAACTCCAGTAGCTGTAAAGTCATGCACTTAATTGATTCTGGTGTATCTTCCTGCAAAAGTGCCAATTCAACAGCCTCCAATCCCAGACCATGCGGGATAGAAGTGTACAAAGCGACGACATCAATCGTACATAAAATCCAATTTTCTGACACTTCACATGGTATCTCTGTTAGACTTCGTAAAAAATCAGAGGTATCTTCAATATAGGTAGACCAATGTTGCACAAAAGCACAGTGCAGTGCGGCAAGGTGTCTTGCTGCATTGCTCTGCATGAAAAAATAATAAATATGGTCCTCTATGTCTAGAGTACATTGGGTATTTTTATCTAAATTGTAAAGGTTGATGTGGGGGAAAAGGTCGACATTTCGATCTCTTAGTGGACCACAACAATGAAACCATCTTCAGGAAAGAAGAAATTGAATTTGACCCAAAGGTCTTTAAAAAAAGGTTTCTTGGACATAAATTGTGGGAGCAGGTCCAAAATAATTTTAGATGGACATGGTATGACTTTAAATCAAATGGAAAGGCCAGGGGCACTTCTTTTAATAGTAAATTAACAGGCTTATCAAATCGCCATGGTGACATTAGCTAAACAGTCCCCAAAGTCTTGAATATCTGTGACACCTTCTCAGGGGTCCATGACTGCTTAGAAATTTAGCAGAGCTTCATTCAAAGGAGCAGCACCAGTACATCAAACAGAATCTAGTATGGATGATACTATTAGTGTCCATAACTGGAGTACTGACATGTAGCAATTAAAAGAGAGCAAAAAACGTGATAATCTAGAATCTAGAATTGCTTCATCTTTTGGCTATAGCATTATATTTTGAAAATCTCCAATTTTCCCAATATACTTAAAATGTAGATTTGTGCATACAATCATTTACTTTTCCTCACAGAGACCCAGGGGCAGATTTACAAGTCCCTTGCACCTCCTTGCACCGCCATTTTGTCACTTTTTTGGACGCCAAGGCATCGCAAACAATGGGGCCAATATACAATGTGATGCATCTAGGGAGATGCATCACATTGTAAAGCCCTGGATCACATTATACCTGAACCAGGTATAATGTATGCAGGCTAGACGTTCCCATGCAAAAATCTATGTAGAAGTGACACAGTGGAATTTACCACATTTCCCTGCGTCATTATACGCCGTCACTGCGTCAAAATCCCTTTGCCTGCGCTCAGACCAAGCGTAAGGAATGACGCAAGGCTTTTTAAATAGGAGTCACCTGTCTGTTGTGGTGCATAGCTGGAGTTGCGTCACTTTCATGAGCAACTACAGCAATGCTTCACTTTTGGGTCAACAGATGCGTCAGAATTTCTGATGCATCTGTCAATCCATGCCCATGTTGTGCCGTTTTGTAAATACGGCGCATCCATGATGGCGCAAGGGTTTCATGTGGAGGCGCAGGGAAATTGATGCATCAATACAGATGCGTCAGTTTCTTGTAAATCTGCCCCCCCCCCCCCAGTGTCGAGACTGTCTTACATTCTTGAGCAAAGAAGATATCCATTGTGAGCAAGCCCTTTTTATACCTCCACATCTGATATATGTGTATTGCCATCACCTTGAACATCTTACTCCACCATCAAGCATCCCAGGGGAATCCCTTATTTCTTAAGCACTAAACCAACTACTGTAAATTGCTCCTGACCTGTTGGACTGGAGTTGGGTGAGCAGCTAAACATGATTTGCCCCATGAATATTGAAGATGATATATCGTGGTATAAGAATATCAAGCACAAAATATTTCCAAAAATATGTACCTTGACAACATATATGTCTGCAAGGTATATAGATGTGGTGTTAGGAAAATGTAATATATACTTCCTCTAAAAGCACTTAGCTTTCGATATTTTGGTTTTTGAAATGTCCTCAATATTCTTGTATCACAATCTTCATATCTTCGAGATTCAGTAGTACAGTCATTTATTTTCTGTACACATGGCTGGTGGTGGTACCTTTGATTGGACTTTGCCTGAAACTAAAATCCTTCCACAAGTCAATGAGTGCAGGTAAGCTGTGTGGACAAGACAAACCAGGTGGACTGGTTTGTTTTTAATGCCATGACCATGATGAACGAAGCTGTCAGCTGAGGACTTTGTTGATCAAGGGCTGCACAACTGTATGCCGAAGCATCAGCTTTGGTTAACAGAGAATTTTACTAACCTACAGTGTGCGTCTTTATGTGCGTCAAAAGAGTAGGCCCCTAATAAGACTTAGGCATCTTTTAGTTTCCAACCTGAGAATTGTTATCCTGTAAGTCTGCTGGGAGGAAGAGGAAGTTGAACATTCCCCAACAGCCTCCTGATGACAAGGGGTCTAGGAAGATGGGTTTTCTGACACTGACAAGCTTTGTTATTTATGTGACTGCATGTTTAGAAGCTGCTTCCTAGTCCAGTAATCGGACTTCATTCTGCTAACTAAGGAAACTGTTAGGGGCTGTTGTTCAGGGATCTCCAATACAGATGCTGAGTAGGAACACGAGAGACATCCAATACATATGCACCTATGTTTTAGGAAACTGAGGTCCAGGTGCATAGGAAAATAATATGTAATGCAACCAGCCGGAAAGTAGATCTCTTGCCACGTTGCAACAATTTTTTTGTTTTTACATTTTTTTATTTTTTTCAAAGACCTTTATTGAAATTTGTGCACATCAGGTTACGAGGTAATCAAGTATTACTGCGGCTCATGACAAGAGGAGATAAAAATATCACATCCGTCATAAACAGCGTGAAGGCAGTGTGTAACCTTGTGGTATACAAGGAGGGAAGGAGCCGCTAAATGGGTCTTTGCACAAGAGTTTCTATTGGGTTTTCTGTACAAGAGAGAGTTTTCTACAGTTCCAGTTTTAGATACAGTTCCCAGGTACTGGCTATAACTTCCTGCTTTGGTTTCTTCGGGAGGTCATCTTGGCCGGTCCTCTCGGCGTGCCCGGTATATGCAGGAAAACAAAAGACAAACGCGGCAATTACTTCACTGCCTGGCTTTTAAACGATTATGGGGAAAAGGGAGTGAGGGTAGCTGAGGGTAGCTATCGGGTGTAAGAGAGAGCGAACCACCGTCACCAAAACAACTGCACAAGTATTGAGACCAACGTGCGGTGAAGTGTACAAAGCAACTGGTGTGACCTGGAGCCTCCCACTACCCGGTTCCCCCTTTCGTAAAGTTTAGAAGGTTACGGAAACGAGCCCGTACCTGCTTGAGCCACGCGTCTTCCTGCGCGTGGCTGAGCGGTGCATGGGACCGGTGGCCTCCTGGCTTATCCCGCGGCGAGGTCTCTCTCTCCCGCTCCGACGGTCCGTGGACGCCTGGCTCTGCTCCAGGTCCGCTGTCTCTCAGGTCCGGGTCGGCGTCCTCCACACCTTCTTCTCGTTTGCTTCTTCTGCGCGGCTTGCGATCTCCACGGCACCACAGCACCTCTGCGTCTTCCAAATCCTCCTTTTCTTTGGTGTCATCGCTTGGGGATAGGCTGTTCTCCACTGACGTCAGAGGGGCGGATTCGCGGTCAAGAACTCCAAACTTCCCTTAAAGGGCCCGGACTATTCCTGCAGAGAAGACGAGAAGTCTGTCATGGGGAAGGATCCTGATGGGTTCGTGACCCGGTGACACATCTCCCCCCTAGCTTTTCCTGTTTGGGGGAAAGTGGATAACGGGACAGGAAATCTGCGTTGGTCTGTGATGTGCCTTTTCTATGGCGAACCTCAAAGTCATAAGGTTGGAGTGAAAGGAACCAACGCAAGATGCAAGGGTTTCTTCCTTTGTTTTGTTGTAACCAAGTCAATGGGGCATGATCAGTAAATAGGGTGAAATGGCGGCCCTCCAGATAATACCGGAGCTTGTCTATGCTCCACTTGACCGCCAGGCATTCCTTTTCGATTGATGAGTATGCTACTTCGCTGGGAAAGAGCTTCCGACTTAGGTATAGTACAGGTTTTTCTCTGCCTTCATCATCTGTTTGAGACAGGACCGCTCCTAGTCCTACGCCCGAAGCATCGGTTTGTAAGAAAAATGGTTTTGTGAAGTCTGGGGTTATCAGAACCGGAGCGGAGGATAAGAAGTTTTTAAGGTACTGGAAGGCGGTGAAGGCCTGAGGTACAGGGTTTCTAAATTGTGACGAAGTAGCTGTTTTTTTAAGCATGTCTGTCAAGGGAGCAGAAACTGAAGCAAAATGGGGAATAAACCGGCGATAATAGCCGACCAGGCCCAAGAAAGCCCTCAAATCTCTACGGGTGGTAGGAAAGGCCTGTGCCTGAATGGCTTTTATCTTTTCTTGTTGCGGAAATAGCTGACCTTTCCCCAAAACGTATCCCAAGTACTTCACTTGTGTAAAGGCCACCCGTGTCTTTTTCGCGTTAATGTGTAACCCTGCTTTTTGTAAGGCCCCTAGTATGTGTTCTAGGTGTTGTAGGTGGGTTTCCCAGCTGGGATTGTGAACAACGATGTCGTCCAAGTATGCAGCCGCGAACTGGGTATATGGAGCTAAGACGGTATCCATAAGATGTTGAAACGTCGCTGGAGCCCCATGTAGGCCAAAAGGCAGAACGGTGAATTGGAATAGCCCTTCAGGTGTTGAGAAAGCTGTCTTCTCCTGATCTCCTGGAAGGAGGGGCACCTGCCAATAGCCCTTGGTGAGGTCAATGGTTGTTATATATTGGGCCTCACAAAGGCGTTCGATGAGTTCATCTACCCTCGGGAGGGGGTAACCATCCTGTTGACAGCCCTGAAATCAATACAAAATCTGGTACTCCCGTCCGGCTTCGGGACTAATACAATCGGAGACGACCAGTTGCTTTTGGAGGGGACTATTATTCCTGCTTCTAACATCTTCTGAACCTCAGCTTTTAGCAATGCTCTTCGTGCTTCCGGGACCCGATACGGCTTTTGTTTCACAGTTACCCCGGCAGGGGTAGGGATCGAATGTATTGCTAAGTTCGTTCTGCCCGGCTGATCCGAAAAGATAGGAAGATGTTTCAGTAGAACGTTTCGTAGTTCTTTTGACATATCTTCGGTCAGATCCGGACTTACCACCATGTGCTCCACTGTATGTTGAACGGGTGTGGTGAGAGAAACCGAGTGGGAGCTTCGGGGGGGGGGGTCCTAACCACTTTTTAAAGATATTAATGTGGTAAATCTGGGGTTTTGTGTTTGAGAGTTTCAATGCATAGGTGGTTTTCCCTATTTTCCTGACCACGGGGAAGGGTCTCTGCCACTCTTTTCGGAGTTTATGAGTGGACGAGGGTAAAAGGACAAGAGCCCAATCACCTATGGCCAGTTCTCTCCATTTCTTGCCTTTGTCGTAAAAGGTTTTCTGTTTAGTTTGAGCTTTCTCGAGGGTTTCAGACGAGAGAGTTCTTAACTTGTACAAACGTGTTTTTTAACTGTTCGGAATAGTCTAGGAGTTCTTGGGCATCCTGGGTCCCTGCTTTTTCCCAGCTGTCTCGAGTTATCTCTAGTAGAGTGCGAGGTTTCCTCCCAAAAAGGAGCTCAAAAGGGGACGCGCCCAAACTACTTTGTGTTTGGCTTCTGAGAACAAAGAGCGCTAGGGGAAGTAATTGGTCCCAACGTTTCCCGTCTCCGGTTAGGAGTTTCTTTAACGTTGTTTTTATGAGCCCATTGTACCGCTCGACTAAACCGTCGGTTTGTGGGTGGTAAACCGAGGTGCGAAGGTGTTTGATGTTTAGTAGGGCACAGACCTGCTTCATAAGGCGGGAAACAAAAGGAGTACCCTGGTCGGTGACCATCTCCTTGGGGAACCCCATTCTCGTAGAGAGCTCTACCAAGTGCTGTGAAATAGCTGTAGTGGTGGCTGCACATAAAGGGAACGCCTCTGGATATCGGGTGGCACAATCAATGATAACCATTACATATTGGTAGCCCCCTGTTGTTTTAGGAAGGGGCCCGACTATATCTACTCCAATCCGTTCAAAGGGCTTCCCTATTATAGGGAGTGGTACCAGGGGTACTTTGGGGGATATATAAGCACTATGTTTCTGGCATATATGACACTCTTGGCAGTACCGCTTCACTTGTGCGTATATACCAGGCCAAAAGAAGTGTTGGACTATCGAGTCAATTGTTTTTTCAGCTCCGGAGTGCCCTGCTAGAAAGATGGGCATGAGCATAAAACATGACTTGGTCACGAAAGTCAGTGGGAACAAGTAGTAGAGGAGATGCTTTGTCCGAGCCTAGCCTATAGAGAAGTCCCTTCTTTTCTACAAAAGCAGGATAAACAAGTTTCCCTTTTGTTTTATTGACCTGGGTGTTCTGCCAGGTTTGAGCCAAGGAGGCATCATCCAATTGAGCGGTTCGGAAGTTGGAATCGATTGCCCAAGGTTCTGACACTAATAACCCCGCCCTGCTGGTCTTCAAGTGTTTACTCTTCTGTAATGCTTCTGTCAGGAGGGTGGAAAAACACTCATTATCTGTACCTATGATAAGGGGTTCATGTAGTTCAGGGAGGACTCCTAAGTCACATTGTACCCGGGTGCTATCTTCGGTGGTGATCGTTACTCTGGCTAAAGGATAGGTGCGTGTGTCCCCATGTACACATTTGATCCTAACTGTGCGTTCGGGTAACAGGTATGTTTTATCAATCAAATGCTTCCTGACTACGGAATGACGACACCCCGAGTCCAGTAAGGCCTTAGTCTTTTGATCAAATTCAAATTCAAAGAAGTCTTTATTCGATTATTACATCATAAAAGACATGCATCACAAGATTACAGTAGCAAAAGGTACATGTATTAATTTTAAAAAATAGTATATAAACAGTAGTAAAACAGTTTAAGATCATATTAAATCATTTATCCAGGACTTCACTTGAAGAGATTTTTTTAAATTACACTAAATCGTGAGTTGGATAACCATAGTAGTTCGGGCACTATAGACAGTTATACTTTGATACATAGTCAATAAAAAGCCCAACATTATTAGGCTAAAAACCTAAATCGAGTTAATGAACCTTGTTCTTAAGATCCAAGCCCATCCTAAATATTTCGCTACACCAGTTACAATCACAGGCGACAGATCTGTTCTTAGAATCCTGCTTGCATTTGCTGCTGAGCGTGTTCCCAAATTTCTACAAACTGGACTTAACCACTTTGATCTAGGGGCAGCATACAGCGGGCAGACAAAAAGAAAATGATTGATACTTTCACCCTGTCCTGGGCATCTAGGACAGTGCCCAGACCCACCCTTGCCCCGCGTTTTTGTAAACTCCCTTAGGGGCAAAGAACCGCATCTGTATTGGTGGAATAATTTGTGGTCCAAAGGCTTGGATATAACATCCCAGTATTTTTCAAGGCAGGGGGCATCCTTTGCTACTACAAATGTACCAGTAAGGTTGCTAGCAGTCAATCCCGAGTGTCTCTTTTGTACAACCCATTCCCAATATTGACTCTTCAAATCCTTTTTGGAGGGAAAGGTTGCAGTACCGGGATTTAACCATAATTCTCCATGCCCCAAAGCACACAGCGTGGTTCTTAAGTCCTTAAACCAACCTATGTTGTATGCACCAGGAAGATCCCTAACCTCGATACAAGCTCTTGCATAAAGTTGGAGTTCGGGCGTCGTCCAGAGGCGGTGCCAGAATGCTAGTGGTCGCAATCTGGCTTGGTCTTCCACAGGCTGGCACCCAAGATCATACAAAAGTGGAATCCGCTGTGTTGACTGTGGGAGACCAGTAGCCACCCTAAGGAATTTATTTTGAGCAGCTTTCAGGGGATCCAGATTACTGTAGCCCCAGAGCTCCGCCCCATACAGGATAGAGGGTAGAACTTTTGTTCCATAAATCTTCATTAAGGGGGACATGGGCCTGGTAAGGGAACTTTTATGTTCTTTAATCACGGCTCCGCCTATCTGCGCATGCTTTAATGCCAATAAATCAACCTGTTGGGACCAACTAAGGGTCTCACTAAACGTTACTCCAAGGTAGGTAAACAGTTTAGTCCGTTCCAGGGATGTGCCCCCCATGGTGACCCTTGCTCTAGTCGGGATGTGTCCTCTTAGTATCATGAATTTTGTTTTTGACACATTCACCTCAAGCTCATGCTCGCTGCAGAAAAGTGCAAACCTTGTTAGGGCCTGTTGAAGACCCTGTCTGGTCTTAGAAATTAAAAGGGTGTCGTCAGCGAACATGAGCAAAGGGATTTTCATTCCAGCCAGGGACGGGGCATCAGTGGGGTGATTGATAAAATAATTAATAACCCCGTTTATATATAAGGAAAAAAGGGTGGGGGCTAAGACACACCCTTACCTTACACCTTTAGCAACTGGAAATCTATCCGTTACCTCCCATGGTTTACCCCAACGCACTTGGGCAAAAGTTTGAGCGTGTAAATTCACCAAAAGGCGTACAAGTGGGGCTGGCATACCCAACTTCACTAGACAGTTCCACAACCTTGCCCTTGGGACAAGGTCAAATGCAGACCTTAGGTCTACAAAAGCTGCATAAAGCATACCTTTACCTAAAATAACAGTCTTCCAGTAAAGAAGAATAAACCGAAAGGCCTGGTCTAGGGTACTCACATGGGACCGGAAGCCAGCCTGGAGTGGAGTATGGATGTTAAACTCACAAATCCAGTCCTGAATCCTGCCAAGAACAAGGCAAGCTGTAATTTTTTGAACCGCATCTATAAGGCTGATCGGCCGGTAGTTGGAAGGGACCGACCGATCGCCTTTCTTGTCAATTGGCAGGATTTCTGCCCCAAACCAGGACTCAGGGACCTTGGCACCAGAGGTTAGAGCATTTGCAAGTAGGACTATATAAGGGACCCAGAGATCCTGATCTTGCTGAAATAAGTCAGCTGGTATGCAATCCGGGCCTGGTGCCTTGCCCTTCGGTATGGATTGCAAGACATGTTTAACTTCACTACTCGTAAACTTGAGAGGGGAAGCCAGCGAGGGGCAAAAGATGTCAACCTGGGCACTGCTGTGGTTCCTAAATTGTTCCTCAAAATAGCAAACCCACTGATATTGGCCTACCAAAGCAGGGCTTGGGCGGTCTTCCTGGGAAGTACCCCATTTTAATAAATGCCAAAACTGTCGCATATTCCGCGGGTTACATGCTTCAGTTAATGATAGCCACCGTTCCTCATCCCAGTTGGTCTTGGCTTTGTGCTTGGCATCATTATAAGCCTTTCTACAAGACCTAATTTGGCTAATATTCTTTTGCTTAATTGCTTTAAACAGGTCCTTATGGGTCCGACGGCAATCCTCGTTAAACCAGGTTGTGGTTTTCAATTTCCCCCTCCTACCCTGCTTGGAGATAGACTTTACAAACAGCTTTTTCAGCTCCAAAAATAGACAGGTGTGAATGTTAGTTATTGATACATTGATTTCTTCCTGTGACTCACATTTAAAGATTTCTTCCAGGGAGTTAGCTACCAAAGATCTGATCTCCTTACGTGCCTCTACATTAACAGAGATTTTAGGCCAACGTACCCTTCTCATATTGTTACAAAGTACGACTTCATCCTGGACGACATTTGGCCTACAACTTTCTGACCCATGAAAGCTGTGGTCCCTAAGTTCCGCTATCAGCGGTTCATGATCGCTTTACGGGCGGGTCATAACCACCATATCCTCAACTGCAGACCACAGCTTAACATCGACTAAAATATAGTCAATGCGGCTGCTGTGTCTGCCATTGCTAAAGGTATGTCTACCCGTCCTGTCTGATCGCACTCTTCCATTTAGTGCTCGCAGGCCCTGATCCAGGCACAACCCTTTAATAAATGTAGCGGATTGTGTCCATTTCTCAATCTGGGGTAACTCAAGCTGCGGAATCCCCCAGGTCATATCTTCAGCCTCAGTGAGTGAGGCATCATCTGAGCTCAGGGGTTCAAAGCAGGAATTGAAGTCCCCCGTCACAACCGTAAGCCCTTCTGAAGTTGCACCTGATAGGAAATCATCCAAAAAGAGACCTTACCACCCTGGACGCCCCTAGCATAGATGTTAATCAAAAGAATATTAAGACCTTTAGAAGAGTTTACACTAACTATTAATATATCGGGGCTATCTATTGGAACCTCCTCCACTCTTACACCATCATACTGGCGTACCCAGGTGGTCAAACCTCCCATGGCACGTCCTCTGTGGCCTTTAATGGCTGGTTTGCTGAAGTTTAAATAGCCAACAAGGAACACCGGTGAGTGTGCCCAGGTTTCCTGGAATGACCATACATCACCTTGCTGTATAAAGTTCACCCAATCCGGGATACACATACGGGACTCAAGGCCAGCTATGTTCCAACTACCAAACTTGGTGACACTTAAGACCACCTGGTCAGTAGTTTTGGTCATAAGGTAAGAGGGTGTTGCATCCTGTGGTAGCGGATCTATATTATCATCAAAAGATCCCCTATAACTTGATGCATCCTGTAGGGGTACATCATCACTCCTTTTGTCTATTCTATATATTCCAGCCATACCATAAACTACCAACACAGGTTCCCAGCTACCGGTAAGGGACTCTCCATTAAGGCCTGTCACCTTTTCATCAACCACTGGAGTCACTGCTACCTGAACCTCGGCATTTACAGCCAATTTCGTACCCCACGCCCCGCCAAGAAGGTCAGACTTCCCAATTTCACAATCCAATGGCTTATCCTTTAATACTTCAACATAAGGAGGAACAATATCTGGGATTGAAAGGATACCCGTACAATCTAAGTTAGCCTCTATATCTGTAAGTGGAAGAGCAAGTCAATCATTATAGTCCAACCCTGAGAGGGGTTCATACAAATTAAACAACGGAATGTTCCAATTCTCGTTGTAATGGGTATAGTTAGTTTGATTGTTTGGTATGGGAAAGTGGCCAGAGTGGTGACAGCGGGAAGGAAGGGGAAGGGGGGTGATGGGATTATTAACAGGACGGGAACAAAGGGGCATACAATTTGCCAAATTCAGGGGGTGGGTGTTTCTACTTGATCTGGGGTGAACAGGGGATCTAAACAAAGCCTCTGGGTAAAAATAGCTTAGATTTCGTGTGGTAATACCTCCTTCCTTATTTCCTGAGTACCAGTCACTTATATGTGATACAACTCTGTGGTCTTTAAAATTAATAATTACAATGTCTCCATCTGTATCTTTCGGACGAAGACCCACCCAATTGCATCTTCTTACCGAGATAATGTCTCCATTTAAGTGAGCAGGGAGGTGTCTATTTGCTCTCAGCCAGAAGACGACTTTATTTTTCAGGTTTACATTATGTTCCAGGTTTACATTTGTGATCGGGGGGACACCGGTTAAAAGGATCACAAAATGTGCCGAATCAGGGGGTAAGTCCACTGTGTTTCTACGGTTTAGTGTTACTTTTTGGTTTGTGGTTTTTGTTTTGTCTGCCCCAGGGAACATAGTTGCCTTATTTGTAGGTGGAATTAATTTGTTTGGAGCCGTCACGGGCTTCTCTTTAACTGACTTGGGTGCTAACGTCGGTTTAGTTGATATTTGGGGAGCTTTAGTGTTGTTAGAAGTTATGTTTCCATTTATCTTTTGGAGTTTACTTGAGATCACAGTACGTACTAGACTGATCTTTCGGTTGGGACTGGACCTTGGAATTCGTTAAGAGGGGAATTGTAATTTGATTAGCTGAGGCTAAGAGGCTATCCATTTTTTCCCCCAGGATCCTAACTCTCTCCATTAATGGCAGCATATATGATTTTAAGAGTTTATCGAAGAGTTCAATATGCTCTTTTTTGAACATGAGTGGCATTTCTTCAGGGAGGGAAGATAAGAGGTGGGTACCTAATGGTACCTCCCTCACAGGAAGTTCAATTGGTTTGCTAATAGGATTAGCTAGAAGGGGAGAGGAGCCCTGATGATTTGGGGCTTTTCTTTTAACACCACCCTTTTTCCTTTTTTTCCTTGGCGGGGAACAATCAACCCTACATAGATTCATAGACTTAATTCCGGTATCACTCTTAGTATTTTGCGGAATTTGCTCAGTAGGAACTACGCTATCTATAGAGTGATTAGTAAGAGTTGAATGGAGTTGTGGGGCTATGGACGGGGCAACAGGGGTGTTTAGGTCAATAAGGCTATTGGAAGCAATAGGAGGGCTATTAATATTGCCTTCACTATTTATAGCAGAGTGGGCGGGAGATATGTTATGGGCGCGAAAAATACTAGGGATTTGGTCAGTGCTGAATAGATCAATATCTCTGTCCAGCCTACCAATACCGCCCAAATCTTGTGTGTTATTTAGGTCTGGAGGAGAAGTCATTGATTTTTTTTTTAGTTGTTCTATGGAGGGACGGCGCTCAGCACGTTTCTCCGCTAGTAGGATTTCTTTATCTATTTCCTTATTAGCCTTCTCAAAATATTTATCGAGAGGCCCTAGGATCGAGACTCCTACACGGGGAGGTAGTGAGCTAGACATAACTGAGGAAGACCCTGACATATGAGGTACCCCGGGAGCTGACTAACCAGAACACAGCAGTAGTACACGTTCGCAGCCCTGCTACTCTGCCCCTAGACTCTCCTCAGTAACAAAGTCCTCCAGCCGTCTGCAGCAAGCACACCAGTGTCCTCTTCCGCGCAGCGGGACCCACGAAGCGGGTTCCGCAAGTTGTTGTTTCTTACGAGGAAGGGCTGCAGAGGGGAACACTACAGGAGGCAATCCAGTTCACCAGTGACACGCAGGTCAGGTCAGAGTCACGGCACAAGGGCACAAGGGATCCCACCGGGTCAGCTGCTCCAAGGGGTTCTAAAAGTTTCCGATGCACGGGGGGCGGGGCTGGCAGGGAGAGCGGGCCAGGTGTAGCCTATTGGCCGAGCAGGGACTCCTGGGAGATGGAGTCCCTGCACACGTTCGCAGCCCTGCTACTCTGCCCCTAGACTCTCCCCAGTAACAAAGTCCTCCAGCCGTCTGCAGCAAGCACACCAGTGTCCTCTTCCGCGAAGCGTGTTCCGCAAGTTGTTGTTTCTTACGAGGAAGGGCTGCAGAGGGGAACACTACATGAGGCGATCCGGTTCACCAGTGACACGCAGGTCAGGGCAGAGTCACGGCACAAGGGCACAATGGATCCCACCGGGTCAGCTGCTCCAAGGGGTTCTAAAAGTTTCCGATGCACGGGGGCGGGGCTAGCAGGGAGAGCGGGCCAGGTGTAGCCTATTGGCCGGGCAGGGACTCCTGGGAGATGGAGTCCCCGCACACGCTCGCAGCCCTGCTACTCGGCCCCTAGACTCTCCCAGGTAACAAAGTCCTCCAGCCGTCTGCAGCAAGCACACCAGTGTCCTCTTCCGCAAGTTGTTGTTTCTTACGAGGAAGGGCTGCAGAGGGGAACACTACAGGAGGCAATCCAGTGCACCAGTGACACGCAGGTCAGGTCAGAGTCACGGCACAAGGGCACAAGGGATCCCACCGGGTCAGCTGCTCCAAGGGGTTCTAAAAGTTTCTGATGCACGGGGGCGGGGCTGGCAGGGAGAGCGGGCCAGGTGTAGCCTATTGGCCGAGCAGGGACTCCTGGGAGATGGAGTCCCCGCACACGTTCGCAGCCCTGCTACTCTGCCCCTAGACTCTCCCCAGTAACAAAGTCCTCCAGCCGTCTGCAGCAAGCACACCAGTGTCCTCTTCCGCGCAGCAGGACCCGCGAAGCGGGTTCCGCAAGTTGTTGTTTCTTACGAGGAAGGGCTGCAGAGGGGAACACTACAGGAGGCAATCCAGTTCACCAGTGACACGCAGGTCAGGTCAGAGTCACGGCACAAGGGCACAAGGGATCCCACCGGGTCAGCTGCTCCAAGGGGTTCTAAAAGTTTCCGATGCACGGGGGGCGGGGCTGGCAGGGAGAGCGAGCCAGGTGTAGCCTATTGGCAGAGCAGGGACTCGTGGGAGATGGAGTCCCCGCACACGTTCGCAGCCCTGCTACTCTGCCCCTAGACTCTCCCCAGTAACAAAGTCCTCCAGCCGTCTGCAGCAAGCACACCAGTGTCCTCTTCCGCGAAGCGGGTTCCGCAAGTTGTTTTTTCTTACGAGGAAGGGCTGCAGAGGGGAACACTACAGGAGGCAATCCAGTTCACCAGTGACACGCAGGTCAGGTCAGAGTCACGGCACAAGGGCACAATGGATCCCACCGGGTCAGCTGCTCCAAGGGGTTCTAAAAGTTTCCGATGCACGGGGGCGGGGCTAGCAGGGAGAGCGGGCCAGGTGTAGCCTATTGGCCGAGCAGGGACTCCTGGGAGATGGAGTCCCCGCACACGCTCGCAGCCCTGCTACTCTGCCCCTAGACTCTCCCCAGTAACAAAGTCCTCCAGCCGTCTGCAGCAAGCACACTAGTGTCCTCTTCCGCGCAGCGGGACCCGCGAAGCGGGTTCCACAAGTTGTTGTTTCTTACGAGGAAGGGCTGCAGAGGGGAACACTACAGGAGGCAATCCAGTTCACCAGTGACACGCAGGTCAGGTCAGAGTCACGGCACAAGGGCACAAGGGATCCCACCGGGTCAGCTGCTCCAAGGGGTTCTAAACGTTTCCGATGCACGGGGGGCGGGGCTAGCAGGGAGAGCGGGCCAGGTGTAGCCTATTGGCCGAGCAGGGACTCCTGGGAGATGGAGTCCCCGCACACGAACGCAGCCCTGCTACTCTGCCCCTAGACTCTCCCCAGTAACAAAGTCCTCCAGCCGTCTGCAGCAAGCACACCAGTGTCCTCCTCCGCGCAGCGGGACCCGCGAAGCGGGTTCCGCAAGTTGTTGTTTCTTACGAGGAAGGGCTGCAGAGGGGAACACTACAGGAGGCAATCCAGTTCACCAGTGACATGCAGGTCAGGTCGGAGTCACGGCACAAGAGCACAAGGGATCCCACCGGGTCAGCTGCTCCAAGGGGTTCTAAAAGTTTCCGATGCACGTCTTTTGATCATTAAGGAAGACACTTACATAAAAAGTGGGACCAGTTTCCTGTGCATACATGATGGCGCGGGGTAGGTATCCCACTTCCATTGGTTCTTCGTCTTTCTCTTTCTTTTTCCGGCAGAACCTTGCAATATACCCCCATTCCCCACACTCATAGCATTGTGGATTGGTCATAACGGGGGGTTCGACCTTCTGGGAGCGGGGCTTGAAAGGAGGTTCTGTTGGGGTCTTGGTCGTTTTCTTCTCTACTTTTACCGGGGCTTTAACAGTAGTTTTTTCACCTTCTCGAATGTTAGGGTGGTTTTGGGCTCTGGCATACCAGGTGGCCATTTCTATGGCATGCTCTAAAGTCAATCCTGCATGTTGTCTGACCCACCTTTGAGTCCCATACGGTAAGGCTTCAAGGAATTGTTCTAAGTATATCTTGCTCATCACATCGTCCATGGTCGAATCTTGTGGCTTTAGCCACCTGTCAGCTGCCTCTTTTAATTTATAAAATAAAGTTTTGGGTGTGTCAGTTGGCAACCCCTTTTCCTGGCGAAACCGCAATCTATGACTCTCGTCGTCAACCCCAAGCCTATCTAATATGATATGCTTTACATGTCCATAAGCTGCTGTACCATCCTTATTGGCCAGCTGGTAAGCCGCCTGGGCTTCTCCTGATAGAAGGGGAGCGAGATAAAAGGGCCATCTTTCACCGGGCCACGCACTGGCTCTAGCAGCCCTTTCAATGTTCAAGAAAAATGATACTGGATCATCTCCTGATACATATTTTTGTAAAGGTACGAATGCTCCTGGAGGGGCAGCGGCGCGTGATTGTGCCAAGGCTACCAAAAGCTGGTTGTAAAATGTAAATGCGACTCTATCATTGTCTGCTTGCTCGGTAGATTGTCCCACTGCCCATTCCAATTTGGCTTGTCCATCCTTCAGTTGTGTTAATAAGGTCTCCATCTTGTCAGACGTAAGTCTCCTATCTGGCTCGCCACTTGTAACCTTGTGGACATACAAGGAGGGAAGGAGCCACTAAATGGGTCTTTGCACAAGAGTTTTATTGGGTTTTCTGTACAAGAGAGAGTTTTCTACAGTTCCAGTTTTAGATACAGTTCCCAGGTACTGGCTATAACTTCCTGCTTTGGTTTCTTCGGGAGGTCATCTTGGCCGGTCCTCTCGGCGTGCCCGGTATATGCAGGAAAACAAAAGACAAACGCGGCAATTACTTCACTGCCTGGCTTTTAAACGATTATGGGGAAAAGGGAGTGAGGGTAGCTGAGGGTAGCTATCGGGTGTAAGAGAGAGCGAACCACCGTCACCAAAACAACTGCACAAGTATTGAGCCAACGTGCGGTGAAGTGAACAAAGCAACTGGTGTGACCTGGAGCCTCCCACTACCCGGTTCCCCCTTTCGTAAAGTTTAGAAGGTTACGGAAACGAGCCCGTACCTGCTTGAGCCACGCGTCTTCCTGTGCGTGGCTGGGTGGTGCATGGGACCGGTGGCCTCCTGGCTTCTCCCGCGGCTAGGTATCTCTCTCCCGCTCCGATGGTCCGTGGACGCCTGGCTCTGCTGCGGGTCCGCTGTCTCTCAGGTCCGGGTCGGCGTCCTCCACGCCTTCTTCTCGTCTGCTACTTCTGCGCGGCTTGCGATCTCCACGGCACCACAGCACCTCCGCGTCTTCCGGGTCCTCCTTTTCTTTGGCGTCATCGCTTGGGGATAGGCTGTTCTCCACTGACGTCAGAGAGGCGGATTCGCGGTCAAGGGACTCCAAACTTCCCTTAAAGGGCCCGGACCAATCCTGCAGGGAAGACGAGAAGTCTATCACGGGGAAGAAACCTGATGGGTTTGTGATCCGGTGACACAGTGGTACAATAGAGGCATATCATGGAATAAAAGGAGAAGTGGCAGGATGCGAAGCATGAGAGGGCAGCAAGGGGTATCAAACGGGGCAGGATGTAGGCGAGAGGACAGCAGCGAGCAGGGGGAGGAGGGAGGATCTCTATGGACCAGCACAGGCGGATGCCGCGGGCGGAGTGTCGGTATGGAGTGTGGGAGAGGTCGCAGAGGGAGAGGCATTCTGGGAGAGGAGATACGAAACAAGAGGGCCCCAGATATCACGCAGCCAATCGGCGTTAGTTCCCAAAATTCTGACAGAAGCGTCTGGCAACGCGCAGCATCTTCGAGCCAGGTGCTTGCCTTGGGTGCGGGCCTCCGACCCCAATGTTTAGCAACTCTGGGACATGCGAGAATGAGCAGCATAGCCGTGAGTCGGCGGGAGGCATCAGGGCAGTGCCTCACCAAGCCGAGTAGGCAGGTCAGTGGATCTGGCGAGATAGGCAAGGAGGTGATCTCTGTAATAATGGCGCATACTTCGCGCCAGTATGTAGAGACCAAGGGGCACAGCCAGGCAAGATGAGAGAAGTCCTCCGCAGGGGACGAGCACCGGAGACATCTATCAGTTGAGATAAGACCCATTTTGAATAACTGAGCGGGGGCGATACAGCCGGTGTAAATATTTGAAATGTATGAGGCGTAGGCGGTAGTTGGGAGATAAGCATTTGGTCGGGTTACAACAGTACAGCCAGTCCTCCTGAGAGAGATCGATGCCTTGGTCCTCGCTCCAGGCAATGCGGGCACGATCAGCAGATATTGAGGAGGCCACTAGCGTGGTGGCATAGGGCCTAGAGACCAGTTTACGACGAGAGGCGGAAGTGTATGTCAAGTCGAGGGCAGCCTTCGACAGCGGGGGCTGCGGGGACGTGGGGTGCAACTCTCGGCAGGACGCTCGAAATGGATAATAAAGCAGTGTGTCCAATGGGCCAGACTCGGCCGGTAGCGTAAAGAAATTGCCGTTGGGGTAGAGGTCAGATTAAGTGTCCAGACCCATGCCAGCCACGCGTTTAGCCATTCCGGCCATGAGCAGTGAGGGAAAAGTCGGGTGGTATGCGACAGGCATGGCACCGGCAGAGAGCAAGCTTGAGCCCGAATATTTCCTAAGACCGTCCCAAGCCTAGTGCAGGGTCTCCACTATGTTGATTCCTGCATGCAGTGGCTTGGCAGGGGCAAAGACCGCAGTCTGTAGGGGTAAGGGGGCCGCCAGGTCGGCTTAAACCACCATGTGAGGCTGGAATGGCATCGGATGCAACCAGAAGTGAAGAAAGCAAGTCATGGGAGCTAAGGGCGTATAACTTAAAGTCTGGGGCACCCAATCCGCCGCACGTGAGGGAAAGCGTGAGGATGTCATACGCGATTCTGGGCTGACGCCCTGCCCAGGCAAAGGGAGATGATGAGGGAACAGAGTGTGCGAAAGAAGTGAGCTGTGAGAGGAACAGGCACATTCAGAAACAAATGTAAACATTTTGGGAGCACTACCTTCTTAGTGAATGCAATGAGCTCCGCCAAGGATAGAGGTAGGCGCCGCCAAAGGGGTATCTTGGTCTCCAGCCAATTAACTGCCCAACTAAAGTTGGCTTTCCAGAGTTCATCCACACTCCAACTGAGCCAGATGCCCAGATATCTGGTGGGCCCTGATGCCCACACAAAAGGGTAGTCCGGGGTAAAGGGGATAGTGGCATCCATCAAAGGAAAAAGAATAGACTTACTCCACTTAACCTGGATGCCAGACAAACTCCTGAATCGCATCACCTCACGGACCATGGGGCAGAGGATCTTTTGAGGATGGCTGACATAGAGCGTGACATTGTTCGCGTACATGGAGATGACCAGGGCTCGGGCCACAAAGCCCAAGCCTCTCTGAATGTGATGCTGCCTGAGTCTGGCTGTGAGGGGCTCCATAGCATATGCGAGAGTGGGCACCCCTACCTAGTACCCCTCAAGATGCGAATGGGTTCTGATATCTGACCATTGATCCGGAGGCGAGCCGCCGGGAGGGTGTGGAGGAGATGGACTTTGCGCAGAAAAACCGAGCTAAAGCCAAGACGAGGGAGGAGATAAAAAAGGGAGGGCCATTCGAGAGTATCAAAGGCCTTGGTGGCGTCTAAAAGACGTAGAGCGTAGAGCGGGGTTGATCTGGTGAAGTACAGCAAATATCGTGCGGAGGTTATGCGATGTTGCTAGCCCGGGAATGAAACCGGACTGGTCCGGGCGAGCAATCATGGGCATGAGGGGCACGAGGAGGGAGGCCAAAAGCTTGGTGAAGATGTTGTTGTCAGTGTTGATGAGTGATAAGGGGCGATATGAGTCCAGAAGTTCAGGGGATTTGTCTGGTTTCAAGAGCAGTGTCAACAGTGCCTCGCAAAGTGAAGGAGGGAAGTGGCCTGACTCGAAGGAGTCATTATACATAGCGGCGAGATGCAGGATGAGGATGGGCACAAAGGCTTTATAGAAAGAAGCGGGCAGACCATCGGAACCGGGCGCCTTATCCCCGGGCAGACTATTGATGGCAGCTAGAATCTCTTCCTTAGAAAAAGGTTAATCGAGGTATTCCCGATGGCCATTGCTCAGTCAGAGGAACTCAAGAGTGTCGAAGTACTGGTCCAGGATGTCATGCGACAGGGTAATCCCAGCGGTGTAAAGTTGAGTATTAAAAGCGGTAACCCGTGAAATTACCTTGATGGGGGAGGTAGTGCGTTCCTGACCCCTGCCCTGCAGTGCTGTGATGTAGGAGGCGGCATGTGGCCATCGCAGGAGATTGGCTATGGTCTTACCGGGACGGTCACTCTTGCCGTAACAGCGCGCCCTAACTTCCCTACCCAAGAAGGAGAGCTCCCTGTCGGCCTCATGCTCGAATTCGGAGAGTTTACCTCGGAGCTGTGCAAGGGTGTCTGTATTGGGGCTGACAGAGTGCAAAGAGTTGAGGGCCTTGATTTCTCCCACTTGCCGCTCAAGAGTACCGCGAATAGAGCGTAGGACACCAGACTGCTTGGAGATACATCCGCCCCGAACCACCACCAAGAAACCCCCCCAAAGTGTGGATGGGGAATCCACTGAGCCGGCATTAAGTTCAAAATAGTTCTCTATTACAGTTTGAATCTCGGCGCAAAACACTGAATCGCATTGGGGTCAGGCACCAAGCAAACATACGCTTAGAGGCATGCGGGGGGAGCAAACTGAGGCTTACGGCTGCGTGGTCCAAAAGAATGCGCGCCAGCGCTGCAAGTGGTAATCCAAAGATCCAAGCGGGACCAGCAGCCTGAAAAGTTTGGGCATGGCGCCATGCATCCAACAGAGAATTATTGGCCAGGATAGAGAGCAATTGGGAGGTGGAGTGCGAGTGCAAAGCATGGGGCCCTGAGCGAACCAGGGTGGCTGAGGGTGTAATATTGAAATCCCCCCCATAGCGATGCAGCAGGGCCCAGGGAGGATACCTGCGCAAGGAAGTTGGGACATCGGAGTTAGGGCCATAAATCGCTGTGAGAATCAGGGGCTGGGCTAAGAGGGTACCAAGCAGGATGACGAAACGCCCCTCGGGATCGGCAATGACTTTAGTGGTGCGCGAGGGGAGCCCTCTGCGTAAAAGGATAGTCAACCCGCGTGAGTAGCAAGAATAGAAGGAGGAGTGGATTTCGTCCCAGTGTCGAGATTGGAGCCTGGAGGCAGTGGCGGGGAGTAAATGAGTTTCTTGAAGGAAACAAATGTCAACTTTATGGTGAATGAGTTGTTCATGTACATGGCGGCCTTCCGATGATCATTTAGGCCGCAAACATTCCAAATCCAGAGTGTGGTGGCCGTCATGAAGCTATGCCAGGAAGGTGAGTGCCGGATGAGGATGGATGCGAAGGGGAATCCTGAGATGCATAAAATATGATGTGCGGTACAGAGAGCAGTGCATCAAACAGCAAGGTGCAAATTAGGTCAGAAAACAAAACCAACAACAGGCCTCGGAAGAGAGGCAACATAACCCAGAGGACCCCCTCCCGACCACCCACACCAACCCCCCAATCAGGTTGAGAGACCAACCCCACCCACCCAGGGGACCCCCAACTGGGAAAGGTAGAAACCAAGCGAGAAAAAAGGGGAATCATCCCACAGAGACGTGGCTCAGTTCAGCGTATGCCCCTGCCACAAGGACAGGGTGGCCAAGCCGTGGGTAAAGGCGGACTATAGGTGAAGGAGAAGGAGAGCCGATATAACACCTCATGACCCGGGACCCACCGTATACACAAATAACAAATACAGTGCAAAAAAAGTCATTGCTGCGTAAAAGAGAGAGACAAATGTGGGGCTATGGAGTCAGGTGCAGTAAATGTCCCATCAGCAGAAAAGATCAGCCGGGCCCATGAGCTAAGGAGCATGAGGGCGACGAATGCGGGCCCGCGTGAGAGTAGTGGAGTAACAACAGGAACTAGGGCCAGGACGGGCAAGCTTGTGCCATACAGCGCAGGAGATCAGATTACATGAGCAAGGGTTGTTATCAGTCATTGTCACTGAGATCGCCAGCGGCGGCCACTTTGGAGCTCCTAGGGGTGGTGGAGCAGCGTGATTTGTACAGTTTTTTGGCGTAGGCCAAAGCCGCTTTTGGTTCCAGGAAAGTGTGGACCTGTGAGCCGTGTCTGACACGCAGCTTAGCCGGGTATGCCAGAAAGTAGGAAATGACGTGTTTTTGCAGCAGACGTTTGGCCAGGAGAAATTCACGGCGGGCAGCCTGAACCGCCATTGTATAATCAGGGTGGAAGGATATTAAGCTCCCCTGATGGTGAATTATCCCCTTCTCCCTGGCAGCACGGAGGACTGCATCCTGGTCTCGGAAGTTCAATAGTTTGGCAATGATAGGTCGGGCGGGAAGACCAGGAGCAGGCCGGAGTCCCAAAGAGTGATGGGCACGCTCGACGATGAATACCGGGGAAAGAACCTCTCCAAATAAGTCGCAAATCAACTGTTCAACAAAATCTTTCCATTTTGGCTATGTTGGAGGATTCGGGCACGCCCGTGATATGGAGACTGCTTCTGCGGGAGCGCCTCTAAATCCTCATTCTTATTTTTTAATGAGTTCCAAGACTTTGTCCATCTGTAGGAGTGTGTGGTGATCCCAGGCAGCAGCATCCTCTGTGTCAGACACCCTCGCCTCAACCTGGGTTAATCACGCATCGTGAGAGTTCACCCGGGCCTTGACGGTGTCCAGACGGGCAGAGAGCTGGTCAAGCTGGTCGGCGATGCCGGTAACCATGGATTTCACATCCAGCAGCATGGCCTTGAGATCGTCCTCATGGGTAAAGCCATTTTCAGGCTGAGTAGCGGGCTCGCCAGCATCCATGACTGCTCCCTCCTGTCGTGACGATTTGTGTTGGTCAAACACCAGCTTCGGTAGCTTGGGATCAGACAGCCCCATAGTCGGGCACTAGTGCACCCCACAAGCCAGGGGCCAGGGAGCAGAGGAGCAGTGTGTGAGGAGGCTGGGGCTGACGAGAGGCAGAGATGAAGAATGGGTGCTAAAGGAGGTGGTGGCCATCAGGCACAAAGGGCAGACCGGAGCGGGTGAGGTGTAATGCAGCTAGCCAAGCCGACCAGGAGGATCCCAGCACCAGACGAGCAGGAGAGCCCAGTGGGGAGGGAGCAGGCAGTCCGGATCAAGAGGGTGGGCTGGAGCTGGTGCATTAGCGGTGTGCGTCCACGAGGCCTTATGGAGAAAAGCAGGCCGAGTCGGAGATGGGAGACCTGGGGGGAGGAGATGTGCCAGTGAGTGAGCACCGGCCCCAGGTAGAAGGCTCTGCGCCAGGTCCATGCCATTCAAGTGGCACCCTGGTGAAGGAGGTGGTGGACAGAAGGCAAGAGGAGGTACCTTCCTCTGCAGATGAACAGCCACTGTTAGCCTGGGAGGCGGGCTTGCAGGCCAGAAAGTCCGGGGGGCAGAGAAGAAGACTAGAGTGCCAGCACCGGCAGCCCACCATGGAGCCAAGCTCTGCGGGGGGTCGCCCAGACAGGGTAGAAGCAGGCGAGTGTCGGGCCCTTTGGTGCAGGGGGCAAGGTCTGTATAGGAGAGTGGATGGGGGAACCAGGCTGCGCCGGGCCGTGCAGGCAGCACGGGAGGCACAGGGCACAAGAGCACAGCAGCGGGCAGGCAGGAAGTGATGGTGCAGACCCCGACTCCGGCGGCCAGGAGCCAAGAGGGATAACCGGGAGCTTGCGCCCTCAGGGGCTCGGAGCAGCGGGGAGTCGTGGGGGGTGCGCCGCCTGCACCGTGAGGCCCAGAGCGAGCAGGCCGAAGCAGCGGGTGCCAGGAGGAGGAGAGTGGTGCACATGTGAAGCGTAGGCCCAGGCCCGGCGGTACGGCTCACACGCCCCCTACCCCGCCACAAGGCACCCGCACGGAAGGTGACTCACTGGGTCCGGAGGAGCAGGGTCGCAGGGCAGCTCCGGTGAGGTGTACTGGCCCGCAGGAGTCCACACAGGCAGGACAACGGGTCGGCGCCGCCGCCACAGCTCAGGCCGCATGCCAGCAGGGAGGCCCAGACGCCTCAGCAACAGATCTCAGTGTGCCGGCACAGACGGGGGCCCAAGAAGGCAGCAATTGATGCCCCAGAGTAAAACGAGTCTGTATGTCACGGCGTCGGAAGGCAGCACCTAGGTAGTCCGTGGGATTTTATCGGATTATCGGCTTGGCCGGCAGAGCCCACTCAGAGTGCGGCCATCTTGCAGCCGGCTAAGCCAAGCCCCCCCACGTCAATTAAGGATTTTTGTATGGTCAGAGATCAAGTCACGTGAAAATCCCCAGAGACAAGCATCAGGATTTAGAGCAAGCTTTTGGCTTTATACAAAATATTTCAGAATAAGTAAGTAAAGAAATTTTTACATAGTAAAATCAAAAATATATCCTTGCTCTGACTATTGACCATAGGTTTTCGGGTGTCAGTAGGAGAGGAAGAATTTTCTTTAACACTATGACTGTAAAAATACAAGTAGTTGTAATACCGCACTCCTGCATACCTAAAGGCCAACAGTAGCCTAGAGTAAAACATTGGCCAGAATGAAAGAATGAATGATTACACCACCAGTTTGAGGATAATAAAAGGAAATGGCAAAGTTAGAGGTCCAGACTGGGGACTTGACATATGTTTTCATAAGTTAAATTTGATCAGAGTGGGGTTTAAGATCATTGGCATTGCATACTAGTGTAGCTGACCCTTACAGAAGTCAATAATTGCAAAGATGACAGACAGAATTTTCATTGAAATAGTCCATTTTTTTCAATGTTTTATTTTGCAGAGATCAATTACAATCTACAAATAATCTAAGACAGCTCAAGCACCGCCAAAATAGCATTCCGATTAAAAATGCAGTTGGGAAACCATTAGTTGTGTGAGAGTATAACTGCTGTGACTCAGGAGAAGCTTTTGAGGGGGTAGTGGCGGTAGCGGGGAAGCTTTGCATTTTCTAATGAGGGAGAAAAAATGTATAGATAAAAGAAAAATACACAATAAATACCACACCATATCTCAGCATTTTAGGGTCATTACTTCTTGCCTCCATTAAACTGTTTCCAGATATGTGGCTAATTTCATTAATATTTTATTATTAATTGTATTTTATTTAATTTGGATAGATTTTATTAATGTTAAAATTAATTGTCTTGGGGGCGTGGTTTTAGCACCAACCAAGATGCCTGGGTCTTGCTGAGCTCGGGCAGGCATGGAAAGCTTCCTACCGCTTGAAACCGCTCCGAAGCTTACCTGATGTAGGAGACAATGATGCGTCTCCTCCGGAATGCCTGGTGAGTCGTTGTAGCTCTTCAATGTTTCGCGGCTGGCCCAGAGGATTTTGCCTCACAACATGAAGTTGCACCTGCCATTTTGAGAGGCGGTGAGCATGTTTCCTTGCTAACTGCTGCAGTTTGGAACTCACACGCTCCTTAATTAATCACACTGCCACATTTTATTAAAGGAATGCACTTAACTTTCAATGCTGCCATATTTCCTTTTGCTTATAATTGGAAATAATTGGTAAGCACTTCGCAATCTTCTCTCTATACACCAAAATGTTATTTCTCCTCAGAATTTCCCTTTCATCTGCTCAGCTGGCCTCCTGAATCTATTAATGGCCGACAATTCTAAGTGTGTGATAGTATCAAATGCTCCCATACTCTCAACGTATTTTTCTGAGCTTTTCTTTATGATTCTTAGTACTCTGGAATGCTGACTTCTTTAAATGAAAGGAATAGCTTTTTACACAGGGGGATGGTTGCTATTACTTTTAAAATGTTTGCTTTTCATGATTTATTACTCTTCAGTGTTTATATGTGAGGCTTTTCATACACGATTTGTGCCTCCAGTGTGCTCTACTTTATTTCCTGCCACACGTGCTTGTGGGAAATGTATAACTGGCTGGAATTTTCCCTTTTTTTGCCCCTTTTCTTTTATATGGGAAAAACAAGAAACCTTAAACTTTCTGGTACCCACAATAACATTATACTTTCAGAGTGTGATTCTACTTATAACAATATGGATGATACTACTTCTCAGAAACTATACTCACAATTAGGCACCATCCCGAAAACTTCTTCATTAGGTAAAATGGATATGATCCTTCAAGAAATTCACGTAATGAAACCCTTCATGAAAGAAACTACCAAGGCGTTGCAACATTTAGATGACAAATGATGTTCTTTGGAGTCACAAATTTTACTGGTAGAGCAAAAAACAATTTGTTTTCAACTTGTAGACACGCAAATTTTTCATCTTGAGACGGAGCTTTCTATTCTGAAAAAGCACACAGAGGATCTTGATAACCGAAATATCAGGAATAACCTCCGCATGTATGGACTTTCTGAAAACACTGAGGGCTCTGATACGACCTTCTACTTTCAATCTTTTGTCCCAAAACTTCTTGATATGTCTACAACCATTCCCTATAACCTACTAAGGCTCATAAGCTTGGTGCCAGAGTTTCTGCAAAGCCACAATGAGTTATTTTGTTCTTCTTGCGGTATACAAGCCTTTTACAAGTATTGTCTGCTGTCAAAACTAAAAAACTAAATATCTGGGCTGGCCACAGACTATTTTTCTCCCAGGATGTAGCTAAAGTTACAACAGATTGAGAGCCATAAACGCTAGATTTGGCCTTATTCATCCCTGCTTGTTTAAGGTGATGTACAAGGAAAACACAAACACTCATGAGAAGCCTGCCACACTTAATCAATTTCTTCAGCAGCATAGAGGAGAAGATATGGACACTTCAAAAATTACTTGAACATTAACTTGCTCTCTCGCCTGTTTTCTTTTTTAATTAACTAAGTTATTGGTTTCTCTTTTGTCTTACTGTTACGATATTTTATCCTTAATGTCTCTTTTCTTAAGAGAAAGGTATTTGTCTTTATATCTTGCTCCCTTGAGGTCTCACTTGTATGTGATGTCTTCATCCAATTCAAAGTTAGTGTCCTTGCTATCTGTTGTATCTTGACTCTAATGTTTTTCTTGCCCTGCCAATAGAATCTTGGTGTAATGATATAATATGGAATGTTGGGTGTCAAATAGTTGGCTGGGCTGAGCAGCATGCTGGCTGCTCCTAGTGGGGTCTTGATATGGTCTTGATCTGGACTTAACTTAATCTTCTTGTGATCTTGTAACATTCCTGAATAAACCTCTCTGAACCTCCTCTACCTGTGTGAACCTGATCACTACAAGTTTTGGCGACAAGGATGGGATTAAGACCCATAAAAACCATAGAAAGAAGAGAGCAACCGAAAAGGATAAAATAAGCAAAGAAGAGAGGAAAACCAAAACATTAGAACCATCCTCCTTTCTATACACAAAAGCAAAGGAAACAGTTGTTAGAGCGCCTACGCGCCGTGAGCCACCAGGCGTGATGCTGGGAGCGTGCCGCCATCTTGGGATTGATTTTGCAAGCGCATGTGCAATGGTTCAGTGTTCTGCCAGCCGCGTTTTCAATAAAGTTTCTCACTTCTTCAAAGACATTGAAATCATCGTGGTCAATACCTCATGGTAATCCGGAGATATTGTGTTGCTACAACCACTTTGGATCCTTTTTCATTTATCTTCATGGGAAAGTCCTTCAAGGAAATGATCTTGTGAACCTCTACTTCCCGGATGCACTATGTGCCAGAGTACGATCTTTTTTGACTGCAGGTACATCGCATGGAGGTCACTCACCGTTATCTGGATGTGTGAGCCAACCAAAGTGTGCTGTATATTTCTCACAAGGAACAAATCTACAAAAATCTGTGCATGTGCTGTCCTGTTCTCATGTAGCTACATCTACTGGAATTGTGTACAAGCAAAGTAAGGAGATACAGCCTTTCAACTGTCTACTGTCACTGTTATCTGGATGTGTGCTCCAGCCAAAGTGTCCTGTATCTTTCTCACTTGGCACAAATCTACAAAAACTGTGTTTTCAAGGAAAATTGGCCGTCAAGAGTTCATTGTTTGTATGATATATATTTATGGTGTTTTCTGATACTATCTTCAAAATGTGTTGGGTTTGTATTTGTACTGTGCTCCCACTATCCCTTACATGAGGGTTGTCCCTATACTGTTTTTTCTTTTGGTTTCAATTGCTCATGGACCCTAGGTATTCACCCTGTTGGAACAGACCGTCAGGGTACACAATGTCAAGAGCCCATTGTTTTTCAGGCTTGTTTTTAGTGTCCTTACACCGGTTGCTTTCTGAAGCTCAGTTGATTAGTTGCTCACCGGTGTTATGAACTGCTTAGTACATCTCTTTTCAAATTGGTCATGGACCCTAGGTTTACATCATGTAGGTACACGCTATCATGATACATGCCGTCAAGAGTCCATTGTTTTGTTTTTCACTGTCTCATTCATGCTTTACGTTTCCTCACATGGAAATTGCAGTGGGTATTACTCCCATCTGCTCATTGTACATTCCTACACGTCTCACATGTGCACAACTTTATTCTGTCTTCCTCCAGGGAGCCATGCAAGGGTTTTAGTCCTTTGTGCATTATTATATGGGTCCCTACCCATATCTGTTTGTTGACATCACTCAACCTCTCTTAGTTTTCACAATGGGGAGGAGGTGTGGCGTCGTGGCTAGGGCGACTGACTCCGGAATCTGGGGATCACGGTTTGATCCCCGGCACCGGCGGCAGATTAGCCCAGCACCATGTGACTCTGGGTAATAGCTTGCTTAATCTTCTCGAAGGACCCCAGCGCCTAGAGACCCTTACGGCTGATTGTGCGCTTTACACATGTGGATTATTATTAATGTCAATATTACAAAGACTATTGTTTCTACTGGTCTTAGGGCCAGATGTAGGTAGCCCTTTACCGGTCGGTAACGGCCGAAAATCGGTATTTTCGGCCGTTACCGACCGGTATTGAGCATTTGGGATGTAGGAAAGCGAAAATCGTCCGAATCAGTAAATTTACCGAATCTGTAAAGTTACCGAATCGGTAAAATACCGAATCGGATAATTTACCGAATCGGTAAATTTACCGAATCGCAACGGTTTGCGATTCGGTAAATTTACCGAATCAGTAAATTTACCGAATCGGTAAAGTTACCAATTCGGTAAAATACCGAATCGGTAAATAAGAAGTGGTAAAAATGAATATTGAGATGTAGGGAAGCTCTTAAATACCGAATTTGCTTGAAATTCGGTATTTAAGAGTCGTATTTACCATGGATTGAAATCAGGTGGTAACCAGGTGCAGCCTATAAAAAAGGACCCAAAATGCAATTCTTCTTGCACAATGGCGGCATTTTATGTCATTGCAAGACGGCTACGCTACAGGAGGAAGGAGAGAGGGAATGGCAGAGAGAGGAGAAGGTCTATAGACAGAGGATCACCTTGTTCATGCTCACAGAGGCAGAGATACTCCAGAGGTACAGGTTGGCCCCAGACACCATCTTGGACCTCATCAGGGACCTCCAACCACTGTTGGAACACACTACCCCAAGGGCACACGCTATTCCACCCCACGTGCAGGTGCTGTGCAGCCTACACCTGCTTGCGTCTGGGAGCTACCAGAGCATGGTTGCTGCGGTAGGTGAGGTGACCCAGAGCAGCCTGTCAAGGTTTTTCCACAACTTCCTGGACGCCATGTTACAAAGGATGGAGCATTACATTTCTTTTCCTGCAACCCATGCTGAACTGGTCCAAACAAAATCTGGCTTTTACCAGATGGCTCGATTCCCCAACATAATTGGCTGCATAGATGGTACGCACATTCCCATTTGTCGGCGCTGCTGCCACCGAATATATCTACAGGAATAGGAAGTCCACCCACACCATCAATGTGCAGGTGATTTGCAATGCAAAGTGCGCCATCACTGACCTTGTTACAAGGGACTTATTCGGAAAAATAGTCAGTCTAAGTTATGAGTTGTACATATGTAACACACTCAAATGTATCCACAGGATATCAATCTTAGTACAAAATCGAAATCAATCAATGGAAGGTAAACAGAGAGCACACAGAGAAGGAAAATATATTCAGAAAAATTTATATTTACTTGAGGAACTTAAAGTTGGGGAGATAAATACAGAAAAGTGAATTCAAGCAATAGTTATGAACAGAGATAAACAATTATTACTCTACAGTTCACAACCAAAAAACATCAACTCCATTTAGATATGACAAACAACCAAAAATAATTAATAAAGAATGGTCGTGAGTTTGTGCCAATGCAGATGATGTAGATGTCGACGTTTCGGTCTAAAGGGTTGTCATCATGTAGACCATCATCAGGACAGAATATTTCAATGCTGAAAAGACTCCCTACATTTAAAACAACGAATTGAAATTACATACAGAAAATGATAAAATCACTCAAGTCGAATGAACATTCAAAAAGATTAAAAAACTCCATGTGTCAAATTATAACTCTATGTCTAATCAATACCAAACAATTACCCCTTCCTGGTAATGCTTGGAAAGCAATCATTAGACAGAAAATACTAACTGAGACTCAATTCGTTTTCATCAAGTATCATAACAGATAACAAGATGCTTCCTATAAAAGTATCTTTTTAAGAAAGACAAAGGTTATTTCATCTTTTGAAAACATAATTAACCACAAAATAAAATATTTACATTTTCACAACATTTTGAAAAAACAATGGGAAAAGAGAAAAGCTTCCAGAATTAATCCCATTGGATCTTCGTTTCATCATACTATCACAACAAATGATCAAAGATTGATTTGTCACCTGAAATTTCTGAAAAGAGCGGTGTTGGGATGGCAGTGAACGGCAATGGATGTAGAGCACAGTGTCAACTACGATGAAGACTGAAAGGATACAGGTTTCTATTAGTTCAGAACATCTAAAATAGAAATGCCGATGAGATAGCCTAATCTCTCTGCTGTGTTGGAGTGGCCTACCTTAAATGTGGATTAATGGGGCCACATCAGTTGGCCGAATCTCGAGTAGAAGATACTTCAATATCGTAACCAATTCGTTCTGCAAGAAATATACATATTTTTATTTTCATCTGAACCCTCATCTCTGTTTATCAGTATCAGTCTAGCCAAACGAATCCAACATATATTCTAGTTTGATTAATGCATGGTAACGACCACATATAAAGCAAGGTGGTTACATATTGTTATCGTGTCACTGCTGTCGTGCCGCAAACTAACTTTGTCCAAACCAGAGAAGCTAGAACACGATAGGGAACGATATTAAAACATACAGACTAAAATGTGGTCAGTAGCGATGTTGAACGCCTCATTTACACATACCGATTTGTCAACATCAGTTGATTAATGTTAACGCGAAGGGCAGCCCATCATATTGATGGCTTCGAGTTCTGAGAGAAACAGAACAAGTGCGGAGACACAGCACGGGAAGAGGCTTGCAAAGAACACTTACTTGTTCAAAAAATCTCTCGAGTAGCGTCTAACGTCTGCTTGCAGGTTCATCAGAAACGACGAGTGTCGCGGTGTTTGCAATTTAAACCTGACGAAACGGAAGTGAAGTAGTTCATGATTAAGCGACAAGGAACTTATTACTAAACCGGATGTAAACAGTGGAAGCTGCCATGTTGAGTGAGGATCTTAAATGTATCTCTTTGTAAGTGTCCCCTAGACTGATTATTGAAAAAGGGGGATCGTGTGTCAGATTCGAGTGCCAATTAACATCGACATATTTACGAAATTTCAAATGACAAAGCAACTGATCCTATTTTAAAATTAGATACAGAATAAAATCATGAACAAAATTGAACATGCAAAGCAGAAAGAATGGTGTTTAAAGTGGACATACAGGAATATATCTATTAAGCTGAAAAAAGCAATAAAGTTATTGAATCTAGATGCAGAAATGACTATTTCAGTTAGGCAAGACAGGCCAAAGCATGCCATTCTGTACAAGAATTCAGACAAAATTTAATTGAATCTGCCTAGCAGATCTAGCGTTGTTCTTTCAATGTTAACAAATGGTCAACATTGGGTTGTCTGATCGTAGGTTTGATAACCTCTACCACCCACCAGTGTAGCTCACTTTCACTGTGTTTCTTGGCGGAATAGTGGTCTACTAGAGGGGCATTCTCGGTGTTGCAACGAATTCTAGATTGATGTTGAAGAATTCTTTTTTTGATCAGGTGTGTTGTCTTGCCAAAGTACTTGAGTCCACAGGGACATTCAATGCAGTAAACAACGTTAGTTGTATTACAGTTTGAAAAGTTCTTTAACACGAAGACTCTGTTGTTTATGCTGAATTGTTTGATGTTAGCCGTAGTTGCACAGGCTGTACAATGGTTGCATTTGTAATGACCTTGTATTAGACTTAGCTGTCTCATGTTGTTGGCTAGATGGGTTTCTTTATTCTTGTAAGCATGCACTAGCCTATCCCTCAAATTCCTGCCTCTTTTAAAGGCAAACATCGGTTTCTCAACCAGTTCCGGTAGGTCTGAGAGAAGAGACCAATGTTTCGAGATCAACTTCTTGATGGAATTACTGGATGTGCCGAAAGTGGTGACGCACACAAGTTTGGGTTCTGTTGTTTTAACCTTAACTTGTAGAAGAGACTCGCGGTCATTGTACCAAGCCCGTTTTAATGAGCGTTTAAGTAATCGATTTGGGTACCGTCGTGCGAGTAATTTCAATTTAAGTTGTTGTGCTTCTCTAAAGTAGTCTACTCGCCTGAAACAATTTCTACGCAAGCGTAGAAATTGTCCAAAGGGTAACCCATTGCGTAGGGCTTGATGGTGACAGCTACTGTACTTCAGAAGAGTATTTTTGGCGGTAGGTTTAGTGAACAGAGTGGTGTATAGGGTTTTGTCCTCATTGACTATGATGGAGATGTCTAGGAAGTCAATACTGAGATTATTAGAAACCATTGTAAATTGGAGATTGGTGTTCCTGGAATTGATCCATTCATGGAAATTAGTTAGTTCTTCAGAGTTGCCATGCCAGATGAAAAAAATTTCATCTATGTAATGCAGCCAACATCGAAGATGGGCTGCGAAAGGGTTGTTGATATTATAGATGAACTTATTTTCAAAGTCGGACACATAGATGTTGGCTATGTCGGGTGCAAAAACTGCGCCCATGGCGACTCCTTTCAATTGTTGGTAAAAAGTTCTGTCATGAATGAAAAAATTCTCACACAGAGGGACACGCAGACAATCAATAATGTAAACTAATGGAACTCTGTGAGGTCTTGGTCTATTTTCAAGTAATGTTAGCAGAATGGTTAAAACATCCTCCTGTGGAATGTTAGTGTATAAACTTTCGATGTCCATAGACACCAAAAGTTCTTTTTCACTGTCAAATGGGATGTTTTCCACAGTGTTGATCACTGCCATAGTGTCCCTGATGTAATTTATATTTTCTGTAGCAAAAGGACGGATAAAAAAGTCTGCATACTGTGCCAGGGGTTTTAAGATGGAATTACACCCTGACACAGTAGGACGTCCTGGGGGACAAGTTTGATGTTTATGAATTTTAGGCAGTATGTAAATTGCTGGGACTGTAGGCGCCTTGTTGATAAGAAAAGCAGCCTCTTTTTCACTTAACCAACCACCATTCATGCCAGCCATTGATAAGTCCTTGATTTTTTAAGCCAGTTACATCTACAGATGGAATATTGTTCTTATTAGCAAAAAAATTCTTAAGGCGAATTGCTCTGAAGAATTTGTATAGTTCTAGCTTTGTAGAAAATAATTCATTCTTATGTGTTGGAACAAAAGAAAAACCTTGTGAGAGAACGGATATTTCAGTAGCAGTTAAAGTATGTTTGGAAAGATTGAAAATTGGTAAACTTACATTGTCTTCTACCATTCGTAGTATTGGTTCCTCGTGCGTCGGAACCCTGGGGTATAGTTGTTGTGGCCCATCCCCTGCGAGGTTGTTTCTGTTGACCACGAGATGGTGGGCCTTGTCCCCTCTGGCCCTGTCCTAAAAAAGGCTGTCTTGAAGTAGATGGTTGTTCCTGCCCTGCTCTTTGTTGATAGTCTGAGCCCCTTTCGTTGTCAGAATCAGAGTCTGTCCCTGAAAAGGTAATCCTCTTCTGTGGACCACGGAAAGGACCTTGTTGGTACCCTTGGGGTTGGTAAACATCTTTGTTAAGATACAGGTAAGTCCTTTCTTTGTTATATCTCTTGATATATAGTTGAAGTTTGGTGGTCTTCTTTTGAGAATTAAACGTTTCGAGGTCTTTGATGGTGAGAGCTATTTTATCCAGTAAGGCTTTAGCATTAACAATGTTGGAATCAGAGTTGATTTTTAGTTCTAATGCTTCAATATCTTTCACAAGACTTTTGATGCGTTTAAGGGCCGTCTCAATGCTCAGCACCATCCAGGTGCGTGAGCATTTGTTTGAGGTGAAGCTGAAATGTAGCTTGAAATCGTTGTCTTCGGTGAAAATGATTGGAATATTCCTGATCTGTAAGCCTGTGGGAATTATATTGGCATTCAAGCAATCCGTAAGAAACTTGGCATGCAATTCAGTGCGTACCAATTTCTTTCGTAGTCTCTCCAGCTGATTCAGATCAGAATCGCAAGGTAAAGGGACAGCTGGCCCTTTAGTGCCCAAAAGTGAGGGTCCAGAAGACATTTTCTAAATATATTCGTCTGTGTAAGAAAGAGTCTCGACTTCAGACATGTAAGTAGCCGAGTTTTAAAGTACTAAGAGAATGGAGAAGGAAAGTCTCTCTAATGGAAAACCACTTAAAAAAGTGACCCACAGCAGATAAGGATCTGCACGTGTAACGTGTTATAGGAAGGGGAAACCCAATCAACCCTTATAGGCTTGGGCACTGTATAGTTAAGGTCAAGGTATGCTACAAGGGATTATTCGGAAAAATAGTCAGTCTAAGTTATGAGTTGTACATATGTAACACACTCAAATGTATCCACAGGATATCAATCTTAGTACATAATCGAAATCAATCAATGGAAGGTAAACAGAGAGCACACAGAGAAGGAAATTTCTGAAAAGAGCCGTGTTGGGATGGCAGTGAACGGCAATGGATGTAGAGCACAGTGTCAACTACGATGAAGACTGAAAGGATACAGGTTTCTATTAGTTCAGAACAACTAAAATAGAAACGCCGATGAGATAGCCTAATCTCTCTGCTGTGTTGGAGTGGCCTACCTTAAATGTGGATTAATGGGGCCACATCAGTTGGCCGAATCTCGAGTAGAAGATACTTCAATATCGTAACCAATTCGTTCTGCAAGAAATATACATATTTTTATTTTCATCTGAACCCTCATCTCTGTTTATCAGTATCAGTCTAGCCAAACGAATCCGACATATATTCTAGTTTGATTAATGTATGGTATCGACCACATATAAAGCAAGGCGGTTACATATTGTTATCGTGTCACTGCTGTCGTGCCGCAAACTAACTTTGTCCAAACCAGAGAAGGTAGAACACGATAGGGAACGATATTAAAACATACAGACTAAAATGTGGTCAGGAGCGATGTTGAACGCCTCATTTACACATACCGATTTGTCAACATAAGTTGAATAATGTTAACGCGAAGGGCAGCCCATCATATTGATGGCGAGTTCTGAGAGAAACAGAACAAGTGCGGAGACCGTGAGTCTCTTCTACAAGTTAAGGTTAAAACAACAGAACCCAAACTTGTGTGCGTCACCACTTTCGGCACATCCAGTAATTCCATCAAGAAGTTGATCTCGAAACATTGGTCTCTTCTCTCAGACCTACCAGAACTGGTTGAGAAACCGATGTTTGCCTTTAAAAGAGGCAGGAATTTGAGGGATAGGCTAGTGCATGCTTACAAGAATAAAGAAACCCATCTAGTCAACAACATGAGACAGCTAAGTCCAATACAAGGTCATTACAAATGCAACCATTGTACAGCCTGTGCTACTACGGCTAACATTAAACAATTCAGCATAAACAACAGAGTCTTCGTGTTAAAGAACTTTTCAAACTGTATTACAACTAACATTGTTTACTGCATTGAATGTCCCTGTGGACTCAAGTGCTTTGGCAAGACAACACAGCCGATCAAAAAAAGAATTCTTCAACATCAATCTAGAATTCGTTGCAACACCGAGAATGCCCCTCTATTAGACCACTATTACGCCAAGAAACACAGTGAAAGTGAGCTACACTGGTGGGTGGTAGAGGTTGTCAAACCTACGATCAGACAACCCAATGTTGACCATTTGTTAACATTGAAAGAACAACGCTGGATCTGCTTGGCAGATTCAGTTAAATTTGGTCTGAATTCTTGTACAGAATGGCATGCTTTGGCCTGTCTTGCCTAACTGAAATAGTCATTTCTGCATCTAGATTCAATAACTTTATTGATTTTTTCAGCTTAATAGATATATTCCTGTATGTCCACTTTAAACACCATTCTTTCTGCTTTGCATGTTCAATTTTGTTCATGATTTTATTCTGTATCTAATTTTAAAATAGGATCAGTTGCTTTGTCATTTGAAATTTCGTAAATATGTCGATGTTAATTGGCACTCGAATCTGACACACAATCCCCCTTTTTCAATAATCAGTCTAGGGGACACTTACAAAGAGATACATTTAAGATCCTCACTCAACATGGCAGCTTCCACTGTTTACATCCGGTTTAGTAATAAGTTCCGTGTCGCTTAATCATGAACTACTTCACTTCCGGTGCGTCAGGTTTAAATTGCAAACACCGCAACACTCGTAGTTTCTGATGAACCTGCAAGCAGACGTTAGACGCTACTCGAGCGATTTTTTGAACAAGTAAGTGTTCTTTGCAAGCCTCTTCCCGTGCTGTGTCTCCGCACTTGTTCTGTTTCTCTCAGAACTCGAAGCCAACAATATGATGGGCTGCCCTTCGCGTTAACATTAATCAACTGATGTTGACAAATCGGTATGTGTAAATAAGGCGTTCAACATCGCTCCTGACCACATTTTAGTCTGTATGTTTTAATATCGTTCCCTATCGTGTTCTAGCTTCTCTGGTTTGGACAAAGTTAGTTTGCGGCACGACAGCAGTGACACGATAACAATATGTAACCGCCTTGCTTTATATGTGGTTGTTACCATACATTAATCAAACTAGAATATATGTCGGATTCGTTTGGCTAGACTGATACTGATAAACAGAGATGAGGGTTCAGATGAAAATAAAAATATGTATATTTTTTGCAGAACGAATTGGTTACGATATTGAAGTATCTTCTACTCGAGATTCGGCCAACTGATGTAGCCCCATTAATCCACATTTAAGGTAGGCCACTTCAACACAGCAGAGAGATTAGGCTATCTCATCGGCATTTCTATTTTAGATGTTCTGAACTAATGGAAACCTGTATCCTTTCAGTCTTCATCGTAGTTGACACTGTGCTCTACATCCATTGCCGTTCACTGCCATCCCAACACGGCTCTTTTCAGAAATTTCAGGTGACAAATCAATCTTTGATCATTTGTTGTGATAGTATGATGAAACGAAGATCCAATGGGATTAATCCTGGAAGCTTTTCTCTTTTCCCATTGTTTTTTCAAAATGTTGTGAAAATGTAAATATTTTATTTTGTGGTTAATTATGTTTTCAAAAGATGAAATAACCTTTGTCTTTCTTAAAAAGATACTTTTATTGGAAGCATCTTGTCATCTGTTATGATACTTGATGAAAACGAATTGAGTCTCAGTTAGTATTTTCTGTCTAATGATTGCTTTCCAAGCATTACCAGGAAGGGGTAATTGTTTGGTATTGATTAGACATAGAGTTATAATTTGACACATGGAGTTTTTTAATCTTTTTGAATGTTCATTCGACTTGAGTGATTTTATCATTTTCTGTATGTAATTTCAATTCGTTGTTTTAAATGTAGGGAGTCTTTTCAGCATTGAAATATTCTGTCCTGATGATGGTCTACATGATGACAACCCTTTAGACCGAAACGTCGACATCTACATCATCTCTGGAAACGTTGCATTGGCACAAACTCACGACCATTCTTTATTAATTATTTTTGGTTGTTTGTCATATCTAAATGGAGTTGATGTTTTTTGGTTGTGAACTGTAGAGTAATAATTGTTTATCTCTGTTCATAACTATTGCTTGAATTCACTTTTCTGTATTTATCTCCCCAACTTTAAGTTTCTCAAGTAAATATAAATTTTTCTGAATATATTTTCCTTCTCTGTGTGCTCTCTGTTTACCTTCCATTGATTGATTTCGATTATGTACTAAGATTGATATCCTGTGGATACATTTGAGTGTGTTACATATGTACAACTCATAACTTAGACTGACTATTTTTCCGAATAAGTCCCTTGTAGCATACCTTGACCTTAACTATACAGTGCCCAAGCCTACAAGGGTGGATTGGGTTTCCCCTGCCTATAACACATCACTGACCTTGTGGCAAAATTCCCTGAGAGTACCCACGACTCCTATATATTTCAAAATAGCAGCATCTATGCACGGCTGACTGCAGGGGAATTTGGTGAAGGATACCTCCTAGGTAAGACACAGTGTCCGACCCCCATAACACCTATTGCAGTAAGAAGTACATGTATGCATGTGAGTAATGTATTCCCATTTCCTTTTAGGAGACAGTGCATATGCCCTCCGCTCATTCATACTCACCCCCTACCTCAACCCCTCAACACCCAGCCAAAGGAGATATAACCGGGCCCACAAGAGCACAAGGAATGTCGTGTAGCAGACCTTTGGTATCTGGAAAAGCAGGTTCGGATGCTTGCACAAGAGCGGAGGTGAAAGGCAGTATACCCCCATCATCTGCTGTAAGATCATTGCTGCCTGTGCTATGTTGCACAACCTTGCTGTGAAGAAGGGTACTGAGGTGGAGTTGTCAGACTATGAGGATCATGACGACGACATTGCTGTGCCTGAAACACAACCTGCTGGAGTGTCAACACCAAGTGATGGCAGATACAGACGTGAGGAGATTACACGCAACTATTTCTGAGTAAGTAATGAGACACAGACAGGCTGTGTATGGGAACAACATAATTTAATGTTGCCACAACGTTCAAGAACGGAAGTGCAACAATATAAACATTATAAACGTGGGGACTGTATGTCCCGGGTTACTTCACCCATGACCGGCAATGTCACTTGCACCCGCGCTTCCCTGAGCCACTAGGATGTTGGTCACTGTGTTCGGCATGCCCTGCAGCCTCAGCTGGGCGCCTACTACTCCTCCGTGGCTCCACAACAGCGCTTGCCATGCTGCTCCGGCTACTACTGTCTTCAGCCTCTGCCACGTCCAGGGCAGGATTCTGTGCAGTGTGTGAAATAAGCATAGCCTCTAGTGCACTTGTGATTCTGGCCATGCCCCTGGTGACCTCAGCCGTGTTCTGTGTCAAGGCCTCCTGCATATTTATGCCCCTACGGCAAAGCTGGGATGTGGCAGTGGCCAGACGATTGATGGCCGTATTGTGGATACGGGCCTCCCTGCGCCTTGTGTGGGGCTGACTGTCTAGTTTGGAGCAGAGCTGTGTAATCGAGTTGCTCATCTGCTGCATCCCTGCTGCAATGTCCGCATTTGTTTTTGCAACCGCCCTATTTGATTCAACAATGTCACTCATGCCCTTCCCCATGTCTCCTATTTTTTCATTCAAGACTCGGAATTGGCGATGGCAGGCTTGGATGGATTTGCCCTGCATCCGTTGTATGCGCACCATGCTCCCCTCCAGCCCACGGAACACAGTGCCATCTCCACGTCCACCTGCACTGCTGGGTCTGCGTTGTGTTCTGCGCGCTGTGACTGGCTCATTTGTGGTCTGCAGTGCTGCAGAACTCACATCTAAAGTGACTTGAGCCTCACCCTCTGCTGCCTCCATTGCTGGTAGTGGGGCCACGACACGCCTCCTGGCTGGTGGGGTTGCAGGAGTGGACAGGAATAGTGTTGGGGATTTTTCTGGTGAGAAAACCAGGGGAGGGGATTGTGAGAGCTGAGGGGAGTGCAGCAACCCAGGGGTCTGTACTGTCTCATCTTCATGGGAGATGCAAGTCGTGTCACCTTCCTCCTGCGAGGCTTGTACTTGGCTTGGCCCTGCTTCCTCACTCTCCTCCCTCGCTGGTGCAGTCCCTTCTGTTTCTGTGGGTCGACTGGCTGATTTTGCACCTAGGTATAATTAAGCGTATATCAACTGTGTGCTACTGTGTCACAGTCACTACAATAAATGCTTTACACATTTCACTTTCATTTATCTGCATTACTTTCAGTGAATTGCTGATGTCTGCGCAGTTACACATGGTCTTACATTGGCTGACTACATTTTCCATAATGCATTGCTCCTGTATAGTGCTAGCAGTACTGGATTGGGGTTCGCTTGTCCACTAAGGGTAAAGGGAAGCAGGTTGATATGGGGTGTCATGCTGCGTATGCGTCTTACCTTTTTTAGTTGCTCTGGCTGAGCTGTCCACATCTCCAAGTCCCACGACGCTGTCTGCCTCAATGGTTGAGGCCATCAACTCCTCCAGGTCAGTCAGGGGGGGGCGCTGGGTTCCTGCCTCCACCGGTGACACCAGCCTGCTTGTGTATTTCAGACATCTTCTTCTTGGTGAGGCTCCTGATGTCATAAAATCTTTTTTTCAAATCCTCAATATTCCTGGGTGTGACTCCCACTGCATTAACTTTTTCTGCAATTGCCAGCCAGATTTTTCGTTTTGCAGACTCAGGAACAGTGAGGGAGTGCCTGCCAAATAGTTTGGTGTGCACTCTCACAACCTCCTCCACAAGTACCTGCAACTCCATGCTGCTGAACATTATCTTCCTCTTCCTTTCAGCCTTCTGACTTTCACTGCTGCTTGCCATTTTTGTTTTTGTAAAGTTCCAACAAAACTCTCCCTGCTGCTCTGTGTCTCTGCTCTGCTCTGACTGCCTCTCCAGAACCTTATAATTGCAGCTGCCTGGGTAGCCACTTCCTGGTAGGGAGGGGGAGGGTGGTAGCACCTGATTGGCTGTTTCCTTAAGTTTCACTTTTGCTTGCTTGCCGATTCGGAATTTACCGATTCAGTATTTACCGATTCGGTAATTACCGATTCGGTATTTCCCATTCATTCCTATGGGCCTTTTGGCCCATAGGAATGAATGGGAAATTCCGATTCGGTAATTACCGATTCGGTAATTTCCTTAAGTCGGATACCGATTTTTACCGAATCGGTAAAAAATACCGATTTTTTCCCTACATCTCATTTACCGATTTTTGAATACCGAATCGGTAAAATTCGGTATTTAAGAATCAGTAAATGACATTTACCTACATCTGGCCCTTAGTCCCATCTATTACTGCTTTAATCCCTTATCTCTGTAGGGGTTTGCTTTTGGGTCATAATCCTCCCAAATTTCACTTTTAGGTATATATATTATTATATTGAACTCTCTACTGTTAATTTACACTGTTGTCTTTATATTATATTTTTCTTTTTATATTGACAATGGTGTTTGACTTGGGTGAGGATTATCCTCTTACTTTTCCTTATCTTCCTTGTTTTCTTCATTAATTTGTGTTCTTTTTGTGAAGTTTTCTCCTGGTGTCTCGTGGGGATTCTAAGCTTTCCTCTGCTTTGCTCCAGTTGTTTTTTTTGTCTATGTTTTCATCACCCACATCCTGTAGTCCGGAGTTTTGTTGGTTCTTTCCTATCCTGACTTCTTACATTCCTGTTCTGGCCAGTGGGTTTGATTGGGGGCAGTCGTTTGTGGTTGCTTTTCTCCTCTTCGCTGACTTTGTTATTTCTTTCCTTTGCTTTTGTGTATAGAAGGGAGGATGGTTCTAATGTTTTGGTTTTCCTCTCTTCTTTGCTTCTCTTATCCTTTGCTGTTGCTCTCTTCTTTCATTGGTTTCATGTTTCTGATTTCCTTTGTTTCTCCTCTTCCTCGTTGTTTCTCCTCTTCCTCGTTCTTCTTTCTTATTTCCTCATTGTTGTTTTTTATATATATAGAAGAAAAGGGGATATGTTGTATATTGACTATAATGTTATTCTTGCCCTGCCAATGCAATCTTGGTGTAAGGATATAACATGGAATGTTGGGAGTCAAATAGACTCAGTTGGCTGAGCTGAGCAGCATGTGGGCTGCTCCTGGTGGGGTCTTGATATTGTCTTGATATGGTCTTGATCTGGACTTGACTTAATCTACTTGTGATCTTGTAACACTCCTGAATAAACCTCTCTGAACCACCTCTACCTGTGTGGACCTGATCACTACAATTTCCTATGTAGTTCGGGTGTTGTCATCTTCCCCTCTTCCCTTGCCACCTTCCCTTTCGTTCTGTGTATTTTGTAGCTATGTTTTTCAGACGTTATTTGTATGACTTTTATTGTCTTTATGTTTTCTGTTTCACTATTTTCTTACTGCTGTTTCTTTTTATGGTCCCACTCTGTCCTCTCTTTTTCCCTGTTTCTCGTTCTACTACCCTTCTCTCCTTTTCATTTCTCATTAAGCACAACTCTTATTCTCTCCAATATTTGATTCATTTCTCTATTAATCTTGCAACTGTAGACATATTAATTGTACATGTTATAGTTCCAGTAATGCGTTCTGGGTTACTTAATTGAATATCAAAGGGTTAGGTAACCCTATTAAGCTGCAAAGGGTGTTATTGCATCTAGCTAAACTAAAAACAGATGTTGAATTACTTCAAGAATTACACCTTTCTGAATTAGAGGTTGCCAAACTAAAAAGATGCAGGGTAGGTTATGTGTTTGCTTCCCCTGCCCTAGGGAAGAAAAGTAGAGTTCTAATTATTTGCTACAAAAAGTTACATATTACAGTGGTTAACCGAGAGTCCTATTCTGATGGTCGATGTATTATTGTTAAACCTCTTGTTGATAACATACCCTTAACTATTTTTAATGTGTATGGTCCAGTTTTTGTTGATAATACTTTTTGACCACAATTTCCGATTAATTGCTCAAATGTGATGATGATTATATTATATTTGGTGGTGACTGCAAACAAAGTCATGATCCTATACTGGATAGAAATTCAACAGTCAAGTTTGTACACACTAAGATGCACACGCAATTCAAATCCACCTTCTACCGTAAATCATTACGGAGCTCCGGCACTACACTTTTTACTAAGCCCACATCATTCACAATCCCTAATAGACTATATTTTACTCAGTAAATTCTTAGTTCAACATGTCCTTCATTCTGATAGGATCGTTTTTTATATCAGATCATGCACCAACATACACAGACCTTGATCTCATACCTTTTTCACCACATGTGGGTAGACGGCACTTTAACAATTCACTACTTTTGGATACGAAATTTGTATCTCAATTTGAAGAATTTGCTTCTGAATTTTTTGTTCTTAACACCACACCAGATTCCTCTTTGTAATGATTTGGGATTAGTATAATGCGGCTGCAAGAGGCTTCATAATAAATGTTGTCTCGCAAAAGAAAACATCTATGAAAGCCCAATCAAAATCAGTTATGTGATTAAATAAAAAAAATGGAAGTATACTTATTATTACTCTAAAATGAGATTTCATTGCAACACCTTATAGACGCCAAATTCACCTTTAACAAATTATCTACGAATGCCACTTCCTTGTACCTGTTGAAGAGTAGTGCACAATACTATGGCTGTCAAAATAACTTGGGAAAATTGCTTATGCACTATTTAAAAATCAGAAGAATCCTTGCGAAACAGTACTGGGACTACCCTTTTTAGGGACAAGGATATCTTAAATGAATTTGACAACTTTTGCACAAACTTATACTCTCCGGAAACACAAACACTAGAGTTGGATTTGACCAAATACTTTCAATCCATTGCTTCTCCTCCATCACAGCATATTGATCTGCAATGGGCAGATATTTTGCTTTAAAAAATCAGTCATGTAATCTCTATACCGCGCAGAGGGAAAGCTCCTGGCCCTGATGGCTTTACTATCGAATGTTATAGCCACTTTGTAAAGCTCCTCCTTCCCAACTTTTACTTTTGTTTAACTCATTTGTCACAAATGGTGCCTCTTTCAAGGTTCTTTCCAGGACGCTATGGTTTCCTTAATTCCAAAGATAATGAAAAGCTCTCACAATTTTAGGACTACTGCCTAATTTCTTTAGTTAATACTGAATACAAAATTTTTGCAAAACTTTTGGCATTACCCATTCACCCCATTTTGCGTGCTCTTATAGGTCCTGAGCAATCTGGTTTTGTTAAGTGCTGACTAGCCTCTGAAAATGCTTGTGTCTTTTTCAATATCCTAAGTAAGGCCTCGACATTAGACCATCCTATTTTTGCTATTGACACAGAAAAAGTTTTAGATAGGATTGGTTGGGATTTCATGTTTCAGGCATTAAAAAGGATTGCTTTAATTTCCTTATTAGACACTGGCCCAAAAGCTGCAATTTTTGTTAACGGTATGCTCTCAGACTACTTTTCCTTGCTTAGAGGGGTGCACCAAGGCTGTCCACTATCACCTCTTTTGTTTATTATCGTACTTGAACCCTAACCAACCAAAATTCAACAAGATGCACACATATCAGGGTTTCAAATTGTGTCACAACAAATTAAGATGATATCTGTCACGCCTGCCAGCCCTTGAGTGAATATGCAGACCGAGCAGACAACGCGAGACCAATCCAAAATGGGCGCGAGATTCTGCGCATGTGCGAGGGGATCGGGCAGGGTACTAAAGCCTGACCACCCCGCTACTCCGAGCTTCGCGCTCTAGTTTTCACGTCGCTTCTATGCGGCGCGTCACTTCTGCCTCACCCATTTCACTGCTTGTTTCCTGGCGTAGCTTTTGGCTATTCTGATCTGCATTGTTCCCGGACGATCCTCTGGTCCTTCGCTGTAATAGACTCCTTGTGCATTCTGTTATTGAGGCACCCTTGTGCTTCCTTGGACCTCGAAGGTCGAGGTTAAAGCTTCGGAATACCGCTTTGCCTGAATTGCGGTACTTTTCCGATTCTCCCCTTTTTGTGTTGAGACACAGTTATTGTCCCCGGTGCCGGCTGTCTCCTCTCAGGGTTCGGGAGGGGGCCCACTCAGCTGCACTCTTGCGGATCCGCCTTTTGGCCGGACTACGGTTCCGTCGGAAGGCCGGCCTTGCGGGGTGTGAGTTGTTGGTGTCCACTGTTGGATTCTGGAAGTTGTGGTCCGCCTGGAGGTACACTCTTTTATTTTTTGTTTATCCCAATTCCTATATTTGCTTCACTTCCTGGATTGCTGGCATGGTAACGCGCTTGTAGCGCACTTTATTATTCACACATATCTCTCATAAGGGTTCTGATGATTCCTAGGCCAACTGTTATTGCTCTTCCAGAGATACTATTGCTGCTATCTTAGTCCAATCCATAGTTCAACCACACTGTTTAGCCCGTTGTTTTCAGGGGTAAGACTAGTACAGCACTACATATTATTGCTCATTGGCGTGTAGCATATTCCCTAGTTACATGCTTTTATCCATAACAGGCATTCTGTGGTACCTAGTCACTGTGGACATTTAGGAAGGCAGATTGAACCCTAGTATCCCAGTACACTCTTCGTCCCTATCAGGTATCAAGCAATATATATGCAGAGTAATATTAGTAATGTTTTTTGCATATTGATGTACTAATTAACCGTTCCTTTACCAGCACCAGGTGCATCCAGAGAGAGAGCCATCCAAGAAGTCCTGTGTCTCTTCCCCTCTTACCTTGTTTTGTTCCCTCCTTTCCCTCCCGATCACCATCTTTCTAGTGTTTGATAGCCGCAATTGGTGTAGGGGGGACGGGTTGGGCTAGGCTTCGGTTCCTGGCACTCCTGCAGAAACGACCTTGGCTCCTTACACATTTTATGCTGATGGCATCCTCCTATATTGTTCTAACCCTACAGTTTCCCTTCAGCAAACCACCACTTGTTCCCACCTTTCAGGATATCTGCTTAATGCGGATAAATGTGAGATATTGCCTTTGAATGTCCTGTGTGATAAGATACTTTTTGCCCACATGGGATTTACTTGCCAACGCTCCAAAATAAAATATCTGGAGTTGTGGTTGTCGCAGACTACTAACGGAAACTTTCACTGTATATTTTGATTGTATTACTAAGACACTAAATGATAATATTATCCAATAACATCCTCTTTTTCTCTCTTGGTGGGGCAGGATCGACTCTATCAAAATATTGTTCACTCCTGTGATATTATATGTTATTGCTATGATTCCAGTTCATATTCCTAATGAGTATTTAAAGAAAATAGACTCCCTTTTATAAAAATGTATTGAGAGACATATCTCATTGCATAGCCTTATCCTCTTTAACCCTTTCGTTGCGGCGGCAATCCTGCCGCAGCGCTAAGGGGTGGGGGGCGCGCGGCGCTCCGACGCTGGTGACGGAACCGCTCTGTCACGCCCCTCGGGTGGGCTGTGCTTGTGAAAGAGCGGTTCCGTCACGGCGCCGCCTGCTCAATAGAACGCGCCGCGAGCGGGCCATGACGGAACCGCTCCGTCACCAGCACAGCCCACCCGAGGGGCGTGACGGAGCGGTTCCGTCACCAGAGTGGGAGGGGATAAAAAAAGATAAACCTAGCAGGGTCCTTAAATTCCCAGATTTTATTTCAAAATCTGTTTATTGCATTTTAAGATTGAGACAGAAATGCAGTACACATGCAACAATTGTCAAGTTAGGCCAAGAGTTACAGAAAGCATATGGAGATTACAGCTTGTTCACAAGTTCTGTGGCATGAAAAAACATATTGATAAGTACAATCACAGGTTGTTGCAACTAATAGTTCACAACCTGCCATCTATCCATCCTCTAGTAAGATGAACTTAGAAAGGAAACTTAAGAGAGCTAAAAAAAACAACAAAAACAAGATGTCATGGTGCAAATAATAGTGAAGTGGTCATGTGGGATGAGTGTCCGAGCCCCAGCCGAGGTCTCCTCCTAGCTGCAAGTTAGCATCTGTTCTGCAGGTGCATTAAATGTGAAACAGGTTAAGGGCTCTAAGCCGTGGGACGCACGCCATCAATGGGAGCCCCTCCGATAAGTAACTCACCAGCTGGGACCAAATGTATTCAAACCCTTTCTGGCATCGTCTACGATGTCAGCCATGCGCTCCAGAGCCAGTGCCCTCCAGAGCCACGCATGCCATTGGGTTAAGGATGGTGCCGCTTGTTTTTTCCATGCAGCCTCCACCCACATTTTTGCCGCCCCCAGGCAGAGCCACATAACCGATCTATCACTCTGCGTTTGGCGTTTCAGAGCCATATCTTTTTCCCCTAGCGAGCTGTGTTCCAGGGAATGGGGAATTGGGTTGCCTAATATGAGTTTAATTTGGGATAGAATCTCTTTCCAGAAAGGTTGTATGGTGGGGACATTCTCACGAAATATTACGAAAGTCACCCAATAGACCACAACCCCTCCAGCGTCTATCTGAGGTATTGGGAAAGATCTTGTGTAGATTCTGGGGATACAGGTACCAGTCGTACAGTCGTGTGCCTCCCTTAGGTATATTGAACGGTTAAATTTCGCTTTGTCTCTACTTAGGTGTTCCCACTGTTTTTCTGCTAACGGGATGCCCAGAAGTGTATCCCAAAAAAGTTTATATCATGGGGTCATCCTGGGACTCAGAGCTTGTATAAGAGCATATAGAAAGGAAATGCACCCTCTGGAGGAGGACCCAGACTGGGCAAACTTTTCGAGGGGAAGCAGGTCCCAAATTCCCAGATTTTAAAAAGAATCATTATGCTTTTTCTTTAACACATGCTGCTGGATGGCTCTATCCAGACCTCTGCTTACACCCTCCGTTGTGGCTACAGTTAGAGAAATCTCTTATTTACCCTTTTAATTTTAAATAAATTCTCGCCTTCACAACAAATATGAAATAAAATACCAGCATTTGTATAGGGGGCAGTTGGGAAGATTAAGCAAGCTATTGCCCAGAGTCACAAGGTGCTGGGCTAACCTGCCGCTGGCACCAGGGATCAAACCGTGAGCCCCCGTGTTCCAGAGTCAGCCGCCCTGGCAGCTACACCACACCTCTTCCCTATATCCCTATATCCCTCAATCACGCACTCTAGTTAATTCCCAATCCTGCTAAATGCTGACATCTTATCTACCTTCAACATACCCCTCGTTGCTAATTTTCAACAACAACCTATTTGGCAGAATAGATTACTACAAGTTGGGAAATACTGGAAAACTTGGCAAATCAAAGGATTGTGTTGATTATCACAACTCTTTACTGATGACCAACCTCCATCGTTTTCTGACACATTACCATCTACCTCTCCCTCCATATTCATGACACTTTTTCCACTATTAAGCACTAACCCATCGGCAGCTACTATTTACAAATCATTGCATGTTACTTTAAATATAACCAAATCAAAAACTGAATTAGCTTGGGGAAACGATTTAATGGAAAAACTAGGCGGTCTTCAAACACTATACAGCCCCTTTACTTTATCACTCTTTGTTATTTACCCCCTTGACCCTTAAATCCTTTTCTCCAACCACAAGCTCATCTTGTTGGTCCTGTTCTTGTTCAAATGCTGATTTAAAAAATATGTTATTCAAATGTCCTTCTATTCTCGAGTTTTGGAAACTGGTTTGGCATCAGATCAACAAGATTTTTAAAGTTGCTATTCCTTTCTCCTTCACAAATGTTTTTTTCTGAAAAGTTTGCCTCCTTAATGGTCTCACTTAACCCCAAGTTATAAGCTGATAGATTTATTGTTGGCTGTTGCTTGTCACTTAATGACGTCTAATCGGAAGTAAGCGCATAATGTTTTATCCAAATGCCTTTTTATATTTATATTATTAGACGATTTATATAATGTCATAAATATGTACATGTAATGTTTTACTTTTCTCTCCCTCTCCTCTTCACAAGGTCTACAGTATTTATGGGTATTTTTTTCTAACTTGAACAATATAGTTACATATTTCTTCCTTCCCCTTGCTCTGCCCCATACTCTTTATACATTTCCATGGTTTCTTATAGCCTAGCATGCATATGTTCTTATATTTAAATCTATTTTAACAATTTTAATCCAATGTATTGTATTTTATGCTTATCAATTCATACTAATTATTGAATATCCTTTTTTTGCTATTCTCAATAAACTAAACAAAAACAAATAATTATCTTATATTAGATTGGTTGGCGTAATGCAGCGATGAAGCAACATCAAAGAGCTGGGAAAGGAAAGGATGGGTTAGAAAACAGAGAATACAGCTGGTGCCTTGAATTATTAAGAAAACCCCCTAAACATTCATACTCCTCTTGCTGGCCCAGTGGTACTGCATAGTGCAGTAGGCATCTAGTGGTTGGAATGGAAAGTAGGAACCGAATGCTTAATTTATGTCAGTGGTTGCCAGTGTACCAGCACTCATTTTTGCAGATCAGGATTTATTTTATATCATCAGACTATTACCCAGAGCCAAGCAGAAAAAAGTATTTAGGGGTGAAAGAAGGGGGAGCCAAAGATACAAAAACAGTAATAAAGGGAGAAAGCAGTGATAAAATTAGCCAACAAGAGCGAGATAAATAAGCAGGAAGCATAGGTTGGTGAAAGAAAGTGATATGAAGTGGAATCAGCACTCCACCATGCAATAACAGTCTGCATCTGCTCCCAGAATCTAGATACCTCTCCAATCATTTCTTGTCTGTATCTTTGCCTTTGACCCTGTACAACGTTCCCCACCTTTGACTAGGTTTGAGCTAATAACATACCCCATACATACATACATCAGGATCAGGCAGCCCTGGAATACAGCAACCTCAATATTCCACACCACCCACAGGGGGGCCAGAAGAAAAACTTTGACACACACTCTTTATTAGTAGATTAAGACCTCGTAGGTGCAGTAGAGGCAGGTGCAGGCTAAAGTCAGAGCTGCCGACTTTGGAACTGGGGAACCAGGTTCGAGTCTCAGGCTCAACATCCTGTGATTCTGGGCAAATCACTTAATCCCCCCCTGCCTACCCCCAAAAAAATGAACGTGTCCTTGTGTAATGTAACTGGTCCTAATGTAAAGCGTTCCAATACCTTTGGGTCTAGGTCATACTATATGAATCCGCAAAAAAAATAGCAGCAGGGCCTCTAAAAGGAAAGAAGGCGTGGCAGTGATTAAAAAGTCGAGGTGTACAGGTGGTGCGAGACAGAGTAAGAGGAATGAAATTAAAAGAGAGAGAAACAGAGAGCACATGCGTGAATTTGTCTGGTAACAGAATCTGGGCCTTTCAAGATGTGTTGGAATGTTGTGGGAACTGGCCATATTCCAATTTCAGAAGACATTATTGCTCGAGAACCAGGTTCTGGGACAGTCCCAGCAGTTTCTCTTGCCTATGTCCTGTTACAGTGACACGGCTCGTACTGGACACAGGGAGTGGCACTCTCAGACTGTGTGTGGATCTAAGGCCACGCTACTCTCTGCAGGGGGTTGAAGGGGCTCATTTCTTCCCCCTCCACGCAGCGGGCTCCAATGCTGGCGAATAGTTATGTTTTTTTTTCACTGAGAGAATCAAGACGATTCTGGGCTGAGCCGAACTTCAAAGTTTACAGATAATTAATGTATTTGCAAGAAGTTCATTCTGCGCCTGGTGCAGGTGCCAAATATCACATCTCATCTGCAGATGGAGCAGATATGATGAGGCAGCCTGCCAATTAAGCTGCCAAGAGATCAACTGATATTTTAGTGTCTTTTTTCTTTTGGTCTTTTGCATCTGTATTTATGTGTGATGAGTGTTCTGTATGAATGGCTGTGGTCAGTGTAATAACATTGGTTGCCACCTCAGTAATCATTTATGCAGCACACAATAACTCCCTTGTTATATAGTAGTCAGTTTTATTCTAAAGAGTTCATGGCTGATATCTTCCACAGCAACGGAGCAGCTATGATTTTTATTATTAAACAAATTTTACTGAGCATTAACCCATGACATATTACAAATGGGACAGTATGAGTACATTCAGTATTACATTTGGTACTTCAATTTTCACATGGATCCGGTGTCTGCCATTCAGACAGAGCAATGTTTCAGTAAGCATTAAACTTAGTGAGAATACATTTTTTCCACATGTTTTAGTTATCTAGAATATCATCCGTACTTCTATTCTCAGAGAGATATGTACTAAAGTCTACATCATGACGGAGCAGCTATGATAATGACACCAATTTCAGGATTAGCAGCATAGTCGAAAGACACTGTAAACGTCTCCAATCTTCTTGTTTGGTACTGCTGCCCCATCAACTGCTCCCTTGAGAGATTACCTTGATAGACGCGCGTGGAACAGACAACTCCCAAGGTCTTTATCGATGGTCATTACTCCCTTTATTAGAGCTCAACCAAAATCCCAAAGGGAGTTACAAAACTCTGATAATCAGTTGGCTCTTTATATTCATATCCATTGGCAGGGCTCTCAACACCATCCGGCTTTCTTAAAGTTATCGAACTACCACAGTTCTTTCAAATTTTTATCAACCTCTCGCAGCTACAGACCCAAAATGTAGAGGTCCAGAAAGAGCAAACTATAGAAGCCTTCTGGAAAGACCAATCACTGTGGAATTGCTCAAGAGATTTGGTGTGATAAGAGATGGTCTGTGAACTGCCCACATTATCTTTAAAACTACAGGCTAAAGCTAGCTCTCTCCAGAGGCCATATGTTAATTTGTGTCAAATTTAAGATTTTGAGGCATTAGAAAGGGAAACTAAAAGTACAAAACTTGAGCAAGATGGAAGGCTTTTCACCCTCATTTAATTTCTTCTGTAACTCATTGCCTATTTTTCATGTATAGCTTTGTGATTTCAATGCTACCTGAATAACCTTTAAAAAACACTGAGTCTCAATAAAACAAGTGAAAGAAAATTTCTACTGGTATTAACTTTACACTAAATGTTAATTCCTTTATTGTTAGCTTCAGCTTTACTGCTTTGTCAGCCTTTAAATTCTTGACTCAGAATATATTCTAAAACACACACAATAAAACAGTCATGGAGAAAGAATGCTACGCAAATTGCTGTTTTTGTGTCGAACTAAATTATAATCTTTTAGCAGACACATGGTAAACTCTCCAAAGTGGCTTCAGAACTAGTTATACCTGCTATTTCATGGGCTTAAACGAGCTCTGATGCTTTTGAAGTCCAAATGTTTTTGGGAAATATGTTTAATGAAAGGTGTTGCCGGCTACACGCATTGCTAATAAGAACTCTGCCTTGGGGGCACAGGAGAAAGTGCAGCACAACAGGTGAAATCTGGGGCACTCCTTAACTTAACCTTTGCATAATTGTCATGTTCGTCTTGACCAAATCTTGAAATGTCAATTACAAAGGCTGTAATTTATGTCTACTGAGAACTTGCACTTTATCGCAAACTACTACAGAAATACCAACATGCACATATTTCGACTCCAAAAAAAGACTATCTCTGTATTATCTATGTATGCATACATAAGGAAGTATATGTTCACACTTCTAACTCCACATCTACTTACATGACTATATAATAAATGTAAATACTGTGGGGCCAAGTTTACATGCAGCTTGATGTTCAAAACTCAATTTGATGTCCCCAAACAAGCTGCTGTTGCTATCCACGTGATATCTGATGGCACACTACAGTAATTAGTTGTATCTAGTTTCTTTTCAAATTTAAGAATCTAAATTGGATGAGGAAGATGAAGGAGGAAGATGAAGCGCTTTGTTAGTTATTAGAGTTTGACAGCAGTAATGGGCAGAGGTGAATATTTGATTGCCTACGTTTAATAGACTGACTCTACATATACAATATTTTTTCCAGAGTTTCATTCTGATATCCTCACAATCCCTGCTGCATAGTTTCACTAAACATTTGGCGTGTTTATTTCCAATGTTGTGATATATTCTTGCAGGGGTACACTTTTGCTGAAACATGTTTGCCCTGTTTTGCATGTTTGTATGTTCCTTTTGGAATATGAACATTTGTATCATGTTGTTGTATCATGTTGTTGTACATTCGTGTTTGTATCCGTGTTGTATTTGTACAGCACACACCAAGTTGTATGGCCGCAGAGTGCTGTACAATGTCGACTGTGCTCATGTTTACATTTTAGAAACTTTACTATTTAAAGCATTCATTATTTACGTAGTCTGTGTAGGATATCTCTAGCCTGTCTGTGTCATCCTAGAGATATGATCTTCACCACTATGCATGGTACAAAACATGAGACATTACTAGCAGGGTAGTGGTACTCTGAAGAAGGCCTGAGGCCCGCTTCAGAAGAAATATTTGGTTCGGACTGGCATCTACCAACAAAATATGATCAAAATTAATAAAAAGAGTCTTCAAAAAAGCATAGACACTGTAGAGGAGGGATTAAACTACCAAATATGCTTCTCAGACACTAATCGACTGACTGTACTGATTTCTGGTGTAACCAATGCTACATCTTGGATGTTATAGTGGAGATGTTTTCACTTTCTTCCTCCTAAGAACAAAGGTGCTTAGCATCTTCCTGAAATTTAAGTGGGTTCCACTTATCTATGTGTGGTTGACTACTAGATGCATTGAACTTTGCTGTAGTAACCATTATATTAAAGGCAGACTACCATAGGACAATATAGAGGTCACTTCCCTGAGGATAGAGTAAGGACAAAGGAATTGTCAAGATCTTCCTGGTAGCTTGGGAGGGGCGCAATCAGGTGAAATCCCAGATGTGTATTTGAACCCTGTATCCATCCACAATACTGGACCATTTGGAGTCTAAGAGAGTGAAGTTAAACCACAGGAGATGTCTTCAGCACATTTGATTCTGGACTGAGTTGGCATCTCATTCTCCAGCAAAGTCAAGGTTGAAGCAACATGTAGAGAAAAATAGGAGGTGACGGGCAAAGCCTTGGTTGAATCAACTGGATTAAAACTGTGCTTATTTCAGACAATGGTCAAGCACAGGCAAAATGAGCGGTAGTTTTTGTAATCCATTAAATTGCAATGACCAGAAAAATTATTGGAACCAAGTGCTTCAGAGTTAAACACCATAATAAAAATAAATGGAACAGAGTTATCTTAGGCCAGGGCATGTCTTTGTTGTCCCTTTATCTGTACTGCAAGCAAGCGAGTGATTGTTCACTGGGCTGGAGGAGTCCTCAGAAGGATCAGACATACACCCTGTGAGTGAGCTAGAAGGTCATCGGGTAAGATACATCCAAAGACACCAACTGCCCGACTTGGTCTCCCTGTGTGTCTTCCCTCAAAAAATATATATGTATATATATATACACACACACACACACACACATATATATATATATGTAATATATCTATCTATATATCTATATCTATCTATCTATATCTATATATATCTATATCGATATATATATATATATATATATATATATATATATATATATATATATATCGCTCAAAGCATCCACAGGGACTCGTCCTGCATAAAGATTGAAGCACTCACGGGGGTAGTTTCTTCCGCCAATTTATTTTGAAACTTCACAGCATAGTAAGACGCGTTTCGGCATCGGCCTTCGTCAATTGTTACAGAAGCTTATGGTCGGGAGGGTCCGCGGAATCTACCGCGCCTCTAGATATCAATACTTTTATTTTTTTATTTTCTCAGCAACTCCTGAATGGATTTACACCATTTAAAAAAAAAGGACTCTTTTTGAACCAAGCACTACCTTTTTGCCAAATTTGGTGTAATTCTGTTCAACAGTTCGAGCTGTAGCCGTGTCTAAATTTTCCTATGGGAAATTGATTTTCTGACCTCTATTTTTTGAATTTCGCAGGAACTACTGAACGGATTTACACCATTTAACAAATAGGACTCTTTCTGAACCAAGGGCTACCTTTTTGCAAAATTTGGTGTAATTCCGTTCAGCAGTTCGAGCTGTAGTCCTGTCTAAATTTTCCTATGGGAAATTGATTTTCCGACCTCTATTTTTTTAATTTCGCAGGAACTACTGAATGGATTTACACCATTTAACAAAAAGGACTCTTTCTGAACCAAGGGCTACATTTGTGCAAAATTTGGTGTAATTTCGTTCAGCAGTTCGGGCTGTAGCCGTGTCTAAAGTTTCCTATGGAAAATAACATGGAGAAAACACGTTTTGGGCCCCCTTTTTTTCTTGGCAGCCCTCTTGGCAAATTACCCCTAAACTTTAAAGACAGGAGCTGACCAGAGTGCCCCACAAGTTTTGAAAATTTTGCAAAGATTCGTCAACCGGCGCCAAAGTTATTGGGAAAAGAAAAAACGATTTTCCTATGGAAACTAGGTCCTAATTATAACTATCTACTGGTGAACGCCAGTAGATTATATATATATATATATATATATATATATATATATATATATATGCCTTCACATGTCGTCCAAAAAACAAGAGCGCACTCCACAGAGGATTAAGGCACAGCTTTATTGATTTCAGGAGGGGAACTTTGCATTCATGTCCATCAATCCGCCTAATGCATTTCGAGCCTCCTGGCTCTTGTTCACAGGCTTTGCTGGCAAAACGGAAACGGTATCAATTTCGGCATTTTAACAGGTAACTTCCTTTTTAGCGCCGTGCACCCTGGTCATTGAAGTGCCCCTTTCAGTAGGTCGTTCCGTTTGCCAGAGTTCATTTCCAATATAGAAGCCCTCCAGTGGGCCTGAAACATGCCCGCACAGTTCAATAATAAAGATCTCCTGTGGCCACGCCGAAGCACGAACAGTTCTTTGCCCCGGCAGCACCTTCCAAACTTCTTTCAAGGCGGTGCGCTCTCACGGCGGGACAGCCGTTAAAATGCCTTCACATGTCGTCCAAAAAACGAGAGCGCACTCCACAGAGGATTAAGGCACAGCTTTATTGATTTCAGGAGGGGAACTGTGCATTCATGTCCATCAATCCGCCTAATGCATTTCGAGCCTCCTGGCTCTTGTTCACAGGCTTTGCTGGCAAAACGGAAACGGTATCAATTTCGGCATTTTAACAGGTAACTTCCTTTTTAGCGCCGTGCACCCTGGTCATTGAAGTGCCCCTTTCAGTAGGTCGTTCCGTTTGCCAGAGTTCATTTCCAATATAGAAGCCCTCCAGTGGGCCTGAAACATGCCCGCACAGTTCAATAATAAAGATCTCCTGTGGCCACGCCGAAGCACGAACAGTTCTTTGCCCCGGCAGCACCTTCCAAACTTCTTTCAAGGCGGTGCGCTCTCACGGCGGGACAGCCGTTAAAATGTCTTCACATGTCGTCCAAAAAACGAGAGCGCACTCCACAGAGGATTAAGGCACAGCTTTATTGATTTCAGGAGGGGAACTGTGCATTCATGTCCATCAATCCGCCTAATGCATTTCAAGCCTCCTGGCTCTTGTTCACAGGCTTTGCTGGCAAAACGGAAACGGTATCAATTTTGGCATTTTAACAGGTAACTTCCTTTTTAGCGCCGTGCACCCTGGTCATTGAAGTGCCCCTTTCAGTAGGGCGTTCCGTTTGCCAGAGTTCATTTCCAATATAGAAGCCCTCCAGTGGGCCTGAAACATGCCCGCACAGTTCAATAATAAAGATCTCCTGTGGCCACGCCGAAGCACGAACAGTTCTTTGCCCCGGCAGCACCTTCCAAACTTCTTTCAAGGCGGTGCGCTCTCACGGCGGGACAGCCGTTAAAATGCCTTCACATGTCGTCCAAAAAACGAGAGCGCACTCCACAGAGGATTAAGGCACAGCTTTATTGATTTCAGGAAGGGAACTGTGCATTCATGTCCATCAATCTGCCTAATGCATTTCGAGCCTCCTGGCTCTTGTTCACAGGCTTTGCTGGCAAAACGAAACCGGTATCAATTTCGGCATTTTAACAGGACGACATGTGAAGGCATATATATATATATATATATATATATATATATATATATATATATATATATATATTACCTACTGGCGGGCGCCAGTAGGTAGTTATAGTTAGGATTGGCTACCATAGGAAATCCGCAACATTCTATTGGGAATAACTCTGGCGCCGGTTGAGGAATTTGTGTGTAATTTTCCGTAATTTTGGCCAGCTCCGCTGCGCTCCTTCCCTGAAAGTTTCGGGGGGATTCGTGAAGTGGGGGATGAGAAAAAAGGGGGGTCCCAAAACGTGTTTTCCCCATGTTAATTTCCATAGGACGGTCTGACAAGTCTACAGCCCGAACCGCTGAACGGAATTACGCCAAACTTGGCAAAATTGTAGGGACTGGTACGCAGATGTGCCTTTGCTATATTTGCTAAAAATTGCTCCAGTGTTTTTTAAAAAATTAACTTCAGAAACACATATATATCTATATGCGCGCTTCGAGCGCTTACAGGTACGCGTACCGGGGAGCACACCCGGCGCGCTACGGGAGTGCGCGAGCGGAAAGCTGATTGGCTGTCGGGTGTCTGTCAACATTCTAAACAGTCCGGAGAGTCCGCCATCTTGTGTCTCGGTAGAATCAAGACACAAGAGGTGAAAAAGAAAGGGGGAAATAATTAAAAGGGGGCAGAGTAGACACCCCCTGACCCCCTAGGTTTTCTGAGGGGTGCCTAAAGGGACCTTGAAGGGCAAATCTCCTCATCAGAAGTCTCCATACATGAGTCCTGGAACTCAATATAGTCCAAACATTCGATTAATTCAGCATCCAAAGTCTCATCATTAAAATCCCCCATTCCATCTCCTCTCAAAAAAAGGTCTTCTTCATGGATAGTGTTATCAACAGGATCATTCAAGACCTCAATAAAACTCGCCTCAACAAAAGTCGCAGAAATTTCAAAAATAATATTAACGGTGTCCTCATTCAGATCCATATTCTTTTCAAATTTCTTGCTGTAAATTGCAGGGAAAAAAAATCACTTTAATTTATCGTTTTTAGTAATAGATAATATAAAACTAGCTTTATCAAGTATTAAATTCCCCTTACAAATTAACAACTCACCTTTTAGAAAGCAGTAGAAGAGTTAGTACTGTGTAAATTTCACACCAGAAATAGGACACCAAAAATTCCTCACAAATGTACCTCAAAGAGTACTATCACAAAATGGCTGTTTCCCTCTCATTTTTCATGTATATTCATGTAGAAAACCAATGAAACTTCATCACACACAAATTCAAAACCAAAGAAACATTTTAATTGGTTCTAAATTTCAAAAGCTAATTGGCTCTTGGGTGTCTGTAAACATTCTAAATGGTCTGCATAGTCCGCCATCTTGTGACTCTGAAGAACAGACACACAAGAGGTGAAAAATAAAAGTGGAAAACGTTGATAGGGGGCAGGGTAGAGACACCCTGGCCCCCCTTATGTTTTATCAGGGGGGTCTAGGAGGACTCCGAAGGGCAAAAAAAGTTTTAGTTTTTTTTTTAAATTTCGCGGAGTAAGCTCAGGGTGCGTGCACATGGGCGCTTACCGGTACGCGTACCCTGAGCGCACAACGGGGAAAAACAGTGTAAAAAATTAGAGTGACAAAAATAATTTAGAGTGCTTAGAGTGCTGTTCCCTTACTCCGGTTCCCTCACTACCCTTCATTCTCTATCCTTCATTCCCCTTCCCCTTACTTTCATCCCCCAGACACCTTCTCTTAGTACCTCTGAGATTTGAGATGTCATCAGTGATGTCATCAGTGATGTCATTTGAGATGTCATCAGCGATGTCATCAGTGATGTCACTGACCATGTCATGAATAATGTAATATGTGACATCATCAGCAGTGGATTGCGGGCGCGCGAGTTATAGTGAGTCCAACTTACTGTACCGTGGGAATTTCAATGGTTTTGTAAGAGTAAAATGTTCAGCTAACTATAACTGGTGTGAAACCTATGTTTTTTTTAGTGAATTTCAAAGGTTTTTTAAATGCTAATTCCTAACTATAACAAGTGTTAAACCTATGGTTTTATCAATGAATATATATATATATATATATATATATATATATATATGTATATGTATCTATATATATATATATATATATATACACATTTGTCCTTGTGTAATGTAACTGGTGCCTATGTAAAATGCTCCAATATCTTCATGTCCAATTTGCGCTATATAACACTGCAAAAAAAATTCATACAACTATGCAGCAATAAAACCAGTTCGACAGCTCATCTTTAGTGGACACCTGTCAAGTAAAATATTTTTGCACATAATCTTTGGTTTATGGCTGTAAATGGCTTTGTGAATCAGGCACTAAGTTACGAAATGGAGCTGATAGATATTTTGAATTCCACCATTAAGCTGTATGATACATTAAAACTTGACAGCCAAAGATGAATTTCTAGGTTACTCAGTTGTTTTGTGTGACCAAGAATGCAGGCACACTGAAGGACAACACTACTAATTTAAAAGTTTTAAATCTGCATGCTCGCTGTACCATTGAGGACATTCCAGCAGTCAGAATAGGTGGGGCGGGATAAATCATTTTGAAAACCTTTCAACAGTGCTCCAATATGCTAAAACATTTGTTTTTTATAAACATACATTTTTTTGGAAAAGGGAGTGATCCCATTCTAGGGTGGGGTTCACGCCAGCTGACAGTCATATAGGGCAACGTATACGAAAATTAGGAATAGCGATTTCCTAATTGTGATTTTTTGCAAATCGTAATTAAGAAATCTGTATCCTAATATATGAAACTGTGCTGAGTTTCATTAGTGATTCGTAGTGGGTCACAAATAGACCTACCTTATGGATGTTAATGAGGTAGGTCGCAATTTGTGACCCACTAAGATTCGATGCCATCACAGGGATGGTGGCCTGCAGCCCATTTTCCTCAAGGGAAAACAGGATGCTTTTACTAAAATATATTTTTAACCATTATCAAAGGGGAAGGGGGTCACATGGGGGCCTCTTCCTATTTGCAAATGAGGTACCACCAACTTTCAATTGGTGGTAAATTGTGAATGTTTTGCAACCGCATTTTGGTCGCAAAACATATGTACATGCCAATCCAATTCGGTATTAGGAAGGAATGCCCTCTTCACGCCACTCCCAAATACCGAATCACAAACCCAAAACTGAGACTCGATAACAAGTAACCGAATCACAAATTGGGCTTTAATACATCACATAAAGCATTTTTGCAGTCGCAAATGCCCTGATTCGCAGAACCGAGCTGTTTGCGAATGCAAAAATGCTACATACATGTAGCCCCTAGAGTATTTATTTTAGAGGATAGGACATGTAGATTAGGTGATAATGCATGCACTGAGCCAATAAAAAAATTATGAACAGCTGACACGAGAGGTGTTTACTTCCTCTCCTGTCAGCTGTTCATATTCATGCAGGTGAGTGTGTGTAATGCCACACACTCACCTGCATTACCGAAAAGGGTAGACCCAAATAGTGTTGCTGGGACCTAGGTGTATAGAAGCACAGTGAGAGAAATGGTCCCAGTACACGGTTATTTGAACAGAAACCACAATAGTCAAACACATTTTGAAAACATAACAAACAGAAACAATAAACATGGTACACTGTTATTTAATCACAATCAACCTGTAGATACATTATACATATAGGTTGAATTACTTGTTCTGATATCATTTATGCCCCAAAGAGTGAGGGGGAAAGGGATAGGGAAGGAGGAAGGGTTCTGGTGAATTGAAGTGCAAATGGATAGGTATCAGGAAAAGGTACCGTGCTGGTCTTGTGATCCTCATCAAAAGAAATCAATACACAGCTTCTCTCAGAGCCACAATAAGTGCAACAGATGTCATGAGTTTACATAACCATGCTTGAGAGCCTCCGTAAACATATTTTGCTGAAGCGCAAGCTGGCAAGTTCGGAAGATGTCGACATTTCGACCCAACAGTGTTCTAGGTGTCTAAGAAACCTTAATGGGGGTCTTACTCAGGACAGGGGGTGATGAGGAGAGGGGGGGTACCGTGAAGGAGACATACGGCAGGGTAGTCATGGTCACATGGGCGCGTGGGCTCCACAGGGAAGAGAACAAAATGGCATGTAAATAACTAGGGAGGGTGTAAATCGCAAGTCCCTTCAAAGAAAAAAATCAATCCAAGGCCACCGTAGTTGGCCTGCCCAACCGCATCAATCTGCGGGCGATGCACAAGGTCATCTGAGCAGTGACGGTAGTTTCGAAATGCCAAAATCCGTCCTGGAACAAGGGCGCACTCACCTGCAGCAGCCATATTGGAAGTGAAGCTTTCAATCTGCCCACCCAGTAAAGCTTGAAGAAAAGTCTGTCTGAAAATCCTTTGATAGATTCTTATCCATACATTATAAATCACCTGCTCCCTCCCTTGCAGAACAGAGCTTCCCCTGCCCCACTCTCCTCATGATCCTGGCCTTCTGTGCTTCCCTCCAGCCACAAAAGTGTGGCCCTTTCCTACAAGGTTAAGTAGGGAGCCACACGAGGCCTGGGGCATTGCCCATCTCCCTCACTGCACCAGACTTCTTGCGGCCCCCCTACCTAACATCCTGTCCCATCCTACTCCATGCCATACACCCTTACGTGCGCCTGTCCCCGTGGAGCAGTGAGACTCCTGTGCCCACATCCAGCTGTGTAACAAGCCTCCGGTGTCCACCTCTCTGTGTAACCTTTGACCTCTAGTGCCCATTACCCTGCAGCAACATTGCTTCTGTTTCCCTCTTACCCATGGCATTGAGGCTGCTGGGCCCCAGCTACATCTTGTATTGGCGGCATCTGGCCCCCGGCATGCCTCAAGCTGGCTAATCCAGAAGGCAAGAGGTGGAGGCAGTCCTTAATTTGAGCCAGTGGTTTCCAGTGGGGGCCACCGGCGCTCACTTTTGAGGACCAACACTTATTTTTCCTCATCAGACATTTGCAGAGAGCAAGGTATAGAAAAACACACAAAGGGGAAAAAAGGAGGAAGGGAAAGATGGAAAAAACGTCATAAGGGGAGGAAGAAAGAACCTACAAGAGTGAGATAAAGGAAAGGGTGTATCTGGTAGTGGCATGAGGTGGATTGAAGACTGCACTGCCTTGGTGTATGGCATGCTGATCTTTAATAGCGCTGACCATGCTCTTCTAAGCAGAGCCTTGGGCATTGGCACGAATTGTTTCACAAATTAAGCATTGAGAGAAACAACTGTAATTCTGACAGACCCCCCCCCTCCCAGAACCCAAAATAAATTCAGCAAAAATGCCCAAAACCACAGGAATCTTTAAACTGCAACATTTTCCAACCCCAGCCACAAATATCGGGGGGGGCGCTTCTGGATGGTGCTGCAGCTACAGCAGCAGCACTTCCTATGACAAATCCAGTGGCGTAAGGAAACTTGAGGGGGCCCCCAGAAGGTACATGGAGGAGCCCTCACCCAGACTCAATCAGGAGTCCTCTGGTCAGGGTACTGTATGTAGGGGGCCCCCTGGAGCTTGGGACCCTTGGCACCGTGGGGGTTGCGGGGGCCTATTCTACGCCACTGGACAAACCCTAACAAGTGCTCTAGTTCCCCAAACTGGGTGGCAGTGATGCAGTCTCAAGCACAAATGGCAATTCCCAGTGACAAACTGACAAACACCTGATCTTTGCCAAGCACATAAAACTATGACCTTCGCTTAGTCTTCACTGAAAATTACACTGCCCAGTTCAAATACTGGACATCAATCACTTACTGCCATTGATGGGATAGCTCTTTTCAGGCTGTCCTACTTAAAATACATCAGTCCTGTGGCGAATTGCTATAAGTATCCCATTACAAGTAAACTTGCAGAACGCTAGAGAGGTGCCAGCAGTGCCTACTAAAGGTATGCCAGTCCAGCAGAGAAACCCAAGCGAAGCCCCTTAAACAGACCTTCCAACCTTAAGCAGTATGAGGAGGGGCATGGCCATGGAGAGGGCGGGGTCTTGTGCCCTGAACTACATAGGAGGCTCTTCTGCACTCTACCCCTACCAAACTCCATCCTACTATAAACAAGCCTACTGAGCCTGGTGCAGAATCCAGGGGTGTTTTTATACCCCATAATGGACGTCTGCTTTTAAAAGCCTCCAAAACATGAAGCATTTACAATGCAACGGTCTCGCCTTTGCAAAAGTTAGAGCTATTGGCATTGAAAATGTAATTTTTTTTATTTATGTGTTGCTTTTGAAAACAGATAAATAAATAGCATTGTCATTTACAATGCCAATCTCTCGCAAATGCCACACACAAACACACAGACCGACACCCGCACACACAGAGGCCCACATACACAGAGCCCCACACACAGACACAGAGCCCCACACACAGACACAGAGCCCCCCCACACACACACACAGAGCCATACACACACAGAGCCACACACACACAGAGCCCCCCACACACACAGAGCCACACACACACAGAGCTCCACACACAGAGCCACACACCCACACATAAAAACACACACAGAGCCACACACACACAGAGCCACACACACATACACACACACACACAGCCACACACACACAGCCACACACACAGAGCCACACAGCCACACACACACACACAGAGCCCCCCACACACACAGAGCCCCCCACACACACAGAACATCACACACACAGAGCCACACAAACACAGAGCCACACACAGAGCCCTCCCCACACACAGAGCCCCGTCACACACACACAGCCACACACACACAAAGAGCCACACACACACACATACACAGAGAAAAGGGTAATCCATCCCATATATTAGATGTCTCGTGAATTTATGAGAAAGCCTAAGTTACTAATACTGGGACACAAAGGAAACTACCACCCCTATCTGCCAAGTAGACCTGTGGCAGAGGTGACACTGAGAGCTAGTCCTGGCTCAGGAGGTAACAAAACAGCATTCTGGAACTTGCAGTTTAGCTGAGGGACCCACATAGTGAGACCTTTTGGTCTGCAGGTATGGCTACTGGATTATATTTTGGGCCGGTGATGATTTCCCACATGTACTCTGAACACTGTTGCAATACGGGTTTATGCTGTGTTGTTTTGGGGGCTGTCCTCATGCCCCTGGTGGGCTCTTTGTCTTCAGTGTGGCTTGTTAGCAGGATGGATGACCAGCTGGTCTTAGGGCCACACTCGCCTGGGTGGGACATTGTGGTGATGCTGTTTCCGGGCTCGGTATTGAACACCCCCACCCCCACAGCGCCCTTGCTGGCTGCGTTCTCAATCTTCTCCCAGAAGGTGCAGTAGCCCCGCTGGACTAGCGCTATCCAGGCGCCCTCTAGGGGCGCCGTGAAGTTGGCGCCGGGCAAGCAGGCAATGTAGCCCTTGTCCTCGGGCACTGCCACCACCCCCTGCACCCGCGTCTTCGGCGAGTGCTGGCCGAACATCCCCAGCTTTCCCACGTCGGAGCGGGTGTGGTTGTTTTTGGTGTAGGTGCAGTTCACGTAGGCCGTCCAGATGGAGGTGTCCGCCAGGTTCCAGGCCGCCAGTACCAGCAGGAGAATCGTCCACATCCCCGTCGGGTGCATCCTACCCAGTGGCCTCTCGCTGCCCCGGGAACCAGCTCAAACCAAGAGGGCGGGCAGGGTCACACTCCCAAGTATAGCCGGGAAAGGCACTTTATCCTTCGGCTGGAGCTCTTCACACTCTGCGCGCTCCCTCCCCTGCGGCATGGGACTTTGCATCTAGACTGAAAAACAGATCCTTCCTACAGTGCACCCCCTCTTTAGAAGATACGCAATGGTACACGTATGTATTTTATTTTTACAGCTCAACACGTAAATTACAGTGAATGTTGCGTTTTTTCATTATAAAAGAAGGGTTGCTATGTGTTTGTCTCCTATTTTTTTTCGTCTTCTTTTCTGTAAAAGTTAAAGGTTTGTAAACGAAGCACCAGAAAAACAAAAATCACCAACTACAGGGACAAATCAAAGATTAAAACAAATATTACCGAGCTACTACTAAAATAGGTGATGCCACATAAAACAAGCGCTCGCCATTTGTCTCTAAGCCCCGTCCTTTTCAGATTGGGGGGTGTGTTTTTGACTTTCTTTCTAGGATGTAAACAACAGTCAAAACACGCCCACCAGTCTGAAAAGGATGGGGCTTACAGACAAATGGTTCTTCTTTCTATCTAAGCCCCATCCTATTCAGACTGGGGGGCGAGTTTTTGACTGTTGTTTACAGCCTAGAAAGAATGTCAAAAACACGCTCCCCAATCCGAAAAGGACGGGGCTTAGATCCAAAGAAGAACATCACTGGGACCTCTTCTCCAATGGCTGGCCACCGTTTAGGAGGCCAGCCAATGGAGAAGAGGGCCGGGGTTAACCTCGCTACTCAGTCATTAAATCTCGCGAGCTCGAGTGCGCATGTGCGCATCCGACGCCACGCTAGACCTAAAAACACAAGATGGTAATCCGCTCTTTGTAGTGGTTTCCAGCTTCTTTTTCCTGCCGAAGTGTGATATCAGCTCCTCACTGTGTGACCATGTGAAGGGAGCTGTTATCGTGTGACACACGGGGAACCCTGTGAGTTGGCAGGTTTGTCTTTAAACATATGGCAGCCTCACATCCCTGGTGATACTGTCCCATTAGAGGTGTGGCTATTAAGGCTTCTAGGGAACTTTTTTGCATGATTAACTGAAACCAATTGCATGATTAACTGAAACCATAAATGTGTTTTAGACCCGGGGTCTAAAACACAGAAAAAAAGACAGGATTACTTGCATGGGAGAAAATGATTTAATAAAAACGATAACATCAAATATATCTACTGTAGTTGGTCATTCTGAACAAATGACCAACGTGTTAAAAGTGTACTAGTTAACGTTCATAGCAAATGTAGCTATACTTTGTCCATAAATGTAATAAAGTGCCAAATAGGGTGGGGGCCACTGCAATTCAAACATGCTAAATCAGCATGTTCACATCTCCTGATGCACAGAGGATTAAAACCGGGTTCACAATGGTTCCCCTGAGACGGCCTGGACCTTGATAAAAAGTTAAATACACAGAAAAACAATCAATTATTCTTCCCTGTTGGAGCAGATTCGAAGATTCATTAAAGACCACCTTCTTTCCAGCCTGATCTTGTCCTAACAACGGGAATAGGCAAAAACAGAGCCTTGCAAATTTAAACTTTTGATCATAGGTAAATAGATACACTAAATCTTTGTGTCTGCTTGTAAACATATAAATTGATAATCAATCATTTTTATAAATTCCCAGGCTCGATGATCCTCAGATAAGGAAATTCGTTTTTCTTGCTTCATAAAAAAGCTTTTAATTGCAGGAAAATAAACTGGGTGCTAGAGATCGAAAAAATGCACTTTACTAATCACAGATGATAACAAATACTGTTTCAAGGGATTATCAGATTTGTTAGTTGCCTGCTACACTGGTGATTTTAAATTGCCATTCTTGGCTATTCGCAACTTTAGGCTAAAAATTACGAAAAAAAGCTTTGTGAATTACTAGCTGTTTGTGCTGGTTTAATTCTAATCTGATTCAAGCCTGCTTGGTACTAGAGGAAAGACCGGTCAAAATTCGATATGCTATGCACTGCAGGATGTCAAGAAAGTGTGTCAATTTCTGGAAAAAAAATTACATTGCGACAAAATTTGAAGTGGGCATCATTTTTGCAGACAGAGCTTTCAATATTGGGTCTGATCATGAACCAGACAAATGTTTGCCGCAAAAGGAGAAGTCTTTAATGCTAAAGATTTGGGACCAGATTCATCACCCTGGCGCCACGGAAGGGGCGCAAGGAGAAGAAAAAACCTAAATTAGATTTATCAACCCACGCAAAGCCACCTTTGCGTGGCCTTGCATGGCCTGATAAATCTGGAGTAACACAAGGCAGCGCATATCGCTGCCTTACATTACTCTCCCCCAGGGAGGCGTTCCATGCATGGAGCATGGGTGTTCCATCGCATCCACTCATGGATTTTAGCGCAATCCCAGATCTACCATTACTGATCGAACTGGCAATGCATTAAAATGCTGCGCCTCCCTGGTGAGGCATAACAAGGAGAAATATCATAATTCTCCTCGTTCTTCCCTCTTTCTACGTGTGCTGATAGAAAGATGAAATTGCCTCGCATGATTGTTTTTGTGCCATAAAGTGTCCCTTCCCGCACAAAACAAATCCAGCCTACAACGCTAGCACCCTTGCACTATGACACAAGGGTGTATCCATTGGCGATAGGGTTCCAAAAGTGTGCCAGCGCTTGGAAAAGACAAGAGAGTGCCGCATAATGTTAAATACAGCGCATTCCTGCTCTTTAACGCAGCACAGTGCAGCAAGGAGACTTGCTGCATTGCTCTGTGTAAAAAATTGATAAATATGAGCTTTGGATTTTAGTGAAACACAATGAAGTTTCAAGCTCCCACATTCCCCAAATCCCAAGATATTTTATATAGACCTGAGAAATCTAGTTTCTAGTTTAAGTTTCCCACTAAAGGCGAAAACCTTAGATTTTTCTGTCTTTATTATATGCTTAATCACTCTACAGTAAGCTTCTAGACTGGCTATGGTTCTTTGCAAACCGAAGACTGTTTGAGCAAAATGTATTGTGTCTTTCGAATACTGTAACAAAGGGAGAGGTTGCTGACCAAGTTTTGGGGGGAAAGCACTGCTGACACTGAGAGCAGAACCAGGGTCTGCAATATATAAATTAAATATGATGGAAGACTGTACAAAGCCCTGGGTGTCAGACCTTGAATGAGCTGGTGGTTCTGGTTGTATGACAGATGTATGCATGAGTGAACCACGTGGGCCACTGTCAGGCTTCGGGCTCCCTTCGCGCCTACCTGGCGTATGAACTACAAGTCCCATGAGCCTTCGTACCAGGAAGGTACTTAGAGACATCACGTGCATCTGCTCATGCGCGTAATTGTTTGGTTTCCGGGTCTTTGCTGGAGGTCCGTAGGAACGGGTCTTGGAACTTCGTTTGGCTGTTCCTGCTTCGTTGTTCGGAGGCTTTCATTATTCCTCGCTGCTGTTGCGGGTGAGTGTTCGTCTAGCAGCTCCTCATTTTCTTCAACGGAACGTCGTGAGTTGTCCGACCACACGTTACCATTATTCTATCAGCTTCTCCTGTTCTCGGGGCTCCGAGGTGTTTCAGCGCGGCTGCGCTTAGGCTGATTTCAGAACGCCGTGTGTCGGCTGGCCACGCATCTCTGCATCGTTCCTCCCTATTACCTAAGGATCGCGGAACATAGTGGTGGGTGCCACATGTTACCGTGTTCTCCATTTCTTCCTTCCTAAGAGCGGAGCGCAGTGTGTCCCTGGCCACGCGCTACCATAAATGATTAATCATTTCATCGTTTGTAGCGGAGCAAGGTGTGTTGGACAACCACTTGCTGCCGTGATTCCTTATGTGTACATTGTTTCTCCTAAGAGAGGATTATAGTGGTTGCTGCCACTTACAACAATTTGTTTTGTTTTCGGTTGGGATTCAACCTCTTCCTCATTTCCTTTTGCCGCGATCTGGATACGGCTTTACAATATTCCAGGTGTTAAGGAACTTTGTTGCTATCCTAAGGAACCATTGGTGTACTTTGCCTTTGCTGTATTTCCAGGAAACTGCAGAGAGACAGTGGCTCTATCAGGTGGAGAGAGCTAAGACACCATCCTTGTTTTCACTTTATACTCTGCTGGGTATAAATAGACTCTGCGGTTCAGGTGTGTTTATGTGCCAACAGGCGTTCCTTTCTTAGTGAGAATTGAAGAGAGTAGTCATGATATATCTGTGCTGTGTTTAATTGTGTTTTCTGTTCTTATATCATTTCAGAGCCTTTGTCCCAGCAGTCCCCTCCCCGTTCTTGACTTCCCTTGCTTAATGGTTCCAATTCCCTGTGTTATAAGATCAGGGAGCTGGTAACGTTAGGAGGTGGACCCCCATTATCAACGACCGGATCCTGTGGAACGTAATCTTGACACCTCTACAACGCGGTCAGAACAACAAATGCGTCTTACCATGCATTTATTTACCACGCATGCCTTTACAACAAATTTCGCTGTAAAGGCATGTTTGCTAAATGGATATGCGTGGTTACTTACCTCTATCCTGACACCCCTCCCCGCCCTAAGTCCTAAAATCCTATCCCCCTACCTCGCTCCTCATCCTGAGCCCTAAAACTGACCCCGTCCTGCCTTTAAAACACCCCTTACCACCCCCCCGCTCTGAGGCCTAAAACCCTGACCCCTACCAAAAACTATGCTGAACCCAGCCCCCGTGCCCTGAGCACTAAATCTTGCCCCCGCCCTGCCCTTAAAACTACCCCTACTGCTTCCCCACCCTGAGGCCTAAAACTCTGCACCCTTTAATAAAAACTACCCGACTCACTATGCCATAAAACCAAACCCCACCCCTAAAAACTCCCCTGCCAAACCCGGCCCCAGCCCTTAAAACTACCCTGACCCTCCCCCCGCCCTGAGTCCTAAAACCGACCCTCACCCCTAAAAACTGCCTCCCCAGATCCAGCCACACCCCCACTTACCTGTCAGCATCTGGAGGTTCCTGTTCCTCTCCCCGCTCACCCGGACACTAGACCGCTATCTGCCTTAACGTAGACAAGGCAGATCCGTGGTTCAAGCAAAGCGTTGTTATACTTGCGTAGACACGGCACAGGTGGCTATGCACGCCCTGTAAAGGCTGTTTTCCGGTGGCGCTGCCTCATTAAGAATCTACTGAGATGGTCTATTACTGTCTCAATTAAGGTATCAATATAGGATTAGAAACCCTGCTATATTTTTATGAAGTTCATTACTAGAATTGTAGACCTGTTGATAAGTGCTGCTAGTGAACTCTCAGAAGTGCTGAGACCTGTACCGCTTTTGGCCGCCATAAGTGTGGCAGGGTATGCTCAAACGTGAAAAGGCTGCAATGCCAGAAACTGGTCCCTGGAAGCTTGTTTCCGGTCCAGGGAAGGCATGGTTTGGCAGTTCGGGCTGGACTGTTCCCATGAAGCACAGGGTCAGACTGATTTGCATATAGCCATGTGTGAACTGGGGTGGCAGAGTGGGCTAAAGAACGGTGGTGGATTAAACCCAGATCTTTTGACTGGGTGTGAATGTTTGATTGGTTCAGATGCTCCGTCCATCACCACCCACTTTTTGTACCGCTTTTGGCCGCCATAAGTGTGGCAGAGTATGCTCAAACGTGAGTCCCTTGCTCACTTTGCCACTGGATTCAAGCAAGCCGGGTTGAAGAAGGCTGCAATGCCAGAAACTGGTCCCCGGAAGCTTGTTTCCGGTCCAGGGAAGGCATGGTTTTTCAGTTCGGGCTGGACTGTTCCCATGAGGCACAGGGTCGGACTGATTTGCATATAGCCATGTCTGAACTGGAGTGGTAGAGTGGGCTAAAAAACGGTGATGGATTAAACCCAGATCTTTTGACTGGGTGTGAGTGTTTGATTGGTTCAGATGCTCCGTCCATCACCCCACCCCTTTTTGTACCGCTTTTGGACGCCATAAGTGTGGCAGGGTATGCTCAGACGTGAGTCCCTTGCTCACTTTGCCACTGGATTCAAGCAAGCCGGGCTGAAGAAGGCTGCAATGCCAGAAACTGGTCCCCGGAAGCTTGTTTCCGGTCCAGGGAAGGCATGGTTTGGCAGTTCGGGCTGGACTGTTCCCATGAGGCACAGGGTCAGACTGATTTGCATATAGCCATGTCTGAACTGGGGTGGCAGAGTGGGCTAAAGAACGGTGATGGATTAAACCCAGATCTTTTGACTGGGTGTGAGTGTTTGATTGGTTCAGATGCTCCGTCCATCACCACCCCCTTTTTGTACCGAGACCTGTACAGTAGCTTTTTAAAGAAGTGCTGGTACTGTTCACTTCTACTATAGCCACTTTACTGGCAACTGGTACTGTCCATTCCTAGTTGTTGTACTGGAAAAATATCGAGACAGGCCACACTTACCAATAAGCCAATAATATTACCAAATAACCAGTCAGTTGGCAGTGAAGATATAGCAATCGTTTATTAACAAAGAAACTCTGCGCAGAGGAGCCCCCTCGTCCACACCAAAATCAGTGTGCCGAGAAGACTGACGATTTACACATGAGACAAGACATTTATACCTTAATTACATTGCATAGAATAACCATATTTGGCAACCTCCCAATAGGTATGGGATCTTAAGGAAGAACCATATACGGCACACAAAGCCTGCTCAGAGTTCTGTTTCTGCTATTATGGGGAAGGTCAGAAAGGGTAACTCCCTTTCGTCTTGGTACATGGGAGAAACAGCCCGGCGCCAGCAAGAATGTGCTTATCATCATCATCATTATCAAGGAATCTTTATTTCGGCATTTTGCCATAAAAGAATGCAGGTTAAAGCATTATACAAGAATAATGATAAAATAATTAAAATAAACACAATACAATATTAGTAAAATCATGCGTGGGGATGTGGCACAATTTCAATATGACAGTCGCATTAGAATGAACACCATGTTAATAAAATCATTCAGGATAGAGCGGCACAGTTCATTAAGATAGACATAGTATTGTAGAATCATTCATGGAAAAATGGAACATGATTACAGTATATCAAACAGGCCTTAACACCCATTAGCAGTCAATCGTCTGCGCTTAGTCCACATAGCTAGCAGAAACCGAGAGACTGCAAATACAATGGGGCACATGCATCAACCTACTTAGGAAGTGCAAACGGTGCGAATCGGTAAATTCGGCCGTTTGCGCTTCCTAAATAAGTTTTTGGGATGCATGAAACAATTTTTGAAAATCCGCATTTTTTTGCAATTCCTAAAAATGCGATTGCATTTAAGGAATCGCATTTGTGCGATTCCTTAAATGCAATGCATGAATTTTTTTTAAAATGCGAATTTTGAAATAGGAAGTGCAAATTAACACGAGGTTGACCCTCGTGTTAATTTGCGAAATTCCGAAAAAAAGCACAAAAATGCATTTTGGAAAGTGTCATGTTACACACATACATGTCCTTTGGACATGTGTGTGTGAAACTTGACTAAAACAAACATTTCAAGGGTGCAGGGGGGGTCCTTTGGACCCCCCTCAGCACCCTTGCAATGCATCATCAAAATTTCATTCGCAACAAAAGAATTCGCAAAAAGGCATTGATTCCTATGGGCCTCTAGGCCCATAGGAATCAATGTAATGCCATTCCTTAATTGCGATTCGCAATTAAGGAATCGCAATGTCCGAAAAATAAGAAATCCTAAAAACTTTTAGGATTTCTTGATGCATAGGATTTTGCAATTCCTAAATTGCGATTCCTTAATTTTCGCAATTTAAGAAATGCAAATTCCTACAATGATGCATATGCCCCAATGTGCCTAGAGGTATCAGTTTTTAAAATTCTAAAAGCATATGTACACTGTACGAAACCCAGGTTTTTGCATAAAGGAACTAGCCAGTACTTCCTGGGTTTGCTGTATGCTGGGCAAAATAAGAGTACATGTAGTTCCTCTTCTGAAGTACAGCTACACCCTGGACATGTTTTAATAGTAGAAGCTGTCCATTTGCTCGTAAAAGCTCTTAAAGTAAAGTAAAGTGCCATATCTCCATTGTAAATAAAGTTTCCTTGATGCAACGGGATAGATAACATCCTAAAAATCCTCAAAAGAGTAAAAATCTTTGATTATTAAAAAAGAAGTAGTCAGGGTGCCGGCATGGGGTATAGACAGGGCAGCAGAGAGTTTTTCATCGACAGAAATCCTGGTAAGCGACTTGCGTGAGACCTCATGGCAGGTCCTTTCCGGATCATACCACAAGGCAGGCAATCCCAATCTTAAAAATTCCTGCTTTAGAGATATAAGCCACGGTATTTTTGCTGCACTATGATGATGTAATATTTCCTTAAGTTCTAGCCTATAATTCAGCAGCTCTGGCGTTATCCAAAGCCTGTGCCAGAACCTAAGGGGTTTAAGTGCTAATTCTACTTCAATAGGTCTCAGCCCCAAGTCCAACCTTAAGGGTAAAAGCGGGGTACTTTGTGGGAGTGCCAAGAGCTGTCTAATACATTTATTTTCCACCACAGTACAGGGATGGCGAAGATTTGAAGATACGCGAGAATTCGAAAAAAGATGCATCGCAGAGAACAGTACTACAGTTACCATTGTCCTTAGGGGCGATCCCGCTGGTGTATTAGCAGTGTGCGACCCCATTTTGGTGTACATTTATTTTCCATTTTGGCGATTTCAGGCCTGTAGGAATGCCCCCACAACTCTCCCCCATACAAGATTGCAGCCTTCGCCTGGGTCTTATAAATCTCCAACGGGGATTTGATGGGTTTGAATGTCGATGTGTTGGAGAGCTTGAGGATTCCTCCCGCAAGCTGGGCCAGTTTCATTTGTGATTTTACTTATCACCTCTGAAGCCAGATGCAAACTTGGGTTTTAGAGCAAAGAAAACATTGTGAATTCAGCTGTCCTGCAACTCAGCTAATTGGGACTGGCTCGGTAACATGAAAAACAACACGTGATCACTACCCAGGCCCGAGTCGACAAATGCAAAATGGCGTTAGTGTGATAGCTCTAGATAAGGTATAACTTGAACTTTAAGAAAAACCAAAAGCTACTCTTCGTTAATAACACTAAATGGTACATAACTATGAACACATGTGCATGCAGCTACATCAGGCTAACAATGTCATACTAGTAATGACAGAAACAGAATTTCGGTACAACATAGTATTGTTGAATAGTTTCTATAAATCTATATAGGATCTGTGTGTTCTGACAACATAAACTAAACAATCGCTGTGAAAAATGATTCCAGACACCCCCAAAGGATATGTTTGTCTGTAGACCACCTAGCTCACAGCCTCTATAAGCACCACAACCTTACCAAGGAGCGAATAGCTTCTGGCAACCATCGAACATGACAACCCTGACCCCTCAGGGATCGTGGAAACAGTACAGTACTTTTCGCTTAGTCACTTGTGCTCAGTCGTTCTCAGAGATATATACACAATAAACAGTAGGGACGTTTTCAATAAGCATTTATTGAACCAGCCTAATTCTAGTATAAAATATGTGTGTTTCAACAACCATTAGACAGAAACAGATGTTTACGGTTATAAGCACCAACAGAGTAAAGAAAAGGTAGAATTATACCATGGTGCTAAAACAATGAATATATGCGGGCATATAGATACATGGCAGTAATAAGGAGTACTCCTAAGATGCAAAGCCTAACTAGATGTATCTAAGTGCACCTAGCATGTACGAAGGTGTATAGACAAGAATCCCCTAGGAAAAAGCCAACCCCATTACCTGATGGGAGAGAACGAAAGACCCTGTCTCTGTCTCGAGTTGAACACCCCACAAAGGATGTCAGACCACTGCGTGCTGGAGAGTCTGCGGGCAGGGACTTCAGCATCTCACGTTAGCATGTCAGCATGGAAGCATGTTCTCCTCTGGTTTGCCCAGCAAAGATATGGGACTTATATACCAGAAAGGTACCCTCAGGGGTTCTACCTAGATGTGTCATGGTACTGTGGGTCTGTCGGCCAAGGATGACAATAGTGGTGACTTTTGTACAGAGTTATTATGCGGAAGATGGTAATCCTCCAGTGATACTAAGAATCCTCATGCATAATAAATTAGGCTAGTTTTAGAAGAAAACCACACAACATTTATTTGGCACCTAACTAGGCAAAAGGTCAGCACCAGAACCATTATGTAGAGCAAAGTAGAACAAATGTAGGTAACATGTCATGCAACTACCTAGGCCTATATTGGGGTACATTGGGGCACATAATAGTATGGCACACTTTTTTTTAAACTCCATACAAAGTACCACTAAAAGATTAACCATGCTCCTGAAAAGTGCTCACACTCTTTCTTTAAATAATAGCAGCATTGCTAAGAAGAGCTGGCACTGTCTATTAATAATATTGCATCACTGCTGAAAAGTGTCATTATGGCAGCACTGTTGAGATGGGTTAGGACTAATCGTACTAGTGATAGTAGATGTGACAGAAGAGGTTGCAGAAGTATAGGTTACTAGGCTGCCTACTAGCTGCTTTCATCTTGACCTGTTAGCCCCTGTCCTCCCACCCTCCCCCGACGCACAAGTGAATTCCCATAGTAGATTTTTAAAAGTCCCTCACTGACTGTGGGTCATGTTGCTGGGACCAGCAACATCTACATTGAGTATCAATTGAATTAACCCTGATCAATGTCATGTTTTCAACTCCACTTTCAAAAGGGTAGCTGAGAAGAAGATACTTGACCACAGTGACAATACACTACAAACCTCCCATTTGTCTGAAACTTACCGTAGCATTGATTCGCCACAGTGTTGTGTGCAAGTAACTATTTATTTACATGTGAAAATCGAACTAATAATAGTGGTAAAAGAAAATACTAACCCAATTGTTTCATGATCAATGCAAAACCTGTTGCATTTGCAATCCAAATTGGTTGTAAAAGATCCCTAACTTTTAGAAACGTGCCATAAGCACAGGAGAAGTCAAATGGATGTTTGAATAAATTAAATCTGCTTAGCAAACATACTGCAAGAGAATATGGTGTTGCTATGAAAACACTCTGGCATAGCTTTACATGGACTTAGTCCATCAGCTAAGTGCTGATGTATTTATCAATCAGTTTAAACGGAAACTTAACGTGAAACAATGTACTAAAAACACACACACAGGGTGCTTGCCAAAAATGACTTTCCTTTTATCACACTGACAATTCACCGCAGATTGCCAGTCATATAATATGATTAAGAATCTATATGGCAACAAGGGAAAATGAAAAGTCATGCAGATTACACAATCAAATGCTTTAGAAGACAAAGAAATGCCTCAGGCTAGACAGATCCTAGAGGCTTGCACAACAGCCAAGCTCCAGGTGCACGAGCAGGGTTTGGCTGTCCCGTAGGGAAATCAGCCAGTGCCCGATGGGCTGATCCGAGAGATCAGTGTGTGGGCAGGAATTTTTGCAGTTTGTGGGACTTTTTTATGGTCTGTTAGACTGGTTTTTATAGTGATTTCCCTGATGTCACCACAAACATTGCCTGCAGCAAGCACAATTGCATGTAGACTCCCATACCTTGCAAAATACCCATACAGGCGTGTTTTACAGGCCTATTTGCTTGTCCCAGTTCGACCCTGTACACAAGACATTATAGGTGATGGGAAAATATATAGACCTTGGATTATATTGCTCTTATTGTCTGAGGCCTTATTATAAAACATTTTTATGTAGTGATAATAATGCATAAAATATAACATTGCTTTGGATGTCAGAAAATCTCCATTGTATAACCCTCAAACACCAGTAGCGGCCCATGCAAGTAAGCGCTGTGGGGCGGTGCAGGGGTGGGAGGTGAAAGTGACAATCGACAGGATAGAGAATGTAAAATAAATAATTAAATAAAACCACTTACCTTGCGCTGGCCGCATCGCCGAGCATAGGTGATGGCAGGATGGGTCATCTCTAACTTGATGAGGGAGAGGAGCTGTCACATACCACACTTGCACATCACAACGGCTCTGCCTTTGACACTAGGGTTTGACACTGGTCTATTGTGACCCCAGACAAGCTGGGGCCAAGACAGGGAGGGAGGAAATTCCAAACACCTCTGAGGGTGGAAACGTCCAGAACTTTCTTCTACTTCAAAGTAGGCGCCAGATATAAACAATGGGCCCTCAGGTCCAATTCTTCAATATGCCTATGGACCTCTGGAAGACTCAGGTGGACTGCTGTGCTGCTCTGCAAGAAGGACTACTACTCTGCTGCCCTGCTGCCTGAGTGAAAAGACTAGACCTGCTTTGTAAAACCAGGACTACCAGAGTGACTCCAATGGTGAGTTGGCTGACCACCTGATCTGAGCCTCAGGGACAGAAAAGGCTCCAACCATCTTGAACCCAACACCTTGACTCAGGCTGCTGTGAGTATTGCCCCCGAGTGGTGCCACCCCACATGGAAGAGGGTCTAAAGGTGCTCTGCCAGCCCAGCGGTGGCCCTGTGGGCTTAACAGATGCAGTTTGAAGCATCTCCCCACAGCTCCGCTTCGAAACTTCCGCTACGTGGTGCATCCCCAATGCAGGCCATAGTATTGCAGCCTACAGTCTCCTCATAACTCCAGATGGCACATCCTTGATGCACGCCTTCAAATCACAAGCCCTTTATCGACTGCATCCTCGACTACGACACAGGACTTCACATCGCAGCCCCACAGCGTGATCAATCCCATTAGTGCACGACACACGACTTCACATTGCCTGCCCCTAATTGCCTACGCAAACAAATTTACCTTGATGATGACGTAGGACTCCGCATCCCAGCCTCGCAGCTCCTCTGAACCGCTGCTACACAACGCATCCTGGATGCAGGATTTCGCAACGCTCCACAACCTGGATTTAAGGTACTCTTGTTCAGTGCGCCTAGCTTGGTCCCTGTATCCATCCTGCACTCCTTCATGGTCGACATGAACTTGTGACTTTGCCCTGGTTCGGAGCGGCCAGATAACCACAATCTCTGATTCTACTAATTGGATTTTTGTTGTTTTGGTGTCAAATAATAAATACATTTTGCTCTATGATTCTAAATTGGTGTGGAGTTTTTCTTGTGTTTTCATTTTATTTCTGTTTGAAGGGCTGCATAAATACTTTACACATTGCCTCTGAGTTAAGCCTGAATGCTTGTGCCAAGCTACCAGAGGGTTACGCACCGGTTAATTTGGGGGTTTGCTTGTGACTTCACCCTAACAGAAATTGTGGTTGCTGCTTGAGTAGGGTTTCACCCTCCCCCCTCAAAAAGTAACCCAATTTCCAACAATTTCCTATTCCAATAAATATCATGCCTGACAATAATAACCCTCCATCTGTATCTGAACTACTATGTATCTTTGGTGGACAAAGAGGCCCCATAAGTAAAATTTCTCTACTAATTGAGGCATCTCCAATGAGAATATATATAACCCAGAAATAGTTATTTTTGTATTAGACTAGAATCAGCTAAAACATGATTAAGCCATAATGACCTTTTTCTCTTTCCTTTTTTTTCTAGAGGGTGTTGTGGGTGAGTGTCACTGAGGTGGGTGATGGGTAGGTTGACATAGAGCATTGATAGCCCTCAGGGATCACTGGGGATGCACTCACAATATGGGAGGTGGTGGATTGTGCATACCTGGCCATTGAGATAATTTTGTTGCAGTAAAATCGACCAGCTTCCCATGGAATTTGAGGGTTTAGAACTTTCAGGGATGGTTTGGAGTTGTTCCTCTCTGCTAGCTCTACAGTGAGGGAGGTTAGAATGACAATAATACATCAGTAGAGAGAGAATATGTGCAATGTGGTCATCAGATTAATACAAACTGGTCAAAGGGTGGCGCTAACGATAACTAGCTTTCAGCGCTTACATTTTCAACAACACTGACTTGCGCAGTTACATTTTGCTGGAACTCACACAAATTAGTAACAAGCATTGGAAAACCCAATAGGTCTCGCCTATGTGGGAGCCATTGGCTTTGCTAATGTCTTTTAACCATGTTGTAAAGCAGTGTGGCTGCTGTGCAACATGGCTAAGAGTTATAATAAAAAAAGGAGCAATAGCCATATTTTTACATTCCTGTGTTAGTGCTTAACTTTTATAGCGTTTGTTTTTTATTAGATTTGAGCTACGCTACTCTACAGTTTGGCTAGAAGACACTGGCAAAGCCAATAGCTCTCACATAGACCTTGACCTATTGGGTTTTCCAATGCTAGTTAGTACTGACGAACACTTGTACCTCTGAAGGGTCGCAAAGCCTGGATGGTCTTTGTAAGTTGAAACAAAAGTATGCCAATCACAGGCCTTTGAGATGCTAGCAGACCAGAAACAAAGCTGTTGTATTAGTGCAAATCTGTAAATTCTGAAGAAGTGGAGTGAAAAGTAAAGGGAGAAAAGTGCTACAATGCAGCCAGCATTGGTTGCAGCATAGCGTTTTTTTGCTATGCCTGGGGGAGAGGGAAACACAGACAATAGGAGTGTGTAATTCTATAGGCAGTCATACAATGTGAGATCATATATTCACCCTTGACTCCATGTTGCTTTAACTACATTTGTGAGCACAGTTTCATCTTGTGTCTGTCAGACCCTGCCTTTCAGCTGCGAACACAGGCAGGCCCAGGGTACTTGATCACAAACAAATTGTTAATATTTCTCAATTCACTGAGTGAAAGAGATAAGAACAGATGGTGTGGGATTCCTTAAGTGTCCAAGGATGAGAATGTGAAGAATTCTGCCTCCGCTCTCAGCAGAGCCTGGCCAGCTCAGTTGAGTGACCTCGATGCAGAGTGTAGTCAGCACCTACAGTGCAGATAAAGGGAGGGGGGCTTGTAGAAGTCTTTCTCCGTGCTAGTAAAGAGTATAAAGCTGGAGACTTCTTGATGCTTAGACGGGAACTCTCCTGGGAATGGACAAGCTGCCCAAGGCTTTTGTGCCCGGTTGAGACTTTCCTGCCTGAGACTGCCAACTGGTTACCCTGTCATGCTGGCAAGGTTGATGCAAAACAGACAGCCGGTGACATATTCCAAGTTTTAATTACTCATTCAGTTATCTTTCTATACATTTATTCTTGTGTATATATATGTTCACTATATGCATTTATTTTACATGTGCTCTATTTCCTTTTGATATATGGGAATTTGCTGCAATAAATATTCTCCTTTACTTGGAAAATGAGTGTTGACCTTTTTTTATGTTGCATTTTGGTATTCTTAAGTGTTTAGAGTCCTATTTTGTAGAGTGTTCACATTGTGTCCTGGTATTCTGAAGTCTTGCTCAGGTGTTCAGAAGAAAAAGCAAGACAGAGGGTGGAGGTAGGGGGTGGGAAATAGTACCTGAATCCCAACGTAAGCAGCGAAGGGGCAGTAATTAGAATGAATCAATCTGTGCTTGGTCCGTGCGTCACACAGATAAAAGGAAGTAACGCCTGTCTCATTCTGGCCAATTAGGAAGCAGCATGGAAAAGTGGAAATCAGGCCAACCGAATGGTAAGTAACGGGCAGGCTCCAAGTCCTTTACTGTAATCAATACCCCTCACAGCAACAGAGCATGCACATTGTAATGTGAGGCCTAAAATGACTTCAGAGTTGTCATTAATACGGTCTTTGATTGCAGTATGTATTTTTCACAGTTCATGAAGAATATCTTAAAATTTGAGCACTAGTCATCACTATTTTCATTTTATGTACTTAGGCAGTGCTTAGAGTCTAGCTTCAAAATTGGTATTCTCATTTGAAGTGAGCAAGTGTGAGACAGTATGATTGAATGTGCACAGGGCATTTTCTCTTTATTATAGTGACGTTAAAGTGGCTGACGTGGCCTTGCTTAGAGTCACATACACACTAGGCACTTTATCTCCGTAACAAATGTTTAAAGCAATTATTTGTTGGCTTATGATCATCTCTTGTGGTTTGGACAATAATCTTAGAATGTAAACTTCTTGAGCCAACAGGATGGATCATTCTTAGAGCACTTTAGACTGAATATGCACAGAGCACTTTATCTTCATTATAGTGGCATTTGAGTGGCCCAGGTAGATTAATTTAAAGTCACACACACGCACTAGGCACTTTATCTCTGTAACAAATATTTAAAGTGATTATTCGTTGGCTAATAATCATCGCTTGTGGTTTTGACAATAATTTTAGAATGTAAAATTCTTGAGCCAACAGGATGGATTATGCTTAGAGAACTTTAGACTGAATATGCACAGAGCACTTTACCTCTATTATAGTGGCATTTAAGTGGCTCAGGCGGCCCTGTTTACAGCCACACATGCACTAGGCACTTTATCTCCATACCAAATGTTTAAAGCGAATAGTCGTTGGCCTATGATTGTCTCTTGGAGTTTCGATAGTGCTCTTAGAAAACGTAAACATTCTTAGCCCAATAGGGTGGATTATGTTCACAGTACTTTAGTTCCATATTTTTACAGCCGCAATAGACCCTGCGGGCTTCGTCAAGTATTTGCCAATTTAAAAATGAGTTTGAAGGGATTATTTATCCTTGTATAGGTGTGGGGCATTACGCGGTGTAAACTCTGAGCTATGGAAGTTGATTATGGGCTTGAGTTAAATGGAGATACGTGTTTGAACTGGCTGGCACAATTACATGATTCAGCATTGCTATTCTCTGAAGTAATAGCTGGTATTGCATTTTAATAGTTTATTGGTTTATGCTCCTCGATATCTATTATTATTTTAATGTTGTGTAACCCGATTTTAGCATTGTGATTCTTTTTATTAATCAAACAATACATTTGTTGTTGTTGTTGTACTGGTATTTTCTAGCTCTGGTCAGTACATGCGCAAAAATAGTGCCTTAGGACATGGAATAGTGATGTCTGAAGAATAGTGGTGTGTAAACACGAACTGAATGAAGATCAGAGTAAAAGCAAGTGGACTGTCACTACCTCTTTCTTTCTTGGTGCAGATTTTTACATGACTTTTTAGTACCACTATCAAAGACTTATTTTAGTTTAACTTGCTCGTTGGAAGTCCATTGAAAACTTGGGATGCCTTTAAGGCACACATAAACGGGCAAATGCCATTTTGTTATAGAAGTAGGATTATTGTGTGGAGTATGTGAGAAGTTACAAAGGGAGCTCAGAATTTTAAAATAACTACACACTCAGATGATATTATATCCAGCCCACATTAATAAGTTGTCAAGAAAGAAAGAGCTTGTTAGGTTACAAATTATCAAGTAGGAAGAAATGCCCAAAGGGTGATAGCCTTGGCAGTCTCCACCCTCATTGGCTAGGCTATAGTAATTGTACAAATTACTACTGTATAGGTGGCCAGTTGTGCATCTTTCCCCATCATCCGTATGCATGTGTGACCCAGTGTTCTTCCAGCCACAGCCTGCTAAGCATGCATGAGCTTCTGAGTGCCAGGAGGATGTTGCAAAACAACTAATAGGGTGAATTACAAAATTGGCGCAGCTAATGGGATTAATATTAATTCACTGATATAAAACATTGGTGTGGCTTTTTGGCAAGTGCTTTGAAAAATGTGTAGTCAGGGTGATCTCACAGTTGCTCGTCTGATGTCTGGCACACAATACAACCCTACCTCCCTGCTTACTCGTGGAACATTTATGAGATAGCCAGCTTCTGTAAGTACCCGCAGAATTCAGGATCATCTCTGGAAGGAAATAGGTGTGTCAACGGCTTCTGCTTGGTTGGCGTAAGGTGATTATTTTGACAATTAAGAGCTTTATGCAAAATAAATGAAGGGCACTGTCTTTTTGGCAGCAGCAATACAGCTTATGGACATAGATATAGACAGGCAGACTACACACCTTAGAGAGGTTTGCCTAAATGTAGAGAGAGAGAGTGTGTGTGTGTGTGTGAGCTTGCGCCACACTATAGGCATGAGAACTACAATCAGAGATAATGTGGGATATAAATGTGTACACAATGAGCCTATGCTCCGTTCAATAGGGGTGACTGCATGTGGGGCATCACATAACAAAGAGGGTTTACACAGCTTATTTATATACAACATTATATACACAGTAAGGAATTCAAAGCCACATGTGCATGAGCCATGTTTAGTAATTTTCATTTGAACAGCGCTCACCACCATTACTATGGCATCAAAGCACATTATCTGGTTCCCTTTTGTTCATGCTTGTGAAGGCCATCAATTGGACTGGATGAACTATCATTTGATATTCTCTGCTCTTTGGATGACATTTGGTTGTGTGTGGTTAGAAGAGAGCCTCTACTAGGTTAAGATTTGACATGCTTTGTGTGAGTTAGTGTAAAAGTAAAGTAATCTGATTGAGGATGATCTTTGTGATGCTTTATCTGTATGGATCAGCGTGTCAAAAGTCTTTCTATTTATCTTTTGTTTGGGGGCATCACTTGATCTTTTCTCGGTGAGAGAATAATGTTGTTTATTACATGTGGACGAGCCAAGCCAGGCTTGAGCCTGGCTCGGGCCGAATGTCTGGCTCTGGACTGCCCTTAAGTCATGCGGACTGGCTCGCCTAAAACGAGCTACATTGGCATCTGGCATTGACCTTTATCTCCTTAAAGCTATTTTTGAAATACAAAAGCTACTCATCCCAGGACAGATGAGCAGGGACATCTTAGGGATTGTGAGGGCCCTGTGCCAAACGTATTTTTGGGGCCCCTGGCGGAACAGCTGGAAGTTATGATCCAGTTTCAGTTCTTTAATACCCACTTCGGCCAGATCACCGACAGCTCACAGACACACTTGTTCAAATTGTAAATGTGTTTACATCTAATATTCATGCATAGTGACGTGTGTTTTCAATACTGTAACACAGCACCAGCTCACGAATATTACTGTAAATAATCTCTGTGACCCCCCTCCCATTTCTCATATGTGAGGTCCTGTTTTGATCAAAAAGAAAGTTTTTTTATGGATGTTGCATGAAACTCAAACACAACATTTCTCTGCAAGATGTCTGTAATAGACTCACACATCACCCACATAAAAAAAAATTAACGAAAAATGGTATTTAAAACAATATGTTTATGAATTATTCATGGTCATCAGGGCAAGACTCTGTCGAACAGAGCAGTCTCTATCAGGGGGCCCCCTGAAAAGCTGACGCCAAGGACCAGCACTCATTTTGCCCATGCCTTAAAAACGACTCAGCAGATGAGCCTGTACATCAAATCTGAAAGGGTTTTTTCACCATGAATGTGTATTAGGAGTTCAAACGCCGATAGTATCCCATCAGCCCGTTACTTCACTTGTAACTGCAGGAAGACACCTGCTACCTGTAAAGACAATATAAAAAACAACTCATGGCATGAAAACCAAGGCGGTGGGCTGATAGTAGAGTTCACTGTGATTTTTCTCAGGAATATTCGGAGGGTCCAGCATGCTCGAACATAGGTTTCTCCTACACAGATGTGTGAAGGACATCTCAAATAGGAAATAGACTATGATAGTGAGCTCTTTATTCCATTGGTTGTTACTTAACTAACACTTCAGTTGCTTTTTTAAAACAAAAAATCTAGAAAAACGTCTTATGTCAGCTTCATAATCTATGGTGTGTTTGGTAACCAGTGTGTACTAATTTATATCCTCAAATACTTAAACACAAAGCATTATCCTTTTTTGTAAAAAAAAATTCAGTAAAAAAAATATTTTATTAACAGTCATAAAAAATCACTTATACAAATGAAAGAGATCAGTACAAAAAGAAAGTGTACAATAAAGTAAATGAAAGAAACAATCCAAAGATGATAAACTGCATATAAAAATAGCTATGATGAAATATGCAACAATTATTAATGTATTAATGTACAAAAGGATGATAAGATATTTGCTAATAAAAAGGAGATAAAACAGTAAAGGGAACTCAAGGAGGTTTAGCGACTTCTTGTTGAAAGGGGGATTTAGGCAGAGAGCGGAGAGCACATGTATCAAAAAATGAAGAAACTGGATCCCACAACTGCTTTCGTTTTGGAGCCAAAGCAAGTGGATAAACATACTTTGTGTCTAGCCTATGGTTGTAACATACAGCGTACCACCAAGCCTGATAGGAGAGTTTAGTGAGATCCTTCCAAGCCTTGGTAATTTGCTGAAAAGCCACTGCAAGAAGCAGGTCAATTATTTTTATGCTGAAGGTGCAATGATTCTAAATGGGGGATATACTACCTAGAAAAATACGAGATACATGAAACGGGTGTGTAGTGGAAAAAATATTATTGATTTGAGACCATACCTGAATCCAAAACATGTGAACCGGAGTGCAGTTGAAAAACAAGTGTATCAAATCTGCATGAGGTGCAGAACAAGTCCAACACGTATGTGACAAGTCAGGATATCTTTTACTAAGAGTTAAAGGGGAAAGTAAGAGTCGATTATAGATGAAAAACAAAGTTTGAACAGTATTTGCAGCCCTGGAGGATTTCCGTATTTGTACCCATAGCTTATCCCAACATTTAACAGACCATGAAAGATCCATGTCCACTTCCCATGCTTCTTCTACCTTAGTCTTTGTGCGTGGTGATGCTGGAGCGTGTAACAAAGAATAAATCTTGGACGCCCTAGTCCCTCTAGTAAGTAAAGTGCGTAGTTGAGATATGTTAGGAGGCTCCTGAGGTGATGTAGGGGGTAGCAAGATGTGTAAGTCATATGCTGACTGAAGTGCTTGTGTTAATTTGAGAAATTTAGCACGTAAGGAGGAAGGAAGATGGAAAGCTGCCGCAGCTTCTGAAAAAGGGATAATACGTGATTGGTGGAATATTTGATGTACCCATATAAGACCGCGACTTCTCCAAGACTTCCAAAAAAATGGTTTATTATTTATTACAATCGATGAGTTATGCCAAATAGGTTGTTCAATAAGGAGGAAATTAAAGGAGATGTCAAAATTTTAGAAGTGTATTTGAGGATCGGAGTGGAAATAGACTGCGGTGGACGAGAAAAAGAAAGGTACTCTAGAAAAGAGAAGGGAGAAATATATGCCAATTCTAGCGTTGTCCACAAGGGAGAAAATGTGGAAGAGTCATCAATCCATCTAGAAGCTTGGTTTAATAGAAAGGATTTGTGATACAAAGAAAAATTCTGAAAATTCACCCCACCCTCTGCTTTCGGGCGCGTTAATCTAGATAAAGACATGCGAGCTTTTTTGCGTCCCCACAGGAATGAAGATAAGATGGAATTAATTTTCTTGAAATGAAATAAAGGGATAGAGAATGGAATGTTGGAAATTGTGAATAAAATCAAGGGGGAAAGCATCATTTTGATAGTGTCTAATCTGCCCCACCACGTGAGATATAAAGGATGCCATTTTGTGGCAAGGTCCGTCAATTTTTTAAGGCATTCTTCCATGCAACGCGAAACCGTACCTGAGAGAGTGGGAGTAAAGTGAAGACCTAAATATTTGATACAATTAGGGTTCCACGTGAAACCCGAAGTGGTGAAATCCGATTTATAAGCGAATTTGGTCAAAGGTAAAATTTCGCATTTATCTTTATTTAATTTATAGCCAGAGACAGAGGCAAATAAATTAACTTCAGTTAAAAAAGCAGGTAACGAAGTCGTGGGCTCAGACAAGAATAATAGAACGTCATCCACGTATGCCGCCATTTTAATTGTGGAATGTTGGAAAGTGAAGCCCTTTATGGCAGTATTTTGGCCAATTCGCAGTAGGAAGGGCTCTAGGGCAAGATTGAATAGGATGGGCGAAAGAGGACAACCCTGGCGAACCCCTCTACCAAGAGGGAAGTAAGAAGAAATGCCACCATTCGCTGCAATAGCAGCTCTGGGGTGCGAGTATAAGAGAGAGATGAGGGTAGAAATTTTTGGGCCAAGGCCGAACCACTTCAACGTCTGAAAAAGATACGACCACTCAACTCTATCGAAAGCCTTTTCCGCGTCTAAGGCAATTGCAGCAATAGAATGAGAAGAATGTGAAGTCTTAGAGAGAATATCGAAGAACAGTCTAGTGTTATCTGAAAGCAATCTGCCTTTGACGAGACCAGACTGCTCCTTCCCCAATAATTCCGGCAAAAAGGATTCTAAACGGAGAGCCAAGGTTTTAGAAAAAAAATTATAATCAATATTTACTAGGGAAATGGGTCTATAATTTTTACAGTGCTGTGGGTCTTTACCTGGTTTGGGAAGAATGCAGATGAGAGCGTCCGAAAAGGAACCGGGGGAAGAACCGGAGTCAAGAAAAGTGGAAATAAGTGTGCTTAGTTTTGGGATAAGTAATGCTGAGAAATGGAGAAAAAATTCTACTGTGAATCCATCTGGACCCGGGGCCTTAACTTTTTTAAGAGCTTTCAAAGCACCGAGAAGTTCTTTCTGAGTTATATCTGATTCTAATGGAGATAGGTCAGGAGGGATAGCAAAAGGTGACTCAATGTCGGAGAAGAATTGATAGCTATCCTGGGACGTGGAAGTTGTTTCTGAGGAATATAATGTTTTGTAAAATTGAAGAAATTCCTGTAAGATGTCTTCATCTTTGTGTCTCAGAACAGAATCCTGACCATAGATATTATCTATCTTAGTCCTATTCTTTTTAACTTTCAAATAATTTGCCAATAGTTTGCCGGCCTTATTTTGACCACCGTAAAATTTAGCGCTAGAGCGCAGTAAATAATTGGAGGCATGATTTGTGGTGTCCTTATTAAATTGCAATTTAGTGGCTATGAGTTCATTAGGACATTCTTTAGATTTAGAAGCAAAATAAGAATGTTTCAATTTCTTAATCTTGGAGAGAAGGTCATTAGTAATTTGCTCTGCCTTCTTACGTTTGCGGGCTACATATCCAATAATAAAATGTCTAGCGGATGCCTTAAAGGCATCCCAAACAACAGGAAAGGGCACCTCGGTGGATTCGTTACGTAAGAAAAAGTCACGAAAAAAGGCAGTGAAGAGTGAAACAAAATCATAATCAAGAAGCAGGGAATTATTGAAGCGCCATTTCTTGGTGAGGGGTGACTTCTGTAAAATGTCCAGGTAAATGGAAACAGGTGCGTGATCCGAGATCAAAATAGAACCAATGTCAGAGGCAAACAAAGATTGAGAAAGATGATGTGAGATAAAAAAGTAATCAAGACGAGATTGAGTGTTGTGTGGTGGGGAGAAGAAAGAGTACTCTCAGAGTAGGATTACATAACCTCCAGGCATCAATAAGTTTAAACTGATGAATGAGTTGTTTGAAAGATTTGTGTGACTTATGGGGAATATATGTGCTCGTAGAGTGCCTATCTAGAAAGGGGTCAAAAACTTCATTGCAATCTCCCGCCAAAATGAAATTGTCCTCATAGTGTTGGGTAATGTGAGGAGATAAAGAAGACCAAAAAGAGGCGTCACCTGTAGTTGGAGTGTATATGTTTAGAAGGGAAACTGGAGTATTATCCACAACTAATTTAACCAAGACCCATCTACCAAGCTGATCCACTGAGTCAGCAACTATCTTGACTGAGAGGGATTTATGAAATAAAATGAGAACCCCATTACGCTTTCCGTCACCTGGGGAAAAGAAGACCTCCCCAACCCAGGCTCTTTTAAGTTTGACAGATTCTTCAGGTGAAAGGTGTGACTCTTGTAAACAGGCAATGTCAGCTTTAAGCTTGGCTAAGTGTGTTAAGACTCTCTGCCTCTTTATGGGGGAGTGCAAACCTCTAACGTTCCATGAAACAATGTTTAAAGGCATTCAACAAGGTAAAAAAATTACATAGTAAGCTGGTTAAGGCAGAACAACAATATTAGGGAATCAAAAATGAATGCATAAAAATCAAAGCAAAGTCTTAAGAATAAACGGTAGAAAACTCTTAAAGTGGGAATACATGAAAAATACAGAATACAACATGTTTGTATGCAGAAAAAAATTAAGAATAAGCAAAAAATAGCATTCAATATAGTAATCTATAGAGAAAAACCTGTATTTAAAAACAATTAGAGCAAATGAAAGAGCGGCTGATGAAGCACACAGGAGTATGAAGAAAACAAGAGAAAAAATAGAGAACACGAAATCGTCCAGGAAGAAATAAAAATCCAAGGGACAAGAAGAGGAAAAAGGCAAGAAAAGAAAAAATATAGAAGAAAGATAAGAAGGGAGAGATATGACTCACAGAACATCCAGGACATGTACGGGTAGGGAGGATGGAGGCCACATAGGATGATGACGGGTAATTAACTCGTGAGGGAAGGCGGGAAGGAGAGACGGCTCGGCAGACTCCAGGAATAAAATGAGGGGAGAGGAAACACACAGGACAATGATCTATAAAATGGAGACAAAAGAACAAATGAAAAACATTAACATTAACAACCAGATATTAAAATATAAGTCAAGATAAAGCATTATCTAAGAATGAACCATCAACAGTAATAAATGCATGTGGATAAAACCATAAGTCACCAATAGTAAACTTCAAGTAAAATGAGACACAGATGCAACATCCATCGCAGTAGAGCTATGTGAGTAGAGAAAACTCTTCAGTTTCAGTGGGTCCTCATAAGTAGTGGTTTTGTTATTAAGAGTCACCCTAAAAAGACAGGGATGGAACAGACCATAACGCGCTCCAAGCGAGCGCAATTGAGGACGTAGTGACAAAAATTCCTTGCGTCTGTCAGCGGTGGCCTTGGCATAGTCCTGAGAGAAAAAGAGAGGATTGCCCGACCATGTAATTCGCTTCATGGCTCTCGCAGCTGATATAATTTTAAGCAAGTCAGTATATTCAAGGAAATATATGATAACTCCCCTTGGTTTCCTGACAGCTGGGGTGGACATTGCAGTTGGAGGGGAGCCCTCTGTATATTGAGAATGGTGCTATCAGGTAATGAAAGGACTTTTGGTAGAAAAGTCTTGAAAAACACCAGGGGGTCTGACCCCTCTGTCCCCTCCGGAAGACCATAAATTCGTAGGTGGTTCCTTCTATTACGATTTTCTAAATTTTCGAGTTGTCTATGCATGGCTGAGACCTGTGCACACAACGGGTCTACCTTAGAGACAGACGAGGTCAAGGAAGTAACATCCTGCTCCAATTGGGTAACACATCCATCTACAGTTAACAATTTGTCCGTGATCGTTTGGAGTGTGGCTCTAGTCTCATCAATGAAGGGGCGCAGTGCCCTTATTTCTTCCAACAGGATATCCATGGTGGCCGAGCTGGGCTGCTTTGGAGGAGGAGGATTTTGTTTTAACCTTTTCATAGGACCTTTAGTAGCCGAGGATACGGATGGATTTGATGGTGATGATGTATGTTTAGATGACGATTCCAGCGAATCCTCCATTGCAAGGCACTGAAATCTGGAGCTTGTATGAATTAGGAATTTACGTGAAGAAGTTGAGGGTTTATGCAAATCCTTGGATAACCTGCCCATTAAGGAAAGAAATTCACCTCATAGGACACTGTATATGTGTAAAAACTGAAGGAAAACACATGTAACAGCAAAATTATTGCTTAAAAAGAAGTGCGAGGAATACAATGAGAATACAGTAAGTATGTAAATGCCACTATTGCAGCGAAAGTGAATTCAAAATCCTACTATGCGCATGTGACTAACATTTCAAAACACAGCAAAGTGTAATAATAAGGCAAATAGCAAACATTCAATACAGAAACCAGCCAATACATAATAGAAAAGGACGCTAGGATAAACATGCACAGAAATGCTCAAGAAAACATTATACAAAAAACCTCAATGCATTAAAAAATGTATAAAGCATCTGTGAGGAATATTATAAAAGGTTTGCTATAATAAAAGTCAATGAAGCATATAGAAATATCCAAGCACCAACTTGAATGAATATAAGATAGAAGGCACCAAAAAGTCAAGTGGAAAGCCGAAGGTGAAGCATTAAATGTAGGCCAATGCACAATTAGCCATCAATTCTATAGCTGGAACGTCGAACTTTGGCATAAAACTAGCTGAGACCTGCATCCTTGCCAAGGAAATGAAAAGTCATAAATAATCGGTCTTCTCAAGCATATTTTAGAAGCTTTTCTGTAAAACAGGCTATCGTCATGATGAAATAAGAAATTACTTCATCAGTTAGTAAAGCGATGCACAATGAAGGAAATTCAATTTGTGGCAGCAAACGATCACAGAAAGGATCATCACATTAAAAGGCAGCAACAAAAATTAGATGAAACTGGTAGGGCGCGCAATCCATAGCAAGGAAACCAAACTACTGCTAGGAGCCAAGCTCCGTCAACGGGACTCACAAAATGGCGGCTGCGTTTCCTCAGAGGCAAACTAAGTGCGTGGAGCGACAGTTGAGACGCTGCACACGCAAAGCTAGCCTTTCACAGAGATGAGGGCAGTAAAGTACTTGGGCATAAGGGAGGTGGAGCAGGATAAGCTGTTTGCAGCAAGCGAATGAAAAACCGGAATACCGCTAGGAGCGAAGCTCCGTCAGCGGGGATCGGGAAATGGCCGCAACCTCACCAGGCTCCTTGACTTCTAAGAGTATGAAAGTGGACCCTCCCGACATCGCAAGCTTCAGCGAAGGGGTCGCTCCGATGCTGCATTCGGTCCGACAGCTAGTCCCGTGGTTTTGGTGTCTCAAATCACCGGAGGGAGCCACGCCATGCCCCCTTCACCGCCGCTTCCCGGGAGAGCTACAGAAATGCTGCCATCTCCTGCGGGCGCTAGCCGCGCCCCTCATCCTTTTTTGTAATTAAGTGTCTGAATGTTACAATTTGGAACAAGGAAATCTGGGCTCAAATGTCAGTTTCCTTGTTTGACCAAATTATGTGATTCTAGATAAATGTTTTACTTCATTGTGCTCTATTCTCCTTGATCATCACATTTGACGGCACCTTGAAGTAATTTAATTCAGTATGAGAGCTATTCAAAAGCCTCTCTTATATGTGGTTTAATAAACTATAATGCTACTCCATCTAAAATAATAATAATATGAGCCACATAGAGGAGGCATGTGACAACTGAATTGCCTCTTGATTCACTAATACCATTATCATAAGGGCAGGAGGGCTAATGAAAGTTGCACATTTTTTGTTTAAATACAACCACTTCTAGTAAAAATCAGTCAATAATGCAGTGATATAATATAATGAAGTGAAACATTAACAAATGTTAATAAAATATATTTTTAATTGAAAATAATCTTTTGCATATTTTATAGGATGATTATTGCATGAATTACATGCCAAATATTTTGATGGCTTGGCTCGTAGTATTGCTTATACGGCAAAGTCTGACACTTGGTACAGCTCTCATTGTTAATGTTTTGGTTTGTCCACTTTTACTTTTTATAAAATCATCAGAGCCCGGGTTGTTGTCTTTGGATGCAATATACACTAGAGGATGTGTTACTTTTACTCTAATTTGAATGTATGGTTCTATGATGTATGTTGGTTAGTGTGCGACAATGCTGTTTATTTTTGCAGCAATTTGTCATCTATATGTTTTGGTGCCATGTTGTGCACACAAATGTAAGGGGCCTTTGTCTAGCTTGTGCTGCTTTAGATTGCTCATTTTCAGGTGACACTGGTTTGATAGTATGTGGAGCTATAATTGGCTATAGAGTGCTGTTGGATGTCTTATGAAAGCCTAAATATTGGTTATTGCAGGTGTGCTGGTTGTATGTGGTAAAATATGTCTATCGTGATGTTAATGAAGGGCAGTGAGATAGGCTTGGATAATGAGAGTACTGTGAGAAAAAGTAATTATACTCCAAATCAGAGTTGCTTTTACACATTTGTAGGGCACTGGGTGGTGCTTTCTGTGTGCGATCGTTCAGCCTTTGATTTCCCTGCGGAGAAAACACAAGGAGAAAAACACAATCACTGGCAAACATGTCCTGCAGCAGTCATATGGTTAGGCACTGGCCACTGCTAAAATACTGCAGAATTAAATATCAATGCATTGATTGCTCTACTTTTGACCATGATATACTTATGGTAAGAAATCTTAACAAGAGAGACCAACCTACAGACATGTATGTAGCATTTTAATTCTTTAATATGACATGGGATGATATGTTCTTTTTTTCAAACCCTAGATGAGTATGCTGTGCCGTGTAGGATGTCTCTAAGGACTTCCAGAGTGGAGTTTGGGAAACCATAGTTTAGAATATTGCCAACTTCCAGATGTGAGAGTATAAGGGATTGTACAGCAGTTCTAAAGTTGCTTTCTGAAAGAAATGCTTTGACTTTCTTTAGAAGAGAGAGCTGGTACCAAGTTGTCTTTGTTTTTTTGGCAATGTGTTCCTTGAGGGTGAAGTTGGTGTCCAAGGCAAATCCATGTGACTTGGCATTTGGTGAAAGATGTATTTTGAAGTTATCAAGGCTCATTTTATTAGGTCAGGTTTGCATTGTATCTTGTTAGTTGTTCTTGGCAAATTACAGGAATTCTGTCATGGCTGGGGTTGAGCTTCAGGCAGGCAATGTACATACATGTCTGGATGATGTGCAAGCAGTGTTTGAGGCTTTGGATATCTGAAGCAGGGGAGATTCAAGTAGAGGTATGCATCATCTGCTTATTGGAGAGTCTATTCTACTATCATAGAGCACCTGGTGAATCATGTAAATTAGAACACTTAATGAAATCACAGGAAGTGATGTCACACAAACTTTGGCATCAATAAGAACACCAGAGATGATACTAGAAATTATACCAGCACATGCACAGTTTGAGTCCAGCCAGTACCTACACTCTTAGATGACCACAAGCCTATCCTTTGCTGGAAGGTCCTCTGAGGATATGATCTCATGGTACTGCTTCCTTGTACATGAACTCGATATGAAGGTAGGCAGCACTCCCTACTCCTCATTCTGATGGGGCAGTGAGATCTGAGGGATTGACTACAGAAAATGGAGGCAGGAGCCCTCCAGCCCTTAATGCAGCTGGGATGAGACACTGAACTGTTGGCTGCAGTTCCTGGGCCTGGAGGAGGTTGCAAGAACCCCACCCTTCAGGGGCCACCGCTGAAGTTCAGGTCCATTCAGAAGGAAGCTGATGAGGGATGGGTGAAGGAGGGGGCAAGCAACTAAGCACTAGTTTGAAGAATGTGGAGATCAGTTGACACTGGCTGATGGCCATGAGCATCATGCACCAGAATTGGCATCAGGATGACTGTCAGGAGGATAGTACTTAACTCCCTGACTGTGTGTGCTGTAACCTCTGATAATAAACACTTACCCCGCCACCTCAGTTATCTTCCTGCTGTATGCTCACTGCTTCCTCATATTATGACTGCTACTGCTGGACAAGTGTAAATTACTCTTTTCAGGATGCTGGCATTTTTACCCTGGCCCCACAGAAGATCAATTTGAGCAGGCCTTATCCTGCAGACTGACTGGGACTGCAGAGAAGAACACCATTCTCTGCGTGTAATCTACAGCAGACTCAGCCTGCAGATAACACTGCATATCCCGGCCACACTGAATACATGCCACTATTCAATGGGAGATTCGCAAATGAGAGTTTCACATGGAACCAGGAAGAAGAGTCTCTACTTGAGGGTGTGAAGTGGTCCAGGATAATGGCAGCGAGTAGTGACTCAGAGGTAGACTTGGAGAAGCGATAGTGCAGTATACTTTAGGTTCAAAATAAAAACTTCAATATGTTAAATTTGTGAAAATGAACCTGGTGCAACAGAAGATACTAGAAAAAGTCCCCACGTTTGAAAATGAGTCTTGGTGGGGAGTACAAAGAAAAAGAATCAAAATCCAGTGAAATAAGTGCTGCTGCAGCCCACCGACAACCAGTGGCACAAATGAATCACTTGGCAGAATGAAATGTGATTTTTGTGCTATTTGGACGTATTTAACTGTCAAATAACTAAGACACTAGACAAAGTCACATCAGGAAAAATATAAAAAAATGTAACCTATAAGAAACTGGCATTCAGAGAAACATCATGGTTTGTAGATTTCAAAGAGGGTGCATTAGGGATGGTGGAATGTCATGGTGGTGGCAAATCATGCATTGGCTTTAGTCTAGTGCTCTGAGCCAACCCCCTTACCATTCGTCCTCCAACAGATCTTTTCTTTCCCGACCGACAGGTGACCGGAGGTAACATTTCATCACTCAATTTCAATTAACAGTGTAACCCATTTGGCTACATAATAAGGACCAGGAATCAGTGACTATAGTTAAGAAAGTTTATTGTAAGTTAGGAGACAAGTTAAGGTACACTCCTCTGTACATGAGTACAAATTTGAATAATCTCTTAAAGTCTAAATTAAGAGGATAGTTCGCTAGTCTAAGGAATCTCAAAATTCAGGGAAATGCAGAATAAACAGGACAAATATAAACTTTGGGAAGTATAGGAATAAGGGAAGTTGTGAGCATTACAGAAGCTTAGCCAAGAGACTTCTTGGGTTCTGGGAATTTGAGTGTTAGCCTAAGTCATACTCAGCAAGAATCAAAGGGAGATCTAAATCTCACAAAGTCCAAGGAAAGAAATCGGCGGCAACCTCAGACAGAGTAGTATAGTTATTTGCACTAAAATCCCTCAGGTCCACCCCTCTTTTTGCATCATCAGGGTTCAATTGTCGTTTTCCAATTTCACGTTGTAAGTTGCAACATTCACGAAATGTCCCACACTACACATAGGAACATCATCCTTGCTCAACCAAACCATGTTGTAATAATGCTGAATAGGACTCTTCAGTTAACACTCTGGCTCTCGATGCTCCTTCGTCAAGGTCTTCTTCTCAGGCTCTCTCTCTATCACTAGTACAGTGTTGTATCTATTCTCAAACTAACAATGTATGTAAACACACCTGCAAGGAAAAAGTCATGCAAGTAGAAATGGAAAACAGTATTTTGTGCAGAATGGAAAAGAGGCCTAGTTAAGACAACTTTAGAATATTTAATCAATGGTGCACATTTAATATGCATGTGCGCTTTCAAACACAAATGAATATAAACTTGTTACTACATTAATTTATATTGCACATGACATACAGTAAAATCTTTAATACACATGTGTACATATGGCTAAGAACTACATTTGAAATTAAATGTATGAAACATTAGTGCACGCATTACACAAATCATTGTCGTTTCTAAAGTAAACATATTCTAAATAGGTGAGTGTAGTTTATTCATCAAGTCTCCAAATAATATCTCATTTAATATGGTTAAGGCATACAGTGTATAGGTATGAATTATCTAATTCGACAGAGAATGCACTTTAATAATTATGTCAAGTGCATCAGCTTTTATTAAAGTTGTTAGGTCACGCAGGTAACAAGTGCTAAGTGCGTGCTTATTTTATGCATTTATGACGTGTAAAGGTGGAGTCAAAATTATGCTGCTCCATGGAGCCTATGGAAAGGCCATTCCACAAGAGCAAGAAACATAAACGTGGAATTATTCATAGTTTATAAAGAGAGGATTGTGGGCAGTAATCCATAGTTATTTTAGACAGTTTTAGAAGGTTATTAAAATCCCTTATGTAATGTAGTTTTCACCTTACATTAAAGTATGGTCTTGTTGATTTAATGAGTAGCTTAATACCGTCTGCCTCACCTGCTGCTGTTACTCAGCTAAGATGCTCCAAATCTGCATTGTGCCTTTGATTGACAGCTTGTAAGCACTTGTTAAGGTGTATAGTATTGTGTTTTCTCTTCTTACTAATCCAGATGAAATCCATTTGCTTGTAGGCTGTCAGTCAGGGCCTGATCAGAGGAGAGGGCTAAAGATAGTGGTTATTGACATAAGATAAATGGGCTACACACTGACGGGCCTCGCAGGGCAGCACCTGCAACATCTACTGCACTTCTTCAAAGCAAGGCACCTCACAGCAGTGTTGTAAACGCGCTGCCTAAATTGCACCAAGCTTTAGGCCAAGAAAATGCCCTGTTTGTAATGCGGGTGCATAGCTGCCATGTTTCCCAGTTTCATTTGTGATGTACGGTTCCAGTCCAGACTTTGAAGTCCTTTGAATTCTGGGACTTATAGTCCTGTTTTATAATGAAATAAACAAGACTGGTGCAGCACATCACACATGGACTTGGGAAACTTGGCAGGGCTGGGGGTGACATATGATTATTTTTCCTTTCTCTGTGTCTCCAGACAAGTCTAACCTGTTGCTTCTCACAATTTTCTGGTAAATAATGTCTTTTGTTTTCCAGGCAGTGCTAATGTTGGCCCATTAGCAGTGATATGTTGGCATCTGCATGTGAATTACTATCTCCGCCTTCACACTCTCAAGGCGGTTGACCACAGTTTGCCTGCAAGAAAAAACTGGCGGAAAACCTTTTTGCTTTTTTTTCATTGATTCATTGTCATCTTTATTTCGACAGTGTTGTCATAAAAGAGTTCACAATTAATCAATAATTACAATTTAAGATAATAAACAGAAAACCATTCAAAAGTCAATAATTTCGTCTTATGGAGTTAAATCATCAGAGTAAAAAGCATAACCGTGTACATGGTTAAACATATAGTCGTTTGAAATCCCTGGACCTCAGGGGCTATGAATCAATATACCCAAATGCTCGACCCATTTATCACTAAACCCTATTTCCAGTGGCATTCTCAGCTTTCCTTCTAATGTTCCACATGGCTGCTAAAAATTTGGATACAGCAAAAACAATTAGAGGAGAAAGATCATTTTTGAGTATTCTAAAATCTTGAAAACAGCGCCTGATCTTCAAGTTCTTACAAATAGGAGTAATCCACTTCTTTCGGGCTAACTGATAAGCAGGGCAAAAAAACACAATATGTAATTCGTTTTCGAGCTCAGATGTACAAGCAGGGCAATTTTTCAAAGTGGGTACACACCATTTACTCGTAAGTGCTCTGATCGGTAAAGAGTCATGTCTCCATTGGAGATACAGTTTTCTTAAAACAACTGGACTAACATTGTCGAATACAGTTTCAAATTTATAAAAATCTTTGGTCATAAAAAACAAACCAGAAAGTGAACCCACATTAGCATTCGATAGAGTTGTACTGAGAATATTTTGATGATATAAATTAACAATGTACTTGCGCGCAAAAGTGCTACACGCGCGTTCCGGGTCAGACCACATTGAAAGGAGGCCTAATCTCTCGAATTCCTCTCTAACATATTTCAACCAAGTGATTTTCTGCGCATTAGGAAGACTTAGCACCTCTGTCAACTCTTGCCTATAATGCATGAGTTCGGGGTTTGCCCACAGGCGCCTCCAGAAAGTCAAGGGTTTAACACCTAATTCCTCATTAATGGGTCGAAGACCCAGGTCCATCCTTAGTGGCAACAGTGGTGTTGTAGGAGAGAGAGATACCAGTTGTCTTAAAAATGTGTTCTCTGCAACAGAAATCGCGGGTACACAACTTTTTGCTTTTTACAACTGTGCTCTTTGGCACCATGATACAGGACACAATAATCTATTTTCTTTCACCCAACAGCATATTGCATTGTGGTGCTTGTAGGTTTGCTTTTAATAGTTTCATCATTGGCTCAAAACCCCTGCATACAAAGTGTTGTTGGATAAAATGCCAGAATTGGCTAGAGATGTCATACATAATATGGAGCCACTAGTCAGCTATGCTTCAAATGTTTACAAAATCTCCAACTCCATTTAAAAAACTGCTTATTCAATGCATCAACGTCTAAGGGTTTACTCTCTGACTGACATTATGCATTAAAACAAGCATTGGGAATGTGCATCATTTGTTCTTATGTGTAGTGGAAATTTTATACCCAGTTTCACAACACAATAAAGGTATAACATGAGCACCAGCAGCGCAACCTTGCTTAACACAAATAATAAGTTAAGGACAAGTGGTAGTAACATAAGGAATATCCCACGATACTCTTACACATGCAGGACAGGTGCAACACAGGTATCTAACACTAGACAGTGAGTGGAAATAATTAAAGGACTGTTGTAGGATTACCATAAACAGACATAAACATGCAAGAAAAACAAAACTCCTGAAAGACACAGCCTTCCTTTGCGGAAGTACCAATGTATTCCTATAGGATGAGGAACACTCACCTGCCTTATGTGACAAGCTCTGTTAATGAGTTCTATACCATGCACTGGGAAGCATTTGAGGGTACTACTGTCCGTGGATTGTACAAGCTCCTAGTTATGGGCTCCTTGTTTGGGTTTGGTTATGTCACTTATGTCAACATTTTTATTCTTCCTTTGTTAATCCGTCATACCTATAATAAATTGCATGTGAGTGAGCTAAAAACATATTTTAATGGTGTCTCCCAAGCACAAGTTTACAAACAGGAGGTTGAGCAATGGACTCTACTTCTCTTTTCCACTGAGCATATTTTGGTGCTCAGATATTGCCATTGTGGGGTGTGGCACCTTCCCCAGGAATACAATTATCTCAGAAATATTGTGAAACAATCTCGTCTTCAAATGGCATGTTCATCATCCTCAAAAGTGAGGTTTGGGGGCAATGGGGCAAATTTCCTCAGCCAAGAGGTCTCGCAAAGTACTTCTGCGAGGCTCTCGGCATGTTCAGCATGTTTCATAGTCACCATGATCATAGAACTGTACTATGAAACTGGCTATGCCCATGCTTCCAAGCCATACTCACAGCTGACTGGGTTTGGGGAAGTGGGAGTGCATGTGCCCTGAGATGCAAACTACTTACCTAACACCAAAGCATCTCCTGCCTCACTACCAGCACCAATAGGACAGTGGTAGTGAGAAGTGATGGGCAGGACGCATAACTATCCATGTCCCTCCTGTGTTGCATCTTGTCTGGAAAAGCAGCTCTGTAAAGCCTGAAAATAACAGCTCTTAGCTCAGTCTGGGCCGCCAGCCCTTCTGCAAGTGTCTCTGCCTGCCAATTTATTTATAGCTGATGTACGAACTTGTACATAACAAGTGTATTTTGTATTGTTGTACTTTAGCACATTAGAATACGTACCAGTAGAGAGTGGCTTTTATTATAATTAATGAACCACACCATTTCTGCTTTTATTAATAACTCGAGAGGCAAGTCAGTTGTTTTGTTTCTCCAGTTTAAGCTAATTTTTTTATAGATGAAGAAATATTATTGTATATTAAACTATACATAAGATTAATGTGTGTACATTGTGCATCCTGAACTGTATTGTTGAAGGTGAACTCAGATGTGATGATCATGGCAAAGGAGGCACAGTGAGGACACTTGATTGCCTACAGCCACACTGCTTGGTCAGGATTGGAAGCCAGGATAGAAACCAGGTTTCCTTATTGCTTTCAAACACTCCTCTTCATAGAATAGGTTCACATTGGGCAGAAACAGTACAGGCTTCCCAATTTCAGAGGACAGGTAAAGCTAAAGTAGCATTATCACAACATTTCTTCCCATAACAGGACAGGTACCAATTGGACAGCAGTAGTGCAAGCTTTACTTCCTCACAGAAGAGGGAAAGTATGGCAGTAGCAAAGCAAGCTTCCCTCTCTCACAGAAGACAAGATGTACAATCTTCCATTTCCTGCAGAACAGATCAAGCAGGGTAGACTAGCATTCATCGCTCATAGAACATGAACAGTTACAGCATTTGTGTGACATGTAGGTTACAGACAGAGCTCTGGAGATTGTGCTTAAGTTACTGAGATGAATTGATACGAGTTAGTGGACGAGTTGACGAGTTAGTAAATATGCAAGTTCTGAAATAGTTCTCGCTTAAGTGATATTCCAAGTCCGCAATTGTAAAATCCTGCAACTATTGCTTGGTGATGTAAATGTAAATATAAATATGTTTTCCTGTGAAATGTCCACTCCTGGGCACCCCCAAGGTGAAGCCAGGCATCCAAGCGCTGCTGGGGCCGTTATGTTGCTCCTTTGGTGCTCCATGTATTCAGAAGTAGCCGTCATCTAGTAGGTCAGCATCTGGAGCAGCCTTGCCACAGTATAACTAACTATGCTGTAGACAGGCAGACGGGAGCCAACCTCTATGAACAGGTTTTGAATGTGCACACACCAGGCACTGTGCAATCCCGGGCTCAGTGCTGCACCTGTTCAAAATGTTGAGGGCCCCCAGTGAGGATACAACTTGTGAGGTGTAGACCACAGAGCAGCATTGCTGTTACTAGATGTGTCCTTGGCGTTGGACACTGATGATCGTGTTGTTTTTCTGAGTTCATTGGAAAGTCAAGTGAGAGCACTGGGACAATGCAGATTCATAACTGTATTGGATATTCTCTTGTAGACTGACACAGGGCAGCAAACTTCTCCAGAGAACAGTGTTATCAAGAGAGTCGACCAGGGTTGCAGGGTTGTGCATGGGTCAGCTCTCTCTCTGCTATTTATTACATACATGATCATCTGCTTCTAGAGTCATGATATGAAGTATCTGCTACATGCATATGAAACTCAGATTTTGGCTGATCACCAAGGTGATTCTAAAAATTCACTAGAAGGGTGTGTGGGTTCCCGGAGCCCACTGTGTGGGTTCTTGGCTGAGTCCTCCTTTCGGCTCATCTAAGACCCCTGCATGAGCCTTGGCGGAGTGTCCACTGCAGAGTTTGAGCCCACCGCTCCAAGGTAATGAAGAGGAAGGCCTCTTACCTGCTCTTTTGGTCAGCAGGCTTACCGCTCTGTGGGCGGATCTCCTTACGGTGCCGCTCTTGGCAATCTGGCTAGAGCTTCACCTGAGTTGCGGTCCACATACACATAGCTGGCAGCATTGGAGCATCCTGAGGTACTGGGACACTGGGAGAGAGGACTCCTATGACTACATGGGTCACAGCTTCACCAGGAAGATGGTGGTCCTTTGATGTTCCCCCAGGGAATGACTGAGCGGCAGAGGGAGCAAGAGATGATTGGGCCCTGAGGGGTATCTCCCAAGTAGGTGGATGGTCATCCCAGATCCCTGCCCTGATTTCCAGCACAGACATCCTTCTGCCAATAGAGAAGGAAGGATACTCTACTTACTTTTTTCTACTAAAAGTACCACAGTGTAGGCATCAGAACGAGTACTTTAATACTGTTTTAACCTATGGGCAGGGTGCCGAGGATGGTTCACAAGGAAGAAATGGAGGAGTCCTCTGAGGAACATGGACTGTCTGTAGGTGAAATGGTGCTTTTATGGTCATTTACAGAGCTGTGCAAATACCTAGTGGGAAAAACTGAAAAAGTAGAGAGTGTGGTAAAATCCATGGACCAAACACTGGAGGCCCTGACTGTTAAGTTGACAACCGTGGAGCAGGAAAAGGGAATGTAGGCACAGCCAGTGCAAGCCCTGCTGAAGAAACAGAAGGAGACTGATTCAAATGCGCAGTTCTCAACTTCTTTCAGAGGGTGTGCCATTGAAACTGTTTCAAAACCCTATACGAGATTCAGACCCTGGATAACCTTTGGCAAGGCACGCTCCTTGGAGTGTTGGAGGTCACGTTGGAGGTCACTGCGGAGGTGTTATTTACAGAGATGGCCAAGATTGTGAAAGCTCTACTGAGGACTGAGTTGATAAGTAAACAGGAACCGATTGAGAAGCTTTTACAGATTCTGAGAGCAAAGATTATGCAAAAATCGCTATCCCTGGGTACTGCTAAACTATTACTAATCTAAACCCTTGACACACTGGTGCAGAATAAGGCTTTGTTAATGAGCAGAAAGGAACTTGCAGCTTAAGGGGTGAATGCACCAGTGGGGGTTTTCCGACAGGCTGCATCATAGCTGACAAGTGTGCTGTTGCTTATGTGTGACATTTTCAGGGTAATTATGAGTGACATTCAACGACTATGAGTTACACTTTCTAGCGAGCAAAAATCAAGCAATGAACATGAGGGAAGCATATAGGACCAGATGTTCGAAACTGCGTGTTTGTGATTTCTTAATAGCGAATTTTAGCGATTCGCTATTAGGAAATCATAATCTTTGATGTACAACAGTGTGTTTGACACTGTTAGTGATTCACAGTGGGTCGCAAATGGACCTGCCTCATCAATATTCATGAGGCAGGTCGGAATTTGAGACCCATTGTAAATGGCGATAATCACAGGAATGGTGGCCTACTGGGGTTAGCAGACCACCATGTCTATGTTTTTTTGTTGTTGTAATGCAGCCTGTTTTTCTTAAAGGAAAATGGGATGCATTTCAAAAACTAAAATGAAAAGCTACCTTTACATTTTTTGAAGGGTAGGCAGTGGTCCTTGCTCTTAAAAATGTTGGCACCCACATTCAGAAAGGGGAAGGGGTCATTTGCGAATGGGTTACCACCAAGTTGGTGGTAACTGTGAATGTTTTGTGACCACATTCCCAGTCGCAAACATTTCTACATACCAGGGCAACTCACTATTAGGGAGGGGCGCCCTCAACAAGCTCCTTCCTAATAGCGACTCGCAAACCCTATATTGCAAGTGGGTTCCAGGTTACTGACTCGCAAAATAGGGTTGGTACATGCTGATGGGCCAATTGCAAGCTGTAAAATGCTTTGTACGTCTGCCCCATAAATATCAGAAATTACACCCATTTGAGCAACCAGACACTCTAAGAAGATCTTAAAACTGCTGCAAAGCACCACAAATAGAAGGGCACTACCCGGTATGACACACAAACTGTATAGCTGCCAAGTTTTCAGAGAATTTATGTGTGACATTTTCAAAGTCTGAAACTTAGAGATCAAGCAATTAGGTCCATGAAAACAGACAAACATAAGAAATTACACTCATTTGAGCAAGAACAACCTATAAAAAGAACATAAAACTCCTGCAAAACACCTGAGTTAGAAAGGCACTATCCTACTCCCTTTGCAAGCTGATCCTACTGTGAAACAATTGTATACCCACAATCTACTCACATCTTACATGATTGTACACTTGCAGTGATCACTGCAGCTGCTTGCAGAACCACGGAAAAATTGCATGGAAAAGTGTAAAATTGCTAGACCATGTTTCGCTACGTAACAACTTATTGCTCTTAGATCTGCAATCCAACTCCTTTTCTCAGTGTAATCAGTACCTTAACCTCTTCCATGCTCACGACGAGCTCTGCTCGTCAGGAGTCACGGTGCCGCTGTGCTCATGACGAGCTGAGCTCGTCATGACAAGCGCGGCACTCACACGCGGGGATAAATCCCCCGCTGTGCTGAGCGTTCTATTAAAACGATCGTGGTCATGACGAGCTGAGCTCGTCACGAGCACCACGGCGCTGCGTGCGCCCCCTCTCTCCACAGCACAGCGGGGGAATTAGCCCCGCGGGGAAGGAGTTAAAGTGAGATCTCGCCATAAACACAGACATCAATGACTCTAGTGTTTGCTCAGCAGTGTAACAGGCCACTTACCAACTACGCTGCTTTGGGCTGACACCTTACTAGTAGTTTCTAAGCTGCAATGGGGAACGCACACTGCTGACAGCTGCTCTGCTCAGTGCTGCTCATAGACAGTGCTCTGCTTGAGTCAGTAGGGCAGTCCGTAGACCTCAGCATTCTGACCGGGACAGAAAGGTCAAATGCTCTCAGAAGTAGAAGTTGCAGTGAGAGCGCTTGTCCGTGACATGGTTTCTAAGACTGTGCTGTGTGTTTTAAAGACAGCGTTCACCTTGACAGGAAACAAGTCAAATTGTTCATCTGATTCTGAGTCCTGCCAGGGTTGCAATACTGTCTGCAGAGACGCCACTCTGGTGGTTCAACAATGAAAAAGAAAGGTGCCGTCCGTCATTAGTGGCGTAGCAAGGTCAGGTGGTACCCGGTGCGGAAAATTACTTGTCACCCACGGCTTGACAAAATGGCAAGAATATGTGTTCAAAGCACATATTTTTGCCATTTTGTTACCCCCTCAGTGATGACACCGGCCCACACCCACTGCACCCCCCCTTCCTACGCCCCTGCCCGCCTTTACCCCGCATAGGAGAAGTTTGTTTATGTGGGATGTGCCGCTATAATGTGCCGCTATAATGGGTCAATTAAGAACTCTGGACTGAGTGGTGGCTTGATTTAGTGCAGCCCCCGGACAGCAGTGGTGCCACAATTTTATCAGTAGCAGCCACAGCCTTTACATTTGTGAATCAACTGTGTATGCAGGATCAGTTTCAGGCAGCTGCACCTCAGGTGGCACTCTGACAGCAGCGCATGCCCGCTGCTTAATGCAGCTATTCTCATCGATCATTGCATGCACTGCATCCCCAAATGCGATGCAGTGCGCGCAACAAAATTAGTTTTATTTATTTATTAGTTTACTTACCTGTAAAGCTCCGTAAGCCATACATTACTACCCCCCACCCTGCCCCTCCCCACGTCACCGCCCTGCAGGTACACCCACTATCGACCACGGCTGGCGCCACCTTGTGGCAGGCTGTCACAAGCGCTGGTGTTAACAATTAAGTGCCAAGCAGTGGAAACCACCAGCTCAAATTAAGCACTGGTTACCCCGCTTAGGAGATGTTGTTTCTTTATGTGCCGTACAGCTGTGATGGGTCATGTGAGACATCCGGGCTGAGTGGTGGCTTGATTCTGTGCAGCCTCCAGGCTGCAGAGGAACTATAATGTTATAAGTGAGTATGTAGGAGTCACAGCCTTCAAATTTGTGAACCAACTGTGTATGCAGGATCAATCTTCGGCAGCTGCACCACAGTGAGCACTTTGATGGTAGCGCACTCGCGCTGCACAATACAGCTCATCTCATCGATCAGTGTGCAGAAGACTGACACACTCATTCATGGCCTGTCAGAGCTACCCCTGCTGCAATGCAACGGACCATTCTGTAGTGCAGTGCGACCGCTGCGCCTCAGTAACTTTATACTACCTGCTTTTAGTTTACGCAGGCTCAGTGCGTGCAGCAGGTCAAGGTGCTAACAATGCATGATAATGCATGTTGATGCAGTGATGCGGACCACCACATTAAAATGCGGTAGTTTAACGCCTGACACATGGCACTTGGCAGGGCTGCAGGGTGGAGTACCAAAGAAGGTGCTTTTTGCTATAATGGGTGGCCTCTAGAATCTTCCTGGAGGGTTTGAAGGAGGACTATAGGTGATCATTAACCATAGTAGAGTGTTTACTAGATGGTTGGCATAATTGCCGTAATTCTCTCTAGCATAATTACTCGTAATTACCACAAAATTATTCATAATAATGCAGAATTACGTGAGCGTGATCCTGCATTCAGTGCTCTTTTCTTGGTGCCCTTGCTTACAAAATGGGCCAGAAGTTGCATTTTGCGGTAAGAAAACAGCACTAAATGCTGCAGGACATGAACAGTAGTGGCCAGTAGCCATTCGCTCTCTCTTAGTTTTTTGTTCCTGTTCTGCTGCGGTAGGATTTTTGTCTGGCGTTATTGCATTATTTTGCATAAAAAAGTAATATGTAACTACTGAATGACTCCTATTACTCAGGCATAATTAAAATTTTTCTAAGACCTAGTGTTTACAGGAGTGATTGGGGTTCTGAGGGGCCACGGTTACGTTATGACAAAAATCTCTCGAATTGACATGTTTTTAGCTTGGATGTTGTTCTTGTATTGTATTACTTATCTCACCGGTTCCTTTTGTTCCCCATTGAGCCCATAGAGGCGCTACGAGTACTGTAATGGGAGGACTGTCGATTTGCTTACGGAATTATTGCCCCAGGCAAGCGCTGGGTGGCGACATGCCTAGTTCTATTGTAGCTTGGGTGTGTCTGTTTCCAATGTTCATTATGCTGGTTATGAATAGAATGAGTTGGATCTTAAAATTTCATTGGGTATTACCAAATGTTTGAGGAAAATACAGGGCTGAATGAAAGCTAGCCGCTTTTAGCACTGAGGCCCAATAAGCTTTTGGCAGGGATAAGAAAAGTGTGGCAGAGATGGGCAGAAACAGAATCGAGGAGGCTTGATATGTTTCTCAATTTTTGCCTATTTATTAGATGGGTTGGGCGTACAGAGGAAATGTAGTGTTCCGAGTCTTGGTGTTCTCTACCTGGTTAGTCTTCCCTCTTCTTCTTTATATCAGGGTGGCGTTGTCCAGGCAGAGGTCCCCAGGAGGCTCAAAAAGAGGAGAAAATGGCGGTAAGTATCTTTTGGGTTTTTCCTTTCTAGTGAGTTGGAGTTGGGACAGTATCCGTCACCACACCCAGAGTGAATGGGAGAGGGAATGGTTCACACGTTCTCATTTGTTCAAAGAATAGGTGAGTGGTGAAAGAATAATGATATGGGTAAATCATCTATTTCCCTTTTTTCACACACACTTCTCCTTTCCCCAAAATAAGTAGGTGGAGAAATCACCTCAAAGGAATGAGGAAAACCAAGGCCTATACAAGGTCGACTAGGAATAAGCAAAAAAGAAAGGTTACCCACTTGTACTACGTTTCAAACTGTAGCTCACGAAACGGTTTCATTTATGATATTAACTGAAATGGTTTCAATTATGAAATTGTCCCTGTTTTAATTATCACTAATTTACAATGATATCCAGGTTCAACTACTCACCCCGTGCCTGTGCGACCATGCACAAAAGTAAATCAAATGCATTTAAAACAAACAATATGAAACCCCTCCGGCCGTGACCCCAATGCGGTGTGAATATACAACTTTCGGTGTCCCTTCACTTCACTCTTCTCAGGATTCTGTCCCTTTCCCGTTTAAGGTTCCCGACCCCCCCTTCCCCTGTTTGTGTCGCTCACCACCAGTGCTGCAACTCTTCCGAGTTGTGGTGGAGCATATGTCTTTTCTGGGGGAGTCCACCACTCCTCCCGCCAGTCCTCTGCAGTGTCTTCGCCGGCCTCCTTGTCTCTGGTTCAGGTGTCGCCTTTGGTTTCTTGTCTTCTTTGGACGGTGCTCCTCTCAGGCTGTCTTCCGCGGTGTCATCTGACTCTCTCCAGCTCCACACTTTTTTTCAGGTTCGGTGCGCCTTCCTAGGGTAATGTCCTTTTCTCCTGCATACTTGGCCCCTGATTGGTTCATGGGTTGGGTGGGTCCACCTTCTTCCTTGAATGGGAGAGTCTGGGATGAGTTGTTTAACCCTTTGTTCCCTTTCTTTCCAGCCACGAGATGATCTCAGCGGTTCACCGCAGGAGAACGGCATCACAAAAGGTAAGTAATGGGTTCTGGGGTACCTGTGTCTGACTCTTCCTCACAAAAAGTAATTGAAGATTTACTCTGTCTGGCTTCAGATTTAAGGTTTCTTTCCTTTTACTGTTTACCAGACCCAATATTTATATCTGGTGTCCTTCCTCTGGAAGGTGGGAGAAGCTTCTAGAAATTCCCTTTGAAGTCCCCAAGCATCCTGCCTTCCCTGCCCTGGCTCCAGATTAACTACAGGGGGTATGCAGTCCTTCGTGTGGAGGCAGGACACAGCCTCTTCAAGTGTAAGTAGGGCTGGGCCCAACTCCACTCTACCATCCTGCCAGTGAGGTTCCATCATGGCACACATGAGCTCTCTATTGTGTGTGGCTGCCTAGGAGAAATACACAAAGCCCAACTGTAAGCTACACCCAGTCATGTGACCCAGAGACAGGCTACAGGCACTAAATGGCTAAAGCAGGAAAATGCCAACTTTTAAGAATTGGTGTTTTCAAAATTGTAATTTAAAATCTGGTGTCACCATAAGTTAGGATTGTTATCTCAATTCCAAAGACGCCATACATGAACTGGTTACCTGTTCCCATTTGGAAATTACAGCTTATTAAATGTAATAAGGTAACTCCAAAGTTAACCTATGGGTGAGGTAGGCCTTGCAGTAGTGAAGAACGAATGTAAGAGTTTTTCACTAACATGACATATAAAACTTGAAAAATTATGCCCTGCTCTTTAAATACACGGTACCCTAACACCTCTGGTCAGAAAAACAAGCAGAATAGGCCAAACAGAGGGCAGAAAAGGCAAAACAGAGTGCCGAAAACGAGAACAAAAGGCAAAATGGAAGGAAGAAAAACTAGCAGAAAAGGCAAAACAGAGCAGAAGAGGGCAAAACTGAGGGTAGAAAAACTAGCAGAAACGCAAAACAAGGGCAGAAAAATTAGTACGAAAGGTAAAACAGAGGGCAGAAAAATGAGCAGAAATGGTCAACCAGAGCAGTCGAGGACAAAACAAAGGGTACTCAGACACGTACACACCCACTCACAGACCCACTCATAGACTCAGGCACCCATTCACAGACCCACTCAGAGACTTATGAACTCACTCACAGACCAACTCCGATACTTATGCACTCATCACAGATCCACTCAGAGTCTCATGTACTCACTCACAGACCCACACAGGGACTTGCAGGCCCACACCCAGACCCACTCAGAGACTCACATCCCCACTCACAGACCCACTCAGGCACATATGAACTCACGGACTGACTCACCCACTCAAGGCAGAACTCACAAATCCACTCTGACCACCACTCACAGACCAACTCGACACTCACGCATCCACTCAGACATTCAGGTACCCACTCACAGACCCACTCACGCACCCATTCACACACCCAAAGAGACACTTATACAGCCACTCCCAGACCCACTTAGACACTCACACACCCACTCGCACACTAATTTAGACACTCACACGCTTAAAGGTTACAGGTTATTGTTAGGAAATAAAATGTAAAAAACCTTAGAAATTCACTTAAAAAAACCAAAGGTTCCAGGGAAGTTATCGTTAGGACATAACATTACAAAAACATAGAAATTCACTAAAAAAAAAAAAAAGGGTTACCGGGACGTTATAGCTAGCAAAAAACATTTAAAAAACCTTAGAAATTCTGTGGAAAAGAAAAGGTTACATGAATATTATAGTTAGGCTCAGATTTCACTTGTAGAAAAACTGTGAAATTCAGCAGTTATAGTTTCTGAGCTAACTATAACTTACGCACCACAATGCACTGCTTATGACTTCACATATTACATCACTCATGACATACTGCATTAGTAATACGCAGAGCTTAATAACAGAGTATTTAATGGATCTGAAAGAATAACATGGAGCCGATGTAAATAGCAGGTACTTTAGAAATTGCAGATAAAAGAAACATAGGGTCAGATGTATCAAGCATTTTTTGTCTTCGCAAACAGCCGATTTGCAGAATCAGTCATTTGTGAATGCAAAAAAAATGCTTTTGAGATGTAGCATACCCTGTTTAGCCATTCGGTAACCTGTTACCAAATCACAAAATGGGTTTCCAATTTGCTATTTGGAAGGGGCGTGTCTAGGGCGTCCCTTCCAAATAGCGAATCCTAATGGTATATATATGAATGTTTTGTGACCGTGAATGCGGTCGCAAAACGTTCGCATTTTACCACCTACTTTAAATAGGTGGTAACCCATTCGCAAATGGGAAGTGGTCCCTAAGGGACCCCTTCCCGTTTGTGAATGTTTGTAAAAGCATTTTTTAAGAGCAGGCAGTGGTCACACGGCCTGATCTTATAAAATGAAAAGAAAACTTTTAATTTAAATTTTTGTAAAGCATCTCATTTGCCTTTAAGGAAAATGGGCTGCTTTATAAAAAAAAAGATTGCTTTATTTAAAAGCAATCACATACATGGTGGTCTGCTGATCTCAGCAGGCCACCATCCCTGTGATTTTTGCGATTCTAAATGGATAGCCAATTGAGACCTACCTCATTATTATGTATGAGGTAGGTCATTTGCGACCCATTAGGAATCGCAGAAAGTGTTCAAAACACTTTCAGGCATGCAGTTTTGCAATTTCCTAATTGCGGATCGCAAGGATTCGCAATTCACAATTAGTAAATCACAAAACGGATTATAGATACATCTGGCCCATAGTAACGAGCATTGGCTGTATTTAAATGATGAGTGCTCCACCCTGCGGGTATTTTGGTAAATGGTCTGTTGTAAAATGGATTATATTTGAGTTCATTAATTTTATTTAATAATTTTTTTAATATCACGGCTAGACACCGAACAGTGCAGGGCATTTTACAACAAATTTTAATTGAGAGGACAAAGGAAATGTCCACAACATGTACAGGTGACATACATACACATAATACAGACAACGGTAAGGCAAAATAATATTGTTATATACTTTTGCTTTATTTAGCGTGAACTTCATGGCTTTACAACAGAGGAAAGAGAGTTGGAAAGTAGCAAAACAACTATCCAAATATACAGGGAGTGAGTGCAAATACTCTTTCACTAGAAAATATGAACGAACAAGATATGCAAGCAGGTTAATGAATATACAGTCAGGATGAGGAAACAACGAATGCAACAAGTACTCTGGGGTGAGGACAATAAATAATAAAGGCAGTGGAGGAGAGATACGACCCCCAGTGAGTGAGGATAAGAAAATGAGTGCATCCTTAGGCGAGTTAAAAAAAAGTGCAAATAAAGGTACAAACAACCATAATGCTCAGTGCTTTACTTAAACGTGGACAGATTCACCTTTGAGTTAGTTGATTTTATTTATATTTTATGAACCACTGTTTGATATAGCTTTACTAGATCCCAAAGCCAAAGAGAGCACTTTAAAACAAATGCTCATTGAGAGGATAGTAGAAATGTGCATACATTGAACAGGTACTAAAGATAGGGACAATATATACAATCGTACGGTAAGTAGTTTATTTTATTTATTTGTGCTTTTATATATCATGAATGTGGCCCAGGAGTTACAGGAGAAAAGTAGTAATACCGCCACACAAATATACAAGGGGACAATGCAGATATACACTTATACTATCAAATGACAATGAAGAGGAAATGCAAAAAGGAACAAATACAATTGGAAATAGGGAACAAAACATGCACCTAAAAAGTATTAATAGAATGGGTTCCTTATGGTGTGAGGGTTGAAACAAATACCAGAGTCAATGGAGGGGAGGTGTGTCCCGACACTAATTGAGGATAAGGACAAAATGTGTATCCATAACAAGAAAGTAAGGTTGTAGACGATATAGGTTAAATCAAAAGAAGGTAGCAGAAACTGTCAAGAGGTGTAAAACGATGGAAGAAGAGTGAAGATCAGAAGAGAAGATGAATTAACCTTGGAAAAAAGTTTTTTCTGCAGAAGCGAGAAAAGCAAAAAAGCTGATGGACCAAAAATTCAAATATATTCAGACACGGTAGTCAAGCCTCCTGCGAGAGCGTTGATGAGAATGGCAGCTACTTAACACTGGGAATATAAAGAACCTAGTAACTAGAGTGGGCGCACATAAGTGGTGACAGCGCTCCCTCAAGTGGCCATTCTTGGCAATGCTCGAACTTCTATTTAAGAGAATAGAGGTCCTTCCCTACTGTACGTAGACTGGTGTTGGGATAGTAAATCTTACTACTCCTAAGTCCAGCGCCCTCCAGCGCAAGTTGTTGTAACGACTTGCGTTGTAAAGACTGCGATGTTACATACCGCGATCATTTTGATCGCATTGTAACATCACATATTCAGCAACTGTGAGGTTAACTATAGGGATATAGTTAGTACATGAGGTTGACTTGAAGTCTACTGAAACCTTTCAGTGGTTAAGTTACTACGCCATATTGTACATAGACGAAGTCCCATTAATAAGATAAATGCAATTCTGCTCAGTGGCAATTTCACATTAGGGCAACAGTAGGACACCTGCATAATCAGCATGGTATATTTATCGTCCTACACAGGCACTGTGAGGATAGGTCGATTAGATAATCCTTTCGTTTGGATTTGAAATAAAGGAGGACGTTACATTTGGGTGAAAAGGGATTTCCAGATCCTAGGGGCATTTCCTTAGAAGGTGCACATACTTTCTGAACCTGAGGGCCTGATTTACAAAGGGCCTTCATGCGCATTGCGGTCTGCCATCGTCGTGGGCGAGTCTCCACACTCGTGGCGGGACAACTGTCACTTTTTGCTTGATGTAAAAGGTATTCCTTTGTACTATATGGATTATATCTAAAGAAGGTAAAACAAGCTGTCAAGAGGTGAAAAACAAAGTAAGAAGAGTGAAGACCAGAAGAGAAAATTAATTAACCATGAAAAAAGGTTCTTCTGCAGAAGAGAGAAAAGCAAAAAAGCTAATGGACCAAAATTCAAATATATTCTGACACGGAAGTCAAGCCTCATGTGAGAGTATTGAGAATGGCTGCTACTTAACACTGGGAATCAAAAAGAACATAGTAACTAGAATGGGTGCACATAAGTGGTGACAGTGCTCCCTCCCGTGGTCATTCTTGGCAATGCACAACTTTATATTTAAGTGAATACATGTGAATCTGAATCTCTTTATTTTAAATTATATTTATTAGTTTTTAATATAGCGTTGCTAGAACCAAAGTTTGACAGAGCAGTTAATTTTATATGGTCGTTGAGAGCATAAGAGACATTTGCACAACATGAGTCGAATGCATAATATAGTCAAAAGTATGGCAACGGAGAGATATATTTCTGGGCAGCAGCAGTACAACAATAAGGCACTTGCAGGATGTATAGATAGTAGTGGGCAGCAACTGTGGGGTTAACTATACGGATAAAGTAAGTGCATAAAGTTGATTTGAGGTCCACTGAATCCTTTCAGTGGTAAAATTGCTACGCCATATACTTCATACACGAAGTCCCATTAATTAGATAAATGCATTGTGATCAGTGGCAATATAACATTAGGGCAACAGTAGGATACCTGTGTCATCAGCATGGTATATTTATCGTCCTACACAGGCACTGTGAGGATAGGTCATTTAGATAATCTTTTAGCTTGGATCTGAAATAAAGGAGGACGTTACATTTGGGTGAAAAGGGCTTTCAGATCCTAGGGACATTTCCCTAGGAGATGCATTTGAGGATGCACATACGTTTTGAAACTGAGATTGATTCACAAAGGACCTCCACACTCATGGTAAAAGCATTGTAGTCGTGGAGGAGTCTCCACAATCGGGGAGGGGGGAATCTTTGCAATGAGAATTCTCACTGCGGAGATTCCGCCCTGAGGGCGGAGACTCCCCCACAACTGTGGGGCCTCCGTTACAGGTGCGGAGACCCTTTGTGAATAAGGCTGTGAGAGTTATAAGAAGTAATGTAGCATTGCCTCTTAAAGTCCTCTTTTTTCGAGATGATGCCTGATTTTCTAATTTAGGGCGTGATTCTGGCGTATGGCTTTGTAAGTGAGACAAGCTGTCTTGTTAAAGCAGGGAGATGTCAGTAGTAGATATCTGAGAACATGTGGAACCAGAGTAGTTCGGTAGTATTTTCTCAAATGGGTGGAGGATACCTTCGACAGACATGGGTTAGATGTGATTTAGGAGGTCTGGGTCCTAAAGCTTTCCAGTACCGTGTGAGATATCACGAGTAGATATGCTGTGGTTCAGAAATCCAATTGGTCGATGAAGGGCCTGATGTGATGAATGGGCTTCAGTTGAACGTTGGCACTTTTCGTGATTTCTTTAATATAGAGGGCTAGAGCGAATGGTATATTTGGCGCGAAAGCTAGGGATTTGCCTGATCTCGCTATCTTATCTTAAGGAAGATCTTAAAGGCCTTTTCTTTAGTAATATGATCTGGAGCACTTCACCTTTGTGGGATTCATTTTTAGTTTAATCCAAGATGTCAAGGTCCCGGAAGTCCTAGTAACGGTAGTGATGACACTTCCGCTGCGGAATAACTGTGATTTTTTGCTTGTTGTAAAATGTATCTTTGTACTACTCACTTACACTGAACACATACTGGGCTACAGTGTCAGCAGTGTCTGCACTTTATATCAGAAGGTAGAGGTGTTTATTGTAGCAGTGCTGGTAGAAATTGACAACTGCCTTAGAGAATGTATTACCAACAGTTTCAACATATTAATTAAAAAGTAATCTTGCAACCATCTGTGGAATAAATGACAAGTGGCCTTCATCGCTTTGACACACAGTGACTCTAAACAATTTCAACAGTGGAAGAGCTGAGGTTGGGATCCTATCGCGCATTGATGTGCACTGACAGGATCAACAAAGAGGTAGAGGCACAATGCATTTTATGATAGGAACTGGTAGAAACTCTTAGTTGGAGATGGCTAAGCATCTGATTTTGCCTGTTTGTGTGGAAGATTGTGCATTGATTCACATGACAACTGCCACATGTGAATGAATCTGTTGTTAGCACACACCCATCCGTGCATGCCACGGTTTATATATCCGCATGTGCCTACTTTTGCATGTATCTATGTCGTTTCATTATTGTTCCATTCTTACTTGTTGTTCTGGCCTCCTACAATTGTTGTACGGTAATGTGGCTATCCTTGCATACTTTTTTGTCTCTCATTATGATTTTCTCTATTCCCACTTGTGCCATGTTTGTATGTGCTCCAGATTGTGCCTTCTCAAACATGTATGTGTCTGCATGGTATTGTCTCTATTGCTACTTGTGTTTGTTCAACATATGACTCCTTAGGTTTGTACCTGTCTGTATGTTATTGTATACACATTAGGGATTCAACACATCCAAAAAAAGGTAAATTGATATATCATGTGACATCTTTTAGACATCTAGGTTGTAGTTGTTACACACCTACTGCCTTCATGCACTTGTGTCTGCTTCATTAATTCCCTCCTCCTTCTTCTAACTGTTCTAGAAAACCTGCTCATTGTACACGATCATCGATTTACACGTATGCCTGAAAGCCCCAGTGCTTAGTTTGAGCCAGTGATTTCCGATGCCCAGCACCGGCATTTATTTGCACTGTTTTCTGTTTCAGCTGTTTATTCATTCAATAAACATTGAAAATGACTAACACCTGCTGCCCAACCCATTGTTTTAGCTTTGAGTACCTGCATAGTCTGAGGTGGCACACATACAAAAGTGTGAGGGTTAGCAGTTGTGCTGGTTCTGTCAATTGCATCGCTAGTTGGGGCAATGGGTGGTGAAAACTGATGTGGCCTCCTGATAAGAGCCTTAGCCCTATCTTGTTATCTGCTTTCTTCTGTGCCTAACACTGCAGGCCACTGTGGTTATTCCTATGTGTCTCTGCTCTGGCATATGCTTGTCTCATGTATGTGGCATCATGGGCGGCTCATCCTTTAAGGCAGAGGAACGTTGCCCCACTAGGTGGTATTAGATTTAAACACATGAAACATAAAATGATTAAAAACAATGTTATTACAATTTTATTTTTCTTCTTACCAGCAGGCTGCCAGTGAACCAAGTCATAGGACAGGGCCATGCAATCAATGACAACAGTAGGGAGGAGAGATGATGGACACTACTTAATGTGCTTGACAGTTTGGCCGGCTGTCTTAGGCTGGCCAAACTGTCATGCGTACTTAGCATTTCTCCCCCTGGCTGTGTTGTACAGCCAGGTGGAGAAAAGCCACAGGCTCCCAGGCACTGTCTGAGAGGCAAACCAGGCAGTTCAGACCAATTCCAGCGCTTCTCTAATGCTGGGAATAAAATTCCCAGCATGAGAGTAGCGTCAGGATTGGCATCTGGGAGCCTGCACGGTGTGCACCAGCCCTGGAGTCAAGGATCCGGAGAGGAGAAATGCGGAAACCGCAGCGGCAGGTAAGAAAAGTTTTCGATTTTTTATTACTCTTTTGTCTGTGTGCCTGTGCTTATTGTTGTATTCTCCCCACCTTTTTGAATCCCGAGCAGCTGCCACTGAATAACACTGAGAACTTGCTTTTTTGTGTAGGTCTTCATATCACATCTGTGCCACTCTTAGCACTGCAAAAACAGATATTAGAATTACATAAATGAGTGGTACTCAATATACCACCTGAGGCCCTGACGCACAAAGATAAACTTACACTTTTGAGTAAGTGTGCTATTTTTTTCTGCTATTCACATGCTAAGAGTTATTAGTAACTTAGCTACAGAGAGGTTGTAATCAAGGCGCGAGAACTCCACACATAAAAAGATAGGACAAGACCAATCTTTTTATCTGCTGGTAGACCTCGACTGCAATCTCTACAGTCATAAATTTACTATTAACTCATTGTTTGTGAACACCCAAAACAATTGTAAACCTATACAAAAATGCACGTTTACCTTTACTAATCAGGCCCCAAGTGATTTAGTATGTACCATGTTGAATCAAGAAGTCTGTGATGAGGAATTAAGAGAGTAAGTAAAAAGTGTTTTTTAAAGGAATCAATCTTTCTTAAATTTGCTGAAACTGCACCCTGAAAAGAATAGAAATCCTGCAGAGAGTCGTTGGTGTAGTCCTACTAAGTACGTTAAGTAATTTTTTTAACCACATTTTATTGGTTTTAAACCATTCTGACATTAATGGTAGCAGATCACAATTATATAGTATGGAATCATAAAAGGTACAATATTTATTTATCCAAAAACAGATCTACACTCATGGTGAGTTATTTCAAGCAATGATCCAGACAGCATACAGACATTTTGTTTCAAGCTTTTAACTCTTTCATAAACAAACATTAGGGGGCAGGGTGTAATTAAGTCAGCACAATATTATTGCAGACAGCCCATCATGGGAGGGAAAGTCAAGAAGATCTGTATGTAGCAACAGTATGGTAGTTGCCCAAAGGGCTATATCGGGAATGGCAGGTGCATATGTGAGTGAAGGAAGGGGAACACAGGAAATTATGTTACTCACCTTAGGAGTGGAAAAATAGCTGATGGGCTATCTGTCCCGGGGAACGGGGGCAGAGGGGAGTCTGGAGGTTGGTCATTGTTAGAAAAAAAGATAACATATTCCTGGACAAGTGTGTCCCAAAGGGCTGCGATTTGGGTACGACAGAGGCCATGTTTATTTTTCTTATTAAAGAAAGTACTTTCTGCCTGCGCCCGGTATTGTATTGATGCACTCATACAGTGTGTATAACCCCTATGTGGTACACGGAGGTACTTGTTTACATGAGTAGCATGCTACACCATTTAGAGTTTGTGGTTTGAAGGAAATTGTTAGGTCTCACCTACACAGCGCATGTGCTGTGTGCAAGAAGTATTTTTTTTACAATTCAGTGGGTTTGCAGTCTGCCCACAGCATACAATTAGTTAATTTTGTTGTTGCTCTAATTTGCAGTCTTTTATATGCTTAGCTAGTGTAGGGTCTGCCTTTCAAGGGCCACGTACTTGTTCTACCTCGTCTGTTTCAACACACATTTTTATATTTATTTTATAAGAGTTTTGGTATTATTTGTGGATGTGCAATGTGCTTTCCTACTTTTAACATAGAAATACAGTTTATCATTTATGTTGCTTTCACCCTACCTACCATCACTCTACACGCTTCAGTTACTTACACCCGCAACTGTACTACGCGACTGCATTCTATACCACTCCACTCTGCTCAATGCCACTTTACGCCACTCCACCCCACTCTAATCCATTTCATGCCCAATGCCACCTCCGCTCAATGCCGTCCTACTCCAACCATCACATACTGTGCTACTCTACGACACTTCAATTCAGGTCACTCTACTCCATACAATGCCACTCTATGCCACTGTACTCTACACCTTTCCACCCCACACCACTCTATTCACCGAATTCTATGCCACTCAACTGTACATCACTCTAATGTATGCCACTCCACTCTACTCTAAGCCACTCCAATCTAAGCCACCTGACTCTATGCCACTTCACACAAGGCCACTCTATGCCACACCACCCCTTCACTCTATATCAATCTACTCTATACCACTCTGCTCCACTGCACCCTACTCTACACAGCACTCTGTCACTCCATTCCACTCTACCCTACACCACTCGATGCTACTTGACTCCTCGCCACTCCACTCTCCTCTATGCCATACCACTAGCAATGTGTAACAGCAGCCATACTGCTGTACATGGCTGAAAGACATTGTCAAAGGCAATAGCTCTCACATAGACAAGACCTATTGGCTTTGATAATACTTCTTTTTGTTTTGATCCTATGTGGAAAATGTTTCCATTTCATGCGTGATGACCACTGAAGTGCGGTTGTGTTATGGTATGCAGCACGCTGCAGTTTCTTCGATGAAGATGTGTAAGAAACAGACACGCATTTTTCAAATTTCAGCACGCTGGTAGCTTTGCAGGTTCTTTTATGGTATTTTATATGATAAAAAGTCTGCTTAGCTGGTTTCTGCATTGGGTTGTACAATCTGAGATTTTGTATTTAGTTATGGTTTGAGCTGGTAAGGATGGGGAGAGAGAAGTACAGTAATATGTTGGGAGGGACATTATCATTCCATATAGGAGTGTATGTGTAAGATGTAAAGTAGCAGTTCAAGTGTATAGATATTTGAGACTGGCAGTTAATAGACTATATTAAAGTCCTCCAAACTGTCCAGCAATGTGTGACCGATCTCTTCAATTATTCCACACCTGTTTATTTGGTGAGGTTTCACTTTTTGGCTGTACAGTGCTGGTGATGGACAACCCTCATAACAAACATGTCTTTGTGAATTTAAGAGTATAAGTTACAACTTACTGCTAACCACTGAGTATTATGGTTTAATATTATTGTGAGCCATAACTGTTATATATGGAAGTATGATCCCACAGCGAACCATATATGCTTGCCTGGATAACGAAAGTGTCAGTTCATGGGTTGTAAGCTGAGAATTGCACTTGTGGGTGTGACTGTTTATTGGGCTCTGTTGCCGGGATGTAGTTGTCTAGGAAATAACCAAGTTTTCAACTGTCTTCAAAAGTGTATATGCTCCTAAGAGCTTTTAATGTTGGCTGGTAGTGAGTTCCATAACTTGGTGGCATGCACTGAGAAAGCAGGGACTCCTGCAATGTTCTTATGGTAAGGTGGCCTAATGATAAGTGGTGCAATACTGGAGCCTGGTGTTCTGTTTGGTTGTATTGTTTTATTTAACGTGTAGGTATAGCGGTCCTTTTATTCGGGAGACCTCTGTGGAAAATGCAGAGAATACTGAACATTGCCCTTCTAGTTATTGGTAGCCAGTGGAGCAATTGCAGGACTGGAGTCACGCATTCTCTTGGGTGAAGGCATAGAAGCCTCGGGGTACCATTTTGGATGAGCTGTATTTTGCATATAATGAATATAGGTGCTCCAATGTATAGGCTATTGACATAGTCAAGCTTGGAGATTATAAATGTGAGAATGGCGTGAACTTTATGTAGGTATGCAAGGTATGGGAAGATCAGAAGTAGTATTTTCATTTTGTAGAAGGTGCTCTTTGTGACGTTGTTAGCATGTGGCATTAAGGGTGGGTCTGAATCCATGGTTACTCCTAGGTTTATAACTGCTCTTGATGTTGTTGGAGGGGCTTCAATTTCCTTAGGCCATAGGCTGGCAGTTTTGCCATTGTCCACAAGTCATAATCTTTGTCTTTGCAGTATTGAGCTTTCAATGGTTATTCATCATCCATTTGTTTATGGCACGAAGGCAGCCCAGAAACCAAGGCCAAAGGGAAGGTGGTAATGGCAGGCACTTTAAGGTGTGCAATTTCACTCTCAATCTGCTGTTTTTGTCTGTGTGCGACTGCTTACATTTATTTCCTGTTTTCCGTAAACTGTACTAATGTTACTAAAGGCCAGTCCATATCCCTCCAAAAATACTATAAAAAACACAAAAAAACGACTTCCTAAACTGAGAGTGTAATGACTGCCTAATCTGATTTTTGTGGTTTAAATTAATTATGTTTGGGAGTGTGTAGCACTCATTTTGGCAGTGGTAAAACAAGTTATTTTTTTTTCAAGTGAGCTTTACATTTGGCCTTACCTGCAGGGTTGAACACGAACTACAAAGTTTCTATTGGGCCAGTCTCTATCCTAAGAGATCAATAGCTGAATAGCAGCTCTAGCCCCCAGGTGACACACCGGTTTCTGGGTAAGCGTTTGGGCCAGTCACCTGAGCAGCCCTTTCTCCTCCCATCATACCTTGCACAGCCCTTACATTTCTGGGAAAGGGACCTCAAGGTAGCCATCTCCAATTTGTATTCCCAGCTTCTGTGAGCCCTGAGCAGCCCAAGGAGCAAGGCAAAACAAGCATTGAAAATGCAATAGGTCTCGCCTTTAATTAAGTTAAAGCCATTTGCTTTGCTAATGGTATCGTACAGCAAAGCAAATGGCTTTAACTTAATGAAAGGCGAGACCTATTGCATTTGTAATGCTTTTTTTCTGTTGCCTGCATGGGGTGAGTTTGTGTTGCCTGTTTTTAATTACCTGCCAGGCCATTACAACTGGGTTCTTCGCTCCACTCATGTGGGACATGGATGTCTTATGTAGCTTTGCACTATGTGTAGCAGGTTGCGTGTGGAGTGTGTGTTTAAGTTTTCGTTAAAGCCAACTAATCCATTTTGGATTACCTGTGTACGAGTGGTGCACAAGTTATAGGTTGTGTGGTCTTTCCAGACAGTAATGTGAATTACAGGACTTCTTCAAAGCTTTTCTGGAGTCTTTTGACATGGACTAGACACTATGGTGTGGAGGACTGGTTAGAGAGGGCCCCTTTGAAGTGTAGATACAGTCCTTGCCCCCTTCCATTCTTCTACAGAAGTGTAAACCACAAGAGGTTATGAGTTTCCTAAGTGAGGAAGGAAGCTTCTCCCTCCTGAGTGCCTTTGTTTTGGGCTTCCCAGAGAGGCAGTTCCCAGGCCCACCCATCCGTCCCCCTGACACCAGAGGATCACCACTATGGCTTGACGAGTCTTGGAGCAATAGGCAAAAAGCAGGATCGGCTTGAAAACAGTCCCCTACCTGGGCCTGTGGAACCCACAATATTTTTCTGCTAACAGAGAATCAACATGGTACAAGAGAAGCAGGAAAGTCGTGAAGCTGTGCTAGAGGAATTGAAGTTGGTCAGCTGTAGCCACCAGGAGGAACTGCACCTCCAAGCCGTAAGATTATGCTGTGTGCCCCTGGTTCCCTGTGCTGTGTGCTTCAAGGGAAATAATATACTCCCTGAGTCTGTGCATGCTTATGGGTTCTTAGAGGTTCTCCCTTGATGGTCTCTGGAGAACTGCAGAAGGTGACTGTTGACATGGTCTGTGACTCTGAAGGAAAGATCAGCTCAGACAGTGTCTCCCACTGTTGTTGTTTAAAAATACGTGGCCAAGATGGTGGCGGGATAGGACGTGTTCCTTGCAGCTCCTGCCCGCCGCCTCCCAGGATAGCATAGCACGGGCCTTTGAGGTGCCAAATTGCTCGAGGAGTGACTGCATCCCCTCTGGGTCGCCCCGGACCCGGTCCGGGCTCGACATTTGGACCAAGCGAGCACCAAAGAGCGATCTCTTGACTCGGCCGGGTGACAGCCCAGACGTCCCTAGTGCGGGAGGCCTCGACAACGTGGTGGCTCGCGGAGCGAACCACCGAGGCCGGCTATCTTTCTCCCGGCCCGCCAGCACAGCCAGCATCCTGAAGACTGGCCCGCTCCAGAGGCCAACCGGGAGATTGATCCCGGAGGGGTGTGGGTTCCGAAACGACGGCGGGGCCTTGCGTGGTCCCAGCAGCGACGACCTAGGAGTGGCCGCCCAGGCACCCAGAGAGCCCGCCATTTGCCCTGAGACTTCTCCTCGTCGACGCCACTGCCGCTAGGCGCGGGTGGAGTGCTGCATGTGGCCTGGTCCCCGTGCCATTGGACTAGGCCGCGCAGATCCCCGGCCAGCGGTTCTTCAGGAGTACGTCTCGGAGACAGGCAACGCGGCCGCGATCTACGCGAGGGTGTGGAGGGAAGCGCCGAGGGCCTTCTGCTGCCTCTTCTCGCTGCGTCGTTGTATCCGCCGCCACTGACTCGAGCTGCCCTATGCCGGTGACGGAGGTGGCCCCTGCACGGCCTCAGGCCTGGTGGAGATCGGCGACCGGGGACCATGAGAGAGGGACTGACGCGGTCCCACGTTGCAGGTACTGCGGGGGTCTGCGCGCCGGAGGTATGGGAGGCGAGGACTTGCTCCCTGCCGGCGGCCCTGCCCCGGGTGCGCCCCGTTGGGGGCAGCATGGACTAGAGACTACTGAGGCGGCATGGGTGGTGTAGTCGCTGATGAGCCGCAATAAGACCTATACCGAGACATACCTCTGTCCCCAACGAACCGTGACCTCGAGATTGGAGGAGAATCTGAGTCGTGGCAGGAGGTGAGCTGCGTAGAGGGGGGCCTACGCGGCATGAGGGCGGGACCCGTACTGGAGCCCAGAGAAGGGGTAGCGGGCGGCCCAGCGGCCTCCGGCTCATAGGCCGTGTGTACATTTCTTCCGATCCAGGATCAGATCATCTGGTGTTGCTGCACGGACTGGTGGATAGGAAGTGGTGTGTTGGCACCGAAGGGTTCCCGTGGAGATTCGCGATAGCACCTCACCCTGCGCTCCGCCGCATTAGGGGCCTCAACAGACGAGACGGGCCCTGCAACAGCGGCGCTTGGTGGAAGTTGCGCCCACCCTGCCTCCCCAGAGACGTGCCGCGTCCGTCTCCGGCACTTGGAGCTATACAGCTGCTAGGGGCCACCTCAGCCTGCACCCTTACAATACCGAGACGGTATACCAGAAAGGAAATGCCCTCTGACCCTGGGATGCCCGCTCACTATCGCTTCAACCCGGGACCCCTCCGCTTAGTCACTGGAGCTCCGAGCGGCTCTCACTGTCTGACTCACATCTCACTTGCACCTGTCTGAAGAATACTGGGGAGCATGTCCAGATCTAGAGGCACAAAGCTGAAAACCCTCAAGGACATCTTTAGGCAGCCGCAGCTCACCCTCAAGATGGCCTCCACAGTGCCAGGCACTGGGCCGGAGAAACCCTCTGGGGACGCCGGAGATGAACCCATCACAAAATTATTTCTGGAGTCACTATTTCTCACCCTCCGAGAGGACATCCAGTCTGTGAAAACTGAATTCGCTACTGAACTCAAAGAAATCCGGAGAGATGTTGACAATGTTGGCGAACGAGTGACCACGCTGGAGGAGAAGAGCGAGACTTGACTACTCTCCAACAGGAGGTCATTAGGTTACAAGACCAGCACATGGACATGCAGTTGCACCTGGAGGACGTTGAAAATCGCACTCGCAGACACAACATAAGGATCCGAGGAGTTAAAGTGATGGACGACACTCGCGACCTGTTTTCTTTTGCCACCGGACTCTTCAAGCACGTATTGGGTGACTCCTTTGAGGCAGACGTCATACTGGACAGGGCGCACAGGGTAGGCCCAACCCGTAGGCCCCAACACTCCACCGGCGGACATACTGGTGTGTGTCCAGGACTTCAAAACCAAAGAATCCATTCTGGCAAGGGCGACTCACCCCATTACTTCCGGGGGCACTCTCCTGTGCTCTACCAAGACCTGGCTCTGACCGCGCTGCAACGACGACGGCAATTTCGCCCAGTGACGGAGCACCTTCGAGGTCTGGGAGTCTCCTACTCCTGGGTTCACCCTTTCCGATTGATATTCCAGCACGGTGGCAAGATACATCAAATCCGTTCATTGTAGGAGGCCTGACGGCTGCGCCACCCAGCGAGGAGGAGGGCGCAGGCGGCTCAGGCCTGGGGCCTGAGGTTTCACCATCGGTTGGAGAAGACATCCACGATGACCGTACAACGGACCCAGTTTGACGGTGATACCAGTTGTCCTGGGACAACGGACTTTCTATATGGACTACTACTTGTTCAAGTTCTTTGGGGGAGTTTTATGTTTGGGTTCCCTCGTCCACCTCCCCTAGTTGCCCCTCGGAAATGCCCTTCCCTCTGGCCTGGGAGCTCGTACCCCCTACTTCCGGTTGCACACACTGGCTAATTGCTCATGCCACACCACACCCCACTTACAGTTCTTTTGATGCAGTCTGACCCCATTAAGGTCCTCACGCTCAACGTATGGGGCTTAAACAGCCCCATTAAACGTAGGGCTGTCCTTCATCTTCTGGAGCACTCCAAGGCGGACATCTGCCTTCTCCGGGAGACACACCTTCTCGCGAAGGACCACCACAGATTGAGGTCCAAGGCATTCCTCACGCAATTATTCTCCTCTAACACTTCAAAGTCGGCAGGGGTGGCTATTTTGGTCTCTCGATCCTTTCCTGGTAGAGTCTTGCAGAAGGAGGCGGAGATTAAGGGTCGCCTACTCACATACCAGTTTTCGCTTGGGAATTTGAACTTTGTGGTGGGTTCCGTATATGCTCCTAATGAAGGGCAAATCAAGTTCCTCCTCAATGCCCTCAGTGAGGCGGCCGCAACGCCAAATAGACACTTATTGCTGGGAGGGGATCTCAAAATTGTCTTTGATAATGGGGTGGACCACTCGTGTCAAAGAACTACGCAGGTAGGGGTACTGACACCAGCGGGACGGGCACACCTCCGCAATCTGGGACTCTTAGACTTATGGCGCCACCTACACCCGCACTCACGCAGCTAAACTCACTACTCAGGAGCTCACAAAACCTATGCACGCCTAGACTACTTTCTCTGCTCCACCTCACTGCTGACACATGCGATAGGTGCGGAGATCCTGACGGCCTCTCTCTCCGACCACTCCCCTGTCCTAGCCACCTTTCAGTTGCTACGCTCCGCGCGCCCTCTCAGACACTGGCGCGACACTGCTGCACATCCAGAAGGCCATCACCGATTACATAGCCCAGAATGCTAACCCCGACACCTCTTTAGCGACCCAATGGACGGCTTTAAAGGAAGTCGTTCGCGGTGAACTCATAGCTATATCTTCTGCTCAGAACAGGGAGCGGAGCCGTAAGTGAGCGGAGATTACCCAGACAGTGGCAGAGCTTGAACAGCTGCATCAGAAAACGGGCGCCTCCAGGGCCTGGGGGCAGCTATGTGTAGAAAGGAAGCAATTGGCGGCCCTTGATCAAGACAGGGCAGAATATGCGGCTCTCAGGCTCCGGCACTCCTACTACACCAAAGGGGACAGGTGCAGCCGTCTCCTGGCGAATAAGCTACGGGAGATCCGGCAGTGCCAGGGAGTTCAGAGTATTCGGTCGTCCGCGGGTGAAGTCGTTACTGAGGACGCTGAGATTGCTGAGGCATTCCGCGACTTCTATGCAGACCTATACAAGGGGAATTCGCTAGATAATCTTCACAGTGCGGGATACATTGCGGCAGTACAGGTGTTCTCCCAAGCACAGGCTGAATACCTGGATAGAGCGATACAGACGGAAGAGGTGATTTCGGCGATCTGCCGCCTCAAATTAGACCCGACGGTTACACAGCTGTTTTTTTTACAAAACATTTTGCAACCAAATAGCCCCTGTCCTGACAGCCCTATTCAACACGTTTGAACAGACAGGCACCATCCTGGGAGAAATGCTTGAGGCGGCGATAGTCGTGATACCTAAGCCAGGGAAAGATAAAACTGTGTGTGGCGCCTACAGGCCTATATCACTCCTAAATGTGGACATTAAGTTGTACACCTGCATCCTAGCGGCCCGCTTGGCACCATACATGGCCCAACTGGCCGGTTTTAACCCACAGAGGCAGACCAGTAACAACGCTAAACGTATTTTACATCTAATAGAAAAGGTCTCCTGCACTCCGGGAGAGTACATGCTCCTGGCCATCGACGCAGAAAAGGCCTTTGACCGGGTGCACTGCCCCTACCTGGAGATGGTACTGATGGCGGCTGGGCTTGGTGAAAAATTCCGTAACCGGATTCTAAACTTCTACCGGTCTCCCATGGCAACGGTCCGAGTCAATGATCACCCCTTCTCTTTGCGCTCTATATGGAGCCCCTGGCGCTTAGAGTGCGACGGCAACCACTCATAACCAGGATTACATGGGGGGGGGGGGGCACGCATACCATCAGTCTATACGCTGACGACATCCTCCTTTACCTGTCGGATTCGATCACATCTTTGCGCTCCCTCTTCATAGAACTAGACAGCTTTGCACAAGGCTCAGGCTTTAAAATCAACATGGACAAATCCATGGCTCTTAACATCTCCCTTTCCCCGCACACTCTCACTTCCATTCAGGAGGAACACCCAATTCAATGGGCCGCCACCGCGATCCCCTACTTAGGCATTCAATTAGCCCCTACCATTCATACTACTATTGACGTCAACTGTGCCACTCTCCGCACTCATATCCACTCGGAATTGAACAGATGGAAACACTGCATGATGTCCTGGCTGGGAAGAATAGCAGCTACCAAGATGACCATTCTTCCTCAGATCTTATACCTCTTTCAGACTCTTCCCCTTAGACCCCCGTTGGGCTGGCTCCAACGGACTCAGAGGGATTTATCGACCTTCATTCGGCACGGCCGCAAACCCCGCTTCCGACATCAGATATCAATTTTCCCACCTGAAAAGGGAGGAGTGGGAGTGCCGGACCTTCAGCTGTACTTTCACGCAGCCCAGCTTAGGTATCTTGTGGAGTCGCAGCGGTTAGAATCAGAGAAACATTGGCTGTTTCAGGATCAGGCAGACCACTAAAGGTGTCCCCTTTCTTCGTAGGCAACACCGCCTGCCCAATTTGTACGCCTCATACATCACGAGTACTATTATGGATTCCTGATCTCGCACTGTCACCACCCAACTGACCACCTTCCCGTCGCCTCTTACACCACTATTCGACAATCCAGACTTTCACCCACGCACTGACACTAGATCCTTCCAGGCCTGGCGTGCCTCCCCCTGTAGGTCCCTAGGTCATCTCTTTGATTTGGATGGCATCATTGCCTTCCCGCATCTCAGGGTACAGTATGTTCTGGAGACCGAGTGTATATCATACCTCCAAATTAGACACTGGGCTTTACACCCACAGGTCATACTGCAAGTGCAGCGTCTATTGACCCCGTACGAGAAATGGCTAGTGACGCGCACGTCCGATAAAAAAATCATTTCCGATATTTATAAAATGCTTCTAGCCGATGCCACATATACATATAATGCAGGCCGCACGCGTTGGGAGCGAGACCTGGGGTGATCCTTAAGTCACAAAGAATGGGAAGGTATATACCATCGAGCCAGACACTTGGCCTACCAGACGGGACTCACGGAGACACTGACAAAGATTGCCACGTATTGGTACTACACACTGGAGCTGCAGCACCACTTTGACCCACGGCGCAGCGACCTTTGTTGGAGGGAGTGCGGGGAGGTGGGCACAATGGAACACATACTTTGGAGCTGCCCCTGTCTGCAGCCCTATTGGTCCCAAGTCCTTGACGAGATTGACCTATACCTCGAGACGCAGCTCCCACGGTTCCCTTCATATATCCTCCTGGGACTACCCAATCCTCTGACATATCCACTCAAATCCCGGAGGGGTAGACTGATTGCGATTGCCCTAGGGACTGCTCAACAGAATATCATGATACACTGGCGCACCACTCAGCTTCCTACACATACTGGCTGGCTCCAGAGACTTTGGTTGGTGTTGGGGATGGAGAAGCTCACTCTTACGCTGGCCGGTAGAGGGTCAGAATTCTCCGAACAGTGGCGGCCCTTCCTCGCGCTGTTGGTGTCTGAATTCCGTGAGTTGACGTGTCCACGGTACCTCCGACTGCTTCGCCTCCCAGACACACCAATTCCAGATAGCGACTCCACGAAAAATTGAAAGCGGCAACACTAGACACCGAGCCACTTCCCTAGTCCTCCCCTTTTTCCCTCTTGTTTTCCCTTTCTCTGTTAGTTTAAGGTGGACGAGGGGTGGGTGGGTTTCATGTTGTTCTTTTTAGGTTTCGCCTCGCCGAAGGCTGCGCTCTGCGCAGCTTTTCGGCGCAGGCGAAATCTAATTTTAGAACAGTGTGGCTTGGAATCTGCCCCTCTGTTCCATTGGCTAGCTCCATAAATGGAGGCTAGCCATTGGAACATAGATCTGTCCGTCATGGCCTGACCAGATTCGTGGGCGTTCCCGCGATTTCTTCCCTCTGCAACGTCATGCGGCCGTGGGCGGGGTTTATTTTGTCTTGCAGAAACGACGGGGTGTTTTAACTCATCAGACAACCTCCCTTGCACGGAGTATGATGTCGGACGAGCTGCAGACGGACAAGCTGCTTTAAAGCGAGGCTACGTGGAGCAGACATTCAAAATCAGTATATCCACTACAATAAACACATATGTGTCTCTGTCTCCATAGCAGGATGTTTTACTGTTCCAGTCACTTTAGCGAACCATGTACTGTATAATGGAGCCAGTGCTGGTCTCCAATTAACATTGGCACCGACAGCAGTGGGACCCAATAACCCCAAGTCAAGCTGCCTGCTGTTTTACTCCCTTTTTCACTAAGACTTGCCTCATCAACTTTACAATAAGAAGTGACAAACGATTTAAACATGTTTGAGTTTAATTCACCATGCGTTTTTAATACATGTACTTTAATTCCATGTAGAGTAAAAAAGGAACATTCCCTGACTGGTTAAACTCTATACATCTAAATCGAACATCCTGGGTGTGCACTAAGCTGCACAGGGACTTTGACAGGGCAGCGTGGGAGGAGAGACCCCTCCTCTTTCTCTCCTCCCTTTTCTTCCCTTCTCCCCCACCTCCCTCTCCCTCTTCTCACCTCTCTCCTCCCCATCCTCTTTTCCCCTCTCTCTCTCACGCTGCATGCGGCCTCTCTCTCTCTCTCCACATAAGCACACTCCAGGCAGTCCCCTCTCCTCGGTTTTTGATAAAATTGAGTGCAGAGTGCAAAGTGAGTGTGCAGAGTAGTGAGTGCAGAGTGAGCGAGCAGAGTAGTGAGTGAGCAGAGTAGTGAGTGAGCAGAGTAGTGAGTGAGCAGAGTGGAGAGTGACTAGGGAGTGCAGAGTGACTAGGGAGTGCAGAGTGACTAGGGAGTGCAGAGTGACTAGGGAGTGCAGAGTGACTAGGGAGTGCAGAGTGACTAGGGACTAGGGAGTGGAGAGGGACTAGGGAGTGGAGAGTGACTAGAGAGTGACTGGGGAGTGGAGAGTGACTGGGGAGTGGAGAGTGACTAGGGAGTGGAGAGTGACTAGGGAGTGGAGAGTGACTGCAGAGATTAAGCTAATAGCAATGTAAATGACAATGCCATTTATTTATCTGTTTTCAAAACCAACACAAATACAAATTTTGTCATTTACAATGCCAATAACTCTAACTTTTCCAAAGGCGAAACCATTGCATTGTAAATGCTTGTTTCTTATTACTTTGGCCGCGCTTTGCTGCTTACTTATAGTAATGTCATGCAACGCAACTATATTGTCTCCACCATGCTATCACTGAGGAGCTGAGGGCTCTATGTTTCTGTATGTTCCTACAGCATTCAATAAAAAGATTTAAACCATAAAAATAATTTTTATTGTTTAGTGATAATAATAAGATCTTTATTGCGTGATTAATAAAAATCACTGCAATAAAAACATCTTCACTTCACACAATATTTAAAATCTGTACTATAAATATTATTACAAATGTACCCATACATTCATAATTAGGTCATAAAACCAGACCGATTCACCATACATTGTGCATATGGAAATAAAAAAAGATTATAAAATCTATCACACATGGGCTACTACCATCAACAAGATCACTGCTGCTCCCCCTGGGATGGGCTCTTCATTTTGTTTTAGTGGTAGGATTGAGTTTAGTCCTGAGGAAGATCCTCAAAACAAACTTTTCCCTCCACTCCCAGACAGTAGAGTCGGACCTTCCCTTACCTCCATCTACAGAGCTACGTCTAATCAGAATTGAAGTTGCATGCTTACGTGCAATTTGCAGAGTTTCTTTTATAAAGTGTAAACTTGACCCAAAGTTTTTGGGGCACATTACTTGAGAACCAGTTAGTTTACATAGGGCTACATTCATTTTGAGCCACTGGATGATTAAGTGTTTTTCCCAGAATCAGAGGATGTTGAGTCGATGCTAAGACATATACCTGGTTCCCTTGTTCCAAAGTGGGCAGCTCAGACCGTAACGCCACATCCTCTTCTCAGTGACGTGGACTGGAGACATTGCAGCGTTGTCAGAGCAGGAGCAGCCATTGCAGTCTCCCCCTTTACTAGGTGCGCAGATGCCACCCGCAGGAACAGAGCGCAGCCTCTGTTCCACCATATAGGCAAAGCCCATGTAGGACTTCCTAATGGTACAGTCCCTAATTAAGACATTGCTGGGGCCGCAATGGGCACGCGCAGCTGAGAATGTAATTTCTACCTAATCTTTCCATAGCCATAGTGGTGGGTTTACAATAGTTCTAGAGAAGTGTTAATTTTGTGGAGCAGCATTTAAAGTATAAGTCCAGACTGGAAAATGCGTTTTTAACTTTTATTATTTTCTTGATTGAGTTCGGAGTCTTTACCCCACACAAGAGTAGGCCTTGGACCACTCTGTCTCCATATCCTGAGAGACAGGTGCTTAAGGGGTGTTCTGTTTTGTGTCTAACAGGTGGATAAGCCTCAGGACCATAAGGGTGAAAGGCCATCATTGTTAGTTTGACCCCCGATTGCCCTGGGATTCCTGAAACAGTCCCATAAGGGTTCCACATATGGGAGCCCGAACTGAAAATATCAGACCACATTTCCTTATTTATTTGAATGGGAGAACTGGCAAAGCCTTACATTTCCTGCAGTGGTGTAGAACAACACCCCTTAAGTTGGACCCTAAAAGATTGGCTGACTTGGGCACCCTTATGGGTATGAAGTCCTGGGCTGAGAGTGGTGTAGAATAACACCCCTTAAGTTGGACGCTAAAAGATTGGCTGACTCGGGCACCCTTCGGGGTATGCGGACCTGGGCTGAGCACGGCCCTTGAACCAACCCTCTTTGCTGCAGAGGCCCTAACTTATGCCTCCGATTCGCATATCTTAAACTGTGCCAGAAGCAAAAATATTAGATTGTCTCTTTAATAATTTCTATGATTAAGATTTGTTATATTAGCATCCTTGTTATTGTGTTCACAGTGACAGTTACTCCAGTGATAGCGGTGCTCAGATCCATAACTGAGAGGGTGAAAATTAAAAATCGGTGCTTGCTCTCAGTACACCCAGTTTTGCATGTGCATTGATTCTGGGGTGAATCCCTTCTATAACATTCCGGGGAGAAGTGGCAGACGTGTATGGTACAAATTATCCTGCTTATATTTTCTGTTCACACAACAAAATATCAAAAGATGTCTTCACAATTTTAACCTCCTTATAACTGAAAGGGGTTTATGTCCTATCGTAGTGCTTTTTTGTATAACGCTTATGCTGCCATTAAGCTTCAGAGCGTAGGGAAGGCCATGATAAACCCAAAAGATATGGAAGTGCAGCTGCTTAGTTGTTCTATGTTTAAAATTCTGAATATTCTACTCAAATTAGGGCAAGGTAATACATTTACGTCACTAAAAGGATGGACATAGTGTTATTGTGAATGATGGTATTAAAAGAGCTGCAGGTTCCATTTTTAAATGTGCAGCATATAGAAATATCAACCGATTATTGCATGTTAAAATGTAGAGTTGACAACCTATTGCACTGAGGAATGTGCTGCATGGTTATTGACTTGTTTTTCAAAAACAACACAGTCCAAATTCTTATATAAGATTTTACCCAGAAGACCATCCACAGGCCACGTTGTACAGACGTACAACGTATGGGGATGTCAGCTTGCTACAGCAGCATTCTCCCATCATTACCATCACCCCGGCCCATCAGACAAACGTGCACCGCTAACAAAACGAACCCTATAACCCCTACCTAGGTGACCCAAGAAATGGATATCAGGCCTCCGGAGCAGGACCAATGAATCACACATGCAAAGCTGCTGGGCTTCACGAGAGCCAAATAAACCAGACCGCTCATTGCCAAGACCTCCGCCTGTATCCAACAGCCGTATAAAGTACCTAATTATCTGTAAAAAAGCATTAATTTCCTTGTTGTTTCTGTGCAAAACCTCTGGACCAAGATGGTGACCCCCCTCAACCCCCTCTCCCTCCCCCCACCCTATACTCTTTCTATCGAGGCAGCTTCCTGACACTTCTCATGACTCATCAATAGAAGTCACGAAAATAAAATACTAGAGTCCCTTATTTTCGTTTCAAGGGCAGTAATGGGAGGGCTGGCATTCCCATCCGTTGATAGATTAGTCGTGAAAGCCTGTTCTCTTGACAGGATAAAAGAAAACGCGATTTCTCAAAGCTGTTGTGATGTGTGTGACGTAAGCAACTAGAGACGCTGTGCAATATGATACCAATGCTCAGGGGGCAGGCAGAGGGGGGAGAGAGCTAAAGGAAGAGGCAAAGAAGGGGAGGGAGAGATCGCGCCGGAGCTGGTCTTTATGGGGCCATGTGTTTAAACACATGGTCCCATAAAGATAAGAAACCTTTTGCAACCCACGGAAAGCAAGCGAGCCTGTCAAAGTGGGCCTTCTGAAAAAGTACACAACATAAAAAGCTATTTTCCAATGGCTGGCCGCCGTTTAGCATAAACAGTGATGCCAGCCAATAGAAAAGAGGGACAGGGCTTAAAGCCCTTTACTAAAACACCTCAGAATCATTAAATCCCGATGAGCGAGCCGAGACCTAAAAATCTCGCCGAGCAAGCTCCATATGTGCGCAGCAACGATAGCCGAGACCTAAAAAGGCTGTAAGAGCAGGCACTTACTGTTGTGCAATTTCACTCAAATTCTGCTGTTTTTGTCTATGCGTGACTGCTTAAATTTCTTGTTTTCCCTAAACTGTTCTAAGGTTACAAAACATCAACCAACCCCCAAAATACAATCAAAAAAGAAACCCAAGTCATTAGTGTGACAGTTTTTTGTGGTTTAAATTGTGTTTGTATCAGATCGCTGCAACCTTTACAATGAGCCTGCAGTGAGACCTTGCAGCGACGATATCTATGAACTCCACTGTCCTTTTCCTATTACTTGAAATATGTATCAAGAGGACAAGAAAGAAGGCTGGGGTACGGGGAAGAAGACCTTGTAGTATCAGGTGAATGTCCCTTCAAAGCTTGAATGGTTAAGAAAAAAAAGAACAAGGTTAGTAACGGAGGATACATATGGTATCCCTGTGAATTCCCGCCCACCCTGATACTCTAATAATTACTTGAAAATGTGACGTAAGTGCAGGATGAGTCATTGGGTACAGTTGTGAGGTAAGGATAAAAAGATGGTTGGCTATGTTGCTTGTACCTGAATGGGGGAAGAGAGTATGCGGACAGTGAGGTATGGATAATCTAAGAGGGGGCAGTGGGAGAGATGGGCATGAGAGGGAGAAGGAGGACATGGGAGAAGATATGGCGAGAAAGAGAGGGAAGTGGGGAGTAGGATATAAGATGGGAGAGGATTTGAGGAAGACAAGGAAACAGCGAGACGGCCAGCAGGGAGGGGTGCAGGGAAAGATTGAGAAGGAGAGGGAGTGGGAGCACAATAGATGATTGGCATGGGTTTGAGGCTGTAAAGCCGAAGCTGCTTCTAGGACAATATGGGTTTGAGGCTGTAAAGCCGAAGCTGCTTCTAGGACAATATGGATATTTTGGGACTAGTTACATACTCCTGAAGGGCTGAGTAGAGTCAGTCTGTTACTGTAGTACACCCAAACTCTTTGGCAGCTCTCTCCAGTGCAACTGGGGAAACTCCAGATCCCTTCTCCGCATGGGTTGCTGTGTCGTGCAGGCTGTCCTATCCCCAAGGGCCTTCTCTGTAGACCCATAGCCCTGGGCTTTCGCAGACACCTGCCTGGTTTACTTCCTTCCAGATAGCAAGGTGGTCCCAAGAAGACAGGAGAACACTTCTACCTGCGCTCTTTGTATACTCCTAACCTCCCTCCCGGTCGGCTGTAATTTAAACAGCAACCTGCTGCCCTTACTTCCTTGCACTAGGGTCCATGACACTGGTGATTTGCACCAGTTTTAAGATCTTAGAGTTTCTTGTTGCTCAAATTGGTGTAATTTCTGATATTTATGTTTTCATTGTCTATATTGCTCGATTTTTGCTCACAAGAAAGTATCACTCATAGTTGTTGAATGTCACTCATACTTACCTGGAAATTATGAAAATGTCACACATAAGCAATCTGAAACCTTGGCAGCTACTTTACATTAAATTTAATGTATATGTTTAAACAATACCCTTAAGTACATAGGCCCCACGTTTCAGCCAAATTTTTCATACACTTAAATCCCTGGAGCATTAGGAAAACCTCTATATACATGCCATGCACAATACAAACTGTATACCGGTGTCATGCAGACTACAAACTGTTTATGGGTGCAATGCAGAACGTTGCACTCACGGCCCAAGATTCACGCGCTGATTTACTTGCTGTAGAGTATGGATGATAATAAAGTTCCACAGGACAAATAGATGAATTGAACAAATCCCTTGTAGTTTATTCAAGTAGAAGCAGCAAGATACGGGAGCACATCTGCATACGACTAAAGCCAACAGCTGAATAGCTACTGTTAACAGAAACTTACAATTGCTCATGTTCAACACGAGCGATGCACTATTGAAGATAAACATGCTCTTCAAAAGTGCGCGCCACAGAATGTAATTACCTCACATAAGGAATGACATAAAGGAAATACTTACACTAAGGAAATACTTACACTAACCTGTACTCTACATCTTCTCCCCCCTTTGTAAATAAAACAAAATAACAAAAACATAAAACAAGCTTAAGGTAAATAAAAATCTTTAAACCGAGAGGGAAAAGAACAGTTCCTATGACTCCTTGGAGAACGGGTTAAACCGGCATTAGATGTGCTGGGAGTAATGCAAGCATTTGACGAAACGTGAGAATCAACAACAGATTCAACATTTTGACCAGAAATAGAATCATGTGTACTGTGAACTACATCTGAACAAGAGCTAACATTAGGTGAACAAACATTTTGAGAAGAAAACAAAGAATTGTCATCTGAAGAAGTGCCAAGGGGAAAATAAGAACAGGAAGGAACATCAACAGAATTTTTGTACGTGCGAATCTTTTTGGCTTGTTCAGATGTAAGTTTTACAATAACACGTTTGTTCCACCACCCTTTCTTATCTAGGAAAAGAGAACCTTTAGAGACTTTGAGGACTTGTGTGGGATATGAAAACTTTGACAAACCTTTCGTGACTTTGTTGTCAAGTTTAACCATAACCCAATCTCCCACTCCAAAATCTGATTTGGAAGAAACTACTTTAGAATCGAAATTCTTCTGTTGAACCAATTGCTTGGAAGAAACGTTTTCCTTAACAATATCGCTATCATGACAAGCCCAACAAAAATTATCATTAACCTTAAGTTCTTTGATCCAAGATGGGCAAATGTTTCTATTTGGAGCACGTTTCTTAAGCAATCTAAAAGGGGAAATTCCAGTGGTGCAATGGGGAGTGACCAAATAAGACCATAGTTTGCTCCTGAGGAACTCCTCCACGTCCACATTAGAAGCAATAGCAGTTTGTATGCCCTCTTTAATAAATTTGTTCATTCTTTCTATCAAACCATTTGAAGATGGTGAGTAAAGGGCGACCTTCAAATGTTTGATATCATGAGATTTTAAGAACTTTTCAACAGTGGATGAACAAAAATGTGAGCCATTGTCACTCACAATTTCCCTGGGAGGACCTTCATTAAAAAATATCTTTTTCAAAAATTCAACCACAGTACAGGAGTTTGGGTTCTCACAAAAATCAAATTCACACCATGTGGAATAATAATCAATTACAGCAATAATATATTGTTTGTTTTTAGGTAAAACAAGAAAAGGACCTGAAAAGTCAATTGCCAATTTATGCCAAGCTTCCTTTGGCAACGGAACAGTATGCAAGGGCAACTGAGGTACCTTCCAATGTTTATCCGATACTAGACAAGTGGAACATTGATCAATCAATGAGTTAATTAATTAATTAATTAATTAATTATGTGCTTATATAGCGCTGGAATCACTCCCGAAGGGGTACCTCCGCGCTTCGACCGCTGCGAAACCCTTCCTGGCTTCCCTGAGAGATGGTCCCTTAATGGGTATCTCCAGGGTGAGACCAGGCATCCCCGGCGGTCTGGTGGGGCCGTTAGTGAAGATGAGGCAAGCTAGTGCCCAGAGTTGCCGAGTGTGATCGCTGATCAGAGTGGGCACCGAGGCGAGAGAATTATCGAGTCCGCTGACCCTGGTCCAGAAACCTGCCGCGTCGGGAATCGAACCCTGGTCCCGGGCCGTCCTCTGCTCTCAGGTCTACCGCCTCTAACCAGTGAGCCACACTACTCCAGAGTTGACATCTTTTTCAAGTCCAGGCCACCAGAAATGTTCCTTTATCTTTCTCGAGGTGCTGCCAATACCCAAGTGACCTTGATGAGATGAATCAATAATTTTCCTCCTTAAGTCAAAGGGAGGAACGCATAAGTCACCCCTAAAAATAACATCATTAACGATTGAAAGTTCTTCTGAAACTTGTGAATAAACTTTCAGGGAAGCAGGTAGGGAACGAATCTTGGGCCAACCTGAAATAATTAAATTCTTAACAGAATCTAACACAGTGTCATTAGAATAACTTTTACGCCACTCACTTTCAGAGATGGAAAAAGGTGATAACACAAGTTCTTCTATAGAGGCCACTACACACTCTATATCATCTTCTTCATGTTGTTTAACATCTAAATTTACCAAACTAAGTCTGGATAGGGCATCTGCCCTAATATTTTTCCCTCCTGAAATATGCTTAATTGTGAATTTATACTCATGAAGCCTTGACAAAATCCTTGCCAATCTAGAGGAAGCCTTACCCGTTCCATTACCACAAAGAAGATTCAAGAGTGGTTTGTGATCACTAAGGAGCACGAAATGTGATGCCCAAATATATATCTTGAACTTCTCTATGGCCCAAGAACAAGCAAGAGCTTCTCTCTCAATGGTGCTGTAGTTTGACTCAGCACAATTAAGGGATCTTGAAGCAAAACCCACAGTATATTCTTTGTATCCATCCTGTTGGCAAAGTACTGCCCCTAAACCACTCTGGCTTGCATCAACAGAAATGATGCATTTTAAGTTGGGGTTGAAAGAAGATAAGGCCGGTGCTTCAATGATAACTTTCTTCACAAGATTAAAAGCATAATTCGCTTCATCAGACCATATGAATTTCACCTCTTTTTTTAAGTAGTAAGCGAAGAGGTTGAACTATTTGTGCGTAATTCTGAATGAAGCGAGAATAATATTCTGCTAAACCGAAGAATGATTTAAGTTTATCCTTATCTTTGGGAATGGGAACATCTGAAATGGTCTTAGTTAAGCAAAGTTTGGGCTTGATACCTTCCAGGGAAATGATATGCCCAAGATAATCTAACTCTTCAACCATAAATTTACACTTCTTCCTGCCAAGAGTTATGCCAACCTCTTTAAAACGGGATAGTACTTTCTTCAAAATTTTTAAGTGTTCAGGTTTATCTTTGGAATGTATAAGCACATCATCCTGATAAGCCTGTACATTCTTAATGTCAATTAATATAGAATCCATGAATTTTTGGAACACGCTTGCGGCGGATGCTAGGCCAACGGGAAGTCGTAGATATCGAAATGCTCCAAAGGGAGTTATGAAAGTGGTAAGTTCAGACGATGACTTTGTGAGGGGAATCTGATGGTATGCACTTCTGAGATCAAGAAGGGAAAATAACTGACTCAGAGATGCCTGTAAGTAATTCTTGTATTTTTGGTAATGGATGACAGTCAACCATGATATTCTGGTTCAAAGAGCGTAAATCCGCACACAAACGGATACTTGAATCTTTTTTTTTTAACCACAACTATGGGACTAACCCAGAGAGATGAATCCAGTGGGCACAATGATTCCCTCAGATACCAAATTATCTAGGACTTTTTTTAATTCATCTCTGACATTCAAGGGTACATTTCTTAACTTGTGAACAATGGGAATGGCACCGGGTTTTAACCTAATTAAGTGTTCAACATTTTTTATACATACCCAACAGACTCCTTGAAAACTTCAGGAAATTCTGAAATCAAATCATGAATTTCTTTGCTTTCATCGTTATATATCTCGTAAATTGGGGTATCATTTATTTGTACAGGTGTACTAGAACCTGGTACCAATTTTAAACCCATTTTGGCTAAATCTTGCCAACCTACGATACACTTACCATCTATAGCCACATAAACTTTTGTGGAGGTACACCTGCCTAGGCAAGAAATAATGGATATAAAATACCCCAACATATCAATATCTTTAGCTGCATAACCTTTAGGAACAATATCTAATGGCAAAAGTTGTGTACTCTTTCTCCAACGTGAATTAAACAGGACGTCAGAAATGATGGTTACGGGAGCCCCATAGTTAGCCACCATATCTAACTTAATGTCACCAACATATACAACACATGTTGGGTCTTTAACCCGAATATTGTCTGTTAATATATATCGACTAGATCAATGGACAATATTTTCTTATTCAAATTATCAACAGTGTTGATATGAACATCATGTAAAATCAAATCAATAGAAGAAATAGCAGGGTCAAAGATATTAACATTATCATCATCAAGGGTAGAAAGCATGTTAACACGAATAGATTTCTTATTTCTACAAACCAAATTGAAATGACCAAATTTGTTGCAAAATGTACATTTTTTACCCAGAGCTGGACAAGTGGGACTATTGCTGAGGTGAGTTTTAGATCCACATTTAAAGCAATATGCGCTAGCTTTCTTCTGTAAAGTTTTGACTGGTTTGTTCTTTGTTAATGAAGCATTAACTTGTATCTCATTATCAGGACGTGAAAGAGTCCCATCAGAGATACACCTTGAAGACACAATAGACTTTTCCACACTTTTTGCCATATCTATGACTTCACTTACTGATGGATCTCGACAGCTCAAAATTCTTTCTTGAATTTTCTTGTGGAAACACTTATAAACAAATTGATCTCTCAAAACGGTATCAAAATATGGTCCAAAATTACATTCAGCCGCTAAATTCCTTAGTGCCGATATAAACTCTTCAACAGACTCGTGTTGCTCCTGTCTTCTTTTCATGAAAGTAGAACGTTCCATCATGACACTAGGTTCCTCTAAAAAAAAATTGTTACGGCGTAAGATTGCCCCAGTAAATTCGTTCCATCCTTCTCCATTACCAGATGGAGGTTGTAAAACAGGAAGATTGTTGAAAATTTCCCTTCCAGCAGTCCCCAAATGACTATATAAAATAGCAAGTTTTCTTTTAGAAGAATACTCATCTGCTCCAATTGCAACCAAATAATTTTCAACATTTTTTATCCATAACTTCCATGCCTCTTTTGGTTTTCCAGGAGTTGGTAAAAAATGTTCCAAATAAACTATTTGTTGGTTGGTAGCCATATTTAAAATATTTGAGGTGAGTTGAAATATACAATTTCTTTTATTTCTTAAGTCTAGGATTTATTTATTGTAAAATAATCCTTAAAGTAAAGATTAACTCTTATATATATCACATAAAATAATGTACAGCAATACCTCTTTTATCTGAACAGCGAGTGAAAAACAAGCAGCGCGAGTTGGATGCTTCGTTTTCCTTGCTAAATGTGCCGATTCCGTTTTCCGTTGCCAAGGAAACCAATTTCTTTGTGAATCTAAGATGGCCGCCAAGACGTGCAAAAACGTGGTGACGTTGTTTCAATCTGTCACCGTGACGTCGATCTTCGCGTCATGAGTGACTTCGTCCTTGGCCAATTATCCGGTCGGAATCAAAGAAAAAGGTCAAAAACTCACGAAAAGGCTGTTCTTTAACGCAAATGATCCGGGTTTCTTCGGAAAACACAGGAGAGGTTGAAGAGGTATGTGAAATGAAAGCGTCATCTTTTGCTTTCAAATTGCAGTTGCACAAATTTTAGTAAAATGCCACTTAATGCTTCTCCATCGTCGCCAAATGTAGAGTATGGATGATAATAAAGTTCCACAGGACAAATAGATGAAATGAACAAATCCCTTGTAGTTTATTCAAGTAGAAGCAGCAAGATACGGGAGCACATCTGCATACGACTAAAGCCAACAGCTAAATAGCTACTGTTAACAGAAACTTACAATTGCTCATGTTCAACACGAGCGATGCACTTTTGAAGATAAACATTCTCTTCAAAAGTGCGCGCCACAGAATGTAATTACCTCACATAAGGAATGACATAAAGGAAATACTTACACTAAGGAAATACTTACACTAACCTGTACTCTACACTTGCCCACAACATAGACAATCAGTGTGAACAGCAACGTGAGAATCGAACAACTGTCATATAACAAACGGAACAGCGACCCCTATTGAACACCAGGCACGTGGTCAGTAGGGCCCCCTCCCAACCAGCCGGGACACAGTCAGTTGTGAACAGAAGTGGCCGTCATCCGACCGACCGACCACGGGAGCCCTTTGGCTGGGTGCAACCATTCCTCGGTGGACCACCCCCTGCTTATCCCTGACGCTCTTCCTGTGCTGAACCGCGCGAGCTGCGGCGTCACGTCCACCGCCTGAGATAGCCTGATGCCAGGTCCGTAAAGGAGTCACTTCGGGGACTTTCCCAGCTAAAAGAGCAGTCCACTCTAGAAAGCGGTCTTCTGTTCTGGAGAACGGCTCATACAGAGACGCTTGCAGACGCCACAACCAGTCGGTAGTTCAGATTCCGTGACGCGCACTAGGATTGGATGAGGTGCGCCACACCCTCCAATCATAAGCCACTTTACACTTACCAGTCCCTCTGACTCCCAGAATACGTTCTGTCATGAGATCAGTTGTTAAGCGACCCGGAAGTGGTGAAAATATAGACAAATTACATATCTTAAAAGATCAACAACGAACTGCAGACATTAAGCTGAATTCACAGGCGGCCCGTGTAAGTAGCCGACAAGTGGCGACTTAGTACTATTTGAATTAGCGTGCCCACTCCTGAGTTTAATGCACCTAAACCAGTAGTGTTAAATCTTAGGTGTTCGTAATTTCTACAAAGATTGTTTCTGGCGTGTCAAGTGTACAGTAGCGACAACCACATGTGATGTGAACTTGTTTAGACGAGGAATATCGCAAATAAAATTGGTGGGTAGCGCATTCTCAAGTGTAGTGCCAGGGCTGGAAATTTTGGCCTGGCTGGAACTTAGACCTCCACTTCAAGAACCCCCGCCCCCCAAAAATTTTGTGGCCTTATTAAAGGGCGTATTTTCCATTGATCTTTTCAGCACACGGCGCTTATTATTTAACGAGGTTTTACCGGGGGCTATACACATTTCCAGCGGTGATCCAATTTACTGCCAAGATTTCGATCCAATTTACTGCCAAGATTTATTTAAATAATCTATAATCGTGGTTCACTGATTTTTTTTTCTTACAACCTTAAGAACATTCCCCAAGTGAGCATTTTTGTCTCCCATGATTCATATCTGCCTCCTCTGCGCTTTAGCTGAAGCGTCCGCATAAACATTGTGTTCATTATTTTGCCATGAGCGATCGTGAAAGTTTACTGTTATTTTTTAATTTCCCTCCCTTTTCCATCATTCTGAAAAACAAACGAAATTGCCTTGATTACTTTGACCTAGCCCATGTCAAAAAGGAAGATCATCCTGGAGTCATTCTGGACTCATCTGATGATTAGTCAGGCTATTCCTGCAATTATCTGGGGAAGTCATCCCAAGCCATCCTGAAGTATGCCTGTAGGACAACAAATGTAAATGTGATGACGAACCTAGACTCATCACAAAAACTACAGTAGGATGGTGTTCTGATGACTTCTGCTGGCAGGGAGTGATTACCTTTTACAACTCCACGAATACTAAGTGACAACTTCAGGATGAGGGAGAATTACTCCAGGATGGGTTCTAGCTAATTTAGGGATGACTGTCAATTATTCCAGGATGATCCTATAACCGCTCCAGGATGGAAGTGGATTACTCTGGAATGATCCCATGACAATTTCTGGATGAGTGTGGATTATTCCTGGATGATCCTATGACAGCTTCAGGGTGGCTATTGATTACATCAGAATGGCCCCATTATATTTTCAGAATGAGTGTTGATTACTCTAGGATGACGTGGTGAAGGGAGGCATGTTTTTGTCCTTGATATTTGGATTTAAGCGTGGACTCCAAGACAAGTTCATTTTCACGGTCTGATGCATCATTTTTAGTTGTGGATTTTTGATGAAGGACACTAGCCATCCCTGCTAAAAGGGCCAGGTTTTCAAGTTTCTGCAAATTCATCCGCGAACTTGCATCACCAGGCTGAAAAGTTGTGCTTTCAGCATGAGCTTTGTTACCAACTCTTATATACTCCAGTCCACTCTGCTTGGCTTTCTTGTCCTTGCATCTTTTCTCTGCAATTTCTTCCTCTTGTAGTTCGCGTAACACCCTCTTAAGTCTACCAGCGCTTCCCCGATTGCCACAGTCCATTAACATCTGCTTTTTCTCCAGTGCCCTTTGAAGTAACACCTGTTTTAGACCCTCTGTCGTGCCAGAATAGCTTGCAATTAGCTCATGAAAAATATCCTGAATCATTAGACACCGTTTCTTCACTAAAAAAAAGCAAGAGAAAAAATATATATATTTACATATAAACTTCAAAACAGAAAAGAACACATTGACCACTTGCAATATATCTTCACGCTCTAGCCATAATATATAAATAAAGAGGTATTGATAATAAAGGACAAATGTACAATCCATCCATAACCAAGCAAGTAAGTTTTCCTTGACAGACAGTACACATTGTAAGCCTGAACTTGAACCTCCTGAAAAAAAGTTGCCTAAATAAAATAGTTTATCCAAAAATGGCTGCCTTATAGTAGTGCCACAAGCTAAACATTTCAGTCCTTTTCATATGTGTTACATTTGTCTCTGGAGAGCAATCCAAGGCATATGTGGGGACATGCATGTTCATTTTTACTGTCCATTATTGGATTAGTTAATCACAAATGTAGGTTTTTACTGAAACAGGTTGGTAATTTGTACCGTTATCCTGCAGTTGCAAACTTATTATAAAGGTTTACTTATTGTGCTTACCAGATGATTGGAACAGAATCATAGCTTTAAAATCTCTCTCTTCGGTGATTGGCCGACCAGCTTCATCTACATTTTCGACCAGCCATTTACAAAGAACTTCCCCGGGATTGTCTAAAAGCAGGAAGTCACCATCTTTTCGAACACACACAGAATGATCGCAAGTGAAAAACAGGACGTTGAATGAAGCCATGATTATGTCCTGCTAGATATAAAAATCAGGAATTAGTTTGTGCGTGGTTTTAGTTTCAGAGGTAAAATACAAAGCATATCAAACTGATTAACAGATTTAATTGGAGAAAGCACCCCAAAAAGTACACTGACCTGGTGCAATTTCTATCTAATATGCCTAGATTTTGGACTACAAAGAAGTGTTTGGGCATGCACTGAAGGCCATTGAGGAAATTACCTAATAATCAACTTTATTTTTGGAGAGCCAGAGTGTATGCTTAGGTCTTGCTGCTCAGGACAAATAGTAATAGCAAAGTAGAAGCATTATGAGAGAAATAGAAGAACTATCAATAAGTGAACTTTCACACTGGGGTTTGTGACGGGAAATCAAGTTACCTATCCCCACAGATGCATAGAGAGTCAGATGCCTGCTACCCTCTGCCCACCGGCACCCCCATCATGAAAGGACAAGCGTTAAAAATGCAATAGGTTTCACCTTTTATTAACCACTTGGCTGCTAAGGGGTGTGTGCGAGGTCCATTGACTTTCCATTGAAATCAATGGAAAGTCCATGACGAGTTACCCTTGTCATTAGCGCTGAAGGGGTTAAGCTAAAGAAATTAGCTTTGCTAGTAGTCTTGTACGTTAATTGTGCAATATGTAATGGCTTAATAAATGAAACAAAAGGCATTACAATGGCAAATACATAAAGCAAAAGCATTGGTATAGCCAATAGGTCTCCCCTCTGGGACCTTAAAAGTGTTTTGCCAGAGGTGTTTGGTAAGAGATGCAATTTAACATAAAGGGATCCCATACCTCGTTGACACATGCAGTACCCGCAGTTCAAACGAGAAGAGGGCATGGGGAAACCTCTTATAAGATCTCAATCAATGGGGAAGGCACGCGTTACTGCAACTTGTGCGTGCTTTCACCTTATAAATATTTAACACATGATCCGAGGAGGGGGGAGAGAGAAAGAGAGAGAAAGAGAGAGAAAGAGAAATATTAATGCGATTTATCTCAGGGCTCGATCCCTCTGCCTCAGTACTTTAGCAGTAGGTCAGGTTGTAACTGGATATGGCTGGGATCGATAGTGGCAGATGTAACAAGACCAGCTTCATTTTTACAGAGATCTTAGCGGTCAAGGTAAATTAGCGCAAACAGGGAATACGTAATTGGCCCTGTCTCAATAATATATACAAACGAGTTAAAAACATTGCATGCACATGGAACGAAACCAGAATGATAGCCTTTTTTGCGAAAGTAGATATTGCAAGATGTTGGAATGCGTCGGACTACGTTTCCTCAATAGGGCGTAAACCTCAATCGCCACAGGCAACCAGGCCTTTCAATTACACAAATAGCAAACAAAATAAGGAACCAGCATTACAACGGCTAAGTTATTTGAAGCATTTATCCTTATGCTTTGAAATGCATCCATGAAAACTGCCAGTGTTTTAGAAGATGTGCTGCTCTGCACACTACACAGCTTGGGGAACGTGACCAGGATTCAACAATAGAGCACACATTCATTTAGTAATGAAAGCTCACTACAAGTTGCAAGGACACAAGTAATGCTCATAATATACAATATTCACATAAATAAATGTGTTTAGCCTTCTTTGATTGACACCTTTTCAGTAGATCGAAAACTGTTCCATTTGGTCGAGAATCTGGAATACACGCAGGTGCACTTGGAACCAACATGGGACCTACAATATACGGGCAGTAATTTATTTTTCCTTACGGCGAAAAACTTGCTGTAAAACACCTTTTTTAGGCTTTTTGCAATTTTCCACAACTTACACAGGCACGCACTACGTCACACATACACAAAAATACACATGCTCAAACACAAAAGGTGCATATTAAACAAGCAGGCAGGCTGATACAGACAAACATCAAACACACATAATACACACACATTGCAAGGCAGGCATTAATTATAACACGTACGAAGCACACACATGCAGGGAGCTGCGTCTGAATGTACCCCCTTAATGAAAATTCGTGCTTTCCGAAAAATGAGGAAGCTGGTCTGGGACAGAAATTGAGCAGCTGGGACCGAGAGCGGAGGATCGATGCTGCTCTTTTATAACAGCTGCAGCACTTACCTGAGTATACGCTGGAATCGATGAAGGAAGTGGAGTTGGAAAAATAAAGAGACCGATGCCAATCCACCTGTCCCTTTAATGGCTATTGAACTCACGGCAGTCTTCGTTCTAGCCGCAGAACAATGACGTCTCTTCCGGCGCTCCCGGATGTGCGTAGCCTTTTGCTAGAGGAATCCACCGGCTTCCGGATATGAAAAGGTGAGAGAGCTGCTCTCCTTTGAGGATCTGCGGTTCGAGTCCCAGCCAGCCGGCAGACTGATGGTTTACCGTAGGTGATTTTGGCATTGTGTTCGAGGCAGCTGTGCTTTTTAAAAATTTATTTTAGTATTGTGATGGAGTGAATTCGGCAGTCACCATGACGACAAAGCTTGTTTTCCTTTGCGAGACCTATTCCTCGGGCCATGAGCAGTTCTGTCCGCAGTTGTTTAAAGAGTCTAACAATCGGATTCCACTAAACTATGTGTTTATGGAAATACTCTATGAAGGAAGTGCAGCCTGGGGGTACAGAAAGCATCATATCACAGCAGCGCCTCCCGGCATTTCGTATTCATAAAAAGTTTGGGGGTTTGTAGGGCTTTGGGATTTTAGGGCGTACATGGTCATGGCAGTGCGGACAAGCAGCCTAGGCCAGCCAGAGAGCAGTGTCAAACACCTACCGTACACATAAGAGTCAACAACTGAGTCACACACTCGAGGAGAAACATGAGACCAATTCAGAAAAACAACACAGATTTTTATATAATTTCAGACACGAACATCATCGGAATCAAGCAAGTCCCTTAGACGTTACGGATCTATACAGGTAAAACAGTAGAAAATCACAGCTGTCAGATTTGAGGCACGAGACTCTAATGCAGTAATGTTATCCCATGGAAGAAACATCCACTGCACAGGTACACTTAGAAACGATTCTCAGGGTTACTCTGCTAGACCAAAGGTGCATAGGGGCCAAGGTCCAAAGAACCACCAGCATGTGAATCAAGGTGATTTTATATTGGTCGCACACCAGTGAAGGTATCGTGTAGTTCAGATACTGAAGGTAATTACTTAAGAGTGCTCTCAAATTGGTTGGGTAAGGAACATTTTACATAGCGAAATGAAGCGATTTGCCCTGGATCACACAGTTTGTTTAGGTAGGTAGTTGGGATTTGAGTCAAGATGTCCTGGCTACACATTGTGTAATTCAGTCACAGTTTGGTAAAATATTTCTCTTTTCCTGTTTTCTGTTTAACATCCAAAGACGACGCTTAATTGTGTTTAATAATATCACGAATAGGCAGTGCTGGAACTATAAAAGGTTTACTTTGGAACACACCTAAATTGGGGGATGGGGACAAGGAGTTTCAGTCTGAAAGATGGAGAGGGACGAGGAAAGGAATAATATAGAGTGCAGTCTGACAGTTGACTTACACATTTTTATTTTTGTAAAAACTCTACCCCCAAAGGAATTGGCAGTGAGGCCAATTGTGATCTGTTGCAGCTTACGTCATTGACCACAAAGAGACTGTTTTGAAAATATCTGATGGGTTAAGGCACCCTTCTGAGATATTCGTCTACCCAACAACGTCCATGGTATACTGATATTCAGATAACTGATGGTTATTGCACTTGTTGAAGAAATCTTCATTTTAGTCATAGGTTTGACTACTAAAATAGCACAGGGAGTCAATGTGCCTGCTGTAAAACACAACTTGTAACATGTAAGTCACACATTTTAGTTTATGTAGCCAGCTGACAGCAAAGCTCAAAATGTGAAATGCAAGGGACACAGTTTTGTTTTAGGTAGACAGATTGGTTGGTCCTTTTGTTATTGAGAGCCTTGTGTTGCATGCTGGACACATTATAATAACTGTAATATAGCTCAGTAAGTTATGAAACAGCATCAAGGAGTGGATTGCAAATTGCAAAACATAAGTTTAGAAGGTCACGTTTCTTTTCTCAATCTTTAATTATTCTAAGGTTGTTTAAAAGGGTTCCCCTGAGTAGTTATAATGACTTATTAGTAAGTGCTATATACAAGGTTCTTCATGTAGTTACTAGTATAGACACACATATCCGACACACATATCCAACCTAACAGTACATGCATATCCCTTACACGCAGTGCTTCTAAAACTCAACAAGCATTGAAAATGCAATAGGTCTCGCAATAGAAGAGTTTTACATTTTTCGTTTTGCAAATGGATGAGTGGCGTTGCGTGTGTGAGTGGCGTTGCGTGGCTGAGTGGCGTTGCGTGGCTGAGTGGCGTTGCGTGGCTGAGTGGCGTTGCGTGGCTGAGTGGCGTTGCGTGGCTGAGTGGCGTTGCGTGGCTGAGTGGCGTTGCGTGGCTGAGTGGCGTTGCGTGGCTGAGTGGCGTTGCGTGGCGTTGCGTGGTTGAGTGGCGTTGCGTGGATGAGTGGCGTTGCGTGGATGAGTGGCGTTGCGTGGATGAGTGGTGTTGCGTGGCTGAGTGGCGTTGCGTGGCTGAGTGGCGTTGCGTGGCGTTGCGTGGTTGAGTGGCGTTGCGTGGATGAGTGGCGTTGCGTGGATGAGTGGCGTTGCGTGGATGAGTGGCGTTGCGTGGCTGAGTGGCGTTGCGTGGCTGAGTGGCGTTGCGTGGCTGAGTGGCGTTGCGTGGCTGAGTGGCGTTGCGTGGCTGAGTGGCGTTGCGTGGCTGAGTGGCGTTGCGTGGCGTTGCGTGGTTGCGTGGCGTTGCGTGGTTGCGTGGCGTTGCGTGGTTGAGTGGCGTTGCGTGGTTGAGTGGCGTTGCGTGGTTGAGTGGCGTTGCGTGGTTGAGTGGCGTTGCGTGGTTGCGTGGCGTTGCGTGGTTGAGTGGCGTTGCGTGGTTGAGTGGCGTTGCGTGGTTGAGTGGCGTTGCGTGGTTGAGTGGGGTTGAGTGGCGTTGCGTGGTTGAGTGGGGTTGAGTGGCGTTGCGTGGTTGAGTGGCGTTGCGTTGTTGAGTGGCGTTGCGTTGTTGAGTGGCGTGGCGTGTGTGAGTGGCGTTGCGTGGTTGAGTGGGGTTGAGTGGCGTTGCGTGGTTGAGTGGCGTTGCGTGGTTGAGTGGCGTTGCGTGGTTGAGTGGCGTTGCGTGGTTGAGTGGGGTTGAGTGGCGTTGCGTGGTTGAGTGGGGTTGAGTGGCGTTGCGTGGTTGAGTGGCGTTGCGTGGTTGAGTGGCGTTGCGTGGTTGAGTGGCGTGGCGTGTGTGAGTGGCGTGGCGTGTGTGAGTGGCGTGGCGTGTGTGAGTGGCGTGGGGTGTGTGAGTGGCGTTGCGTGTGTGAGTGGCGTTGCGTGTGTGAGTGGCGTTGCGTGTGTGGCGTTGCGTGTGTGTGTGTGGCGTTGCGTGGCTGAGTGGCGTTGCGTGGCTGAGTGGCGTTGCGTGGTTGAGTGAATGGTTAGCTGTTGCTTATGCGACGTATAGCACTTAATACTAAAGTAGGCAGACCTTAGCCTTTGTGAGAATAATAGCAAAATAAAAATAAAAACCAGATCAAGTCAAGGACGCAAACGGCACCATGCTATTGTTTATTTACTCAGATGATTTGCATAAAAATGTAACTTGTGAGCACGTTTCTCTAACTCTCCAATAATCCCATTACAACACTTTGCACAAATGAGATTGGGACTCATCCTTCCGAAGTCGAGAAAAATGTGCAACGCTGTGTTGTAGTTAAATAGCATCTACGAATCACTGAGATGTGAAGCCGCAAACCAGGGCAGATCTAACTTTACAAAACGAGTTGTTTGTAGTACCCTGAAGCACTTCACATCAGCTAGTTGCAAAACAACACGTTAACCCGATATTAAATTGGCCAATTGCAGAATATTGCACAATACCAGCACGAGGTGTGTCCCAGGGGTTGAATTCATGGAGAAGGTTAAAAGGAACTGCAGTGAAACACTTCCCTACGAAGCCACTGTACTTGGGGTGGATTTAAACTAGAGGATAGCTGAAAGGGTTCGGGGGCTGCTGCAGAGAACAGCCTGCTGCCGGAAGCTTCTGAGGTTTAGCTGCAAAAGAGCAGAGGCCGCTGAATTAAGCAGTCCCGAGTAAGGTAGTAATATCTAAATGTGGCCAAAATAATGGTTAGGTTTTCATAGGTCTCAAATTGCCCATCACACGTGGGAGTAGTACGCCCGGTTGTAGTGTTCACTCTTATTTTTTTTAAGCAGGAAAGAAGGTTCAGTGAGTTGGACATTCGTCGCTGAAACGTGCGGTGATGTGAAGCTACCTGGCCTCTCTTAAACTGGGTAACAATCACACATGGCATTTACAGGTATTTGGAAATGGCACGTGTGGCGTGCAGCACTAGATAAACAAGGCAGTCAGAGAGGAGGGTGACGGGGGGGGGGGACAAAATGAGAGGGGAAGGAGAGGAGGACACGGAGACATTGGCGTAATAAATACAGAGCATTATAAAAACAAGGCAGGGAGAGAGGAGGGTGAGTGGAGGGAAAAATGAGAGGGGGAGGAGAGGAGGACACGCAGACATTGGCGTATAGAGAAAGAGACGTACAACATGGCTGCCTAAAGTGCGTTTATGTCAGTATCCGGATTTAAATGGGTGACAAAGGCTCCCGGCATTTCTGAAAACACGCAAAATGTTTCAAATAAGGTGTACGAGTCATTGCGCAGTGGTGACATGGCTCAACAAGGACCTCACTATTTAAGGCAAATGACTTGGATCCAGGCTTCTTTCTTCCGCAAATGCAAACATAGAACGCCATACATGATGACTTCACTCGGGACGTTTTGAGCCAGCACTTACAATGTTAAAAAAAAAGGTGAAAATCGGCCGGGAAATGCTCTCGGCATTGTGTGGGCGTGGGCGCATTCCTTTGAAGTGTGAAGCAGGGGGCGGGAGAGTGGTTCCCTTTGAAGTGAAGCTCTAAACAACATGCAAATGTAACCCCTTGTTCATCACCCTGCGTGTGATTAAACGTTTGTCCTAAAAGAGGTGCGTGCACCCAGGAAGAGTACAGAAAATACAGTGTAAGGTTTAAAATGGAACAGGAAAAAAGAAACAAACTAGGGAAGGAAAGAAACGGAATGTGAAAGGAAAGAGAAAAAGAATAAAGGAAAGAGCAGAGGGAAAATCCAAGACGGAGGGAAGGCAGAGAAGGGGAGGGGGGAGGAGAAATGCGACACGGCGGGCAGGGGAGGGGGCGGAGCGGGGAGAGCGGCCTTTGAAGCGCACTTTACACGGCCGGCCGGCCGTGAAAGCCTTTGATGACGCAGCAGGGGGAACAGACGGCGAGAGGGTGTGAAAGCAGCAGGGGCAGGCAGGCGGCTGGGGGCATGTGCACGCGCTTTTAAGCGCATGCGCATTAAGCTTGTATTTCACGGGCACTGCAAGGAATCGCCACGATTCCTTGCAAGTTGGTTAAAGACTGTTTAAGCCCCAATAGTCTCGCAAGCTCGATGCGCATGCGCATCGACAGGCGAGACCTAAAAACTAGCTTCCAAATCATAGTTAAGGTCTAAAGCGTGTGTGCTTAAGACATGATTTGATCCTCGTGTAACTGCCCTTCAAGTAGACACATAGCTTCAGACAAACATGTATGTCTCTGGTTTTGCTCACCAGTTTCGGTAGTGGTGCAGGAATCAAACCCAAATGCAGCAACATAGAAAATATCATAAAGGCACCCATTCCCAATTCAAAGGAGCAACTGGTAGCGTTTTTCAGATCCCATGGAGTTTTACTCCAAGTTTATTCCTAATTTCGTTTTGAAAGTAGATCCTTTTAGAGGTCTTTTAAGAAAAATGCGAAATTCGTATGGATAGAAACAATGTCCACTGCGTTTAGTACCCTCAAGGAAATGGTGGTAGAAGCTCCATGTCTTAAACCATTTGTCATTGGGAAGGAATGTGTTATGGTTGACGTGAGTAGTTGTGGCTTAGGATGAGTTTTGATGCAACGTGACTGTAGAAAGGAGTGGATTGTTGTGCATGCTTCCCATGCATTGCATGATGCTGAAAAGAACTACTCTGTTATCGAAAGAGAGTTGATAGCTTGTGTTTGGGGGGCAGAGCACTTCGGGAGTTTTCTTCTGGGTTCGAAGTTCATTTAAGTTCATTTTAAAAACTGATCACAAACCATTGGTGCATATAATGGCACCTGGTGGAGGACGTACTATGTCGGCAAGGTTGTCTAGATTAGCTTCTAGGTTACAGAATTTCTAGTATAATATTGACTATGTCCCAGGGAAATGCAATGTGCATGCGGATTGTATGTCTAGACTTCCACTTCTGTGTGAAGAGCAAGCTGAGCAGGAGAAAGATAAGTGCGAAGTTGCTTTCACGTTTAAGGATGTGAATTTGGTTGGGGACAGTTGTAGCATCCCCGAAGCCAAGTAGAAAGCAGAAATGGCTAATGGTCAGGTATTGTGTAAAGTTATGCAGTATATTGGAAATGAATGGCCAAAGGAACGGAAGGTATCAAGTGAATTATTGAGTTACTTTAAGGTGCAATTGAAAATTGCATTGTTGTTAGAGGTGACAAGTTTGTACCACCTTTCAATTTAGGAGGTAGAATTGTAGATATTACTCATGAAGGCCATTTAGGTATTTCTTGCACCAGAAGACGTGTCAGGGAGAATTTTTGGTGGCCAGGGGTGGATTTGTTTGTGGAACATCAAGTCACGAAATGTTCCAAGTGTTCTGTAAGTGATAAAACTGCAAAAGCCATACCTTATAATCCTTGTCATGTTGAATTGCCATGTGGGCCATGGAGGAAGTTGAGGGTGGACATTATTGGACCATTTGCAGTTTTACCTGGGCAGGAAGCATTTGGTATAGTAATGGTTGATTATTTCTCTGTATGGCAGGAGATCAAGATGGTGAAGGAAGTCACGCCAGAAAGTGTGGTAGAATTTATGAATGAAGTATTTTGTAGGGAAGGGATTCTTCAAGAAGTGGTAACTGACAAAGGTCCTCAGTTCGTAAGGGAGTACATGAGGATGTACCTAGAAAAGTGTGGTATTGCGCATAGGGGTATAACAGTATTACATTCTGAAGCCTATGGTCAGATGGAACGCTTCAACTGTGTGATCAAGGAAGCTATACAATGGTCAGTTAAAGGGGGATTGAATTGGAGAAAAACCTTGCAGTCTGTTATTGTCTTATAGAACTACACCACATTCTGTGACTTCAGTAAGCCCTTTTGGACTACTAAGGGGACGTAGGCCCATTACTAGATTAGTTCTTTGGTGGTTAAAGAGCCAGAGGAAGCATTGGGATGACATTGCTGACATTAATTTTAAGGCTAATCACAATAGGGTAGAAAAGTATAGGAACAAAATGAGAAATATTTTAGGTAAAGGTAAAAGGAAGAGTGTGGGAGCTAGACATAGAGTTGTTGTGAGAGACATGGTACAAGTTAAAAAGAGGAGAGTTGGTATCGAGGAGTCTTCCAGGTGGTTAGATCCAATCAAGGTCGTTGAAGTATTCAAGAATGCTGTGAGGGTGGATGCTGGCAATGTTTGGAATTTTGGATGTGTGTCATTATTTAAAGGGGGTAATTTTGTCCAAGGCGATAGCCAAGACAATGTGTTTTTGGATGTAGGTGAGGTGGAGTGTATGTAGGACGGTGGAATCTTACTACCTGGTTGCCCCCACTTTTTTCCTGGTGTTCTGATGGTTTTTGACTTAGTTTGGCTGGGATCCCTGCTAATCAAGGCTTCAGCCTAGCTGCTTCCTCTCTACATTGATTGCATGTACATTAGGTACACTTCAGATTGGTTACTGGGTTACCCTTGTGAGTCCCTTAGGTACTAAGGGCATAGGTACCCCAGAGGCCTACCAGGGGCTAAAGCATGTTTCATGCCACCCCTTGGAAGCCTTCCAAAATGGCTCAACAGGTCTGCTACTGCAGCCTGGGTAAGGTGATGCATGCACCCCTTACTAAGATATAGGTTACCTATATCTACCTTTAATCACTGACACATATAAACCTATAAGTCACTACTATGGCAGGCCTTATCAATCCTGAAGGCAGAGTGCTTGGTTTTGTGTGAGAGGGTGCCCATGCATGAGCAGGACCCCTCTGCAGCTTTCGGAATCTATTCTCTGTAGCTGTTCTGTGATGCAGCCAGACCATATACTCTTAAGTGCATTATAACCTCGCGGTTAATGCTAACTTTGGAATGGCTGCATGGAAACATGTTGTGTTTGGTGTCAAACGAATAGAAAAATTTCTTGGCAGCGGGGGTAGAATTCCACCCTTCTAGAGGGAGAGACATGTACACACTTACCTAACCGGTAATAGTTTAAAAGAGCCCCAGCATCACAAAATGGATGCTGCAGCCACAGGCAAGAGTCTGACCTCCTGCTGCTGGAGAAAACACTGGCAGGGGAGACTTGGACAATAGGTTTCCTGTCACAGGGAGGTGTAACCACCTCCCAGACAGGCTTTAGTGTATTGGGGCTGGGGGGGGTGCATTCATAGAATGCTTTTCAGACAGTGCTGGGGGTACACTTGGTGTCCCTGTGCATATGCCAGTTCAAACCGGTTGCAGGGGCACTCAGCCCCTGCTCTGGCGCGAAACTGGACAAAGGGAAAGGGGTGTAGCCACCCCCCTCCCTGGATCCTCCCATAGGTGGGTCCTCAGAGTATGTCCAACCCCCCCTATCTTAGTATAAGGATAGGAACCCAGTCCTTAGGACTTCAGATTACACCTGGACGAATATATCCTGGAACTTCAATATTCTACATCGACTAGAAGAATCTTCCTTGGGGTCAAGGAGTGACTCCCCTGTTCAAACAGGCACCAAAGAAGCATCTTGCCGGTCTGCATTTCCAAGGCTCCCGCCGGATCCCGACGGATTTGCGACTCAGGACACAGACCTCCAGGCTTCTCAGAGGCTGACACGAGATCCCAGCAAAGCTGAGACCCGCTGCCCTCACGAGTGACGTAGGACCGGAACTCCTGGAGACCGTGCACATTTGCAAGTGCATCGACTTCCCGAGCTTTCCCGAAGTTATGCATTGGGCTACTTGTAGTCCAAGCACCGAGCACCATTTGCACCGAAGATTGAGGGCCTACACTCCATGAGTGTTCCATGGGCCCTCTTCTAGCATTTCCTCTCGAGGCTCCTTCGCGATCCCTGGTCCATCGACTGGTGGGTCCCCACGAAGGTAACTCTTCTGTTTCTTGGGTTTTCCTGGTTGCTGTAGACGTGCCCTGATCCCCCTCCTAACGGTGAGTCCCTCAGACCTTGCTGGTCTGCACCAAAGCCAATCTTTGCTTTCTGCGTGGGTGCTGTTGCCAAGGCTTGTTGGGTCCAATCCGGAAACCGACACCACAGCACTCGACATCCTTCGTGGGACAGCTCGAATCCAGCTCCTGGTCATCATCGACGCCTCCTGGTCCTCGTGTCTGAAGAGTCAAGCTTCACCTTCTTCACATTAAATCACCCAACATCGATTGGCATCTTCTCCTCGCCTTCCTGGTCACTGGCTAGTGTCCCAGACTCTGTCCCCTCTGCTTTCAGGTTCTTCAGATCTCCGATCCACCCTTGGATCCACCGAACACTTTCAACTTGGTCGCCTGCAGCACTTTTCAGCAGCTCGCCATTGAAATCAACGATGAAATCCGAAAAGACACCTATGCACCCGGCTTGCCTGGGTGAGGTAATTTGAGTACTCCGGTGCTCCCATAGGTGTTGACTCTAGAACCTCCTAGTTCTAAAGGGGTTTGCTCCATGTCCTCTTCTAAGTGTCCTTAATCTGTAATTTTCCAACTGCGACTTTCCCCACAGAAGTTAGTGGTGATTTGTGGGTGTGTTTAGAAACTGCACCCTGTGGGTCCCCTGTGTCACTACCATGGGTGGTTCCTGGCTGCCCCAGCGGTTCTAAAGGCTCTAGGCCTTGTATTTATGTCAGTCGTGGTTCTTATACCACTTTCTTTGTATATGGTTTGTGTAGGAAAGGGGGGTTGCCCAAATCTCCAAAGGGGTAGCATGGCATCAAGCGGGCAGGCCAAACTTCGAGGACATGTGAAGCACTCACGCAGTACCCACAGACGACGCACCAGGCACACCACAAAAGAGGCAGGACACCAGTTTGAGTTGGAAAAAGATACGTAGTTTAGTAGGGTTTCCAACCTGCAAGGCAAAAGAATGCAAAACAGTAGTGTCACAACAGGGCGCCGAATGGCGCCAGAGCCAAGTGAATAATGGGGGGAATTATTTACATAGGAAGTAGTCCATGCTGAAAGGAAAAAGGATGGGATCAAAATGACATTAGATCTGGGGCCAATCTGGTGGGGCCAACTCAGACTCTCATCCTTAGGGGAGGGCTGTAATTGCAAAATATCACATTAGCATAGATATACATTATGCACCATAACGCCAACCCAACCCCTGTAAGGGAAAAACATCAGGGCTTCACAGTACATCATAAATAGGTGCACCTGTAATAAATCAGCGAGGCTTCCTCCACCATAAACCTGTGGGTATCAAACATCAGCCTAAAACGCATTTAACATGGGCATAAACCGGGGCTGGAATAGCATGTCAGGCCAGCATGGGGGCTCAGCAGGCCCAAACCTGTAAGGAAAGGCACCTTCACCTGCCCTATGGGCACCAAAGCATACAAACACCCATCATGTGTAAAACAACAGTATACCTGGGCCTCAATAACCTTAGTGTAGGCATAACATTAGCATAACCACATTAGCAGGGTAATCAGCCTACAATCAAAACTAGGCACAGAAGCGCACCACACCTGTAAAGGAAAAGACACATTCACCTGCCCGGGGCACAGAAGCCTTATCTATAAAATCACCTAGGCAGTACATAACGGTAGCGTCAATCATAGACAGGGGCGCAGTAACCTAAGCACCCAGCATTGACATAAGGTGTGGCCGTGACTCAGGGGGGGGGGGGCATTGATAATTCCTTGGGGGACCCTATGGGCTAGTTATCGGCCTCCTCAACTGGCACAGTCTACTGGGGCCACAGACTCCGCTGGGGGCCCAACGTTGCAGGTGCCCACTGCCAGACGGGGCACCTGGAAAGTTAATCCGGTCCTTGGGGCGGGCACCGACCCTGTGCCTCGACTCCAGCCCACCAACCACCACAAAGTCTAACGTAGACCCCACTCACCGGGGTTCTGGGGAGGTCTCCTTCTCAGTAGGGGCCAGGCACCGACAATGTGCCTCGAGGCCCTCCTCTTCTGCGGCATCACCCGGGCCCCTCCTCCTCACGGGGGCCCGGGGGTTCAAAACTGCCTCTGGGCAGCCACCCTCTTGCCTCACCCGGGCCTCCCTTCCTCACAGGGGCCCGGGGTTTCAACCCGGCCTAGGCGAGGCCTCAGGGGACACACACGGTGTCTTGGCACACATGGGGGGAAGCCCGCCTGGCTCTCCTCCCACCCCACAAGGCTCCTGCAGCACAATCGGGGCTCCCTCTTCCTAACGGGAGCCCCGCAGGCACTCTGCTCCTCCGGCCGGCTTCAGGTCGGGAGGCGGGGCTGGCACCGACAGTGTGCCCGGCCCCGCCTAACTCACCGGCTCCTCTCTCGGGGGCATAGACCGGCGGGGTGGCCTCCCGCTCAGGTCGCTTCTGCTTCGGGGCTCCCCCTAGACACGGGGGCTCCGCGCTGGCGTTTCACCCGGGTCCCCCTCCTTACCTCACGGGGACCCGGGGCTTCGACTCTGCTCCTGTTCTCGGGCTGCCGGCCGGCAGCCAATCCCTGCGCGGCGTTGGCGGGGGCGGGCCGATGACGCGGCCGGGCGCCCCCGTCACGTGACGCGAGTGCCGCGGCCTCAGGGCCTAGCGCGGCCCCTTTCTACACTTCGGCGGCCCTCTTCTGGTACCGGGGGCCGCCGCGACGATATCCACGACGAAGGGGGTCCTTTCAAGGCACCGCCGGGCCGCGGCGGTGATTTATGGCCCCAGGCGCAATTTCCAAGCAGCGCCACTGTCTCCTCAGCGCCCGGGCTGCGACGGTGATTCCCGGCTGCATTAAGGGGTAGGCTCCCTGTAATTAATTATTTATTTCACCACAGAAGGGCGCCTCAACAACCGGCGCTATTCACAGGCTGCCACAGTCTCTTTAGAAAACGGCGCTATTCACAGCGCTCCGCTCCTCCCTCGGCCCACACAACTTCCAGGGCCAACAGCACTCCGGGGGCCACACCAGCCCCAGCGCTTCTCTCCCCACAGCGCTTGGTAGGCAGTCCAGGGGCAGATTAAGAGACACAGTTCCTCGGGGGCACAATCCTCCCCGGCCAGCTCCTCCCAGTTCAGCGCTTCCACGGGGGCCACAGCTTCACCCTGGGGGGGCAGACAGTCCCACATCCGCTCCTCAGGGGCACACTCCTCACCTCCTGGGCGCTTCTCCACACAGCGCTGACGTGGTACCCAGTCCCAACAGCTTCAGTGACCTGGGTAGGGGCCCTCCCTTATCATGGGCCCAGGGGACAGTAGAGTAGGGGGTTTTAGGGGTGCAGGGCCCAGCTCACAGGCCCATGTGGCGGTAGCTCCTCGTAGCAGGTCCCCTCTCTTTCTTGTCCCAGCGCTGACTGACTCTCTGGTGGCACATCCCTCTTATTTATACCCTCTCCCTGGCCTGGCAGTGCCAGAACCTTCTAGAATGTTGGCATAACTGGCCTAAACTGGCTCAAGGGGAGGGGGTGAGCACCCTGGGTGCCAGGCTTTCCCTCCAAATGCTAGGGGTAGCTGGGTAATAATAGCTAGACTGCTGACCTATGGCAGTACAGTGGCAAAACCCATGGCCATGGCATCCATTTTAAATACAGTACATTTTAGTCAGGTGCATTCTTAACATAGGGGAATATTTTCTGCACACCATTTAACAGCATTTAATTTTTAACAAGGTGTCTCACACCACTCATGGCCTATACAGGTTTAATCCCATGGGGGAGACATTTCAAATAAGGGGGTCAAAAGCGAAATTTTTTTGGGGAAAAGGCCAAGTCCAACAGTTTGGTACTCCCCTAGGGCTCAACGTACACTGTGCTAATTTACTGTGTGCTAAATACGTTTCCTGAATGTACTTTTGCCTCTAGCCTCATAAAGAGACTAGAGGGATGTGTTTAGAATAAATACATATATTTTATATATATATACCTGGTGTGGGTCTCCTTTCATTTGGTCATTAATGAGATTATAGACTGGTAAAACAAGCTGCTTTACATTCCTTCAAGTAGCCTGAAGGCTGCTCTCCACAGCTACCACTAGGATGGCTTTCTATATAGGTTGTCTTTAAACCTACCATCAATAAAGGTCGTTTGGATTGGTGCAAGGTGCTCACTAGAATAGTGGACAACATATGCCAGGCCAACTTCACACAGTGTAGGCAGCAAGAACCCAGAATTGCATCTCCAACCGCGGTTGTTGATTACTCACGTTTGCCAAGACCTGCCAGGGTGCGAAATCTTCCAACAAGATTGAAAGATTATGTTCTGTCCTAATTGCATGAGTGTCCTTTAAGTAAACATTGTACATTTCTCTAATATTATTATATCTGTTCATTTTTTAATTTTTGGGGGAAAAGGTGGAACAGGTGTGGTATTCATATGTGATTGAATGCACACGAGTGCGCTCTCGCACTCGTGTCGTATGGTCCCTAATGCTCTCGCGCACACAGTAACACTACTGCAGGGTTTTCTGCGCTCGTGTTGTGTGCGTGTGATGATTTAAAACCCGTTGTGTGTGTGGCTGGTGGGCACCTCATACTTTGTAGGTTTTTGACTGTGGAACGGGAGATAAAAAGGCGGCGGTTGGCAGTTGCGGGCTTTCAGAAGCTGGAAGGCAACTTGTACTGTTGGATGTGTCTTGATGAATTGAAGAAGAAGATGATAAATTACACACCTTAGTCTGCGTGTATGTTTCAACAATTTAGCAGTTACTTCTAACCCAGTCTGCATCTCTGGGAGGGATTAGATTTATGGATGTAGATTATAAGAAATATTTCTTTTTCTGTGTTAGGTTCTGAAAATACAATACAAATGAATTTAAACCTAACTTACTCCAACATATTCTGTTTATCTTCTTGTTGGTATCTTGAGTTATTGAGACTTTTACTATGTTTTAGTCAGTATCTCCTTTTGTTGCTCTTCTCCTCTTAATTCTGCTCTTTCTCGGTCTCCACATTTGTATGCCTTTCCTATTGTTGCTCTATTTTCTTTTTGATGCCGCCCTGTGAGAGCTCCTTTATGCTTGTTTTTTTTTAAACCGGACAAGGTGTCCGCTTCATAGTGTTTCCGTTTTTTGTTTTGCCATATTGAAGCCGCCCTCACCCTCCCTTACTCAGGCCCCCACCCGCCTCTTCAGCACACACACCCCTGCCTCAACTCCCGTTGCATCCACTTTTACTTAAATTTGCAGAGGCTTTCTCCATTGTTCCGCCCCCTCCCCCGTCCATGCCCTTCGTGTGGCTTGTTCTTTGATCCTGGGAGCTCTTTCACCCTCTACTTACTCCTTGTTGCTTCATACGCTCTCCATAGTCTTTAGTGCCTTTTCACCATGTCACACGTTCTGTTTCTTCCTTCCCCTGTTCTGTCTGTCTTTGCCATGCCTGCATAGGTGCCTCCCCAAATGTAGAGTCCACCCTCCCACCCCTCATGTGCTGTAAACTTCTCGCCCCAGTGGCCGCACTTTCCTCACCTATCAAATGAGCTGCATGACGATTTAGAGGTAGGCGGTTTCTTAATTATTTGAATTCTTTAACTGGTATTTCGGATGATGCAAAATAAGTAATGGTAGAAATTTGTAGGGAGCAATATTCATGCAGTGCGCATCACCTTGCTGCCTTTCATCTGCAGATAAACCGTTCTTGTCAGACGCATCTGCACCTCCTAGAATTGACATGACCTGATGTCCTATGTACCTGCTGACATGCCTCAATTAGCAGCTATACCCAAGCCACGCCTGGACACCGTAGGCTTGGTTTCAGTGAGGCACAAATCACAAGCGCTGCCAAACTTGGGGCAGATACCCATCATCAGAATTTACATAGCGTGCAGTCCTACGGTTGAGTTAAGCAAGAAAAAATGAAATCAAAATAAGGCCTTATCCAAAAATGCATTCCTGGGGTGCAGGAAAAAAGGACAGTTGAACAGGACTAGTGATAAAGGTATTGCACAGTACTTGATTTGTAATAAATAAATAAGTGCCATGGCGTATTTGATTGCTTAGGAGGCCACTGCAGCTTGCACTTCCAACTGGACCTGCCATCACTGCTAAGTGCAGTATAAGCACTACCTAATAATTGTATTGTAATTGCATTTATATAGCGCTTACTACCCCTGATGAGGCTTCAAAGCACTTTTTCTGCTTTTTGCTGCTGTTTTGGGGAAGAGACAGCACTAGTCTGCCTCCTTACCACTTCCTGGACTCTGCTCACTGCAATCTGGGGCACACGTAGGCTGCAACTCACAAGATGGAGGAGAATGATTTGGGGTGCACCCAGCAAGGCCTTAAGGGGCCTGGGGAGGTGTGAGGGGACGGCTCATAGTTGCCTGGTAGTTGAATAGCCAATCCCCAGTTCTGGCGGATGGTGGGGGGGGCCTGGGGAGCTGCCTTTCCTGTTCAAAATCTCATAGGAGACAGACAGGCTCAATCTACACTTTGGACTTTTGCAGGTAAAGGCCTCACTAACTTGAAATATAACCATACCACCAGGTTAAATGTTGCTAGTTCTGTGTTGCATATTCTTTTACGTATGTTTTCCTGTATCATCTCTCCTTAATTAGCTCAAAAAGAATATCTTCTTTTTTTTTTCCTTCCTCGTTGCTCACCACCCCATGCTAAGTCTTACAATTGTCCTTCTTGACTGACATTTCCTTTAGTTGTAACCATTAAAGTCGGAGAGGGAATTGTCTGTGATAATTCATGTAGACTAGCAGTATCAGTGTGACAATTCATCCTATAAAATGTACTTAAAAGTATGTGTGCAATTCTTTTTTAAATATAATAATTATGTAATTTGGACTGAAAGGAGGTGTGGCGACTACCTTGTTTGTAGAGCACTCCCCAAGAATGATTGAGCTAGAGTTGTTTGTTTCCTGAAAGCAGAAAGATATAGACGACAGGAATCTGTGCTCCTATGGGAGCTACTGACACCTGAGGGTCATCATATCACACACCACTGATTAGTCCAGGAGCATGAGAAAATAAGAGTCTCCGTTGTCCAGGATGCTAAGGACATCATCAGATTTTTGATTGCTATTTGAACGATAGGTGTTTCCATCATGCATCCTTCTCACAATCCAGATTGACGATTAATGTCATTGAAAAGGTCGAAATTAGTAATTGCCTATATCTTCTGGATCAGTACATATTTTTTGTTGTTTTTTTGTATCAGAAGCGGAGCGACCTTTTCTGTTTTAGGAAACTAAGGAACCAGCCCCATAGACACTGATGTTTTGATTAAACTTGTCTAATAAGGGGTGAAAGATGTGATGACTTCTTCAGAATGTTGGCAGAGATCGGATCACTGTGGCATGAAGCCAGTAACATTTTGTCATGTTAGACTGAGATTGTGTGGATGTATGAGCTATAGTTCACTATGCCTGTAGAAAGAGAAATGTCAGATTCGGTTTGAGGGGTCATTTGGAACTTGTCTTGGTCTGGCTATGCTGTGTCTCTGCAACCCGCGATAATTATATGTCCTTTTAAGCTAGCAATCACATATATCTAGTAATCCTACACATGTATCAGTCATCCTTATGACTTCCACAACAATTTGAAGAGCTCCAGAAGCTTTTGAGAGCCTGCTGGAGCATTCTCCCTGGGGCATGTACTTTATGATGTCTGCCAGTGCCCGATTTTCCCAGATTTTGCAGTAGCACCTAAATATGCATCTGGTTCATCGCACCGGTGCCGCTGAGGTACTCTTTCACAATTGTCTCTAAAAAGCTATAATTTCAGCTGTATAGTTGTTCTGCTGCTTGAGTCTTTCAATGTGTTTGTATGTTTGAGTATCAGGTTGTTTAGTGAACACGATAACCTTTTAGTATTGACTAAATATAGGAAGGCACCTTCATAACACAGTGTTGCAGCTGTTTATCTGGTCCCAGTGGTAATTTCTCATTCTTAGTCCTCTAGGCAGTGCTGCAAGCTGCTTCTTTGGTTTCATCTGTAATTCCTCATCCTAAGTCCTCTACACAGTGCTGCAGCTCTTCCTCTGTTCCCAGTGGTAATTCTCCATCCTTTGTCCTCTAGGCAGTGCTGCTGCAGCGTCTCTGTTCCCAGTGATGATTCCTCATTCTAAGTCCTCTAGGCAGGGCTGCAGCTGCTTCTCTGGTTGCAGTGGTAATTCCTCATTCTAAGTCCTCTAGGCAGGGCTGCAGCTGCTTCTCTGGTCCAAGTGGTAATTTCTCATTGTAAGTCCTCTAGGCAGTGTTGCTGGCTGCTTCTCTGGTCCAGTCAATAATTCCTCATTCTAAGTCCTCTAGGCAGTGCTGCAGCTGCGTCTCTGTGCCCACTGGTAATTCCTCATTCTAAGACCTCTACACAGTGCTGCAGCTGCTTCTTTGGGCCTGTAAGTAATTCCTCCATTCTAAGTCCTCCACACAGTGCTGAAGCTGTCTCTCTTCCCGGTGGTAATTTCTCATTCTTAGTCCTCTAAACTCTGCTAGTAAAAAATAATATAATTTACAATGCCGATAGCTCAAAGTTTCACTAATGCGAGACCTATTGCATTGCAAATGCTTGTTAACGAGTCCCTTCAAGCACACCTATTCAGTGCTCACAAGGACTTCATGTAAAAACCCTGCGCTGAGCCCCCCCCACACGATCTAAACCAAGAAAGGCTGCTGTAGACAACACCTGAGGTGACCCGCAAAGGGCTTTGTATCCATTGATTGCAGTTACCAGGATGCTGCTTCACAGGGAAGATGAACGAGAGAGGATTGCAGCGGGGACAGGGCAGTCCTGAAAGTAAGTCTCATAAAACTTGGTATGGATTCCCTGTGAGTCATCCTATTCTAGGCGTTGGTGGAGTTATAGGCTTGTGTGTGTGTGAGTGAAAGCTCCAAATATTGGTTGAGTTGAGTGCCCTGGATTAAAGATGTGCATCTAGCGAGAACAAGAGAGTGGAGGTGGGGAGGATTGGAGTAGGAGATGACAAATGCAAAACAAGCATTTGCAATGCAATAGGTCTCGCAGCATTAAAGTTTGAGTTATTGGCATTGTGTATGACAATGCGTTGCATAACATTTTTAGCAAACTTTGAATTGGTGAGCAGTTTGAGTGTGTGCAAGAGTATGCTGTTGCTCACAGCTGTTATTATTCACACAGCTCTAATGCTGCACCTCACCACAGGGCTGACGCAGTTATTATTCACAAAGCTCTGATGATGCACCTCAGGCATGTCACTTGGCATGTGCAGATGGGAAATGTAAGCGGAGGAGGGACAGTGAATGGGCCCGGAGGGTGAGAAGGTTGTCATTGAGCAGATAAGACAGTGGAGGGTGTCCATACTTCCTGTGCTGTAAGGCTATCAGGTGAGGCCTGAGGTTAGGCTGCACTTGAAGCTTGATCCGCATGGGATTTTTGGGTTGGATTTTCTGGCCAGTAGACTTAAGATTCATATTTACACAACTAGGGAAACCTGGTCCAGGAACATCGGGCCACTTGTAATCTGGTGGACTTGGACACACACACTATCTTTCTGGCCCACCAGTGAGCTTCTAACCTACTGTGTTCTGGATCTTGTATTGCGCAATATATATGAGGGGTTTTGAAAGAAACAAATCGGTTAGTCAATATTGATAACTGCAAATGTGGCAAGTGCCAGTAAGAAAAGCTGCCCAAATGGCTGATCAGCGCCAGTGGAAGGCTGCCACCTCACAACAAGGTCTACAGATTGTTTCGGGAAATTTGGGGTCATTTAAAATCACTGGTGAGGGATAGAATAAATAGTATATTAATAACAATTTTAGTATAAGAACAGCAATGCAAGCACCTACTCGCACGCAGGTTGCAAGATTTCTGAGTGATAACATGTCAGGGCCATGCGAGATTAGGAGTGGAAATTTCATGCGCAGGAATGTAGAAAAGTGAAGCTGTTTACAGCTTATTTTACTGGTCTGTTTATTCAGAGAAACTGGGCATTGTCTTACCTTCCACACACCTCTAAAACTGTTATTTTCACACCGTACCATAGGAAGCAACCTTGTCTGATATAACCGCTGATGAGATTAGAGGCACAGTTCATACCCTGAAAGCCACCAGGCCCCCAGCCCCAACACCTTTCTACTGCCTACACTATTTGGGGATCCCAGGGCAGGCAGGATCTAGTGGGCCCTATCTGTACTGGCTGATTTAGTTTCCCCCTGGCCTGGCCTGTCTTACTCTGGCTCTGCAAACTTGGCCAAGTGCAACCCTTTCCACACACGACTCAGGGTATCAAGATCAAGAAGTCACAAGCTTCTCCGGAACCTAGTGTGGGGACCAAGAACTCCGCGTTCAACCAATACACACAATAAGGTAATGTCCAGCCTAGTGGCTTACCTTTATGAAAAGGAAAGTACTTTTCATTTTACCGCCAAACTAAATACTGTACTGTTCTATGGATGTGACATTAGGGGATGCAGAATGCTGTGTTCTATAAGTGCGGCACTACAACCCCTTCCCTACACAGTACTCGTTCTCTTTCCTGCTAGGGTCAAGATTCCCACTATTACCCACCCCACCCTTTGAATTGTGACAGTATTAAGCTCGGCTACAGTTACCTCAAATGTCCCCACTGTTTTAAGTCTTCAGCACAGTTTATCATTTCTTTAGCATCAAATAGCTGTCTCTAATGGGCACAGCAGATTGGCCTGTGACCCTTCATATCTCTTATCCCTTCAGGCAGGCTAAACCCTAAGCTACTCTTTACGGGTAGTGGTGCATACCGCGAGATTCGGAGAGGCAGCTGTGGATGTTTGGCGGTAGGTGTTGGCTGGGCAGCAGGATATCCTGCTGGCCATAGGGCAGATGGAGCCGGTGAATAAGGGGTTGGCTGTTATTCAGGTGTCCTAGCACAGGGGCATAACCTGCCTCCTCTCTTGTTGGTCTGCTTCCCTTTCTTCACCAGGCGCCTCCTCCCCACCCCACACCGAACCTACACTATTTGTAATTTTGGCCAATTCCCCACCCTTGTTCCTGTGTTTTATTGTGTTCCGGAGATTTCAAACCTTGCCTCCCATGTCAGCATGCCTGTATCAGAAGATGAGGTTTGAATGTAGTTTCAGGGCAGGAAGAAGCTGACTTTTAAAGTATTGTCAACAATAGTAACATTTCTCAGCCTAACATAAGGTTACCTTTATGCCTGTATAACACTGGGTTCAGCTTGACATGTATGCTGTGTATCTAGGAGTAGGTGCCACCTGTGGTGGTTAGTACATGTGTGTGAGATATGTGAGGAATCATGCTTGTGAGAAGAACTCTGACACAGCCGTGAGAGAAATAAATTGCACATTCGAATGTGTTTGTAAAGCTGGAGAGAAAATGTAGGTGCCTGTGTGTTATAACAGACGTGCAGTTAAACATTTTCTGGCACGAAGGGCAGCACATACTAGGCTCAGTCATCCGTCTGTCAGCTTGACCTGTCCAGATGCTACCACTTGAGGTGGGTGTGGCTTTACATGGTCTGATAATGGTGATATTAGTGAACCATATCTTATTCAATGGGTGTCAGTTTTTGTGGAAAGATTTCAATTGTGATGTAGCCTTTGATGATCATAAAGACCTGGATAACTGGAAGACCTAGTGGTGACAGCAGACATATATGTACAGGTGATGTTGTATTGTGAGCTGTCCAGGAAGCAGCTTCGTGCTACATTGTGTGTGTGTTTTGTGTGTGTGTGACTTACATTGCCTGTACCCTTACTGGGGAGTGTGAGAGGGTTGTATTTGTGCCCTTGCCGTCACCAAGTCCATATGCTGGTTGAGTTATTTTGTGCGATGCTCACAATGGGTCTGGAAAGAGGTAATTGGATATTTGTTGATACCTAGGATTGGTGCAGCTAAGGCATTACTGCTGGGTGGATAGCATTTTTGTGGAAAAGTACCTGTGGTGGTGTATGTGTGGTGCTTGGCTCTGTGTGTCTGACTGGCTTATGTGTGTTTGTGGGAACTGACATTTGCAAGAAGTGATATGTGATGTTCTTGGAGTCATGAGTGAAAATTATCTGGCTTGATGATTCTGGTCCGTGGAACTGGCAGGCCATGCAGTTGGTGAGAGTGCCTTGTGTCGAGGATACGCTGCTCCGTGCAGAGAGTGTTCTGGGCCGGCCTCCAGGAACAGCGGTCACCGGTATCCTTTAAAAGAAGTCATTCATAACCTCCTCTTCTCCTGACCCTTCTTTTTGATCTCCCTTATGGTGTGCATCTCCACCACCTAATGTTCTCCTTACTGGTGACCTCCTGTCACACAGGTCACTTGCTTCTCCACTCCGGTGAGGGTGTAGAGGCAGTCTACTGAGGCCTCCAAGGTGTTATCTAGAAGGCTTACAGCCTCCTTAGTGAAGTTTCTCTTTATCGTGAGGGGGTGGTCTGCATATCCAGTGGTCTTCTGGCTCTAAACTTGCATGTGAAAGGAGAAAAGAGCAGGACTGTGAAAGTTGCTTGTATTTATGGGTTTTGGATTATTATTGCTTTCTGGTGTATTTGATGGTGGTCAGGGTTGGTTATTTTCTCATTCCTCTAAGTTAGAATGTTGTGCAACATGTTTCGAGTGTGGAATTTTCCGTCTATGCCCAGTGAAGTAGATTTGAGCAGGATCTTCAAATGTAGTTTTATGAGCAGTAATATTCTACTGGGTCTCCAGGTGCAGGCCAATGAACTCCTGATTAGGTATGTAAATACGAGCTGATAGGTGTACAACTGCCTGCACGAAATATTACAAAATATGTTCTGTGAATTGCAAAAGTTCGTTAGTACGTGTGGTTCTAGAGATACCTCTAGGGACACGTATTTGTACGCTCGCGGTTTTCTCTTTGTGAATTGCCCCCCATATGGCGTTCAATCTTAAGATGGGGTCCGGCAATGCAACGTCCTGTTGAAATTCAGGGTTCTCGCTTTTCTCGGGTCCCGGGAACTCGAGTTCAGTTGCGAACCCTCACTCAAAGCGAGGCTCCTTTTGGAAGGTAAGCCTGATAAATATTTTCACACGGCGACTACGGTGGTCCTCTATGCTCAAAAAACCTCCTGCTTCATGAAGCTTAATGAGTGTGATGTTAAGGCAGCGTAATAGAAAAGCGAGAGGCCGTGCTACTTTCTAAAAGTCAGACCCACCGTGCAGGCGCATACATTTCCCAGCTGCAAAGAGGCGTGTAAGATTAAACGTGCGAGCTCGTTGTACAGTGTATTTTTCTTCCCCTTTTGCCCTTTCTGCACTCTCCACCTCCTAATGGCGCCTGTTGGGTGAAATAATGGACAGAAGAGTTCGCAAGCGGCTTATCCAGCATCTGGTGTAATCTCCTCTGTGATGGAAGAGAGTGGCCAGAGACATCGATTTGCTAAATTGGAAAAAAAAACACTACCGTGCACAGGAAACCAGAAAGTTAAGCTATGCGTCACGTCTTAGGTTGTTTTTGTTCTGTCTCCATTCATTGTTTACACTGAAAACCTCGTTTGAGAAGCCTCGCTGATTCGGCTATCACGGTCACATAATTGCAAATCTTGCCTGGTTTAAAAACAAGCAACGGACGAATGACTCACAATGCAAACAACAACTTGCTGCACCTGGGGAAACTCACCAGCTCCTGATTGTGCACATCAAAAACTTAACTTGCGAGAAACGATGAGAAAGGGCATGCACACAATTTTTCAAAAACCTACCTGACCTATTGGATCCACGGAGGAGGATGCTACGGCGTGCGCACTCCTAAAAACGAAACCTCTGGTGGGGGCGGGACTTCCGTTTTGTGAAGCCCGCGCCCACGGAGTGCCTGGAGAAGCAGTGGTGACGCGGTGCCCCGCGGTCGGAGGCTGCACAAGTCCGGAGTGCCGGTGAGCGGGGAAGGGGGGGATGCCTGTATGTGTGCGTGTGTGTGTGTGTCTGTGTGCGCGACGGCGGAGGGGTGGGGGGGGATGTATCTCCGTGCGTGTATGTGCGCTTGTGTATGTATGTGTGTGCGCATGCGTGCAGGGGGAGGTGTGCCTGTATATGTTTGCGCTTCCCAGGAGACAGCCGCGCGCGTGGCCTGCGCCGATCGCCTTTTGAGAGAAGCGCGCGGCCGGCACTGTCTCCTGGGAAGCAGAGTCAGTAACATTAGATCTCGGCGAGTACAGTGCTTACGCACTGTATCGCTACGAGACCTAAAGAGCAATTGATGGACAGAATTCAGAACAATGTCCATTTTTTTTTTAGCTCACAGGGAGGACCTGGCCTGGCAGTTCGGGCTGGACTGTTCCCATTGGGCGCAGGGTCAAGGCTGATTTGCACACGGCTGGGTCCAAACTGAAATGGCATGGTGAGCAAAAAAATAATGGATTTAGGCCCAGATCTCTGTACTGGGGGAATGTATGACATTGTTCGGCATTCTGTCCATCAATTGTTCTTTTTGCATTAGAGTAGGAGTTGGGCACATAAAATTGCTGTCTGATGTCCGTCCAGCTTCTTGTAATTAAATTGCGAGATCACATTGGTGGAATAAAAATGAAGGAAGATGGCAGTCTTGCTGATGATAATTTTCACCAGTGCATACTTGCATCCAAAAGGTAGAGAGACTGAAAGAGAAAAAAAATTATTTGATGACACTTTGATGACACTGGTCGTGCATGATATCTTTAACACTTAGCACGATCTGTGCCCGGAATCCCATCTCAAATGGCAACACAGTGAGTTTTGTTGAGCAGCGTAGGTGGACAAAACGGCACCTTGTTCTCCCGCAGCTCAGTTCACGCAGGCAGGCAAGGGGGAGAAGTCCTACAGAAAGAAACCTCACCGGAGCGGGTATCCTGACTCCAACATGGCGCCCACTTTGGACAATAAAAACCGACAACTCCAACTACAGCACAGGGCACCCAATAACCTGTGGCCTGAGGTTTTGTACTGACCGCATCTGGGGTTAAGAAGACATTTTGAGCAGGCATGAGTAGGAGTGGACCGCCGCGAGGACCTAGGCGTTGTCGAGGGGGAGGGCCCTTGCATGAATGACCCTGAAATGGAACTGACCTGACTCGAGGAAGGGCATCTACAGTTATTTTACTTCCAGAGAGACCCAAGTAAACCCTTTTCTTGCTTTCTTCCTTGCCTAATGCTATCAAGCCCTTTCACTTCACCAACCTCTGTTCTGCCTCAGATACCTGACCTTAATATGACGGACCTACCTGAATTCCACCACCACCAAATTGGCCTTCACCCACCCCCTTCTCGCTCCACAGTGCTGCAGCAAAAAGAAAAGCCACTCCAACCACACCGGACTACATGGACTGAGCTTACACCGGCGAGGCTAGGGATGCTCTCCCACCATCCTCCCCCCCACTTGGATCACCCATCATGACACTGAATATGTGATTCATCTATTTTCTTTAAATGTTTTACTAGTAACTGATGTAACCTCTTAACTGATGTTTATTTGTAATTTTTTGGAACCTCTTGTACAGCGCTCTGATACCTTCGGGTCTAGCCAGGGCTATCTCACAACCCTGACACCCACCTACCTTTCACCCGACAGCTTCTCAAGACCTGTCATCATTTTTGTTGTGGCTAATTTATCCTTAATTGAAGAGTAAGAGGCATATACTGTGGGCGTATTTTTCCCTTTGTATTTCTGATGTATCTCTCCCTACCCTGTTACCCCACCTCCTACCCCTCTACATTTCCTCTGACTGCGTCCTGAAAGATCTCTATATGTTTCTCCCTACAACCGAGGTAACTGTAACTGATGTAATTTTGGAACAAAAATGATGTCATGTACAGCGCTTTGATACCTTTGGGTCTAAGCTATTTTAACCGTGAAGTTTTGAGACCTGAGCAATATGGCTGATGCCCGGTGGAGCTGCTAGATAGCTAATGAGGAGATGGGTCCGGGTTTCCCCCTCGACCGTCACCTACCCAGCCAGACATTGGGCACAGTTCTTCCTCGTCTCCCTGCTCTGTCTCCTTCCTCCCCTCCTTTCCTTCGAATTCTGTCAACCTCATTATTTGTTTACTGTACCTTACTACGTTACGGTAACTGATGTAGCTTGTAACGCAAAGTTCCTCTGCTAAAGCGCTTTGATAAATCCGGGTCTAGCCAGTGCTATTTAAACTTATCAAATCTAATAAACTCAAACTGGTTCCTTGTTCGCGGAGACCTGAGCAACATGGCTGATATCCGGTGGAGCTGCTAGACAGCTATTGAAGAGATGGGCCCTGGTTTGCCCCTGACCATCACTTACCCACTTACTTATTGGGCACCGTTCATCCTCGTCTGTCTGCTACTGTCTCCTTCCTTTCCTCCCTCCTACAAATTCTTGCAACATTATTTTTGCGTACTGTACCTTTCTATGCTGTTGTATCTGATGTAACTTTTTAACGTAACGATCCCAAATGCAAAGCGCTCTGATACCCTCTTGGGTCAAGTTCGCGCTATATAAAACTTTATAAAATAAATAAAATTAAAATAAATAGCAATTTCTTTAGTAGTTGAGAGAGAAGTAACACAGTTTTAGGTATGGACTGAGAATGAAGACCATCACCAATCAAGTGTCAGGCCCACTCTGAAATGTACTTACATACACAGAAAATGGTGTGGGTGGCAGCATAATAACACAACCATTGGCACAGCCAATAGGTCTGGCACTGGCCACTAGCCTTTTGACTTTGTCGATACTTTTTGTTTTTGATTTTGCAAATTATTTTTGTTTTAAATTGTTGAGGGCCCAGAAACTTCCCCAACAATAGTTTTGAAAAAAATAAAATGACAAAACAAACATATACAAAGCCAAATGTCTAGCTGCCAATGCCAGGCTTATTGGCTTTGCCAATGGTTGTATCGGATGTAATTGCCTTGGTCTTCACGTTTTCTAATTGTGTGTTGGTGAGTAACGCCAAAAGTCAACCTCGTGAACAGGGCAAAGCTCAGCAATAAAGTTACCACCTGAGATGCAAAGTCAATAAAGCACTGCATAGTGCAGAAAAGGAAACCACTGAGATAAGCTCACTGCATCTCTTGGCGATTGTCAAAAACAATACCTTTCTCTCTTTCATCCCAAGCAATTACTTTGGCTCAACACTGGCATCAAGTAAAATGGTTGTGCCCATAATTCATAAAGGAATAAGCAAGCACTTACGCCAGTATCCTGTCGTCATTGTATTCTCATGCAATGATGGTGTCTTATTGAAGCAAACTAGGCACTGTGACTTGAAAAGAACCACATACTCATGAGAAAATGATCCATTCTAAAAGAAGAGACTCTTTGAAAGGCAATTCTAAACTATTTTACTCCTGGCTGATTGTGGAGTGCCTACATATAGAATTGAAGTAGAATACAGAATTTGGGGCGTGGCCAGGCCGCCGACCAACATGGTCGCACGGGGCTGAAGCTCCGCCGAACCGCTCGCGCACATCTAAATTATCCCCCATTATTGAGCCGCAGACTCCAACTATGCGGCACCAGCCTGTTGCGGTGGTGATGTTGAGCATATTAGGAGCTCCCGAGTTGCGGCGGTGATACCTCGGCGTAACGAGAGAGGGCCGTAACCTGCCGAGGGAGAGACGCCATTGCAATAGGCGGAGGGACGCAGGCCCAGCGTGGACTCGGGCCTCTTTCATTCTGGTGTTGCACTGCCCTGTCTGCCCGGGGGGAGGATCGAGGTGAGTGCGCTGGGCGTGGGCCGCTGATGACTCCCTACCTCTCCCCCCCATTCGCTGTCTTCTCTGTCCGCGGAGGGTGGCTTGTGCGCTCTCGATACTCCCTGAGGCCCGCGAGGACAGGGCCCGCGGGAGAGCCTGGGAGACAGCGGAGCTGTGTGATTCGACCGCCACCAGAAAGCACACCGTTTACACCTCACTAATCTTTTATCTAGCGCTGGCCCCAACATCGGATCCGGCCTGCGGCCGACATTTTGAGGTCCATAGCTGCGGTTCCACATACTGGAAACCACTCAGCCTTGGCCTCCGAGTTAGGTGACTCAGCCCCCTTCTACAGTGCTGCACATAGAACATAGACACTGTGCTGGTCCTTCTGGGCTCCTTTCGCAGCGCGCCCTGTCAGACTCCTAACATAGTCCTTGACACCTGCACGTGGTACAGTTGACCTTGCCGCATACCTGTATCTACGCAACGGCATGGGCCGTAAGGACACCAAGCAGAGGGTCCTGCCATTTGAAAAGCTGTTAGACAAAGCACAGATACGCAGGCCCAGACATGGCGGAGGGTGGGTAGGACACTGGCCTGGGAGGTGAGTCCTCAACCTCTGCTGACTCCTCAACCTCTCCTGACTCGCTGTTGCAGGAGATGAGGACCAGCTTCAGAGCGCTGGATGGCAGATTCGACTTTCTAGGCAAACAGTTAGAGGGTCTGGGGGCAAAATTATAGGTACATGACAAACGGCTTGATGTAGCATAAGCCAGGATCTCGGACATTGAGGACCGTTCAGCCCAGTCATTAAAGCCCCTAGAAAGAATGGAGCACATATTCAAGGAGGTCGCTATCAAAAATGAGGATTCGGAAGCTCGTAGTCGCCACAATAACGTATGTATTTTGGGGGTGCCGGAATCTACGAACACTGGCCGCATGGACACTTTTGTCGAAACAGTACTCATTGACCTATTTGGCAGAGAAGCTTTTACCCCTGGATTCGTGGTTGAAACCGCTCATTGTACCTTGGGCCCTCGGCCTAATCCTGGCTGCCCGACCCATCCTGGCCCGAATTATGAACTACAGAGATCAGGACACTTCCCTGCGCCTGGCCAAGGAGCAGCGGGACACGAACTTGCAGGGGCCTGGCTAGCCCTGTACCCGGACTTCAAAGTTATGGTGCAGTAGGCCAGGCATAAATACAACGGAGTCAGCCACCCTACGAAACCTTGGTCTCAAATATGGCATGCTCTATTCGGCGCAGCTGCGAGTGGACATTAATGGCAGGCCTCGCATTTTTGACTCTCCCAATGATGTACAGGAATTTTGCCAGACTTCTAAAAATAAGGGCGGCCAGCAGACAACGGATGGGGCGGGGCCCTCTGTTTGCGGCGGGGCTCGACTGCCAGCATGGGACTCTTCTCCACTGAATGAACAGGCATAAACACAATGCAGCTTGAGGTGCCCATTGCTTGGGATGTATGTTTACTGAGATAGTATCATATCTACAACTTGTATAGTTTCATTGTGCTGGGTATTCGGCGGGGCGTTGCCTACCCCTCAGGTGTAAACCATGAGGATCTCAATTTGGAACCTAGGGAACTGTTGCTTCTACTTACTGCACCAATTTGAATGTTCCTGGGAGGTTTGGGATCGTTGTTTTTTGGGGCTTGCTCCTCACGATGGGACACAAGAGGCTGGGTGGCGGGGGGTGGGGGAATATGTTGGGTACACATATGTTATGGCTCAATTTGTATTATGCTCACGGTTCAGCTACACTCCTTTTTTCTGATTACAACTATTATTTTGACATTTAATTTACTCAGCTAGCTAGGATAGGGGCTATTGTGGGCCCATCAGACCTGGCCCTAATGTCTTGGAATGTCAGAGGGCTCAACAGGAAGCGGAAACATGTTCTACGTTACCTGCAGCGTCATAATATAGATATTGCATTTCTTCAAGAAACGCACTTACCCAAGGTAGAGACCACACAATTTGCTTTAAGTAGGGGGCAGCAGCACTATTTTTCCAACTTCAGTAATTACGCCAGGGGAACGGCGATCCTCATACACAAAAGGGTCCCCTTTCATTTATGTTCCGTCATTTGTGAAAGAGAAGGTAGCTATACTATTGCTACAGGGAAATTGATGGGACACAATCTCACATTCCTATGCATTTACACACCTAACACTGACTGCTCAGACTTCTTCCATAATCTACAGTCGCACATCGTCCGACTATACGCAAGTAACTTGATAGTTGGCGGGGATCTGAATTTGATATTGAACCCCACCCCGGACTGTTTGTCTGCCTCCACTGCTGCTAAACCACACGCACAAAGGGTGTTCCTCGAAATTTGTGATTCTCTGACTTTAATCGATATTTGGTGACAGCGAAACCCATCCACTGCTGCTTACACACACTATGCAGCCCAATACAATACGTGGACCAGGATCGACCATTGGCTACTTACACCAGGTGTCTGCCAGTGGTACAAATCCCTCAATACACTCCCTAGAACCTATTGTGATCACTCCCCTGTGTTGCTTCATCTTCAAGTTCCCAGACCCGACGGCTATGAACGTCAGTGGCGATTCCCAAGCCGGGCCTTGCAGGGCGATTTGTTCCTATCTGAGATGGGAAGGCAATAGAGGATTATTTCACTATAAATACCGGCTCGGTGGATACATGGGTGGTGCTATGGGAGGCCTTTAAGCCCTACATTAGGGGGGTTTGTATTGCAAAGCATGCCAGAGTGTTGAGAGACATGCGATCCACTTTGTCCCGTATTGAGCAGCAGCTTGTAGAACTAGGGAGTGCTTGACCAATCCGAGCCCTGACAAGACGAAGCACCGGATCACATTGTTAATTGACTTCAGGGACTCGGCAGAGCGGGAATCCCATTTCTTAAGCAAATATGCTATTGCCCGTAGATATGAAGAGGGAGAGAGCCCTGGCCGTACACTAGCGCACATGTTGCGACCCCCATACAACAAAGCTTACATCACTGAACTGAGGTCCACATCGGGCCAGCTCCTCAACTCCGCTATTGAGATCTGTTACGAATTTATAGACTATTACATTACTATATACACCTCCAGGGTTGCACAGGACTCTACTGCACAAGAGGGATATCTGTCTGAGATAGCTCTGGTGTATTTGGAGAAGTACATGGAGAACTTCCTGGCGGAACCCTTCTCGAAGGAGGAAGTCATTAGTGCAATAAAGGCTTTAAATGGCTCCATGGCTTCTGGTCTGGATAGCTTTTTTTTTTTTAATCTTTTTATTTAAAAAACAACAAGGAAAGACAGGTGACATTAGCAGCTCTAACATTTGTCATAGATACATTTCCATACTTCAAAATAATAAATCCAAAATATTGATAAGGGATCATAGGGACTCATGCGCCTCCACTTCTTCCAGACATATCGGGGGCGTACAGATATCTCCACGGTATCGATTCCAATCCTCCCAGACCTTCCCCCACTTTTTGGGACAACCTCTGGCAACGTAGACCGACCTCTCTCTGCACATGTACCAATCCAAGTTTTTCACCCACTTCTCAACCCGGGGTGGCTGGCCAGCTCCCCACAGCTGAGCAATATTACGCTTGGCTACCATACATGCCAACGTTACCCATTGTCTCTTATACACACACAGATCCGTGGGTTCTCAAAAGTTCAAAATACACCTGCGGGCCTCCGGCCGTAACTCCACCCCCAGGACATCTGGCAGCGTATCATGGATCTTTACCCAATATTCCTGTACCTCTGTACAGTGCCACAGTATATGCATAAAAGTTCCAAGCTCTCCACACCCCCTCCGGCACTGCCCACTCTCCACTCTACCCATACAAACCAGACGAGTCCCCATGACATATGACCTGTGGAGAATCTTTAGTTGCACTAATCTGAGCCTCTAAGGACAAAGAGCACTGATTTCGACCAGTTGATTGCAAACCCAGAGTACCTCCCGAATATAGCACACACATCCACAAAACATATCAGGAATCCCCTTGGATTGGTAGGTAAAGCAGGATATCATGAGCGTATAATGAGATTTTGTCCTTCCATTCAAACGTCCACCGCAATCCTCGGATCGACCGGTCCAACCGAGCTCACGCCTCCGAGGGCTCTAAAGCCAGAGCAAACAGGAGCGGGGATAAGGGACACCCCTATCTCGTGCCCCTGCCAAGGAGAAAGTCGGCGGATTTTCGATTATTTACCACCACTCTGGCTAGGGGATTAGCATACAATAGACGCACACCGTTAATGAACTCCGGTCCAAAGCCCATCTTCCCCAATACTGCAAACAGGTAAGGCCACTCAACCCTATCGAATGCCATAGCGTCCAGAGACACCAGTACCGTCGGCTCCTGGATCGTTGGTGTCCTACCCAATATCCTGTGTAACCTGCGCAGGTTAAGGGCCGTATTCCGACGCAACATGAAGCCAGATTGGTCCGGGTGTATCAAGGTGGTAATGACTTTGGCTAGTCTCGTTGCTAGGAGCTTCGCCAGGACTTTAGGTTCAGCGTTTAGCAACGAGCTAGGTCTATATGATGAGCAGAGCGTCTTGGGTTTACCTGCTTTGTGGAGGACCACAATATTCGCCACTCGCTGGTCATACGGGAGCTGACCCCTTTCTCTTCTCTCTACAAACATGGAGCGAACAAATGGAGCAAGTTTGTTAGCACTCAGTTTATACAGTTCTATGGGAATTCTGTTAGGGCCCGTGGCCTTCCCCGAGTGCACTCCTCTGATGGCCTGCGCCACCTCATCATTCGTAAGTGGGGAATCTAAATACTCCCGGTTGTCATCCGATAGTGTGGGCATCTGGATGTCCTTGATCATTGCAATGTTGTCTGCTTCCGTGTATACCCCTGCCTAGGTGTATAAACCCCCATAATATTCAGAGAATTTATCCGCTATCGCTTGCGGGTCCTTAATCGTACTGGAATTTCCTCCCTGTAACTCTGGTACCCGCCGCGAAGCCCACTCTCCCTTCTCAAGCCACGCTATCAGTTTGCCGGCTTTATCTCCATGCTCGTAAATCCTGCTTTGAGTCTCATCGTTCTGCGCTCTAGCCCGATCCCTAGCGAGTCCCCTATATTCATCATGGTGCCGTTTTAACAGGTGTATACCTTCCAAAGTTGCTTCCCTATCTACCTCTACTTCCAGCCTCGTCACCTCCACCTCTTCATTTCCGCCTGCCGTTTCTTCTTTTTCCCCGCGACCAAAGACAAAACCTCCACCTGAATAATGGTTTTATATGCCTCCTACAGGGTCTGTGCCGAATCCACTGTATCCCTATTTTCTTGGAAGCATCTTTCCGTGATCTTAATGACTTCCTTCTTGGTGGCGGGGTCTCTCGTGCCATGGGTTAGTAGGGGCTACCCTACCTACATCAGATTGGCTAGTTTCCAACTGGAGCCAAATTGGAGAGTGGTCGGAAACTCCCCATCCCAGGTGTTGCACCTCCCGAACCGCCGCAGCCTGGGCCGCCGGCAACAGTACATAATCTATTCTAGACAGGCTGTGATGTGCGGCGGACACGTGTGTATAGTGTATCTCACTCGGGTTACTTATCCTCCAACCATCTACAAGCACTGTTGTTTCTAAGAATTCGGGAGGCCACCTATGCGTCTGCCTCAGAGTTCGGGCCGGGTGTCTGCCTACCTCCTGGTCCACCACCGCATTAAAGTCCCCACCCACTCCCCATCACAAGGAGGCCCAACGGCAAAGTCAGGAAGATAGTGCCCAGGTCTCGGAAAGTGCCAGATTGAAGGCCGAGCGGGACATAAATGGACACAAAAGTAACTGTCTTCCCCTCCCACTGCCCTGATGAACCAATGTATTGGCCTCGATGGTCAGACCATGTGGCCTGAATGTTTAGGGGAAAAGAGTTTTTCACCAAGATACTAACTCCCCTAGACTCCGTGGTAAACCCAGCGTGTGCTACCAACTTATAACCCCCTTTGTGTAGTGCCAGGCAACGATTACCAATAAGATGAGTCTCCTGTAGTAGCACTACATCTGGGGAGTGTCGTCTAATTAACTGGTTCACCATTCCCCTCTTAATTTTGTCCCCAAGGCCGTTCACATTCCAACTAATCACAGTTATCCCCGAGCCCCGTCTAACATTTGACATTTAAGCGGTATGGAAGTGATACAATCATAGCTTTGTCTCCTGATGCGAAAAAGAAGAAGAAAAAGAAAAAAACTAATTTCAAACGATTCTGCACACAATATGTTTTCAAATCCAAAAAACCCCACCTGCCCCAAACCACCCCTCCCTGCACCCCTGCATATGGCTGCCGCCCATCCCCAACTAGCAGTGTGCCTGTCGCCCAATACCTACAAACTAACTAAAGGTAGTGACGAGGAGGAAGACCAATACCATCCCCCCCACTCCCCACTCCCTCCAGCTACCCCAAGCACATCCCCGGGATCCGGGCAATCCACAGCAATCTTACAGTCAGCTGAGTCTAGTTGAGGAACTGGCTGCGGAACCGCCCCACCACCTGACACTCCAGAACTGCATGAAAGTTCTTACGGCCTTCATCATTCCTGCTCCTGCAGTTCATCTCCACCTCGGTCTCGCCCCTCCGGCCCGTTCGAATGTCTGCTGTCTATCCAGTCCAATGCTACCTCAGGGTTGTCAAAAAACCAGGCCTTCCCTTCGATTTCCACACGTAGGCGAGCCGGGAAAATCATGGCATACTTTAGTCCCTTGTCCTGGAGTTTCTTCTTCACCGGAAGAAAACTTTGTCTTTGTTTCTGCACCATCTGGTTGAAATCTGGGGAAAAGGAGAGCGTTGCATTTTCGTATCGCAGGGGGATCCCCGCACGAGCCGCCTGCAAAATCACATCTCTATCTCAAATTCAGAACTCTCGCAATCATCGGGCGAGGGGGAGCCCCAGGCCTGGGCCTCTCCCCTGGCACCCTGTGGGCGCGCTCGATCGTAAAAAGGTTGCTCAGTCCCTTGGGCTTGAGATGATTAAGGACAATGTCCTCCACAAACCGGTCCGGTGCCGGGCCTTCTGATTTTTCGGGCACCCCAAGGATGTGTATGTTGTTACACCTAGCCCTTCCCTCGTATTCATCGAACTTCCGGTCTGTCAGAGCATGTGAGGCCTTGAGATCACACACCTCCTGCTGCAGCAACGCCATATCGTCGATTAAGCTAGCAGTCTTAATATCGAGCGATTTAACTTTTTCACTCGCCTTCGTAAGATCTGCCTGTATCAAGTTGACCTCAATCGTGACCGTGTCCAATTTATTGTCCAAAGCTTCCATCTTTTGTCCCAGCAATGTTTGAACCCCATTTAAAGCCGCCATGACATCTGTGAGTGTTGGTTCAGCTGGAGAGCCCAAGGAGTCTCCCCCACTGACTGGGCCTTCTTCAAGTCTGTAGGGGTGCCTTTAGGCATTGTGTACCGGTCTAACTTGTTAGACTGGATATGTTTCGACCCCTTAGAGGATCTGGGCAAGGCCTTATCAGTGTCTGGCTTGGTCGGCATCTGAGCTTCGTCCACTCGCCGCTCCGAACCACAGATCTCGACAACTCTCTTGGGGTCTGGGATCCTAAGGCTCACCGCGCGTCCTCCGGCTGCCCCGTGCCCATCCGCAGCTTCGCCACGGTCCAGATAGTCAAGGCCAATAAACTTCCTCGCCCCTAAATTAACAAGCAGGGACACAGGCGGTCACCCCGGTGACCTCAGCACCAAGACAGGTCTCTCAACAAGGCGACGGCCGGTCCACCACAATGAATGTCCACAACCCCAGTCTCAGGAGTACATCAGTATTGTCTGCAATGCGAGGGGTTGAAATAATAAACAACACAGGGCCACTCACTCTGAAAGCCCCACAGTATTTACCACGCTCTCAAATGGCCCATGCGACCTCCTGCCCTCCACACCTGGGGCTCAATGCCTGAAGGCCCAAGATCACCACCACCAGCCCCGTGATGCCAACTATGTATGCGTGGTCTTCCGCTGTCGCCTCCACCAGAAAGTTTTGCCACGGAACCTCAGCACCGCTGCAGGGACCAGGCACACTTGACCGGGTTCTTCACTGGGTCTAGTCGCCCAAGCACACCATAGGTCTTCTTCCAGGGGCCAGGCGCCTCAGCCGCTACCAGATGCTTTTTAGCCAAATTCACAGCTGAGAACTCAGGGCCCTCCATGCCCCATGGTCACTGAATCTAGCCTGAGCCAGCACGGGCCCCTCTGTGCGTGCGGGGCAGTGCAGCCCGATTTCTTCAGCCTCAAGGTCCGCCATAGCCGACCCGCGGCTTGCCGAGGCCGCAGTCGGCAGTTCACCCCCACCGTACGTCGCGGCTCCTCACCTCCGCCAGACCCCGGTCCGCTACTTTCCAGGGGTATTGTGCCCGCACCACGCAGGGCATGGAGCTACGCTTCTCCCTTCAACTCCTCCTCTCAAATTCCGGGCAGATCGGGCCCACCGCGCGAGGCTGGAGGCCTCACCCGGACGATGCAGCCCCCCCCCCCATCTCCCCCCCCCCCCCCCCCCCCCCCCCCTTCGATTCTCCACCAAGCCTTCCGTAGCCGTCGGCCGTCAGCTGTCAGCTGATGAGTTCCGGGTCCGGACCGGCAACTTCCGTTTTTCGGCCCCGTTGTTGTTGACTTTGGTGCCGGGCACTGCACCCACTCCAGCACCCGGCTCCGGAGGCGCGCAGACCGCCTACTACCGGACAGCGTATCTTCGGGCCCAAACGTCGCAGGCGGCCTGGGATCATAGCGAGGAGCGCCGCTTACGTTCTGCCATCAGGTGGTGGGGTCAGATATCAGGATAAGTGCCAGGATAGTTCAGCTGGAGGAAGGGGTCGACGGAGGCGGGCACTCATGCGGCCATCTTGGACCCGCGCGTTGCTCCTCCTCTGGCCTGGATAGCTTTACGGGCATTTTCTATAAGACCTATAAGGATTTCCTGGCCCCTAAGTTAATAGAAGTGAACACCGAATCACTTGAGTGGAATGTGTTGCCCCCTACGCTCAAGGAAGCAGTTATTATACTTCTCCCTAACCCAGGCAAAGATCCCCTATGTTGTGCATCGTTTCGGCCACTCTCCCTATTGACTCTGGACTACAAAATACTTGCAAAAATGATTGCACTCCGCCTCGCCCTTTTGATGGACAAGATCATTGCCCCGGCACAATCAGGATTTGTTCCTCAAAGGTCTACCTCGCTCAATCTCCGCACCCTGTTTGTGGTCCTGCATAGAATAAACCCGGAGGTCCCCGCAGCCGCCATTCTTTTAGACACGGAGAAGGCTTTCGACTCCTTGGAATGGCCCTTTTTTGTGTCCGTGATGCTGCCTATGGGTATGCCCAAGGGCTTTGTTGCCAACACGGCGATGCTATACAGTAGTCCTACTGTGAGATTGCGACTAAATAGTTCCCTGTCCCGCCCCTTCCCGTTGTCGCGAAGCATTAGGCAGGGCTGCCCCTGTCACCGCTCTTATTTATCCTTGCAAATCCAAATTTATTAGTGATAAATTCACATTATTTGATTATTAATTTAAACATTTAAAAAGACAGTTCACATCCCATCCCACACTCATTCAGACAACCAAACTCATACACACTGATACTCCTACGTCCTGCAACTCAGGAGTCCAACCATACAGAAAGTACCAACAACTGCTCAATAACAAGTGGACCAACAAATTATGATCTGGTATTGGCATCAGTTACAATAATTCAGACATATACTATTCATTTGGCACAACAGTGGCTGAGTAACTTAAACCCATATAAGAACATAAATACGATGCATGTAAGAATCCAAGAACTTCAAATTGACAAAATAAGCATTTAAGGTCCACAGGGATATTCTCAACGTGAAATGTTTAAATTCATTATCAAATGATGTGAATTTATCACCATTAAATTTGGATATGTTTTGATACCTCATTTTTGGTACATGTTTTTGTTAGTAGGCCAGCTTCTTAAGTGTATATGTATCTGTGATGTATAGAACACTTTGATCTTTATAGGTAGAGAATTTCCGTTCTTAGTAGTTTGCCAGGTTCCCTCTTGAACCAGATTTGTTCAACCCCCTCACGATGACGATAGAGACTGTCAAGGGCATGCACCTAATTTCTAAGCTATACCGCGAATGCTCATCTACAGTCCCCTGTCACAGATGATAAGCTTCGTAGGGCCTGGGAGGAGGACCTGGGGCAACCCGTTCTCAATGACCTGTGGGTCAAATTTTGTTCCATGACAAAAACTGTTTCCTTAAATAGCCGCCACAAGCTCATTCATTTTAAATTCCTATGCAGGATATATGTGACCCCAGCGACAACCCACAGATTAGACCTGACCAGACCACACACCTGCTTAAAATGCGGGGCTCCCCAGGCAGACTTTGTTCACCTCACTTGGACATGCACCAAGATACGAGCTTATAGGGAAGAGGTACATAAGGCACTTGAGGACATGATAGAATTAGATGTGGTGCCCACACCAGAGGTGGCACTACTTGGTTATGTGGCCAACTTTTCGAAACGTGTCCGGAAATTTGTGGCCCTCAGCCTATTGCTGGGGAAAAGAGAGATTGCCTTACACTGGGGGTGTAAAGTCGCTCCTACATTTGAAAATTGGCTGAGCAGCTTAACATATTGCAACACAAATAGCGACTTATATGCCACTACTTTGCCACGCTCCTCGCGGCCTAAAGACATTTGGGGCCCACTCATGAACTCTGGGGCCATGGAGAGGCTACTTCCATCTACACCACTTGAACAGGGCAGAGTCCCCAATGACATCGATGGGCCGGATGAGACATATATTTTACCCCACTAGACATGGAATTGTAAAGCTATAATCAGGCGTCATGAGGAATACGCTCTACGACATTGCAGAGACTGGGGGAATGCTGGGCTGATTGCAAGTAGCCTTCTGGGACTATGTTTGATACTCTTTTGTGATGCCAGTATATGCCATTATTTTTATGCTGACGAATTGTTACAGTGAGCTACATGGGTTAATTTTCTGATGAATTATGATGCAAAATGGTAAATAAAGTTTTTAAAAAAGTAGTATACAGACTTTGATTGTGAACTCGAGTCCCCCACCCCACAAGGAAACCTAACTTTCACACTCCCCAGTAATCATTCACTTGCACAATCCTCATTACTCCCAAACCCAAAAACAAAGTGGACGGGTAGGGTCAAACCATTCCCCATATGCAAATAAATGTCACTCTTATCAATTATGGCTTTTGTAAAGGCCCTTTTAAAGGTGTGTTTTTCTGGACCCAGGAGCAAAATGAAAACCAGAAGCATCCCCAGCGTGGTTCCACCACTGGAGAAACTGCTATCACAGGTGGACTTACACGGATGGAGGAGTGTGGCTCAATGGTTAGAGCGGCAGACCCTGATGCAGAGTTCTGGCCAGGGACTAGGGTTCGATTCCCGCCTCGGCGGGCTCTCGGCTCAATTTCCTTGGACCTGTCAATTCTCGCCTCGGTGCCTATTCTAATCACGGGCCCCATGCTGCAACTCTGGGCAATAGCTTGCTTAGCCTCCACATCGGCCCCAACAGCGCTAAGGATGCCTGGCTTCACCCTGGGGGTGCCCAGGAGTGGACACTTCACAGGGAAAGCCAGGAGGGGTTCCACAGCGGTATAAGTATCAGCGCCAGGAAGCCGAATAGGCGACACCGCAAGGTGACCGTCTGGTGACAGTGCGCTCTATAAGTACCATGACCTTTACATTTACATTTACTGATGCCCATTCGCAGGGAGCCCATCTACACATAAACTGCTGAGAGCTATAATAGCAATGTGTGCTTTTTAAGACCAAACAAGTTTTCTTTGCTTTTAGCCAGTTTTTGATGAGGGCCCGTTGGCATCCACAACAATGTTTTGCAAAATCCATGACAAAGCAAAACCAGAATCGACAAAGCCAAAAGGCTGATGGTTAACGCCCTAGCCTTTTGGCATTGCCAAGGCTTGTTTTGAATTATGATTGCCATTTGCAGGTGTAGCTGTGCCGACACAGGTAGCTGAAAATAAATGAGAATTTAAAAGTTAAAATCTGTGCATTCTTCTGAGTCCCACAGAAAACACAGTAGCTTCTTCCCAACAGTGATGTTCTCTAAATAGTGTCTCAAATTGTTTAGTCGGAATGTAAGATGTGCCCCCTTACCATACACGGTTAAGGGATTACTGCAAAATTAAGGTGCATGTTTATCTTGACTTGTTTTTTTCCTTTCCTAGACAGGGGGTTGAATACATTGCTCTATATGTGCTGCATCGCTACTTGGAATAATGACAGATGACAAAGATGTGCTTCGAGATGTTTGGTTTGGACGAATACCGACCTGCTTCACATTATACCAGAACGAGGAATCAGAACGAGAAGCAGAGCCCTACTATGTAAGTGCAAGTGGAAGAACCATTTCCACCTTATTGTCTAACTATTTGTTTATGATTAGGACTATGATAATTGTTTAAATTAAACTTAACAGTATTTTCCTATGAAGTCTTAAAATTAAGATCTGATTTGACGGGGTTAGGTCCTTATTCTTGGAGTAATGGCAACTGTCCCTCAGTTTTTAGGTTTCGCCTGTCGAAAGCTGCCGCGCAGCTTTTCGGCGCAGGCGAAATCTAATGAGAACAGTATGTGGCTTGGTCACCGCCTCTCTGTTCCATTGGCTAGCTCCATAAATGGAGGCTAGCCATTGGAACAGAGATCTGTCCGTCATAGCCTGAGCAGATTTGTGGGCGTTCCGGCGATTTTTAGGCTTTTCGCAACGTCGTGAAGACGTGTCCACTGTGGGCGTGTACTTTTTTATTTTTTCTTTCATGTCTGTTTTTCATCATTTGTTCGATCGTCCTGGTCTCGCATGTTTGTAGCCCGCTGTCCATCCCCCCTCCCGCTGTCCGTGTCTTTGTTCGCCCCCCCCCCCCCTCGTGACTCCCACTGTCCGTGTGCCCTGTGCCCGTCCCCGCTGTCACACGGGGCACCTCTAGCCGTATCTCAGCCCTCAAACCCAGTCTTGTTTCAATAGGTTGTGCCAAGCCTCGGTACCTGCCATTCTTCGTTTAAAGAAACAGTAGCAGATTTTTTCCGAAACGCTAATATGCTTATATTGGCAGAACAGGTGTTATGGGCGCTGCACCGGGTCCCCGCGGAGCTCGGTGGGAGGCTTGAAGTACTCTTTTGGAAGTACAAGTGATCTAGCCCCGCCTGCGACTTGTGAGGGTACATTTAGCTGTACGCCTACCGCCACCCTGATGGGCTTCGAATTTGTAGCTTCCCGGGCATACACAGAGTTCCACAGTCTGCGCGTTAACCCACCCTACACTTTTACTGGAACTGGAAACTTTGACCTCGTCGGCTCGCACAGAGCTCTGCAGCCGGCGCATTGACCTGCCGAGATTGGAACAGGTGATCCGCGGAGTACACATGATAGAAGTCCATTGCCTCACCGCGCTCTCTTAGAGGGTCCCAGGACCCCACTCTCGCGTTCCTGCAGAGCCTGAAGTAACTGTTAAGGGGAGGGGTAGGACCCCCAAACGAAGCCTCCAGGAATGAAAGTCTTTTGCCTAAGCACCTGGGCATACAGATGTTGTAAGCTATGCCTCGCAGGCATCTTCTAACACGGTTTCTAACACGGTTTAAGGGAGAACTGCTGTGACAAAGGGTGCTTGACAGTGCGTCCGTGGGAAAGAAGGGGGTATTCTAAGAGTGTACGACCGTTCCGGTAAATGTCTGCTGACAGGCCTGTATGTCTTTAATTCTAAAACATACACTTTTGTTTGGCAGAGATGGTCAACCAAGTTATCCATCCGCAAGTATCTGGGAACAGGAGATAATGTCCCCGAGCAGGCCAACAGTCACGGTTAACCCTGCTTGACTTTTAACGTTTGTCAGATGGTAAGGCGGCCCTCATGGGACAGTACGTGCTGGCCCTGTTCAAGGCGGGAGTGCAGAGTAGGGAGTGCAGAGTGACTGCAGAGTGACTAGGGAGTGCAGAGTGACTGCAGAGTGCTAGGGAGTGCAGAGTGACTGCAGAGTGCTAGGGAGTGCAGAGTGCTAGGGAGTGCAGAGTGACTAGAGAGTGCAGAGTGACTGCAGAGTGACTGCAGAGTGACTGCAGAGTGACTGCAGAGTGACTGCAGAGTGACTGCAGAGTGACTGCAGAGTGACTGCAGAGTGACTGCAGAGTGACTGCAGAGTGACTGCAGAGTGACTGCAGAGTGACTGCAGAGTGCTAGGGAGTGCAGAGTGACTGCCGAGTGCTAGGGAGTGCTAGGGAGTGCAGAGTGACTGCAGAGTGCTAGGGAGTGCTAGGGAGTGCAGAGTGACTGCAGAGTGCTAGGGAGTGCTAGGGACTGCAGAGTGACTGCAGAGTGACTGCAGAGTGCTAGGGAGTGCTAGGGAGTGCAGAGTGACTAGGGAGTGCAGAGTGACTAGGGAGTGCAGAGTGACTAGGGAGTGCAGAGTGACTAGGGAGTGCAGAGTGACTAGGGAGTGCAGAGTGACTAGGGAGTGCAGAGTGACTAGGGAGTGCAGAGTGACTAGGGAGTGCAGAGTGACTAGGGAGTGCAGAGTGACTAGGGAGTGCAGAGTGACTAGGGAGTGCAGAGTGACTAGGGAGTGCAGAGTGACTAGGGAGTGCAGAGTGACTAGGGAGTGCAGAGTGACTAGGGAGTGCAGAGTGACTAGGGAGTGCAGAGTGACTAGGGAGTGCAGAGTGACTAGGGAGTGCAGAGTGACTGCAGAGTGCTAGGGAGTGCAGAGTGACTGCAGAGTGACTGCAGAGTGCTAGGGAGTGACTAGGGAGTGCAGAGTGACTGCAGAGTGCAGAGTGACTGCAGAGTGCAGAGTGACTGCAGAGTGCAGAGTGACTGCAGAGTGCAGAGTGACTGCAGAGTGCAGAGTGACTGCAGAGTGCAGAGTGACTGCAGAGTGCAGAGTGACTGCAGAGTGCAGAGTGACTGCAGAGTGCAGAGTGACTGCAGAGTGCAGAGTGACTGCAGAGTGCAGAGTGCTAGGGAGTGCAGAGTGACTAGGGAGTGCAGAGTGCTAGGGAGTGCAGAGTGACTAGGGAGTGCAGAGTGCTAGGGAGTGCAGAGTGACTAGAGAGTGCTAGGGAGTGCAGAGTGACTAGGGAGTGCAGAGTGCTAGGGAGTGCAGAGTGACTGCAGAGTGCTAGGGAGTGCAGAGTGACTGCAGAGTGCTAGGGAGTGCAGAGTGACTGCAGAGTGCTAGGGAGTGCAGAGTGACTGCAGAGTGACTGCAGAGTGACTGCAGAGTGACTGCAGAGTGACTGCAGAGTGACTGCAGAGTGACTGCAGAGTGACTGCAGAGTGACTGCAGAGTGACTGCAGAGTGCTAGGGAGTGCAGAGTGCTAGGGACTGCAGAGTGCTAGGGACTGCAGAGTGACTGCAGAGTGCTAGGGAGTGCAGAGTGACTGCCAAGTGCTAGGGAGTGCTAGGGAGTGCAGAGTGACTGCAGAGTGCTAGGGACTGCAGAGTGACTGCAGAGTGCTAGGGAGTGCTAGGGAGTGCAGAGTGACTGCAGAGTGACTAGGGAGTGCAGAGTGACTAGGGAGTGCAGAGTGACTAGGGAGTGCAGAGTGACTAGGGAGTGCAGAGTGACTAGGGAGTGCAGAGTGACTAGGGAGTGCAGAGTGACTAGGGAGTGCAGAGTGACTAGGGAGTGCAGAGTGACTAGGGAGTGCAGAGTGACTGCAGAGTGCTAGGGAGTGCAGAGTGACTGCAGAGTGCTAGGGAGTGCAGAGTGACTGCCAAGTGCTAGGGAGTGCTAGGGAGTGCAGAGTGACTGCAGAGTGCTAGGGAGTGCTAGGGAGTGCAGAGTGACTGCAGAGTGCTAGGGAGTGCTAGGGACTGCAGAGTGACTGCAGAGTGACTGCAGAGTGCTAGGGAGTGCTAGGGAGTGCTAGGGAGTGCAGAGTGACCAGGGAGTGCTAGGGAGTGCAGAGTGACCAGAGAGTGCAAGGGAGAGGGAGTGCAAGGGAGTGCAAGGGAGTGCAAGGGAGTGCAAGGGAGTGCAAGGGAGTGCAGAGTGCAAGGGAGTGCAGAGTGACTAGAGACTGCTAGGGAGTGCAGAGTGCAAGGGAGTGCAGAGTGCAAGGGAGTGCAGAGTGACTAGAGGCTGCAAGGGAGTGCAAGGGAGTGCAAGGGAGTGCAAGGGAGTGCAGAGTGCAAGGGAGTGCAGAGTGACTAGAGACTGCTAGGGAGTGCAGAGTGCAAGGGAGTGCAGAGTGCAAGGGAGTGCAGAGTGCAAGGGAGTGCAGAGTGCAAGGGAGTGCAGAGTGCAAGGGAGTGCAGAGTGCAAGGGAGTGCAGAGTGCAAGGGAGTGCAGAGTGACTAGAGACTGCTAGGGAGTGCAGAGTGCAAGGGAGTGCAGAGTGACTAGAGACTGCTAGGGAGTGCAGAGTGCAAGGGAGTGCAGAGTGCAAGGGAGTGCAGAGTGCAAGGGAGTGCAGAGTGCAAGGGAGTGCAGAGTGACTAGAGACTGCTAGGGAGTGCAGAGTGCAAGGGAGTGCAGAGTGCCTAGAGACTGCAAGGGGGTGCAAGGGAGTGCAGAGTGCAAGGGAGTGCAGAGTGACTAGAGACTGCAAGGGAGTGCAGAGTGCAAGGGAGTGCAGAGTGCAAGGGAGTGCAGAGTGCAAGGGAGTGCAGAGTGACTAGAGACTGCAAGGGAGTGCAGAGTGCAAGGGAGTGCAGAGTGCAAGGGAGTGCAGAGTGACTAGAGACTGCAAGGGAGTGCAGAGTGCAAGGGAGTGCAGAGTGACTAGAGACTGCTAGGGAGGGCAGAGTGCAAAGGAGGGCAGAGTGCAAGGGAGTGCAGAGTGCAAGGGAGTGCAGAGTGACTAGAGAATGCTAGGGAGTGCAGAGTGCAAGGGAGTGCAGAGTGCAAGGGAGTGCTAGGGAGTGCAGAGTGACTGCAGAGATTAAGTTAATGGCAATGTAAATGACAATGCCATTTATTTATCTGTTTTCAAAACCAACACATAAATACAAATGTTGTCATTTACAATGCCAATAGCTCTAACTTTTCCAAAGGCGAAACCATTGCATTGTAAATGCTTGTTTCTGATGCTGCCTGTGGTGCACAGAGAGCACCTATTCCTGCTCCAACAAGTTCTGTATTTGTGAAGTTTGACTGCAAAGGGGATTGACAAAATCAAATGTTAATGATGCGAGTCACCATATAAACAGTTAAAAAAAGTAAGACACTTATCCTGATTGTTCAGTTGAATCATGAAAGAAGGAAGGATGGGAATCTAATGGTGGAGATGGGCATAGCGCCGCTGCTGGCTGCATCCATCCGATTTGTTGTACCTGTACCTTCACCTGCAGCTAAATCATTGTCTATTCAGCACAAGAATGAAAGGATTGCCTAAGGTCTCCAAGGATGTGCAGGAGTGATCTTAAATGCAATCATTAAAGTGGAAATGGAAAAAAAGAACAAGGTGACAGCCGGAATGTTTAAGTTTCTTTTAGCCACTGGTAACTGACTTTAGTGGTTTTTAGCTCATTGTCATTGTTATAGGGCCAGCACAAGCATACATGTCTACAGGCCTTGGTCAGTTTTGCGTCTGTCACTCCACTATCCTTTTAAAAACCTCTATATGATGGCCAGGTAAAATATCAAGCTTGTATTACTAATGTGTTACACATTTAACAGGTTAGCGGTTATAACAATTTATACATCTGCGCCTGAGATCAGTGACCATTTCAATTCGTAATTTAATTAATCTCCTTTTTGCAGCTAGACTGTTGGGAGTCAGTCTGTTTTATTAAGATGTACAAAGTAAGAAAGAGTAACAAAACGCCACGGTACGTCCTAGTAAATTCCTCCCCATGATCCGAGGAAGGGCCTTTGTTTTCTGTATTTTGTGCAAGGATTTTTGCATATCTAGGTGCCAAGTCTATGCTAATGTGGTGGGAGGGGCACCACCTTAACTCTCCAGTTATCAGAGTAAATAATTTTGTCTAAAAAAAAAAAGTCCCCATCTCCGCATACACTGATCTTTTGGCAAGATTTTGGTGCTGCTCCGGCTATCAATGGGGTATGCTGCACCATGGTCGAGTTTTTAGTTTGTCTAATGTCATTTTTGCTGTTGAGGTCCTCCTTGAATGTTCTTGGGTAATTTCTGCTTTAGTCTACCAAATACCTATAGAGTAATTTTTCCAAAGAGTATGTCCCTCTTGCCAATTGGAAGTGAAAGAGAAAAATGGTTTTCTTTGAAAAAATTATTACATTATTTTTCATTATTTCCTCTAATTTAATATACAGAAGAAGAGGGAGCATGCCAGAAATATACATGAATTCAATACACATTTATCTATCAATTCTGCAGCTTGTGGGTAACTTGTGCATATGCCTTGGAGTTTTGTGAATATACAAGGCAGCAAAACAACTGTAACGCATCGCCCTACACCATGTTTCATGAGCTTTGCCTTTCTTTCTTAGTTCTAATTGCTTACACTTCCAACTTCAATACAGAAAAGGGGGTGGTGAGGAACGGAGTGTCTGAATTAAGCAGACCACTCTTACCCAGTCCAAAGATCAGGGCTTGATCCATCACCGTTATTTATCTCACTGCCCCATCCCAGCTCAGAACCTGGCTATATGCAAATTAGTCTGTCGTTGGCCCAGTGCATCATGGGAACAGGGCAGACCAAACTACCAAGCCAATTCTTCACCAGAAAGGAGACAAGCTACCGGGGACCGGTTTCTGGCATTTCAGCCTCTTCGGCCCGGCTTGCTTGAATCCTGATGGAGCAGTGAGAAAGAGACTCATGTCTGAGTATACCCTGCCACACCTATAGTGGCCAAAAACAATACAGAAAAGGGGGTGGTGAGGAACAGAGTGTCTGAATTAAGCAGACCACTCTTACCCAGTCCAAAGATCAGGGCTTGATCCATCACCGTTATTTATCTCACTGCCCCATCCCAGCTCAGAACCTGGCTATATGCAAATTAGTCTGTCGTTGGCCCAGTGCATCATGGGAACAGGGCAGACCGGGCAGACAGGGCAGTCCCTTGCTCATTGCACCATCAGGATTCAAGCAAGCCGGGCCGAAGACGGCTGAAATGCCAGAAACCGGTCCCCGGAAGCTTGTTTCCTTCCCAGTGTAAGAATTGGCTTTTGTAGTCTGGTCTGCCCTGTTCCCATGATGCACTGGGCCAGGGACAGACTAATTTTGCATACAGCCAGGTTCTGAAACTGGGATGGTGCAATGAGCTAAAAAACGGTGTTGGATCTAGCCCTGATCTCTTGACTGGGTGAGAGTACTCTGCTTAATTCAGAGACTCTGTCCATCACCACCCCTTGTTGTAAATAATTTTGTCCACCCTTAGCGTGGAAGGGTATACTCAGATGTGAGTCCCTTGCTCATTGCACCATCAGGATTCAAGCAAGCCGGGCCGAAGACGGCTGAAATGCCAGAAACCGGTCCCCGGAAGCTTGTTTCCTTCCCAGTGTAAGAATTGGCTTTTGTAGTCTGGTCTGCCCTGTTCCCATGATGCACTGGGCCAGGGACAGACTAATTTGCATACAGCCAGGTTCTGAAACTGGGATGGTGCAATGAGCTAAAAAACGGTGTTGGATCTAGCCCTGATCTCTTGACTGGGTGAGAGTACTCTGCTTAATTCAGAGACTCTGTCCATCACCACCCCTTGTTGTAAATAATTTTGTCCACCCTAAGCGTGGAAGGGTATACTCAGATGTGAGTCCCTTGCTCATTGCACCATCAGGATTCAAGCAAGCCGGGCCGAAGACGGCTGAAATGCCAGAAACCAGTCCCCGGAAGCTTGTTTCCTTCCCAGTGTAAGAATTGGCTTTTGTAGTCTGGTCTGCCCTGTTCCCATGATGCACTGGGCCAGGGACAGACTAATTTGCATACAGCCAGGTTCTGAAACTGGGATGGTGCAATGAGCTAAAAAACGGTGTTGGATCTAGCCCTGATCTCTTGACTGGGTGAGAGTACTCTGCTTAATTCAGAGACTCTGTCCATCACCACCCCTTGTTGTAAATAATTTTGTCCACCCTAAGCGTGGAAGGGTATACTCAGATGTGAGTCCCTTGCTCATTGCACCATCAGGATTCAAGCAAGCCGGGCCGAAGACGGCTGAAATGCCAGAAACCGGTCCCCGGAAGCTTGTTTCCTTCCCAGTGTAAGAATTGGCTTTTGTAGTCTGGTCTGCCCTGTTCCCATGATGCACTGGGCCAGGGACAGACTAATTTGCATACAGCCAGGTTCTGAAACTGGGATGGTGCAATGAGCTAAAAAACGGTGTTGGATCTAGCCCTGATCTCTTGACTGGGTGAGAGTACTCTGCTTAATTCAGAGACTCTGTCCATCACCACCCCTTGTTGTAAATAATTTTGTCCACCCTAAGCGTGGAAGGGTATACTCAGATGTGAGTCCCTTGCTCATTGCACCATCAGGATTCAAGCAAGCCGGGCCGAAGACGGCTGAAATGCCAGAAACCGGTCCCCGGAAGCTTGTTTCCTTCCCAGTGTAAGAATTGGCTTTTGTAGTCTGGTCTGCCCTGTTCCCATGATGCACTGGGCCAGGGACAGACTAATTTGCATACAGCCAGGTTCTGAAACTGGGATGGTGCAATGAGCTAAAAAACGGTGTTGGATCTAGCCCTGATCTCTTGACTGGGTGAGAGTACTCTGCTTAATTCAGAGACTCTGTCCATCACCACCCCTTGTTGTAAATACACTTCCAACTTGGCATCTTCCATTGAGTAGTTTTTCAATTTTCCAAAACATTGTAACAAAACACCACAACAATACTAAGAAGTGTTCAGAGTGCAGATCATCAAAAACAAAAAGAAAGACGTGCAGTCAGTTGTCTTTATGTAGCAACCTAGTGTGTTCTCAAAGTTGTAGCCATGATCTTCTTCCATTGAACCAGTGGGACTATCACGATAGAGATTTGTTACAGAAAAGCCTTCTGACTGGAATGACATGGAGCTCCCCTCTGTCAAAATGCAGAGCGAAAGTAGTGGTGTGGATTACTACATGAACACTACCTTCCTATTTTACAAACAAAATGCTAATTACTGCAAAGTTTCATTATTGCACCTTGTCCCCATGCATTGCCTGGACTGCAGACATCACAGTTTGTGTACTTCATGTAGATGGTTTGGCATGCAGCATATTTATGTAACAGCGGATCTTTCAGAGCCTGTGGTTGATTAACAGACCCTTGGATGTAAACACAAATGAAAAACAGCTCATTGCTATTACAGCAGATTTGTTAAACTCACTGTGAAATACTAAGTCTTTGGGAATGCTCCACATCCGTTGTCTCCAAGCAGTCGATCGCGAGCTACCAGTAGCTCACAGGCACCTTCAGAGTAGCACATAGCCGTGAGTTAATTTTTCACTCTGCAAAGTGTTGTATTTTTAGGTCTCGCTTAGAGACGCAGTAAAGCTGCTCGCTAGCGAGATCTATTGTCACCGACTTGACTTTGGAAGGGGAACAGATGATGTGCACTTTCTCAGACCGGCGATGTGCACGCTCACGACATGTGTATGAGCTTGCTCCAGGACAGCACATGGGCACGCGCAAGGTGTGTCTTTCAGCTTGCGCCTGGAGTTTGCCCCCGGACAGCAGATGAGCACTCGCAGGCGTCTCTAAACTTTCAAGCGCTCCCACCCACGGTGCGCTCGCCTGGACAGCCCCATTGGCCTGAGTTGGACGCGCACAGTGTCTCTTAACTTTCCAGCGCTCCCACTGCGTGCTCGGCTGGTCATCTAGTACGGGAGTAGTGTTTTTGGTGAATCCATGTGTGCGTTCTCATTGGCACATGCACAATAGAATGATCCCATCTGGCGGCGTACAAGCTTGTCCTGTCGACATCAGTGTATTGCACATGAATGACACTTTGAAGCACATCCACACTGAGTTACTTCATGCACACGGGGGAGCTGGACTGACTTCCGGGTTGGAGTACTAGGAGTGGCATCCGCCTGGGAGAGCATCTGCTGTGGAGCTGTGTTTGTGAGGACCGAGGCCGAACCACAGAGCATAGGGTGAGTGTCTGCGACACTAAACTGTCTTGTATTGGGAGGCTAAGAGCCTGTTGACTGGTCTTGACTGTTAACCTTTAGTGACTGCATGCGCACATGATGTTGGTTGGAGTCGGAAATATGTGCACGGGGGAAGGGTTGGCCAGTGGGGACATGATCAATAGACAAAAGTTCTCCGAATTAATATAAATACATAGCCTGGGTCATAAATCACACCCCCACCTCTCAATCTTTTGGCAGCTTCATTGTGGTAAACCAACCACCAAAGTGCACCAACAGAGAGCGAGGAGCCACCTTAGACATAGTTGTTGCAGGGCTGTTTGAAGGATAAAACTAGTTGATCATCAAATAAATATTGATCTTGTCTCCACCCATGGCCACCACATAAACAGGAGGAAACATGTTGATAGAAAAGCAAAAACACCTCAATACCAGCAGCACCTTCACATCTCTTGCAGAATGTGAGTTGCACACTACCAAAACCACTCTCACACCCTTGAACAGCAGTCACGTAGTACTGATGGCACTAGTTACAAGGTAGCAGTCTGACACTAGTGGCAGCACTCTCCGAACCTACACACTCCTGCATCAGCACTCACCACAGAAGCACTTCCTCCTACTGCCACATACCCTCCTGCGTATCTCACCAGGTCTCTCCTCTCCAATCCTCAGCTGTCCCTGCACCCCCTCCATTGTCAGCCAGCCCTGCGTGCGCCATCTGCCGAACCCCACCATATTCTTCCAGGACTACAGGCTTCTTTTCCTTCCACCGCCAGGACGAAAGCATCGCGGCAGAACCTTTCAGCCCCTGATGGCCCCTCCATACAGCTACTCCCTCCCCGCATTCCTTACTGTTACGCCATACTTCAGTGCGATGTCTTGCAGCGTGTCCCCAGAGCTCACGGGGTGCTCGGTGTACCTCTTTGCCCAGGAGGCCGCTCAAGGACACTTCGGCCACGGATTCAGACTCGGAGCCTCAGCGCGGGTAGACGGCTCAGCTTGCACCGGGACAGCCAATGGGCACGCCACCGGCGTCTGTTGCGCTCCCACCGCGCTTTCAGTTTCGTTCCTGCCTTCCAGCAACTTCCAGACATCAATTAAAATGTCAAGAGGAGCCCCGTCATTAATCAGCTTCCTAGAAACAGACCGGAGGTTTCTGTAGTGGAAAGTTTGACCCATCCTAAGGCAGCGCAGAGGGTTAAACTGCCTGCTGCTAAAAAAGTGTACCACTAGTTTTTCTTTCCTTTGGCCTGCAGTTTACATATTTAGTTTAAAAATGTTTCTCCACATTTGCGACAAGTACTGAGGGTAGTCTTATGGGTAAGCTCCTATTCTCACAGAAAATCAGAGAGCCCAGGGCGCAGTGGACACACAAGAGCACTGGAAAAAACAAGGACGTTACACATGACACTGTTGTCTCTTCTCACTTTCAAAGAACCAAATACATCTCATATTTATTTATTCCCACTGAGCCAGCGTAAAGCAGTTCTTTATTGCACACCTTCACCTCTGGTGGGTGGGCTGTGCTTTTAGGAGTCTGCAAGGCTTCTGAAGGTCGTGAAGCATTGGTGCAAGAAAAGATGAAAGTAGTTGAGGCAATATGAAAGATTTGTTGATGTAATACAGAGTAAAACGGGATTGTTCCAGGGCTGAAAGGAACGGACTCTGTCCGTCTTTGAGTGCCATCGTCACTGCTTTGTCATTAGCTAACCAAGTCTGCAAAGGGAAACCCAGATGTCTGCCTTGCGATTGTTTACAGCATACCAAGTGAGTTTCCATATTGACTACAGCCCCAACCCCTGTCTTGCCTTACACTATAAACACAGAGGATGCAAGCATCAAGGACTGCCAAAAGTGCACCTGACACATTTTTACATGCAGGGTAAATTCCAAGTCAACCTGTGGAATCACAACTAACAAGCATTTGCAATGCAATAGGGCTCGCATTTGCAAGAGTTTGAGCTATTGGCATTGTAAATGACAACGCCTTTTATTTATGTGTTTTGAAAACTTGCAAACTGTGTGTAAATACGCACTTTGTACTTATAGAAGCAAGGCTGGCAGTAAAAGAGGCGCAGTTACTGCCAGCCTTGCTTCTCGTAAGCAAGGACTATAAGCACCGTTCGTACGTTTTCAAAACACATAATTAAAAGCATTGTCATTTACAATGCCAATAGCTCAAACTCTCGCAAATGCGAGACCTATTGCATTGCAAATGCTTGTCGTTTTAAAGTTAAGGGACGTTTGTGGTTAGTTTACATTATTATCTTCAGGCTGAAGATAGCAGTGCCTGATAATGAGCAGTGCTGGATTCAGATTTATGACCCAGGGCACAGTAGTGAATAACTGAAGCAGGGGGTTTTTGAATCTTAAATAAAAGTCCTTGTCAACTCTATATTGGAGCACAAGAACAAAAATATGTTTCTGAATGCTTTTAAATGGGAGGACATTAAAATGAAGAGTTAACTTGATGATTAAATTAACTCTTCATTTTAATGTTATCCCATTTCAAAGTACTGAATTTACCAGCAGCAGGCCTCTTGCTCCTAGTAGCAATTAGATACCTCGTATTCATTCCTGAATAATACTGTCATTTATTTTCAAATGGGAGAAATTTTAAGTTGATAAAAATATTTCAGTGAAACATTGAGTCCACTATTCTCCAACTCAATTAAACCAATAATGTCTCAATATTTTATGAAACATGTCTCTTCACTTTAAATTGGTTCTATTCAAACAAATGGCTGTATTTTTCTTTTGTAAATATGGCACCATGTCTACTGGGCATTTCCACACAGCAGGCATCTTGCTCCCAGTGGCTGGTAGAGAGTGTTATATTTATAACTGAAAAATGCAGTCATTGTATGAAGCGGGAGCAATTTAAAGTGCAGAATAATGTTCCATATTATGAACATTTTTTGCAGAACATTGTTCTGCACTTCAAATTTCTCCCATCACAAAAAGCGGTTGTATGTTTGTGTCATACATGTAACATTGCCACGTATGGCGAAAGGTATGTACTGTGCCACAAGTACATATGACAGACTCATTCACACATACACATATACCCCATACATATGCACACATGTTCACACATCCCCAATGACAATACACTCACTGGCGCCCATGACCGCCCTGTCAGAGTGCCCCTAGTCCAAGTATTCTAATGTGTTTCCACCTAGGACCCTAATTCGATATTTCTGTTTTATGCCCTTATACGGTTATAATAAATAATATCCTTATAAATGCATAGGAATCCTATCCATATTAAGTCGTAGCCCATGCAGTCCACATTAAGCAAGGCTACTTCCCTGGACTCCTAGAAAGCACAACGAGTTCTCTAAACAAACCAAACCTCCAGCAACCTGGGAAATCCCCCTTGCTTTTGTTTTGATTAGTCCTAGAACTCCTGTGAGCACTGTAAGAACGGCCAGTTCTTAGTGACATCTTTATTGACGTCTTATGTCCAACCTTACGTCAAACCCGGCACCTTTCAGGTATAAATATACCAACGTTGCCTTAAGCAAAGACACGGTGGTTTTGGAGCAGAGCGGCTATCTACTTGCCCGAGAGCCCAGCTGATGCGAGAGCCCCCGGACGCCGCCCCTCCCTTTTGACGCACTGAGAGAGACGCTGTCTTTTCTCCTGCCGAGAAATCCAGCTCCGGTATTTCCAGATACCCTCGCAGGTTACTGGGATATCGAGTCCTGAGAGAGAGATACCAGACCTCCTGCTTTCTATTACCCAGGTACGGAGCTGACTAAACCCTTAAAGAGAATTCTTGAGTCAGATTCTTGGCGAAACCAACTTAAATTAAACTGCTACTTACTTACTCCTTCCCACGTATTAGGCTTAGGTCAGGTAAGCCGGGGTAGGCGTATTTAGAAGCACCAGTTGAGTACGTTAGTCAATGTATATATTTTATCTATTTTAAAGTATCATATGGCTAAGAAACCATATCAATGCTTTTACAGTATTATTTTATAATCCTCCTTTTACTGTACGCACTTTACTTTACTATGAGTGTTGCAATTGTGGCAATTCATTTCTCTTGCATCAGAAAGAAGACTGCTCAATAAATTACACCTTTTATTGAAAACGCCCGTCTTTCTTTTCTCTGCATTCTGGTGAAACTAAGTACGCACATTTGACTGAGTGAAATAGCTGTCTATTGTTTTCACACGGCTCTAGAGATTCCCTCTTATTCTGAGGGAGCAAAGTTGTCATGTTTTATGGTTGTCAGAAGCTAATCCCTTCTTGTCTATCCAGGGAGGTTAAACTCCTCCTCGTTTATTCGAGAACGTTTCTAGTGACCTCTAAGCTAGCGGGCGAAACTAAGTCTAATATAGTCAGTAGAGACCTAGATGACCTCAGTCCTACGTCTACACTGCTGTTTATATTATTCCAATGCGCAGAGCCTATTGGGAATATAGGAACTACACTACATGGCGCCCAACGTTTGGTAAGGCGATCAATCTAACGCAAGACGTTGCGTAACTCAGTCGTGCTTTTTCACACAGACCCCTTTTGTCCCGTAAATACTCCAAAAGACGTCTGGAGTGGGTAAAAGGTTAAAATCCACCGGAACTTAGTAGGAAGAGATTCCTATGTATAGTTGTTGGTTTATTCAACGTTGAAGAATACAGTGTTCCAAAATATTGTGCACCTAATCTTTGTTTCCTTGAAACTTGATCTGCATAAAAAGACTTTCTGTCAGTAAAATGCCTGACGGAGACGAAGAAAGAGATGCTACGGCTTCTCAACTGTTGTTGGATGATTCAAATATCCAACAGAATGGCCCGAATGTTATACTCATTCCGGTCAACATAAGAAGAACTATAACTATTAAACTTATAGAAAATGGGCTGACATTACGAGGTGGTACAGTCATATTCGTGGTAGAGGCCCATGAATATCGGCAGACAGAGGTATTCTATTCATGGATACATTTTCCAGCAGCAAATGCTGTGACACACGACTTCCACTATTACAAAATAGAGGAACCTCCGGATGAATACACTCCTTTCGAGGAGGTTGAAATCCCATTAAATTACCAAGAGCACCTGCTCTGGTTTAAAGGCGCTCTAAAACATAATCATCACATCACCAGGCTCTGTTCTAGCCAGCTACACACCACATCCAGACATTGAAAAAATGTCAGATCGGGAACTTTTAGCTCAGCTAAAAATACTAATTAAAATACATAGACAATTAGTCCTATATGTAATGCGGACTTCAACAGTCCAACCAGCTATCAACATTCCACAGCTGACCCCTCATCAGGGGAACACAAACAAAATTACACCACAGAACATACAATCATGTCTGGGTAAAGTACCCGCAAAACGGGAACAAATTCCATTCTGGTTAGCACAAAAAATCACTCAAATAGAGGCAGTATTTCCGGATACTACCCCTACTGAGAAACACAGAATTCTGACTATCTGTCTTCCAATGGGGATCGCACCACATGTGGAGGACTGTGACACTTGGGGCACAGTCTTTGCTTCTATCTACACAAAAACACATGGTGTTCCGTCTATGGCAATAATACCAGATGTGCTAAGACAGATTCAAAATGAATACGGTCCAGAACCTGCTTTAACCCTGGGTATGAAATTACTGAAAGACTTCAAGCAGGTCTCGGCTATATTATTAGCCAACATAAAAGGAGAAGCGGCATCTGTGGCGATCCACCAGAAATTGAAAGAAACAAATAAAGCAGAACAGCCATTTGAACTTGGCAGAATCATAGAAAAATCCTATGAGGAACTAGGAAGAGATAGTTTGGTTGGGAAACCAGTAAAACCCCAACTAACTGAAAATCCTGAAAAAACCTTTATTAAAAATAATCTAAACACTCCAAAAAAGAGCTAGGATGGAAATAAACAATCCACTCCCAAAGAAAAAAGATTCCAGTCCAGAGGAAGGTCTCCTCGGCGGAGAGTAAGATCTCCGGACCAAGGAAACAAGTCTCCCCAGAGGGAGCCCTCTGAGAAAAGATACAACCTTAGAGATAGGGATAAATTAAGAAAACCTGATAGATATCAAGATATTGATACACGTCCCTCTCGGTCTTTTCAGACTTCCTCGCAGAAATCGGAAAGGGAAAGAAGAGGACGGTCAGAACACAGGGAAGAGCACGTCAAGTCCAAAGACCAGGAACCTGCTCATCAAAGTAAAAAATTACAATTTCCAAGAAAGAAGGTAGCCAGTATTAAAATAATTAAACATGCCGAGGATACTGAGGACACAGCTGAAAAACGGAGAGTGGGCCCAGACAATGCTAGACAGCGCAACAGAATTGACCATAGCTCGCAAGATCCTGATGAATCTTCTGGAGACAGTGGACACGAATGAATACATTCAGGTGGAAACTGCAGATACCAGGGTTAGCAAACCTCATAAAATATACGAGATAACTTTACGTATAGAGGGAGATAAGACTAGGAAAGTAAGAGGTCTCTTTTGGGATAACCTTTCGAAAGGCTATGACATCCTTTTAGCTGAGAAAGACTGGCCACCAGAGTTTGTCAGGGAGTGCCCTCATGGCGAAGAAATGATTATGCCTGCCTTCTCAAATCATATTCCAATTCATGGAAAATATACACTTGCAAGAAAATGAGCAGTAGCCCAAGCTCCTGCATTATATAAAAATCATGTAGGATGGATGAGGACTCTCCTCCTCACAAAATCCAGTTAAAATGTCAACCCACTGCACAGAGGCAGTACCCAGTTAAGCAAGAAGCTAAAAAACAGGTCCGGGAGATCTTAGATCAACTTGAATACCAGGGGGTGATTGAAACATGCACCTCACAAATGAACAATCCTTTGTTTCCTGTCCCCAAGCCAGACGGTTCATATTGTCTAGTTTTGGACTACAGACACCTTAATTCATGTTGCAAGACATTTGCAGTACAAAATTCACACAGTGCAGCACTAATGAATAACATCGTGCGCAAAAAATACAAAACGACATTAGACATCTCTAATGGATTCTTTTATCAAAACATTGCACCTGAAAGCAGGTATTTGACCGCTTTCTCAATAATGGGGTCACAGAGAAATTTCTATTGACTCCCACAGGGATTCAAGAACGGCCCAGGGTTATTCTCAGCAAGGGTAACAGAATTACTACAAATATATGATGATGAGGCATTATCTTATGTCGATGACATCTGTCTCACAGATGATGACCTGGATACTCACTTGAAAAGAGTGAACACCATAATACTTGGGTTCGCAGCAGAGGGTTACAAATTCAACTTTAAAAAGTCGAGAATTGCCCATCTAACAGTCCTGTTTTTAGGATATGAATTATCAAGTGAAGGCAAGAGCCTAGCAGACAACTTCTTAGAGAAGTGCGCTGTACTCCAAGCACCAAAAACGCTGAAGAACTTACAATCAATACTAGGTTTCCTGAATTTCGGAAGAACTTACATTCTAAATTCTGCGGAGAGGATTAAACCTCTATGAATTAATAAAACCTGATTTCAAACCAATCAATTGGACTCAAAAACACACAGAAATTTTTAGATCGTTACAAACAGACATGTTAGCTAAAACAAAATTACAAACTCGCGAAAACATACGCAACCTTGTAATCCGAGTCATCCCAGGAAGATGCGGATTCACGTACCTGACCTCTAATGAGGGAGAAACGGTACCAATAGCTTACAAATCACATTTGTACACAAAAGCTGAAATGAAATTCAGTTCTACTGAAAAAATTCCAACTGCGGTTCAGACTGCTGTAGCGAAAGAAAGAGCCCTAGCACAAGTTAAACGAATAATAATCGTTACACCAGTACCAGCCCTAGAAGCGGTAACAAAAGCAAGCATTCCAAATGCTAAAGCACTACATCCGAGATGGATACAATGGGTTAATTCTCTTGCTGCAACAGACGTAGTATACAAATTTGATCCTAATTTAAAAACACAAGAATTTCTACAGTATGAATATGAATGTCCTCTGCCGAAATCCTGCCTCTAGAACATTACGGCTGTATAATATATACAGACGGATCAGCACAGCCCGCAGTTGGGGGTAAACAAGCTTATAGTGCTGCGTGCGCGATTGTTAAAGGTCGTTGGCACGAAGGAAAATTTAGACCACTGGTCACTAAAACGCAATCTCTAGGAGATTGTACAGCTCAGCGGGCTGAACTACTAGCATTTAAGATGGCGCTTGAAAATACCGATCGCGAATTCCCGACACTAATAGTGTGTGATTCGCATTACTGCGTCAAGTCTTACAATAATGACATGCAGAACTGGGTTCAAAACGATTACAAAGATGACACAGGTGCCACAATAAAGCATAAGAGGCTTTGGGAACAGGTAGTTATTTTGCAGAAAGAACTACGAAAGACTCACGTGATACATACACTGAGTCATCAGCGTGATGGCGTTCACGTTGCAGGGAATTCATTGGCTGACACAGCCACAGTGGAAGCAACTAATCCGGCTTCCGTAGCCACAAAAAAGCGTTCAGAAAAATACATAGACGGGGAAACCATGCTGGCGGTAATAACGTCTTCAAAAGGCGACTGTGCAACACTACCCGTGAACTATCCACTCAATTATACATACATAATTGATGCAAACTCCGTTCCTTTTGCTCGAATCCCTGGAGTGGGGGATAGAGTAATTCCAAACAGGAACAGGAGAGCCTTTTTAATAGCAGACACGCACATGGGATTGGGTCTAAGGCACCAAGAGATCAGGGAATCCCTGAAAGAATTACAATCAGAATACTGGTGGCCGGGGATGAGCCTGCAATATCACAAATTTGCAATAAGCTGTCAAAACTGCAACAGAGATCGCAGTGGCGAACCGGCCGGAGTATTGCCATGGCTCTTCGTTTAGATAGCATAAGGCTATCTATACGCAAAATCCAACAGGAAAAATGCGTCCCATTAATATTTAAGACTAGATTCACTTACAAATACAGACACCAGCGCTCGGCTGACGCCAGAACTGTTATAAAAGATTTGCGAGTCTTTATCGGCACATACGCAATTGGCATGCTACATTCTGACCAGGGTCCTGCTTTTAGCTCTAGGGCTTATAAGGAGGCCATGACCAGCATGGGCATTGCATTGCGGTACTCTTGTCCCTTCCATCCTGAGGGAAATGCGGTAGTGGAAAGAAAAAACCGGGACATAAAGCAATCTATAACGGCGAGGGTATTAGGTTCGGGTGATAGGTGGGTCCAACATTTAACAAGTGTCCAACGTAGTCTTAATAATCTGCCAAGAAATTCTCTAAAAGGTTTCAGTCCGTACGAACTATTGTTCGGGACTAGAATGCATATTCAGGACCTTGATAGTCAGACTTCAGTGGTAGAAGAAAAATGCTTTGATATCAAAGATCGTTAGCTATTTTATGGGACTTAAATGAAACAAGAAAAGGCCTGAGCAACGTAAAGTTAAAACAGCAGCCAACAGCCACTGAAGATAAACCACCTGTCCCAGCAAGGCCTGTCTGGATTCCAAAGATTGGGGATCTGGTCAGAGAGAAGATCGCGGTGTAGAAGGTATTTGGGCCTTCTTACAGAAAAGCAGTACCTGTCTTAGCTGTCAGCGGAACAAGATCAGTTGTACTACCGCCCCTTGCTGGTAGAAAAGAAAACCGAGTTGTATCCATCGACCTGGTAAAACCACAATCATGTGGCCAATAATAAGTAGTAGGCCCAGTGGACTCCCAAGAAATAGCAGAGTACCAAAATTTGCTACAATACAAGAGGTTCAAACTGAGAGACTAATCACATTTGATAAACCTGCAGTGAATAAAAAAGGACTATGCAACAAAGCCATGGAACTTGTGCCTCTTGAAACCCAAATTGCAACAGTTCGTCAAGAAACACCAGTCTACAACGATGTAGCCTCAGACTATGCTAATGAAACAAAAAAATGCAAAAGCAAATGAAGATCCGGAAGCGATTCCCACAATTGACAGAACTGCATCTGGCTACTTCATCAATTTCGATAACTTTTCTGAAGATCCAAGCGAACCTGAAGAAACGCCAGCAATAAAAACTTTTAAATACAAAGTAACTGAACTCTTTCATCAACTCAAAAAGACCTATCTGATTTCTCCATGGATTGAATTTTGGATTGTGTTAGGTGTACTTTTCCTCCTGCTTTGGCTCATCATGGTTCTTTGTTTGGGAAAATTCATTGAGGGAAAATACAGTACAATGGACACAGCAAGTGAGAACATCAACTTAGTCCTAAAGCCACACAAGTCATCTCACATCGAGAAAAGAGAACTATCATCAGTGAATGTCACAGCTAATCCAATACCCGGTGGGGTTGCATGGGACACGGATTACGAAATATTTGGCCCGGTCGAGATCTTGAAATATCCACACCAGTTCAAGGTTTCATTAAGTGGCTTTGTAAAACCAAGTACATTCTCTGATGATTGGGACTTTGAAAGTATTAATGATATGATGTCAGATTTAGTAATGTCAGCAAAATTTACAGAACATGATTACTTACAGGGTTCATCTAAATATGAAGAAATGTACTGCTACAATCACTTTGCACACCACTATTTGCATAAATCTGCACAACCTAGAAATGTTTTTAATTATAATCAATGGGAAAATTGTGCAACTCCACCTAAAAGCAGTTCAAAAACATTTTATCAGAAATTCCCATACTTATCAGGGTTTAACACAAGTGATGCAGAAACGTTTTATTTCAAACTGTTAAATAAGACAGGGATGAAAACAATGCTGACAAATACTAAATTGATTTAGTCGGAAACATTTTATGAACAAATGAATAAATTTGGTTTTGATTTCTGGAAGAACAACATTGAAACCAAAACCATCTGGGGTACCAAAGATTGGCAGGTCCAAGGTTTAGAAGCATTATTTAGAGCCTGCATGATCCAGAACAAATAATATTTTTGAATGACACCATTCAACAGACGTCCTATCTTGGCATAGCCAAGATTAAAGACTTAAACAAACCGTCTATTCCAAAGCCAACACCTGACAGTAATAGCACTGCAGATGTTGAGATAGACGTATCCCATATTTTAAACCAAAACAGAACACATCCTGATTGGAAAAAATGGTTGATCTGGCCCACAGACACAAATAACTGTCAAGATAGATTCCTGAACAAAATACAGGGGTTCAAAATGACCAGGCCAGACCCTAGATACTCCCAGAGACAACATCCAGGGATAGTAACAACATACAGTGTAGGCAAACTATGCCTTGAGTGGCTACAAAAATCCACACTGGCTGAAATTAAGCAACACTTGACTTTACTAAAAGACGGTGCTGACTTGCGTGATTTCATAATGGGACCACACAAACAGCGTCAAAAACGTTTCATAGCGGCCGGTATATACGCTGCGTACAACGAAGCTTGGAAAGTAATGCAAATTGAAACAGCAGAGAAAATACGAGAAATTAATCGTATTAATTTGGAAAAATCACCTTCTGTTGTGGACAATGGGTTAATGACTCTGTCCTCCAGAATATATTCACTGGAGAGTATTGTATCATCTGCTATTGATATAATAGAGCAGGACTTACTAATGTTACAACACGGTCAGTCCCAATTACGTTCTATTGTACAGCTTGGCTGGACGTTGCAAAATCTGCTTTCAGGCTACGTACCATGGCGTTTAATCAACACAACGTCATTATTCTCTATCTTTAACCTTACTGATAAACAAATCAGTTTGGCACAAAAAGGAGCAGACTATACGATTCTGACCATTGAAAAACTTGAGAGATTGCCATTGACAATGTCAGAAAGACCTGTCATTGAATGGATAATACACGGAATAATTACAATTCCGATAACAACTTTCCAATTTAAATACTGCCAAGAGTATATACCAGCGGGCCAGTATGAAAGGTTGGGTAAAGGGTACATCAAGTCATCATGGAAATTACCTTATACACACAGATGCTACAGTGAAAAGAAAAAGAATGTATTTCTAAGTGGTAACAATTGTAAAAGATCACTGAGCGGTACACTTCTTTGTGAAGGCATTAACCTGCATGGGGCCTGCGAGGGGTCTTCAAATAACCTTTCATGTCACCTGCACGGCACTCCTACAACACAGATAGAGCCATTCTTTAGACAACTTTCTAACGGGAGTTATATTCTAATAACGGACCACAGCTGTTGTGGCATGGTGCCAGGAAAAGCCTATCTCGTGAGCGTTAGTTCCATGGTCACTTGCTGTATGCAAGTATTGTATCCAAACCGCACTCCAGATACGGAGACGACAATTTGGCCTTCTTTGAATATCTCTTCTATTCGAATTGATACTTTAAGCAGAATGAAGTCTGTTCTTTTACAGACAACTGTGCCCTTAACGTCATCAAAAGAAACGTATGATCTGCAAGTTGCAAGGACAACGGCAGAGATACATTCCCTTTTATCGACAAATTGCCCAGTGCATTTCGTAGAAATGCTAAGCCAAATCCTAAATATGTCTGATACCAGTGGTATCCCACATGTATTTAAGACGATTTTTTCGGGACTGTTAACACCCTTCGAAACAGTTCTGGGCATTTTTCCTAATTTTGTCCAATCTGTCTTTGGCGGCCTACCACTTCTTTTGGAACTCGTAGCGGGAATTTTATTTTTGATCCTTCTGCTGCGATATGGCAAGCCAAGTCACAGACAAGACTCCAGCAACGATGGAAGAAACGATCCTATCTATACGCTATCGGGACCGCATAACTAAAGTCCTTGGAATAGCCCGGCTAAGAGATCTGAATATGACCTGGTTTCTTTCATTCAGACCCATCTGGCAGAATTGCATCTTACCTGTGCTTCGATGTATGCTATGCGGAGAAGAATGCGTGTTGGACGTCTGTCTTACACTACCATCAGCAGTACCATTGGATACAGATACTTTACTAAGTCCTGTGACGGCTCATGCATTGTGTTGACCCCAGCGGCTACCCATTCTGATGACGGCATTCGTTGAGACTTCACCACTACGAATAGGTGGCAGTGGAGTGCGAGATGAGAGCAGCATCACCCAGGTACGACCTTCTGTGAGCATTGCTGATACTGACATCGATGATAGCAATCATGCTCAAGACTGCACTGTTGCGGCATTTTCGAACTTGGTCGAACTTTCATCTGAAGCCGTAGACCAATTTTTTGAGAGTCTGTCTGAAATGATGTTCTCCCCTGAACAGAAAGAATAACTTTTTAAGCAACAAGCACACAGCGTTCCCTGAACTCTGAATTCGGCCTTCAGCTTTGATAAACAAAAGCTACTGAAAATATTTGGAACAATTTTTTTCCCCTGAAAGCAAAATTATTTTTTTTCCATTTCCAAAATATTTACCTTTTTTTTGGCACATGTACTCTGCTTAAAGTAGAACTATTCTTAGAGAACAGAGCTTCTATTTTTGGAACTCTAGAGACAATACATTACCTCAGCCTCTAGCACATTTACAGAATCTGTATTAACATGTGATGAAATGGTCTCGACCTTCTTTTCTGTATTCAGAGCCATTTCATGTGTAATTTTCGCAATTCATTCAGCCGATTTTTATTTTTATATATATATATATATATATATATATATATATATATATATATATATATATATATATATATATATATATGCATCTCTTTTTCACTGAATGATAACACTGCTTGAAAAGCGTACAGCACCAATCATTTTCATGAATTTACCATATACCATTTCAAATGCAATTTATGTATTTTGGGTGGGTTGGGAAACACATGCACCTTTATGTTTACTATTGCTTAGTTTTAGTAATGATGGACATTAGATCGTGGAGTGGGTATTGTGTTTCTATCTAGGACCCCAATTCGATATTTCTGTTTTATGCCCTTATACGGTTATAATAAATAATATCCTTATAAAGGCATAGGAATCATATCCATATTAAGTCGTAGCCCATGCAGTCCACATTAAGCAAGGCTACTTCCCCGGACTCCTAGAAAGCACAACGAGTTCTCTAAACAAACCAAACCTCCAGCAACCTGGGAAATCCCACTTGCTTTTGTTTTGATTAGTCCTAGAACTCCTGTGAGCACTGTAAGAACGGCCAGTTCTTAGTGACATCTTTATTGACGTCTTATGTCCAACCTTACGTCAAACCCGGCACCTTTCAGGCATAAATATACCAACCTTGCCTTAAGCAAAGACACAGTGGTTTTGGAGCGGAGCGGCTATCTACTTACCCGAGAGCCCAGCTGATGCGAGAGCCCCCGGACGCCGCCCCTCCCTTTTGACGCACTGAGAGAGACGCTGTCTTTTCTCCTGCCGAGAAATCCAGCTCCGGTGTTTCCAGATACCCTCGCGGGTTACTGGGATATCGAGTCCTGAGAGAGAGATACCAGACCTCCTGCTTTCTATTACCCAGGTACGGAGCTGACTAAACCCTTAAAGACAATTTTTGAGTCAGATTCTTGGCGAAACCAACCACGTATTAGGCTTAGGTCAGGTACACCGGGGTAGGCGTATTTAGAAGCACCAGTTGAGTACGTTAGTCAATGTATATGTATGTATATATTTTATCTATTTTAAAGTATCATATGGCTAAGAAACCATATCAATGCTTTTACAGTATTATTTTATAATCCTCCTTTTACTGTACGCACTTTTTTTTTTTTTTTTTTTGATTAAAGACTTTAATTAGTCAAGGTACAAGAACACAGCCATAGGCCTACAACCCAGACGCGGGCCGGCCGCAAAATACTTCTATCTTCCAACACCCACAATAATATATCATCTCCGTACAGAGTTAGTATACAAATAACAGCAGGTGACAATACAGAAGCTGAATCTTGTAAGGATTTTAACTCAATTAGCAAGCAGTCTCGTTTCATAAGCAACCCAACAGTACTTAACCATATAACATCCACCCCCATCTAACATCCCAGGTTTCAGATCTGACTCCAGCAAATGCCGTATTCAAGTGTGCTTCCAGTGAGGTACATAGAATGACACAAAGGGCGTGTCTCAATATCACACCGTGAAGACGATAAAGCTATGAACCGTCCGTGTTACTCCATCAACAATCTTTGCAAGGGTAAACCACCCTCATGTCGCACTCATTCATCTGAGGCCATCCTCCACACCAACTTTGATCTAGGGACTCCCCTCCACCGCCGTCCTGGACAACATGTACATTGTATACGGACCCCACACATCCCTAGGCCTTGAGGCTTCTGGCAATTCCTCATAGTAGCAGGTCAGTTGATCACGACAATACGCCATGTCTTGCAACCATAGCTTGACAGCAGGTGCTCGCCTCCCGCCCCACGTCACAGCCACTCTGCGCTTGGCTACTTGCAATGCCAACACTATCAGACGCCTAGCTCCAACAGGCAATCCAGAAGCAATACCCAACAAGCACAACCGCGGTTCAGCAGTCACCTCTATGGAAGTCATCTCAGTCAGTGCCTTCGTCACCGCAATCCAGAACTCGTATACCTGAGCACAGCCCCACGCCAAGTGTATGAAGTCAGCATTTTCTGTGCCACATCTCACACATCTGGAGTGATCCCGCAGTCCAAATCTCAACAGTTGTGCAGGTGTGTAATACCATTGCTGTAAATATTTATAGTGAATGAGACGGAAATTCCCATTGGCCGCAAACCCACCCGTCCCAGAACAGCATTCAGTCCATTCCTCATCAGTCAGTGGATCCGGCAAACATGCGTCCCATCTCGCTTTCGCCAATACCCCACCCCCGCCCTCATCCTCCTGCGAGGCACGATATAAGCGCGAAACCAGTTTCACACGATTCGTAGAGGAATACAGTAACTGTAAGGCACCTAACACTGGGGGTTCCTCCGGGAAGGAGGGATACAAGTCCCGCAGCGCAGCGCGTAGCCTAACATAAAGGAACGTGGCCATAGTGGGATAAGTCGTGCTATCCAACAGAGTCTGCAGTTGAATGAACTTGGCATTAGGAAACACATGCCCCAAGTTATGTATGCCAGCCCCTTGGAGAAGCTGGAGCGCTCCCACTTCGCTGGTGACCGAGTTCTCGGAGTGATATAGCAGCGGCATATCCGGGGCATACAACGGCAATCTATCTGAATTTTTGCCCAATTCTTGCCAAGCACGGTGTGTGCTGCGTACCGTGTCCACCTCCCCCTTCTCAAACACAGAGTACCGATTTACTAACATGGCCTTCAGTGGTCGCGGAGTGACTGCACTAGCTTCGAGCGCTACATGTGGTGTATATGGCGGTGCCGACATCCAATAAGAAGCAAAGTGAGCCTGCGCACAGAGATAGTACAGTTTCATATCCGGGACTGCAAAACCCCCAAGTTCGCACGGCTTCGTTAGAACATCCCATCTCACCCGCGCCTTCTTACCGGCCCAGGCCAGCGTGATGAGTAACGATTGCAGTTGTGCAAAAAAGTGTGACATCAGGATGATGGGCACATTAACAAAATAGTACAGAAATTTAGGTAGCACCACCATTTTGATGATGGAGACCCTATCCGCAAATGATAGCGGCAGCCTAATCCATCTTTGCACCTGGTCTTCCAATTTCGAGACCGCCACTCCGTAATTGGTCCGCAGGACTTCAGTACAATCCCTGTGCACCCAGATTCCCAGATAGCGCACCGGTTCTACTGCCCATTCCAATGGAAATTCGAACGGGAAGGGCATGGTGGCGTCAGTAAGGGGCAGCAGAATGGATTTATTCCAATTTATCGAGAGACCAGAAAAAAGTTCAAACGGTATGAACTCCCTCAATACTCTCTCTAGATGCTGAGCTGGGTCTCTGATATACAGCACCATGTCATCCGCGTACATGGATACTGCAAATGACTGTAGCGGAAACCTTAACGTGCGGCAGCATATCTTTGCTGCAAAATGCAGGCCAGTGGTTCCAGCAGAAGAGCAAAAAGCAGAGGCGAAAGAGGACACCCCTGCCGAGTTCCCCTCTGAATACCGAACGTCGCCGACACATGACCATTAATCCTCACCCGCGACATCGGTTTTGTGTACAACAAAGTTATTAAGGACGTGAAAAAGTACGGCACACCCATCCGGTGCAGCACCGCTAGCATATATCTCCAAGCCACAGAGTCGAATGCCTTGGCTGCATCCAGTAGTGCCGCCACCGCGGGAAGTTCCGGTTTGAGAAGGTGCAGAATCGCGAACAAAGCCCTTAGGTTGTGAGCAGTGGAGCGGAGGGGAACAAAACCAGACTGGTCAGGCAGGACCATCACCGGTAGAATAAGTCTGACGTGTCGCCAGCACTTTAGCTATGATCTTGACGTCTGTGTTGATTAGAGACAATGGTCTATATGATTCGCATAGGTTAGGCGGCTTGCCCGACTTCGGCAGCGCCACCAATAGCGCCTCCCTCATTGTGGCCGGTAGCTGTCCTGTTCCAACGAGTCCTCCAGGACAGCCGCCAGTCGCGCTAACAACAAATCTGCGTATTCTTTATAAAATTCTGACGGTAAACCGTCTGTGCCAGCCGCTTTGCCATTAGGCAGAGCAGAAATCGCATCCCGAAACTCCTCTTCCGTGATATGATGCATTAAAAAATCTTGCTGCCCCTTGGACAGCCAAACTAGAGCGATATCGTCCAAGTATTGTGCCAATTCCTCCTCGTCAGCCGTGTTCTTGAAACTATACATCTGCTCATAGTACTGCGCAAAGCAATCCAGGATACCCGCAGCACTGGTGACAGTGTCGCCCTCATGTATTATTTCCTGAACTCCGCAGTGCTTCGCCCATGGTTCTCTAATTCTATCAGCTAGCCCCCGTCCCGCGCGCCCCCGTCACTGTAGTAACGCGCCTTGGAACGCTTGGACAGAAAGTTAATCTCTTGGTCAGCTAGTTCGTTAGCAGTGACCTTCTCTCGAATCTCTGCTAGCCTAGCATCTGTAGAGAAGTGTTCCTGCTGTCGTTCCAATGTCAATAGTTCTTCCTCCAGTTTACTCCTAGAGTTCCTCAACGATTTAAGCACCCCAGATTGCATACCTATACATGCACCTCTAATCGTAACTTTGAACGCCTCCCATACTGTGCCCATACTCTCCACGGATTCCCACATTCCTATCAAAAAAATCTTCAATACAGGTTCTTAAGTCCTCCCGCAGTACCAGATCGTGCAGCATCCCCGGGTTTAAGCGCCATGAAAATGGTGCCGGAGTGTGTGACGGCCAGTCCACCTCCATTAGCACTGGAGCATGGTCTGATAGGGTCCTGGGTAAATGGTCGCTGCACTTGACCCATCCACTAATATCTCGGGTAACCAGCCAATAATCCAATCTCGACCAAGTGTCATGGGCAGATGTATAGCAAGTGCCCTCTCGCACGCCCGGATGTCCCAACCGCCACACATCCACCAATCCAAAGTCACGCATTCCATCACACACCGCATCTGCCGCTTTCCTATGTACAGTCGGTCTCTCATCCTTCTTATCCAGCATCTTGTCTAATGTCACATTCCAATCACCTCCACATACAATAGCCGACGGCGGAAGGGCATACACCTTGTTCCACAGATCAACATAGAAATCTGGGTCGTCCACATTCGGACCATAGATATTCACCAACGTTATTAATGTGCCGTATAGTTTCCCCTGTAGAATAATGTATCTGCCCTCTTTATCAACCTCTTTATACATCAAATCAAACTGCACATTTTTCTTGATCAAAATCATGACCCCTCGTGCATAGGATGAGTAGTCCGTTGCCACTCGCACTCCCGCCCATTGCTTAGCCACGGCTTCAATTGCTTTCCCCCGGAGGTGTCTCCTGAAGAAAGACCACCTGCGCCCCATGTTTAGAAAGAAAGGACAGCATTTGTCTAGATTTCTGCGGTCTGTTCAGACCTCGCACATTCCATGTTATCCAACAGATCTGTTCACTCCTAGCCATAAAGTCCATACATGTCAGATTCCATCAGCCCGCATACATAGCTCACCCCCCAAGGGTAAATGTCAATCCAGGAGCAACCCAGCAAACAGTGAATTATATTCATCATCCAGAAAGTATCACGTAGCATTTACCCTTATTACGAAATCACAGCCCTCCCCGTCGCACATACCCACACATAGCAACGTATCCATCTGAAACCTTTGAACTTCCCCCATCCACCCCCCACCCACTTCAGCTCCCCCAACCTGCCAAAGCCTTCCCCGACCTCCCAACCAAAACCCCTATTCGGAGCATATCTTGGGGAACTCCCATAAGCAGGGGCGTAGAGGTGCCCAACTTCCACTACCAAGTGTAGTAGAAGAGGATCGGAATAGACAGTCAACCCTCCGCCCCAGTGGACCAAGCCCCACAGCCCATAATACAAAATGGAAGATAACAGCTGTAAATCCGGTAATAGTCCCTGGAGTCAATCGCAGCCACCCAGCAGTAATCATAACTTCGCAATGTCAGACAGTGATCTTACCCACGTTCCATCCCTCCGACAAAGGAGCCAGAATGACGCACCCCCAGTCTTATTCCAGCGGGTGGAAATCATGAAGCACCATAAACAAATACAATAACAGGTCACTCAGACGTCATATCCCCTTAACCAGTGTACAAAGATCCATCCCAGTACGCTCTTCCAGTCCGGGCTTCGCCTGCAAACAGCAATCACGCAGGTCTCAACATCCAAACTCAAGAACAGTGTTCATCTATGTGGTCATCTCCGCCGCAGCATACTAGACAACGGGCAATGTCTGTGCCGTCCAGAGACATCGATCACTCAGCCTCTTCCAGAATTTCTTCCTCCCTGTTCTGCGCCGCACCTGCGTCTCTTTTTCTTTTCTTTTGCTTTTTCGCATAATCCATAGCTGCCTTGGACGAGGTGAAGATTTTATTATCGGACGGTGGACCAATCCGAAGTCTAGCGGGATAGAGCATTGCGCACGGGACGTCCTCGGCCCTGAGAAGTTGTTTCACAGCCTGAAATTCTTTTCTCGCCGTTTGCACCGCCACAGTAAAATCGGGATAGAACTCCAGTTTACTGCCTTGCCAGTCTATGGTGCCCTTCTCTCGCGCCAGCCGAAGGATCACGTCCCTGTCCTTATAATTCAATAGTCGGGCAATAACTGGTCGTGGTGCCGCCCCAGACACCGGTCTCTTAGCAAGAGAACGGTGCGCTCGTTCCACTATGAACACACGAGATAGTTGTTCAGCACCAAAAATGTCTGTGATCAGCCGTTCCATGAAGTCTTCCATGCGACCCACATTTGTGGACTCGGGCAGGCCCGTTGCGTCTGGACCTCCCTTCCAACTCCTCGTTCTTGGCCTGTATTACTGCCAGGACGCGCTCCATGTTAAACACTTTCGTAGTGACTGTGGTCAAGCCGTCCTCCGTAGCAGACACCCTCTGTTCCACCTCCCCCATCCGCTCATTCTGTCTATCAAATTGTGTGGCCATGTGGTCCAGTCTGTGATTAACTGCCTCCATGGTGCCTTCAATGGACTGCAGTGTCTTCTGCATAGCTACAAGGACCCCCTCCAAATTCGGCGTGCCGCCCGTTGCTCCAGCAGCGTCCGAGACCGGTGGATCCTGCGCAGTAGACATGGGGGCCTTTTTCGCCTCAAACACCAACTTAGGCTGATTTCTTTCAGTTCTACCCATGTCTCGGCTCACACAGCAGTGTCCTCTACAGTGGCAGCACAATGTTATACGGCACCCCGGAGTCCAAAGCAGAGAGTGTGTTCAAAGTCGTTTTGATCGTGTACCCCACTGCAAACTGCAGACGTCGCAGGCCCAGTCCTTTCCTCCAAGGCGCCAACCGTGTATCTCCAGGCCGCTGTGTTCTTATCCACTGGTCTCACCTATTTCTACAGCGGGCGCGAGTCACACCAGTCACTTCAATCATAAAACATGCCCCACTCAGTCTCAGCTTGATCCCTTATGGCCGCTTGTAAGTAGTAGTGATCGCTATTTGCACCACAGCCACTCAGCTCGCATCTAGCAGTGCAGAAGCGATTTCCAAATAGTGCGTCACAGATAACACTCTGCCAGACACTCCGTGATTCAGCGCTTCCCTCGCCGGCCCTCTTCGACCCGACCCGCCCCCACCAGCCACAGTTTGCACGGCGCGGCCTAGCACGGCCCAGCGCCACCTCCGCAGCCGCGGGTTATCCCAGGCCGCCACCCCACTCACCACAACCGGCGGAAGTCGGACCGAGCCCTGCCGTCACGCTGTCTCCACCGCTGACCAGCCGCTCCTCTCCGGCAGTCCCAATCACAGAGGCAACGTCTAATCAGCAGGAAGCCACCGCAGTCTCAATATCCAAGGTCCCGCTCCGTCGCAGTCCTCGGAAACAGCCTCCGCTCCCGGTCTTCACAGTGGCGGATTTTCAGCCGGCAGCTCACTCGCCGCTTACAGCCCCAGGGACAGTCCGGGCAGTTAAATTACCGGCGCCGATCGAGCACCCAGCAGTACTCCGCTATTTGCCACAGCACTGGGCACTTCACCGAGGCGAATTAACAGGATAATTGCAGGATGTCGATCCGATCTGGCGGAGCCTCACATATGTGCGGCCATCTTGCCTGGCGCCCTCTAGCGCCCCCTACTGTACGCACTTTACTTTACTATGAGTGTTGCAATTGTGGCAATTCATTTCTCTTGCATGAGAAAGAAGACTGCTCAATAAATTACACCTTTTATTGAAAACGCCCGTCTCTCTATTCTCTGCAATCTGGTGAAACTAAGTATGCACACTTGACTGAGTGAAATAGCTGTCTATTGTTTTCACACGACTCTAGAGATACACTCTTATTCTGAGGGAGCAAAGTTGTCATGTTTTATGGTTGTCAGAAGCTAATCCCTTCTTGTCTATCCAGGGAGGTTAAACTCCTCCTCGTTTATTCGAGAAAGTTTCTAGTGACCTCTGAGCTAGCTGGCAAACCTTAAGTCTAATATAGTCAGTAGAGACCTAGATGACCTCAGTCCTACGTCTACACTGCTGTTTATATTATTCCAATGCGCAGAGCCTATTGGGAATATAGGAACTACACTACAATTCTGTTCAAACCATAGTCTTTGGCTGTATGGACATTAGGCTTAATCAATGAATCTGGGCGTGGGTGTGTGTGGTAACATTTCACGAGCGGCTCGGCCTTCAGTAGTTCCCAATGATTTCTACTGATCAGAAGTATCTCTGACTACAGAAACGGTTTGAGACCCCTGGTCTTCGATTTGCAAAATCTGAGGCATAGCTACTGCAGAAATGCAGGTCACAATATACAGAAAGCATATTGCGAAATGGGAATGTGTTTCTGACTTTGAAAGTTCAGTTTGTGAGCCATAACTGATTGCATTGGATAGAGGGTAATTGATAAGCTCCCGCTCTCCTTTGCAATTTGCTATGCATTGTACCAATGCTTTATGACTCCTTTTACAACTGCAAACCTATGATCTGTTACTGACTCCTGAAGTTGGCCGGTAAGGTATTCTTAAAGTCAGTTTTGTGCCTCTGAGCAACTTCCAGCTTATGAAACGACTAATTGCCAGCTTTTATTTATAATATCAGCCCCTGAACTTTCAAGGCACAGAGAGCCAACTTTCAAAAACAAAAAAAAGTTGCTAGTGTAGTGATGGATATCTGCTCTTCACTGAAGGCCTCCATCCCTGCATTCTGTATGATACTTGTCTCATAAATATTAATGATACAGCTTTGCTTCTGCCTGCAAAAGGGTATTTTGTGTTGTGACTAATTAGAACATCAGTCACAGCATAAGGTGAAGGTGGGGTTGTAAGGCAGTTGGTGTGCACAAACGCAGACCGCTTTGGGACCCAATTTTCATGAAAATTTAAACCAAACACAAAAACAAAGGAATAACCTCTCGACCAACAAATGAACAGTGAACTTACTGTATGTTTCACATACTTCACAACTATGCAAAATGTGTATAATTTCCAATATAAACAATGTATTCGAGCTCAGCTGGGCACAAATTAGGTTAATTGTTAAACTTTCTCTTGGATACATTAGATCCTAGTTGTCTTACTAGATCATGGAGGCAACCCCATCATTGCAAATTCTTCTTTATTCCTCCATGCACCAGCCTCGGTGTCCACAACTTGTATTGATCAGGTTTCCTCATTTTTGTGTCTCAGTTTGAAAACACAACACTATATTGATTTCTGGTATGTAGTGATATTTCGATTTCCTCATGTATCACCATAGTAGTTGAAAACATGACCAAATGTTGTGATAGCTATAAAGAAGGGGGACCTCCTAAATGATAAAGGCAGGTAGGCAGGGGAAATCAAGAAAAACCAGAAAAAGGGAATACCTGCCAGGACAACTGTTGTAAGGTAAGGTCCTAGAAGAGGATCCTAAATTACATACATTATCACAGGAGCAACCGTGAGCAAGATCAAAGTTTCAAGTCAAAAAGTACATACGTTTATATTCTTAAAGTCAATTCTTTAGTCAAACATAAACATTATAAATATCAGATAATTTCATGATTCTTTTACTTAAAAACAAAGAAATATATACATCTCATAAACTCAAGTCCCGCACATCCAATTCATGCCCACTAATCAGACCATCACACATTAAAAAATGAAACACCATTCAAACTTCAAACGCACACATAAACTGAATAGTACATAAGCGCCACAGGATGATAAGATGACAGAATGAAAATAAATCATCAATGGGGAAAGAGATTTAGACGGAACCAATACAGCTGCCCCCGTACAGACAGTGCAGACGCGCGTTTCGGTGTATAGCCGGGGCTACACCTTCATCAGGGCGGAGACGTACAGTGAAGTGTGGGACACAATATCTGATATCGTAGTCTAAAAAAAGGACTGGGACCAGAGGACTGTTGTAGCTTCAGCCCGTTTTAAATGGAGGTCGCCGCAGGACAACTTTTTTATATATATATATATATTTCTCTCCCAGGATTGTTCGAAGATAAACCTGCTGACTCTCGAAGGAAGTTTGCAAATATTCACCCCAGTCGGTCATCCAATGGGTCACGGAGAGAAGTTCTCGACAGAGAGCGAGGGGCTATACACCGAAACGCGCGTCGGCGTTGTCTGTACGGGGCAGCTGTATTGGTTCCATCTAAATCTCTTCCCCTATTGATTATTTATCTTCATTCTGTCATCTTATCATCCTGTGGCGCTTATGTACTATTCAGTTTATGTGTGCGTTGGAAGTTTGAATGATGTTTCATTTTTTAATGTGTGATGGTCTGATTAGTGGGCATGAATTGGATGTGTGGGACTTGAGTTTGAGATATATATATTTCTTGGTTTTTAAGTAAAAGAATCATGAAATTATCTGATATTTATAATGTTTATGTTTGAATAAAGAATTGACTTTGAGAATATAAATGTATGTACTTTTTTATTTGAACCTTTGATCTTGCTCATGGTTGCTCCTGTGATAATGTATGTATTTTAGGATCCTCTTCTAGGACCTTACCTTACAATATTTGTCCTGGCAGGTATTCCCTTTTTATGGTTGCAAATGTTGTGATAGAACATGCTTTTCAGCCAACCTCCTCTTAAGTATTGTATGTTACTGCCATTCTGGTTCACCTGCACCCATGTGTAAAATACTTCCTGGATGATTTTTAGTTGGAAGCTCCACAACCTAGTCCTTGTTGATGTCTCGTGAGGGCATTCAGTTCCTCTCTGTCTGCTTCTTCTAAAACATCACAATTCTCTTCTACACACGTTTAAAATTATCTAGCATTGATGATGTGTTATTGACCAATGTCCTGCATATCTTAGACATTTGTGGTTCAAGGATCTGACACACTGAATTATTCGCATTACGGAGTCAAATAATACGTATGTGTTTTGTTATTGCAGTCCTCATGTATGAGTATCTAAAGTACTATATGTCTAGATCATATTCTAGTTTCAGTTCTTTAAAGGACAGAATCTATTCTTTTATCCACGAGGGTGGATATTCTAATCTGGTCCCATTTAGCAACGAATATAATTTCCACAGTGGGGTTCCAGGTGGCAGTGGCATTGCCCTCAATACTAGGCATGCGCATACCATATGTTTAATGGCCTTTTGCCATTCTATAATCACTTTCTCTTTCTTCCTGCTGGTTGTGTACAGTTTGCTTTCCCACCACATATAATGTTTGGGTATTTCCCAGTTCTTAATACCTTTGTTAATGGTAACATCACTATCAGTTGTAGTTGCAAATGCAGACTGCTCGTTAGGCTTCCTAACTTCCTAACTTCAGGCAGTGAGGTCCCACCTTTGTAGGGACTCTAACTAAGAATGTCCAAGGAAATTCATTGTGTTCCACAATTCTGTAACAGAGCCTGGAGGAGGTTGTCTAGCTTGAAGCTCCATCATGCTGCATCACCACCAAATCCCTACAGGACAGGTCATACTTTGGCCGTTGTAAACCTCATGCCAATCCCATGAAAATCAGATTCTCAGATATTTAAAATATTGGACTTCTACTCTAAGTGGACCATGTGTAGGGTGAAGCGACAAATCAGTCAACAGAAATATGCAGGATTTCGGACAGTTAATATTGATTCTGAAGTATCTACCATATACCCCAAAAGTTGTACATCGGTTGATGCGGTAAATTGCCAGGATTATCTACACGCTGTAAAACATCAGCCTACAGAGAGATCTGTCATCCCAATTTGGGGACCATGGGGATCCGCTGTCTGTTCTCCCCCAACACAGCAATGGCGTGGTGCTATAGGAAAAAATAATAGGCAGAGCGGATATCCCTGTTTGATATCCTTTCCTAATTTGCCTACGTAAGGTGTTGTTAACTTGTATTCTTGCAGCTGGATTGGTGTACAATCACCAGATGCATGACATTAAAATAAAGATCTAGGCCCATCTTTTCTAGCACCAAGAAAAGAAAACTGAGTTGAAGGCCTTCTCTGGCTCCAGTGGTAAGACTACTATCTGCTTGGAAACCTCCACAGAGTAATCCTCAAGTCTATTAGCCAAAATCTTTGTCAACACTCTTGTCTTCATGTTCAGTAAAAGACTCAATAATACAAGGTCTCCTTATCAGAGAGTGCAATGGATGAATGTTTTTAGTGTGGGTTAGTGTTCCCTCAGATCTGACTGTGTTAAACCCATTTTGCATGTAATCTGTGATACTATTGGGTAACTTTATGTAGAACTCAACAGGTTACGCATTGCAGATCATTAACATCTTCTGTTCTTAATTTACAGATTCTCTGAAAATAGTTGGCAACTATCAATGCTATTGCGTTATTCCCTGATGCTTTGTCCCAGTACTTCCTCAAATTTCAATATTTCTTTTCACATTTTCAACCAAGCATTTTTTTTTCTGTTTCACTTAAAACATTATGAAGCCCATTCTGCGTGATAATAATCTGTACCCTGAATTCTATAATTCACTAAACCATCATATTCTTCCTGCCATCTAGGCGATCAATGTGTCCTTTTCTTCCAACTTATTCTCCAGGGGTATTATCCTCCATTCTTGAGGCAGTCCTCTCATTAAGTATGTGCTTTTATAATGTTGGCTTCAAAAATGACCGTTCACTCCTTTTTAGGTCTCGCCCAGGCGATTACAGCGCGAAGTGCTGTCTCGCCGTGAGACCTATAGTTAATGGCTGTGCTTACAAGGAGACAAGAGATGGGCACGCGCAGCATGCCGGAATCGGATCGGATCAGGTCGCGCGCGTGAACACACGCTCCGATTCCGGCATGCTGTTCCCAGTCACAATGATCAGGACGCGCGCGTGCACGCACACAGACACACGCGTGCACGCACACAGACACACGCGTGCACGCACACAGCCACACGCGTGCACGCACACAGCCACACGCGTGCACGCACACAGCCACACGCGTGCACGCACACAGCCACACGCGTGCACGCACACAGCCACACGCGTGCACGCACACAGCCACACGCGTGCACGCACACAGCCACACGCGTGCACGCACACAGACACAGCCACACGCGTGCACAGACACGCGCGCACACTCAGACACAAGCGCACAGACACACACACACACACACACACTCGCGCACACACAGACACACGCGCACAAATCCCCCCTCCCCCCCCCCCTCCCCTCCCCTCCCCTCCACTCACCGGGCTCTTTCCGCGTGTCCCTCTCTCCGCAGCGGGTCAATCTCGGCAACAGGCGGGGCTCTCCACCTGGGAGCCCCGCTAGCTCACACGCAAATCTTCCGGCTGGCTTCACTGGCACAGGAGCGCGGGGTAGGCTCCCGTCTGCTTCCTGTCTTTTGTGGCACCGCCCCGTCCCAACACAGGTTGCCTGGCTTCCTGTCCAAGCCGGGCTGCGGCGGTGAGTTTTTCAATACGTTTTAGATTGTGGTGTTGCTGTGTATTGACTTTGTGCTTTTACGTTCTGTCTCTTTCTGGTTTTATTTGTGTGCCTGGCAGTAACGCTTGTTATTTTTCTTTGAGTTTTTACAAACGCAGGTTTTACTATTGCGCACTTCAGAGGGCGCGAGGCTGTGTTGCGTGTGACGGATTCGAGCTCGTGACCTGCAGATGTCGGAGGCTGGTTTTTAACGCACTGACCATTCTTGCTGGCGTACATGAAAGGTTTGAGTTCACTCTTGAAGTCATGGCTGTTTAATTTCCAGCACCACCCTTCGTTCTGCGTGCAGATTGCCACCCAGATCTTTTTACATTACTCAAGTTTGTATCCGAGGCCTTCGCTTACCTTTCCACCAGATTGTAGGACTTCGAGTATTTGGCAGCTCACCCGGTCAGCTCGTTTTCAGTTCGATGTTGAACTTGCGATTTGGTTCAGTCAAGCAGCGCGCTGCTTTTGTTCTCACTGATGAAAAACGAATTACACGCAGATGGCAGAGCAGAGACTATTAGTGTGAATCACTGGAGGCCTGTAGACTTGTTTTAAAAATTCATCGAATCTAGAGTAACATTTGCAATTTTGAATTGGAAATTAAAAAACAAACCAGATTGTGCCCACGTGATTCCCGGCTCGCATATGTGTTGTGTCACGTACACGCCAGCGGAATGACATGACTGATACTGACCCATTTTGCTTTTTCCCTGACGCTGTACTCCATGGCCAGTACGCAATAGGAAAGCTAATCTGTCCCAGAGAAGTGTGTTGACTTTGTCCCTGCTTGTTAAATTCGTCATGCACTGACTGATACCTGCCATTTAGAGCTGCGAAGTTTGGACACTGAAAACCGAAAATACATTGTTGGCAATCGTGATCTTACCATAGTGTTGCACAGGAAGCTGTTTTGGTTGTGCAGTTTCCTCCATGTAGATTTTTTTTACGTTATTGGACAACTGTGGTTGTAATCTTTACTTTGAGAAATGTTGGTTTTTGTGTTTATATAAATATTGTACTGTTTATACGGAACAACTGTCTGCCCAAAAACTTTGACGGGTGTGCTTGTGGGAGCATGATTAGAGGTGGCATTGCAAATGTGGTAAAAAAATACACAACTCTGTAGTTATAGTTTTGAAAACGGCCATGATATTAATGGTAAAATAATCCGGAGCACGTGTAGCCTGCTCTTATGAAGAGTGCTGTCACATTGATAACCTTAGAAAATTGCTGGCAAATTACATTTGTCCGAACCCAGCCATAGTATGGTGTGTGCTTCCCCCAGGTACTATCTCCATCTCTCCCTTTTATGTTCTTTGAAGCCCAAACTCGACATTTGCGTTCCTTGTTATATTTATTCCTGTATTGTTTTTCGAAACACTGAAGTTTGTGCAGAAATGAGTAATACAGAATACTGCGATATATTATTATAGCTTCTGGGCTTCCAAATGGAGGAGAGTTGTAATGGGAAGTTTTGATAAGTCGGAAATGGATGGCCCAGGAAAAGTGTTCTGCGGTTAGTTCCTTGGTAACACCAGCCAGTCGTCTCACAATCAGGCGTGCATAGAAGGCGGCTTTAAACCAGCAGATGTCCATGCTGACAGGCCACCTGGGGAGGTTAATGCACCTGTTGCTCAGACCCGCATAAAACCAGTAGGCCGAGGGTTTCATTCCTATTAGAAAGCTCAGTAGGCTGCTGTGTCTGCTGCAAACGCTGTGTCTAACTTGTGCTCCGAACGCTTGAATCTTAGTAACATAGCTCAGGGGGTTGAGTTATTACTACAGAGATCTTTTGCTAACTCGCTGGTCACCGGTCAGTATTTAACAACAATAGTGTTAACACAAAAAATGTAAACGCTGCGGGACACTTTGGCATATGATGGCGCTTGCTTTATAATTGAGCAGTACAAAATATTATTATTTTACTATTCTAAGTAGAATAGAATTAGATAGCTGTTGCATTTATTCATATAAAAAAATAATTTGACCGAAAGCAGCTCACATTTATTTTATATAAATAACACGAGTTATTTTTCAGGGAAATACAGGGCTTAGGCCATAAAGCTAAGTGCACATCTCTAAGACTTGCCCAGGAATTCCTTTTGCCAGTTCCTTTTTGGTTGCACCATTTTAGTATGAAAAAGTGCATTTCTGTGTGGTCATTAAGACAACTGCACACTTGAAAAATGATAACAATATTATGCCCACGAAGAGCGCACGCAGCCTCTCGTACTTTTTCGGTAATGTATTGTCCCATACAGTGAAAAAAGATAATTGTACTAAATACTGTAGCCCTCAAATATTTTCCTAGTTTTCGTATCTGGTTGGACTGTGAATGGTATGTTTGTGCTGAGTGCACTTTGTCGCATGTAGAAACCAGTGCGTGTTTTTTATTTTATGTGTACAGTTTTTTTTTTTATGTAACGCAAACTCAGCCCGAAGGTACCTGAGCACTTCACACAAGCACCCGTTACATTACAGAAGGATGTATTAATTTTTTGTAGGCACGGGGAGATTAAGCGATTTGCCCGAAATCACAGGGTGTTGAGTCGACGCCGAGATTATTCAGTCCTTGCTGACCCACAGGCTCTCCAGTGATCCACCTCCTCCTCCTCGGGAAGCAGAACAGGCAGATTTAGGCAGCCATCCTATTGGCTTCAGTGGGACGTGCAGGCGATGAAATCCATTTATTGGTTCATATAGCTACTAATAGTTTCTTCAAAAGGGGTTTTGTTGCAACATATTTATTTTTCATTTGGCATATTGTAGTGTTTGTATTCCCTTGCCCTCTTCAGATCTCAAAGAGAAAGCAGAGTGTTTTTCCCCGAGAAAAATAAAAAGGTTTAAACCTAGAACAAAGATGGGAATTGTCAACATATATCTATCTATCTATCTATCTATCTGTCTCCCTCTATCTATCGCCCTCTATCTATCTATCTATCGCCCTCACTCTGTCTATGTATCGCACTCACTCTATCGCCATCACTCTATCTATTGCCCTCACTCTATCTATCTATCTATCTATCTCCCTCACTCTATCTATTGCCCTCCCTCTATCTATCACCCTCCCTATATCTATCGCACTCACTCTATCTATCGCATCACCACAGCATCACCACAGAATCACTCAGGGGCACCACAACATCACTATGCGCTACCACAGCATCACTGAACGCCACAGCATCACTCGTCGACACCACAACATCACTCCGCGCCACCACCGCATCAATCTGTGCAACCATTCAACAACAACTGGTTCAAATATGTTCTCTCAATGTTTCACGCTTTATTACAAATGTTACAAAAATATGTTAATATTTCACTTCTTTTCTTGGATTTTCGTCACAATAAAATACACTGAACATAATCTTCACAAAAGTTAATTACAAAAGTTTAAGCTATTGCCATTATAAATTACAATAACTTTTATTTAGGTATTAATTATTTGTAATATCAATACATCTAAGTCACGTAAATACAACACATAATGCATTACAAATGCTATAGGTGTCACATTTGCGAAAGTTAAAACTATTGGCATTGTAAATGACAAAGTTATTCATTTCGCAATTTTCAAAACCAACACATAAATAAAACATGTCATTTACAATACCAATAGCTCAAACTTTCCTAATGCGAGACCTATTGCATTGCAAATGCTTGTTTAGTAAGTCCTTCAGATGGGCCAATTCACAATGTCTCATCTAAGTCTTGTGCAATTCCTAATTATTAGACAGCCTTGAGCACATGGTTTGAATTTCACTAGGTGAAATTTAACATGGACCTTCAAGACCATCAAAGGATTGTGTCAGCTGTGTGTTCATCCTTAACTCAGCTTCTTGATATTCGTACTATCTTTACTTTTTTTTTTTTGTACAGCACGACTGAACTAATAGGCGTTTTCTCACTTTACAAATAAAAATAGGGTTACATCAAAATGGTAAAGGGTAACAATTGGAGAAACATAAACAGAGGGAGTTTTTGACTGAGATGACCAAACCGATGCAGACACCCTATAACGCCAGGTGGATTCTAGGTTAGTAGTTGTCTGCAGAAGAGTGTTTTTGGTTGCATTCCAAAAACAGTAAGTGGGTTCTGTAAGTTTGGAGTAGGGGGGTTAAGAGATTTCCATGTAGATGTGGCTGTTCCTGAAAATAATTATTTTTAGGCAGTAGAAGTTCTGAATTGTGGTGTATTGCACTTATGCCGAAATGTGTGTGCAGAGCAGTGCTTAGAGCAGTACAAATAATTCACCTGAGAAAGAAGGTGCTCCATGCTCTGTCTGATAGCGCTTTGTTTGACACATGTGTAGCTCATTGCTGGACATCCTACCTGCCTGGATTGCTCTGGCATATCTGTGCGTACGGTTACTCATAGGGGACTTCCATGAGTCGCCTGCGGCACTAAACATAAAGAGTAGGGATGGAACTGTAGAATTCATTGTGGTGTACGGGATGTCAAACTTGAGCTTCTTCTTTTCCTTACAAGCAAACACCATTAATGCCAGGAAAGGACAATCATTATATACAGTCTTTCCAAGATGGTGGTGTGTCCATAGGATGCTCGCTGACATTCCTAATCCAAGTTAATGTAGTCTTTTGCTGTGATGTCCGAGTCAGAGCCTGTTGAAGCATATATAAGGGGCTCAAGAGATGAAAATTTTGCAACACGTTTGTTCACAGATTTTGTTTTCTTTACTCCCTCTGTATTTTTGGTCCATGCTTTTTGTCTTCTAGCAATCTTTTTTAAAATGTCTGTCTTCTAGTATTCCAACTCTGGATTAATGTGTGCCTCTTTTCTCCTCCCTGATGTTGTGGGGGAGTGGGTGCCTTGCCAATCACTTCATCTTCAATTGACCTACAAGATAGATGAGAGGTTTTAAAAAAAAAACCTTTAGTAGTTTTCCTCCTAACGGTAGCCATCTTAAGGAGTCATGTGACACCTTTCATGTACGCTATCCTCTACAGGGTGGAACTGTGTCATCTTTCCCACCGACATTCAAGAAGGGAACTCGAGAACTTCTCGGCAACCAGTTTTTGACCTGCCATTGTGGATGGCTTTGTGAACTAGACAGCAGATTTTCAGTTCTATTCTGGCACAATGAGGTGCTAATTAAGTTATCAAAGTAAGAGGATGATGTCTTGGATTTCTTTGCGCAATTAACCTGTGTAGTTGCTAAGTGAAGAATGGATTTGTGTGGCGCAATGGATGATCAAGGCACACACCAGTATGCCATTCTCAAAATCCAATATGAAAACAAGTATTTGAATGGCTGTTTTGAGTTGGTCAGGTGAGATTAGGTGGAGAATTTACGAGCATGTTGTTAAAGATTTGCCACTTTGTTCACTTATTTATACGTGGGATGGGGGGTTCTGGTCTAGTGAGAATCCTAATGGTTTTGTGTAGAGTAGGGTGTGACAGAAGCCACTGAGATTCAGTGAGTTGACATTCTATATTTCAATTTTGTTCTTGTAAGATGAAAATAAGTAGGAGTTCATTCTTCATAGGGTTTAGAAGGAGTGAACAGATCCAGGTTTTTAGAGGTGTGAAGCAGTTTTAGGTGAAAGCCTACGAGACAGCACAGCTGTGTGGCTTGCTAACGACATCTTGGGGACATTCAGAAAGCATCACTGGAAGGCATTCTGCCTGTTGCTTACCATTGGCTTTGTGACTTGTAACTCATATTTTCTGTCTTTCTATTTGGTGGCTTTATTTATTTTAGGCTGTCCAAGCTCAGTTCATCTCTCCTCCCCTTTTCACACTACCTCTCCTTGTATTCTTCCACAAGTGCTCCTTTCTGTAAACAGGCCTGTAAACTTTGTTCTTATTTTGTCACATAAGCTGTGCATTCAAAGTCAGAGGTCAAACATCAGGCTCTGTCTTCCGAGGGAGCTTGGTGTTTACTTTTCTTTCTCTGACTTCGAAGTGAGAGGATTTATGTGACAATCTTGGTGGATAACTGGTGGCAGAGAAAAGTTTTTTTTTCTAGCACACAACAACAATTAAATGAATTGTGAAAGTATTTCAGAATATAGGCGAATTAGTAAAGCACATTTGAAGCAATTTTTTTGTTTTCTGAAGTGTGTTGGAAACAAATACTTTGATGTGAAGACATTTCATTTGTGTGCTGTATAGTTTTAATAGTAAAACTGTATGTCTGTGCGCATCTAATGGTCATTTCAATTGAAAATGCGTTACCTGTAATGGCAGTGTGCTACCACACAATGCTTACTACACTGTATGTCACTCCACTCCACTTTACACCACTTCACTCTACGCTACTGCACTCTACTCCACTCTTCACTCCACTCTATGCCTATATGCCACTTCACTCTGTGCCTCTCTACGCTACTTTGCACACTCTACTCTGCACCACTCTACTCTATGCCAAGGCAATCTACGCCACACCTGTCTACGCTACACCAATATAGCACACCAATATAGTACACCCCACTCTACTCTGCAGAACTTCACTCTATGCCACTATGGACACTGCAGTCTACACTACTGTATTCTATGCAAATACAGTCTATGCCAATACACTATACTCTGTACCACTCCACTCTATGACCCTACACTCAATTCCATTCCACTGTACGCCACTCTAATTTACTCTGCACATCTGTACTCTGCCACTGCACTCCAAACCACTTTGTCATTACTCTATGCCACTGTACTCTACTCTGCACCACTCCACACCACTTCACTCTACACCACTTCACTCTACCCTGCACCACTGCACTCTACGCCACTTCACTCTACACCACTTCACTCTACACCACTTCACTCTAGTCTACTCTACTGCTCTCTATTCCAAAGCACTCTGTCACTTTACACCACTGCACTTTGACACTCTACTCTGCAACACTTGACTCTCTGCCACTCTACTCTGCTTAGTGCACTCAACGCCACTGCACTATGCAGCACTCCACTGTACACCGCTCCACGCCACTATACGCTACTCTGCCCCACTCTACACCACTGCACTTTACGCCACTTTACTCCACACCATTCTATGCCACTGAACTGTTTGCCATGCTACTCTACAAAACTCTACTCTGCACCACTTCACTCTACTTTGCGCCACTCTAATCTACACCACTGCATTCTATGACACTGCATTGAACACAGCTGAATTCTAAGCCACTATCCTCTGCAACACTATGCCAGTGCACTTTACATAAGCCCACTCTACTGCTCTCCATGGCACTGCACTCTACTGTGCACTACTGTACTCCTCGCCGCTGCACTCTGTGCCACGCTACAGCACTGCACTCAGCGCCAATGCACTCTACACCACTGCACTCTACTCTTTTTCTTGTGCCTCAACAGAATCCCAAGCAGTCAAGGTTCATAATCTTGTAAGCTGGTATGGGTTTGAACTTCCTTGACTTCATGTAAGTATGCCAGGATTCCCCCTTCACTTTTGACATGTAACTCACTGTAAAGTCTCTAATGTTCTCCTTCATGAGGCAGCACATATAATTAACTTTTGGTTTGATAGAAAGGAATACTATTCTTCTTCTGGACAGACAAGCTTACTGTTGGATATTCTTTTGAGCCTAGGTACTCTCTCTGTGTTATGAAAGGGGTCACTTTTGGAACTCGAGGGCAGTTCAGTTTGGAGCAGAACGCATTTCATGTTTGTAACGATCTGCTCAAGAGTAGATAAGGAGATTGGCTCCTAGCTTTCTGTCCTGTGCCTTGAGAATTTACTGCTTGGTAACTTGACGTATTATTTTTTAAGTCTCGCCTAAGCTATCGCGTAAGCAATGCTTTGGCGAGATATTAAGTAAGGGGCTTTTCAAAGTGCTCCTAAAGTCTGCAGGCAGATCGGGTACAGTGCATGTGCGCCGGGCGCACGCATCATTTGTCACCCCGCTGATCACTTTCGTGGCCGCTTTGATGTTCTCAGTGAGCCGTACGGCCACTGAGAACATCAAAGCGGCCGCGAAAGTGATCACAAACCCAGTGTGTTTGGCTGGGAGTGGGCAAGTTTCATTATTTAGTTTGTTTTGCTGCAAGCGCATGGCTTTCTAATTTTATTTGGTGTGTTGGGGCTTGGTATTTAACTGAGTAATGCATGATGTTGGACATGTTTTTGTGGTACCATTTAACTATTCAGTTCTGTACTACAATCTCCCTGCAGAACACTGGAGTAGATTCCAACACATTTTGGTGGCAGCAGCATCCGCCATCTGTAAAGGTGGTCAGCACTGCTTCTGGTTTGCACATTGCTTCGGAACCCACGCACTACTCACTATTTCTGCTTTGCTTTCCCATTATTTTTTTCCACGTTTTGTTTGATTTTTCTTTGCTTTAAATCACCAAGTTCCCCAAGGCACCTGTTGATAAAGCAAGCAGTTATTTATTTACAATAAGGAGATGAGCAGACGTGCAAGCTGGACGACCCAAGGTTACTATAACCAGACGCTAATTTTAACAACCCTGTTGAGACTGCGCTGACGGCAGAAGGAATTGTTTTATTCGCCTAGCTCCCCTGCTAGATTCTGCAGCCTCTCCTCCCCCTCGCTCCTCTTTCCCCTGATTGCCACCCTACCCCACCCTGCCATTCACACCCTTTCTAACAAGAACCAGGGGAATTCTACCACTGTGTGCTGTAGATGAGGACTTTGTTTGATTGCCCAGCTCCTGCTAGTTCTCACTGCCTGTAATTTGAGCAGAACATTCGCTCTAAGATTATGTTTGCAAACTGTATCCAATACTTGACTGACGGAGCTTTGCCGAGGAAATGAAGCCATTGTCTTAGTGCTAGTTATTCTGGTATCCACGGACTCTGGAATTGCACACAGAAATGCGTACAAGTAACACACTGTGCTACCTTAACAACGTGTTCACCAACAACCTCCCTGTCAATGTAAATGTATCAGGCGGCTCTCCATCCTGACCTTTCACCTTCCACGCAATTTGATATTGTGTCCTCGGCCAGCCTGGTCCAGCGCCCCCCGGCCCCGCCTCTACGTCCTGAGCTCACACCTGGAATCTCCTCATTCGTCTTTGCCTTAGGAACAAACAATCTACAGTTTCCTCTTTAGACTGCGAAATGTTTCGTTTTCTTCAAGGCTTTTTCTGCCTTTTTCGTTAGTTTTGTTATCTTATCCCCCCTAATTGACACATTCGAAGATGATGCACAGGTGTGTGTGTGTGTTTGTGCAACTGCCACCTATTTCCACTACTGCCTTGTTTCCTACTGCTGGCAGGACGACGTGGACAGACGGGACAATGGCGGCCGCTAGTTTACTGCTGTGTCCTCCACCGTGACTCCGGCTCATTAGTGGTTTCCTGCTTGTGGGTTGCTTCGGTGCCCATAGCTGATCACAGTTCACTTAATCTCACAAACTCCCTGTGCGGTGCCATCCTCTCACACACCACCTCCCACTCCTCACTATTTGCCACGCCTTACCCCTCCTCCCCCATCCTGCTTTAATCATTTTCTCAGTAAGCGCCTGTGTGTTTACAACCTTGGCCATTTCTGGATCGACAGGCTTCTCATACGCATTTCTCAGAGCCCCTGTAGCAAATCTGTTTTCCGCATTTCATTTGTTCATTACTTTACTCAATCAGTAAATGCGTGTAGTTGTGTCTTGTATGTGTTCTTGGCCCACCGGCAGTGTAAGTCTGAGGAGGGCTTTAAAAAGGATTGTTAACCTCATCACTGCGTCGCGAATTCCGCCGCAGTGCTGAACATTCCAATCAACGGGTGTGATCATGACGGCTCCCGGCCGTCATCAGCACACGCCCACCGTGACTCATGACGGCTGGGAGCCGTCCTGAGCATCGAAGAGGTTAAATACGTTGTGCGGATTAACACAAAAACAATGTATCGCTGACTCCCTAATATCGACCATGGAGACTTTTGAATTATTAATTTTCCAAATGCTAAGAATAGGCGCGCGTGAAACTTCTACTGTTAAAGCTTGCTAACTCTCAACAGCACGGCCAAGTCAATGGGGATGAGTGCGCGTGTCCAAACAGGCAACAAAACTGATTCCAGCAGCACCGGCCAATATGCATCGGTAAATAATCACTTGCAGCAGGGCTTTAAGTGGATTAAAAAAGGGGGGGCTTCATAGGTGCGTGGCCAATTTAATTTAGGGCATGGCTTAAAACACTTACGCTAGAAATCTGTAGTGTGCGCCCGACTGGTGTTTTGCTCCTTCTATCCATTCATCCGGATATAAAACACAAGTAACATTACACATAGAAATGAGCACCACCTGTGACTTCGTTGTAAATAATATTAAACATGCTTCAGTTCTTGTTGATGAGGATGTGGCGTAAGTCTTGGGCAGCCGACCTTCGAGCTGAGAGCGCAGGTTTGAGCCTCACACCCGCTCAACATCCTAGGATTCAACACATGACCATGTCCTTGTGTGATGCCACTGGTGCTCATGTCTGCCTTATAGAAAACTGACAAACGAGTCACTGTGAAGTTGCATCAAAAGCAGTGACGGCTGCTATATTGCTGTGTTAAGTTTCTTTTTTAACCCACCCAAGGGTGAAAATGGAGAACTCGGTTGGGACCCGTTTTGGCACCTGCTTTTATGAGCTGATGGTGCTGAGCACCAGCAGGACCTGGCCCATTTAAAGCCCTGACCTCCAGTTACTCCCACCTGAGAGTCGATTCAAGCTGCTTACCTTGTACATTAAAGCATAAACACGCTCTCTGTTTGCTCTCTCCTCAGTCCCGTCACCAATCTGTTACTTGTTTAGTATGGCTGGGAACCTTGCAGCAACTGTCGTGTATGTTTAATTCAGCTGTGAAGCGGGTGCCATCGTGATAAAAGTAAGGCACTCATCCACTTCTTCTGACGTCAAAACCGCTTTTTTAGAACGGCTGAGCGCTTTCTGGCAGCTGCACTTTGTTCAATTAGGCTGTGAAGCGGGCGCCATGTTCAAAAATTAAGGCACTCGCCCGCTTCTTCTGACCTCAAAACCGCTTTGTTAGTACGGCTGGGTGCTTCTTGGCAGCTGCATTTTATGTTTACTTAAGCTGTGAAGCAGGCGCCACTTTAAAAAAAAGTTAGGGACTTGCCCATTTCCTCCATCCACAAAACCGTTTGGCTTCGGTGCCATCCCCGCAGCTTCCCCATGCAACTCAGAAACAGTTTTAGCTGGTATGTGGTGCGGTGACTTCTCTGCAGTGTGGTGCACTAATAGCACCGCACTATGCCTCAACAGCTCAAATATGTGAGCTACTTGCATTTTTTCATTTTCTCCCGCATGTGTTTTTTTGATTTTTTTCAGTTACATCCTCCTTCAATGTCTCGCAGTGGTTGTATTTAAATGTAATACACTGTTTGAGTAAGTTTGATTGCACATTTTTACTCAAACTGTCTCTGAAAGATCGTGTTTTAAAATACCCTTCCTTTCACTTTGACGTTCCCAGTTCTTGTATCCTCCCTCACAGTTACTCTTTGCTCTCTTATCTTCTATCCTTCCTGTACACCCATAACGTCCCTCTCCTCCGTGTTTTTTCAAACGTGTTCCTTTCTATCTCCCTTTCTTGAATCCATATATTCCTTCCAGGAATCTGCTGTGTGCCTCCCACCCCCGCTATGCCTTGCCGACATGCCCCCATCATTAGATCCATCGTACCACAGGTTTACAAATGCTTTTTTAAAGTCTTCTGTTAACTAATTTATATGGCGGATCTTTCAATGACTTTGCTTATGCTCTGGCTCCTCAGGCCAAGCCGGACATTTGGCTCTTATTTTGCTCGGCTTTTAGAGTCTGGGGGCTCGTCTCCCTATAATTATCTCCTTATGGACCTAACGTGGAGGTTCGGCATTTTTAGTAAGGCATTCACATTAAAATTACCCATAATGGACAGGATCCAAAAGGAAAAATAGAACCCCTCCCACGACTCGCTGGCAAACTAACCAGGTTACTATCTTTGATGGAGGACCATACACCCTGGGCATGTTCATCAGGCCTACCATACCACTCACCTACATCACATAACACCTGCTTTGCAAAATGCCCTTAGTCATACGCTTTCCCAGTTGTCTTTCTGAAGATGAGTGTTGAGTGGTAAAGACTTTCTTGTATAACTCAAAAGCAGTGCAAATTTTAGTCAGGCAATACAACTGTTTGTGCAGGATCAAACAATGTGCCTGCTACAGACACAGTGACAATACCTAATGCACTACAGGAAAGAGTATAATACTGAACAAACAACCTGAAATATTTACAGTGCAGAACGAGCCATAGACAAAATGTGCGCGCAGTCTGAAGTTTTTGAAATTCTTCAGTGGTCTCAAAGGGAGGTGTAGCAGTGAAGCCTTTATGTATTTTTGAATATTTATACCAGTACCCTTGAGAAGACCTCTTTTGGGATTGAGTTCAAAGTGTGTGATGTTCAAAACTGCTCAAAATACATCTTCAGTTTATGGTGCGCTATAATCTCATACCATCCATTGCCAGATCACGGTCCTGTCACTCAGGTGTGTTAAAGCTGCAAAATCACACAGTGTAGTGTTCCTTTAATACCTGAAATGGCAGTACATTAATTAAGACAAATAAAGTCACTCTGTAATTATTATTTTTATTTGTTTATTTTGCCCCAAAATCATATAAAAGAGCCTTCAGCCACCTGTGTTTTTTTAATATATTTTTTTATTAAATAATAGGTAGTCCCTGTCACCTGCTATACATTCATCTTACATTTTAAGATCCTTTTTCTTGAATTTGTATTCATCCATTCACACCCCTTTACGTTAACATAGCTAATAGCTTTACTGTAAAGTTGCTATAAAACATTATAATATGGTATAGTGTGCACTTTTTAAATACCTCCACTGCAAACAATAAAACATAAATAAAAAACATTGCCATTTACAATACAAGTAGCTCCAACTCCAACAAATGCGAGACCTTTTGCATTGCAAATGCTTGTCCTTCTTAGTCAATGCGTCTATTTAGGGCGGAGTTCTATTTTCTCCTTTATCCAATCCGATATTAACATTTTTGGAGTTTAACCCCTTGGATGCTCATGACGAGCTCAGCTCGTCATGAGCCACGGTGGCCGTGTGCTCATGACTAGCTGAGCTCGTCATTACCCCTTGCGCCTCGCCCACGCGGGGATAATTCCCCTGCTGTGCTGGGCGTTCTAAGGAACAGGCGTGGTCATGACGAGCTCAGCTTGTCATGAGCACAGCGCCACCGTGCTGCATGACGTCATGAGCACCGGGGCGCTGTGCGCACCGCCCGCCCCCCGCACAGCAGGGAAATTAGCCCCGCAGGGGGAGGGATTAATGTCAGAAAAAGCGTTGGTTGCTTTCTCTTAATTGATGATGACTAACGGCTCTCTGTCCTTGGTCATCATTTTCTATTAGTAATTGTGTTTTGTTTAAGCAAAGTGCTTGACAGATTATAGAGGGGTATTTAGGCCCTGCGGATCTCCACTCCTGAAGAGCTGATGTTTGCTTTGGTTTCTGCTTCACTTGGAATTTTCTGCTTCACTTGGACTTTTCTCCTTTGTGGGAGAGTATTTGTCTGACTTGGAGTGTGAACTCCCTTGTCAAGAATGCTGAATTGTACATGACTGTTGCATTGCCGCATGTGGCAACTGCTCCACCCTGCACCCAGCGACTCCATTGTTTTGAGTTCCTGGCGCCAGACTAACTACTTCTTCCTCATTTTCTACTTTGATCATAGGTCAAGTGTCTACTACTGATAGTTACTCTCCATTCCTGTTTTCCTTTGTATGGCAGCCTTGACATGACAAATATAGGCTGTATAGATTGAAGGATATAGATTTGTTATGTTAGAGGTACCCTTTGAGTCATCTAGGCAGTTTCAAAGAGCAAAGTAGTAACGCTGCTGGCAACATCCTCATTTTAGGGATTTTTGAAGGGAGAACGTCTTAGCCACTAAACTACATAGACACATACAGGAGCCAGAATATGCTTAATCGCCCCTTAATGCTTGCCCCTTAGAAAAAAGAATAAGCAGAGAGTATGTAGGCATGGAAGCTTGTTAGTCTCTATGGTATAGCTGTAAAAAGTCAAGGTAACCTCAGGAATGAATGGTGGAAGAGGTAAGGAAAAGAAGATGATCGCATAGTGTGTCTCCAGGTGCCCTCTTCCTCTCATTTAGTGCCATAAAGACATGCCTTAGACAGCATACTCCAGCCCGTGGACTGCTGATAGGATAATCCGGGTATTCCCTGGAAAAATCTTCTAAATTTGTCAGTTAGGAAAATGAACACCCTAACAAAGAACGTAGGTAATTTAACCAAGATATTTATAGAGAAGGAAAGGAGGAATTCCAGAAAAAGAAGATTCTTCCTTCTCAAGGTGTTTAAAGGTGACTTTTAATACTGACCCTCATTATTGGCATTACAAGGACCTACATAATAAACGAGGATTATTTGGTGAATCTCTGAGGAAAAACCCAAGGATGCTGGGAGTATCTGTCTAACTTATTGCAGGTACCGATAAAGGGAAACCGATGTCTTCAATATATTTGTTTGAGGTTGGGTCAGGAAGAGCATTGTAGCGGACCTTTGCTGTATGTGCGGATGTCAGGGTTTCAATGTTCAGAGACCCAATAGTTCCTGTGCAGCGCCCTTTGGTGGGGAACGTAAAGCAAGATGTACAAAGCTTTTTTACATTTGCAAATCTTTAAGCAATTACCACCACCGCAAAAGAGTTGTCGACTAAGGACAAGGTGTTCCCGTGGGCCACCTTCCCATTCGCTGAATGGTGTCACCTGTTCCGGGAGGGAAAGGCGTTGAGGTGAGAGGAAGTACAGTGGTCCAGGGGACTGTTTCCCCTACCTGGAAACTTAAAAAAAAAAAAAACAAGAATGGCAACTTTGTGGGCTTTCCATAACCTGATTCCTGATAAGTAATTCTTTCACACGTAGATTTCTCTCCTTGACCCCATACTAAAGCCTGACCAATAGTCATGCACCAATGATTCAACTTCCCTAAAAAACAAACCCCATGGACTGCAGTACACAGTTGTGCTCGTCTCTCTCCAGCACATAAAGGGAAGTGGCAATACAAGCAGCATACCCACACAATCTCTCTCCTCACACTTCCATTCAGGTAATTTGCTACAAACAGCAATGCAATCTTCCATCTGACTTGAATCATTTTTTCCTATGACTGCTGAAAATATCACCAATTATTGTGCACAGTTCTACATACACCCCAGTCTCTGTTTCGTCATAATCTGTTTCCCCTGCCACCAGTTCAAATAATTCAGATAGGTTTGCCAGATGCGACTTTTCATGGTGAAGCTGTGTTGACACAGATCCCACAATACAGTCTTTCTAGAGAGTTTGATTACTTTTTGCTTTCCTAATAGTTCCATTAATGTGGTTATAATAAAACATACTGTAAATGACTAAGCACAGATGCCGTTGTGAAGCTTCATTCATATTTCCGCACCACATAAAGTGTAATCACCAACAAATGGTAAGAGCATGCATGAGACAAGATTTTAAGATTTCATAATGTAGAGTGTGTGGTGACCCAAGGCATGAGTTTGCCAACAAAAGACCACATCAAAAATGTCAGTTTAGCATTGCTTCATTTGAGCTCAGTGCATCACACGGAACAAACAATGTTCAGTGTCTTTTTAAAAGCCATGACCGTGGCTGTCGCTAGAATTTATAGATAGCTGGTGAGAAGTGCTCTTATAAGCAATGTTAAAATTCAACAAAGGGTATTACATAGCAAAGAAAAACATGCAATCATGCACATTATATTGTAGTTTGCTTGTCCCCTGCAGGATCAGAGTTGCTAGAATCAAGGTTTTATTGGGCAGTCTAGATTAGTTGTGGCACTTGATTCTTTGGAAAACTGGTTTACTTACGTTTATTTCCAATGACATGAATACAGGTTAATTAGGGCGCATTCCAAATGTTCTGTTTTACTGTACAGTTAGTAAAACAATCACAGACTCATTTGAAATGCCATGTTTTGCAGTGGTAAGGCTGGCGTGAAAAGGTAACTCAAATATGACACTTTATTGCTTCTCTTTCAGATAATCGTTGTTCTAGCTTTTTTGGATAAGTGTAATTACTACTTATGATTCACTCTTCCACTGCATAGCCGAGGGACTTATCTATTGTTTGATTTAGTTTTTTTATGCATTTATTTATTAGTTTTATAACAGGTTAAATACAATGCGCTTTGCCCAACAGTGTACATGACTGTCAGAATTCTACATGATATACTGAGAGGAGAAACAAAAAGGAAATAGCAATTGCTGCAGCTATAGTATTACATGTCTATCTTCCCCAGCCACCCCTTCATCACTTAATCAAATACAATATTAGCATGAAGTCTGTATATATCTATAGTTTCATGTTTCTCTACGATAGCAAATACATATCCTCGATTACAGTAGTGTCCAAGAAGTAAGGAAAGATTAGTCAGTACCATCATATGGACAGAGACTACAGATTTTCCTCTCGCTCAGTGACCCCAGCAATATAACCAGTTTCCCCTCTGATTCTGTACTTTGTCAACACGTCCATTACTAGTTTCTTTTTCTTAACTTGCCCTCCTATGGGTATTGGCTCCTTTAGTAATCCAAGGACTTCATACCGCAAGGGTTGTGGGGATAGATATGTCCTAGGGGTCTACGTTTCCCATGAATGGGCCTCAGATGTTTTCAATTTTAGGGAGTTTGTTTTGGACTTTGTATATATGTCTTTCATATGTGGCTAATCTGAAAAGTTCAGTCGACCATTCTTGGTCTGTTGGTATATCTGAGGTACCTCAGTGCCGTAAGATAACATATTTTTGCCACCATATGGCGGGTCAACATCTGTCTCCTTCAATAGATGCGATGTCTGTATCGTGCAGAATAGCTAGTGTAACCAATTCTACAAAGGGACATAGACTTGTTTTGTGTAATGTGCGCCATATATTCCAGAATTGTCAGTCGTGTTCAGGATCATAGTTTGGGGTAGAGGCCACAATCCAGAACCGTTCATCTTCAGCAATTATCATCTGGTGTGATTCAGGCTTTTTTCAGGTTGTATGGGACAGTAATAGTTGTCAAGTTCCTTAATGTAAGAGCACTTCAATTTGGCTTCCCTCAAGGCACAGTCATTATATTGCATAAGAACCGACCATTCTTCATCCATATATTCAACATTTAATATCATTTGCCAGTATGTCTTAATCTTGAGACTCGTGTAAAATGCATCTATAAGGATCTGGTAAATATTGGAAGTTGTACATCTAGACTTCTTCCATGTTATCACATATTTCTGAAGCAGTGACTTAAGTAGTTTGATCGGGTCCGATCCATGCCTGTTTCTCAAACATTGTCATTATTGATGCTACTTCCAGTGCTGTGACAGTGAAAATGCAAAGTCTGAGCAAAGCGTCTCAAAGAACTTGAGTATGTCCTCCCTCAAAAAGATCCCCTTATGTCCGTATCCCCTTCTTGTCCAACTGCATCCATCTGGGCTTGGGCTTCATCCTCGACTCCTCCCTCTCGATGACCAGACAAGTCAACGCCGTCTCCTCGTCATGCTTCAACATCCTTCGCATGCTACGGAAGATCTTCCGGTGGATCCCCACTGAAACCAGGAAGACGGTCACCCAGGCCCTCATCACCAGCCGTCTGGACTACGGTAATACCCTCTACGCCGGAACCACTACCAAACTTCAGAAAAGGCTCCAGCGCATTCAGAACGCCTCAGCACGACTCATCCTGGACATCCCCCAACACAGCCACATCTCCGGACACCTGAGAGACCTGCACCGGCTCCCCGTCAGCAAGAGAATCACGTTCCGACTCCTCACCCACGCACACAAAGCTCTCCACAACCAAGGCCCCAGATACCTCAACGACCGCCTGACCTTCTACGCTCCCGCCCGCCAACTACGTTCCACCAGCCACGCCCTCGCCGCCGTTCCCCGCATCCGAAGAGCCACCGTGGGAGGAAGATCCTTCTCCTACCTGGCTGCCAAGACGTGGAACTCCCTCCCCATCCACCTCCGCCTGACCCAAGACCACCTCGCCTTCAGGAAGCAACTCAAGACCTGGCTGTTCGAACAGTAGCGGACCCCCCTCCCCCAAGCGCCTTGAGACCCTCCGGGTGAGTAGCGCGCTATACAAATGCCCTGATTGATTGATTGATTGATTGATTGATCTAATCACCTTATGCCTTATTGTAATGCCCACAGGGGACCATATTGGTGCTCCGTGGTGCAAACAGCTGTCCATACCCAGTAGCTTATGTGCATCTCTCCAGGTCAGCCACATCACCTTCATTGTAGCTGAGCATGCATTAGAGGCCTTAGCTTCATTACTATCAAGTATTCCCTGTCCAGGCAATGCCTGTACTGCAGTATGCTAAATAGATACCCACTGTGGGTTGATTCAGGAGAAAATAATCTATTCCTGAGCATATCCTGTGTATGCATGACAGAACGTCGCCACAGTCTATCGAGCTATTATCCATCCGTCAGTATTGCCCGGTCTTTGTTGTAGACATTTTCAAGTGGACCTACCTGTCCACTTAGTGCTCTTAGGCTTGAGTCTAGACTTCTCCCACCACTACTTTTGTGCATCGAACTTCGAGATAATTCTAGAGACGGTCGGGAAGAAGTTGGCCCTGTCGTGGTGAGATGCATAGATGGAACCCACTGTAAAAGTCGTATCCATTACGATTAGTGTGGCAAAGCCGATCTACCCGTTGAATCTGTTGATGTTTCTGCATTGTGTATTAGAGCGTCTTTAAAAAAAAATAAGATGGCAAAACCACATTATTTTTTGAGGAACACTATATGCTAGGTGTCGCAGGGGGCTACCTTGCCCACTAGTTAGGCTACTGATGATTACTCCACCCACCCTATCCCGTTTTAACTTGTCTGACTCTATATATGGTGGATGAGTCTCTTAGAGTAAAGCTACATCAGGAGATGTTGTGCCTATGTAGGTGAAGACCTTCTACTGTTTCTTTTAGTGAGTCGGACCGTCTAGGGTTGGGTCGTGCTGTCATGGCTCCGATGGATTTTGAGCCATATATGTAGCTGGCTAGGGTAGAGTACGGGGCGCAGGGAAGTGTTGTCAAGGACAGCGGACACTTTGATCACCCCCAAAACTTCCTTTTTAACTGTAAGGTGAGCAAAGCTATGAATTATTTGCAGATGGGTAAAGCAGAGTTCTTCAATAAAACAAAACGCCTAGAAAACTCCTTGCTGTCCCAGTACCCACAGATTACAGGAACAATGAAGGTACAGCAATATTTTTTTTTTTTTCCATAATCCAAAATGCAAAAATGCTAAAGTGCACAAATTAAGTGCCTAACACTGGGACAAGCCCACTATACCGGTATTTCACCCACATCTGTGGACTCTGACATGGGCAAGTGATATATTTTCTGATTTTACTAAATAGTGCCATGACATTAATCTGCAGGTGTTGCTCCATAAATTCAACAGTGGACAGTATCTAACAATTAAGAGAAGTAAGTAAATATAAGGTGTAAAAATATACATTCTGCATATTTAAACACAGATTTTATATTAGGACATGATTTATGCTCCAAGTAGCAGAATAAATGCCTATCCCTGCGATATGCTAAAAATGCAACTATTACTGAAAAGATATAGCTTGTTTCTGTTCCTGTATAATCGCATTTAGAATGCATACATACAGAATTTCATTCAACTTCTAAAACCAAAACTTTGTTGTACTGAAAATCCCAAATCCTATTTGGTTATAGAGCGGACCACGGTATGAGTCCCTACAAAGCGTGAGATACATATATGTTTGCATCCTAAACAGTGTGGTAATTAATGGTTACAAAAAGACTCCATTATAGACTTCATAACAGCATGTTTTAGGGGTCAAACAAATTGTATGCAGTGCAGTCTAACTGCCCAGTAATAACTTATGGATGTCTGGTCATGCTAGATCGGCTTCATCCAATTTACGAGCTTCGAGAGTTCTTCTGGGTATTTCATGGTTTCAAAATGAATCTTCAAATGCATGCTTCCAGTTTGTCAAGTTTTTCATATACAAATAGAAAGGCGTTGAAAGAGATACAGGAATTTTGGAAGGCGTGTCATTCTTGTCACTCTGCCAACTAATGATAGAGGTGGATGTTGAATCTAGCGACTGCTAAACCTCAGCCCTTTTTGTGTTATAATTAAGAGTGAAAAGTTCCTTTTTTTTTTTTTTTTTAAATCATGGCCCCTAAATGTTTCACTTAGTCAACCCATCAATCTTCTTTGTGGCTGTGCAACATCCACACCTCCATTTTGTTGACATTAACATTATAACCTAAAAAGCTTCCATATTTCTCTAAGATTAGCATAATTTCTGAAAAGGACCTGAAACTATGCATCACAGGAGCAGGTCATCAGCATATAATTTAACCTTATGACACGTTATGCCAAATGTAAAGCATTAAATCACAGGGCTTTTATGCTGAGTAAGTGCCACAAGCGGTATAACATACATCCTTACCAACTTAACAAGCATTTACAATGCAACGGTCTCGCCTTTGCTAAAGTTAATGGCAAATATTTTTGTTGTTGTTTTTTTTGTTTTTGTTTTTTAAAACCTTTATTTTCCACATCAATGTGTACACTGCTATTCAGCCAACAACTCGGAGGCAGGCAGCTCGTTTACTTGGCATTACTTCGTTCATACGGATCCATGATGTACACTTGTGCAAAGATTTAGCTAGGTTACATAACTTTAGTAATCAACGTAAACAACTGTAAGCGAAAGTCGTGAGGTAGCGAGCAGTGCCCCGCAGGAATGTACATAGAAATGTCTATACATGACAATAGTACGGTACGGCATGTCGCGCAGCATAGGTCGCATATACACATATCACAATCTAACATTTACTCAGCCCCTCAGTCACTATCATTCTCCTCCACCCCAGCCAGCCAAGTCACTAGCGGCTGCCATATGTCCGCCGGGCGTGAGCGCAGCGGCATCATGTCCCAGTAGGCAGTCAATTGGTCCTTACAGTATACTGCAGATTTAACCCAATTGGACAGTTTTGGCGGAGCCTTTTGTTTCCAATGAACCGCTATTTGCCGCTTGGCCAGCAACAACAGTAAGGCTACCAGCCTCCGGGATGCACTCGGAACCGGCATTACAAATCCCAGGAGTGCCATCAATGGGTCTGGGTGAATCGGATTTTCCACTATCTGCCCTATAGTACGGAATACCAACTCCCAATACCTATGTATAGGCCCACATACCCAAGCCAGATGGTAGAACGTAGCCTCCTGCTCGCCACATCTCCAGCAAGATGCATCCGCCTGCAGACCCATCTTAAATAGCTGCCTGGGGGTACGGTAAGTTCTGTGTAAGTAATTGAAATGTATGAGTCTCAATCTGTAGTTGGGTGAGAGGTGTTCAAGTTGTGTGCAGCAGAACGTCCATTGTTTTTCCGTAATACTTATGCCCGCTTCCACCTCCCATTGCAGTCGTGAGTCAGTGTGTGGTACGGGAGTTGCATTTTGCGTAGCCCTGTAGATGCGCGTGACCAGCTTATGCGCGGATTTATTCGAGAGTACGTCCTCCAGAGCCGCCAACGACGGAGGGGCCTCCGGGAACATAGGATATCTGTGTTTGCATGCCGCCCTCAGTTGATAGTAGAGTAGTAGTTCCGAGGCCGTCGGTTCCGACGACGCCATCATATTTTGCAGGGTATATCAAGGAATACTTGGTGCCTATTTGCTGGAAAATCTTCTTCGCCGGTACGAATTCTCTCCTGGCAGCTTGAACCTGCATGGTGAAGTCCGGGTATATCGCGAGTCTGTTGCCCTTATATTGCAGATCTTTCACGTCTCTTGCCATGCGCAATATTGCGTCTCGATCTCTGTAGTTCAAGACTCGCGCAATGATGGGCCTAGGAGGTGCGCCTGGTTTGGGCTTAGGCCCGAGTGATCTGTGTGCCCTTTCCACCAGGAACATTTGCGATAGCCCCGACCCAAACAGATCCTTCATCTCCTCGATATAAAGTTCCATGCTGGTAATATCCGTTGACTCTGCCACTCCCGTGATTCGGACGTTGTTGCGCCTTGAGCGCGCTTCCAAATCCTCGTTCTTCAGTTGGATTAGCGCCAGCACTTTGTCCATACCACGTACTTTTTTTGTCCAGATCGGTTTGACTTTCCTCCGTTTCGGTCACACGTGTTTCCAGCACCCCCACTCTGCCTTCCTGTTTGTCCATTCTTTTGGTGATACTATCCATGCGTGCAGCCAGGTCGTCCATCTTCTGATCTATGCTTTGCAGGCTATTTTTCAGTTCCTGGAACATAGATTTTATGTCCGCTGCCTGCGAGCCACCCCGGTCGTCTCAACGTTTCATCATCCTGTTGTTCTTGACCAGCCGCTTTCTGTTTGGTTTTGTCGAAAGTGAGTCTTGCCTGCCTCGTGTCCGGCTTGCCCATTGTCTCACACCGACGCAGCCGCGGGGCGGGTATGACGGTGTGCCAGTGGTACGGGACCAGGAATGGGCCCCCACTACAATCTTAGCGAAATCCGACTCCAAACTGTTCCAAAAGCAAAGGCCCGTGGACCCAACCATCTGCAGGGCTATATTCCGCTTGTCCGCAGGGCACTGCGCCTCAGTTCATGTGCACGTGATGGCAGTGCTTCTCCGAGGCAGCGTCTAGTCGCAACTGGTCTTCTCCTGCAGAGGTATCAACTCTCAACAGCACTCCCAATGATGCAGAACATTATCGATCCCAGCGGGGCCACTTTAGCATTCGACTGCGACTGAGCGGGTCTAGGTCAAAATGGCCGTTCGCGCTCTTTTACCGTTTCGTCCACAGGTGTCGCAAGCAGGCGGGCAACTCCGCGTCCGATCCTACTTTTGGTCTCCTGGGATTCGGGATATTATGTGTGCTATTCCCTCTTCGTCTGTGGCTTCAGGAGGTATCCTACTAGCAGTGCGCAGCCTAGGAGCGCCCGCCGTCGGTTACTGCCAACATGGCCGCCCAGTCGTACTTCGCCCAGGGACTAGGGTCGGTGCGGTGCCGCAGCGCAGGAGCAGCTCACGGAGTATTGTAGGGCTCTATAGCGTGACTAACCGCTGGGGACCAGTCCAACCCACACGCCAACAGTCACCTCTTTCTGCGACCTATGGTCTGCCACTGGTCCTCTGTGACGCTCCCTGTGTCCAGGAGCACGATGGGGGCACCGAGACCCCGATGCCTATCGCAGTACCTGTTCCCGGGGACCAGCGGGTCGCTGTCTGTGCCTCAGGTCTCCGGTCACTCCGATGCCTGGGTCGCGCCGTTAGGTTGGTGCCGCAGGGATCGCACGTCTGTCTATCCGCCTGTCCTCGGCGCAGCGCTGATCTCCCTCGGATGGAGGACGTACACCAGCCCCCGGCTTCCGCCCACACGTCAGGCCGCTTTTCCGACAACGATCTGCTCGATATTTCTGCTTGACGGGGCCAGCGACAGATCCCAAATTTTCACCAGGTGGCCTCCGCAGCTCTGTGATTGCTCCGGGGGCCTCAGGGTCCGAGTTTCACACCAGATTTGCGTATAAATGTCGAATTAATTAGCTCGATCGGCGGAGCTGCGGTTTCAGGCAGCCATTCCGCTCTGCAGCAGAGCCACGCCCCCTTCTAATGGCAAATATTGTCAGCATTTAGTAAGAATGCACCATATGTAAAACACTCCACCAAAACTACAGAGAATGTATCCTATGGTTGTCCCATGTTGAGGAAAACATCTGCAGATCATGTACATCTCCTCTTTGTGGGTCCTACATTTGAAATCTTTTGACAGCAAGGGCTCTGATTTTGCGAGGATACGATCCATAGCACATTACCTAAGACCTCTTGTATGGCTTTGTTTGGTAAAGAAGGTTATTTACTTTTTTTCGAATGCATAGCTAGCCATTGCTAAACAAAAAGCCAAACTCTCAGAAAATTATCTTTGGATGTTTATTGAAGGAACACTCCAAAAATATATTTGCAGGAATAAGAGCAAGTTCCCCCAGTGATCAAGAACACAAGGATGCCAATCAGATTATGACTCTGCTCATCTGCTAGGCCGTTTCTTACTCCCCTCCATATTCTTAAATCTATATATATGTTAGATGGAGAAGACTGCTATCTTATCACTTTTTGTTATATATATCAGTTGAAGGCATCAGCCGAAATGCGTCAACCGTCCTTTTGTGTTGCACCTGGTGTGACAGAAGAAAAATTAAGTTACCTTGAAGGAAAACTGCCATGCTGTGGACATTCTCTGTGCTGTGGATACTCCGTGGGGCTCAGCTGAGTTGTTCTACTAATATATATATATATATATATATATATATATGTATATGTATATATATATATATATATATATATATATATATATGTATATATATATATATATACATCTATATATATATATATATATATATATATATATATATACACACACACACGTTTCCCCACTTGTCTATGCACATCTACACTATGTTTAGTGGTGTTGAAAATTAATTTACGACCCAGTTAGAAGTCACACGTCTGGGTGGCCAGTGGGCTTGGAGATCTTCTAGGTTTAAGCTGGAGGGGCTGCACAAAAGCATTGCCAATGCACCTCGGGCTAACGATTCCATAAAGATACAATATTTAAAGACGTCTGAAAAAAGTTTTAAAAAAAATAGGCAATCTATTGAAGGAACAAGAATTAATGCAGCATTTCAGCAAAGAGTCATAGGTTGGTACATTCTAAGGGTTTTCCTTGACATACAGTTAAAGAAGAGTCTTGCAGATGCCCACCCTCAGCCGTCCTTGATTCATCTTGTATTTCAGCTGTGAGACTTGCCCGTTGTTTACCATTTATTGCTAAGCAGTTGGCTGCTACTTTTTTCCTCTGCTTACAAATATATATATATATATATATATATATATATATATATATATATATCTGTTTACGAGAAATGGCTTTTTGGAAGGACCACTGAGTCATTTCTGACTAGGATGTCAGTAAAACATCTGCGTACCTCCAGCCGCAGCGAGAGTGGCTGAGGAGGTCACATGATGGTTGTCAAGTGCACAGTCATCTGTCGCCCATTATCTGAAATGATTATGCTTTTTTTACTTTTGAGGTGGATGTGGCTGTTCTTGTTTTCTAACCAGTGCCAGACTGTCACGTCTTCCGACAGCATTTTAGAAAGAGCAATATCCTTCGAGCAATAGCCGCTTGTGGTTGCGTATTTTCCCGTGGTGGACGCTGAGGTTGCACACACAGGTGTCATGTAGAGACATAGGGAGGGTGGTAACTTATTTACAGGGATGATTATAGCAAACTCAGTTTTAGAGTTTTCTCACATTTGGAAGCCTGCCTTTAGAAAATGTGACTAAAAGCAATGCATTTGCGTTGCGCTCAATACGAGTGATTCGTTAAAGGGACTGGAGCCTGGTCCCCTGTAGATACCGTGCAGGTATGGTAACTCCATAGGGGTTAAAAAAAATTGCATCATTAGCATTTGGACCCTAAGGGTCCAGTAAGTAATGGGAGAATTACCGGGGAATCTAGTCCCTTCAGTAATTTCTCATGTTTGGATGGATTTTTCTTCTGAACATTTTCCAGAGAAAACGAGTTGAAGCCTGTAAACGCATACCGTGATACTCGGTATTCCTATTACCAGGCACATGGAGATTACAAGCAATTTAGGGGAGAGAATGTGGCCTAACGACTAGGGCGGTCGACCTCGGAACTGGGGAACAGGGTTCGAGTCTCGGCAGGGACGCTCAACATTATGTGATTCTGGGCAAATCCCTTAATTTCCCCGTGCCTAACAATAATGAATGGTCTGTAACACAACTGGTGCTCATATAAAGCGCTCTGATACCTCCTGGTCTAGTTCACGATATATAAAACTCTCCCCCCCAAAAAACTCATGATGAGGTCTTGTTTTAAGTCTTGTTTTAAGTTCTGCCGAAAGCATTAGGCTGCTAATACTGAGGACCTGACTGTGTTAGGAGTTCACCTACAGGTGCAGGGATACTAGAGTGAATCTGAGCCTGTGGCTCCCTGTATATCTGCCTCTGCTGACCCCCACCCCACCCTCTCTTCTGGCAGTGGGGGGTCAGATGGAAGAAGAACCCCATTGTGGATGATAGGAGCTGCTCCAGCAAATGTTTCGCTGTGTGAGACAAGGCAAACTGTGCACTGTGGAACTGCTGACAGACTGCAGGAGTACATCCGTAATTCAGGATAAGGAGGTGGTTCCGAAGTTATTTTTGGTGACTCCCCCTGGCAGGTGGCAGCATGTCTTCATAGCATTGTGTTCTTTTCCACCGCCCTCTACTCTCACGATACAACACTTCTGAATTTTGAGGTGATTGCTCTGTCCCATAAGAGAATGGTCATTTTCGCTGGTTAGGGGACTCCCACTTTGGGGTCGATTACGATGCCGCCTGGAGAGCATTCCCACAGAATCGGGTTAGGAATGCTTTCCAAAACCATTCGTATTCAGGGATTCCTACCGATCAATTACGATGTGTCCGGATGCTTACGGACTCAGTTCTGTCTGACACATCCGGAAGCCTGCGGGTGACGGGGACCTGCTACGGGCCCCCGAAGTCTGATTTCCACAGCTGTTTTGTCACGGCCAAACCGATTCAGAACGGCTGTCCAAATCTCACATTGTACTCTTTTATTCGGAAACCGTCTTCATTGGGCTGTACGATTTGGCACCGAACGACTCGGGCTGCATGAATCCCGTTCTGAACCGATTCAGACAGTCCGGACGGCTTCCTATGCATTGTACTCGGTCGTCCGGAAAGGTGACCATTCGGTCGGGAACATAGGTCCTGGATCGGATTTGCAGAATCTGAATCCCGTTCAAAGCATTTCCTGACGACCTCCTAATCAGGCTCCTGTGTACTTCGGGTTTAGTATTATGAGTGCTGACGCGTGAACATTGTAAGAAGAGTGCCAGGTATATACTGTCCACTGATTCAATTGGGCACCTTGCACCAGTCCAAATGACCCTTATGATGTATGAGGTCAAAGATAACCTTTGGAAAGCTATCCTAGTGGTAGCTGTGGAGAGCAGCCTTCAGGCTTAATCTTGAAGGAATGTAAAGCAGCTTGTTTTACCAGAATATCACCTCTTGCATTAATTAAATGAAAGGAGAACCACACAGTAGTTATATAAAAATATGTCTTTATTAGTATAACACTCTCTAGTATCCTCTCTAACCCAAGAATAGAACACAAAGAACACAATACGAGATTAATAGAACAGTTGTAAGTAGCACAATACACAGTGGGCTCCAGGGGGAGACCAAACCTTTTACTAAAATAGTGGTATAATAACCACGACTTGGGTCAAGACAAGGTCTAGAGCACGTAGAATCGTTGGGACCCCAAGGAACCACCCAAGGTGAGTAGATAAGGACCCCTCGGAGGACTGGTGCAGTCTGCTAACACGACCAACGGTTCTGTACAATTCTATGGGGAAGTCGTGGTTGCGATTTTACAGTTTAAGGACCCTTCTAGGAGGACTTCGAGAAACCCTTCAGAACTTAAGAGGTTGGAGAGCCACCCCACCCGTGGATATCGAAGTACCAGAGTTACCTATCCCAGAGGAGCCGGGTGCTTAGGGTTGAAGTGGCGTCGGAAACCGCCTCCGTTCTCTATGGAAGGCTTCGAAGAAGTGTTGTTGCCGTGAAGGTGAAAACGATTCGGTGGAATCCAAGGCTGGATTCTGGAAGAAAGGAACCTCAAAGCAGAGGGGTCAGAGTAATGCCCACCGATGTCTGGTGCTTCAGATGCGAAGAAGGGATGCTTGACTCTGCAGCCACGACGACGACGAGGATCCATATGCGAGCTGTCTCACGAAGGATGTCGAGTGCTGAGGGGTTGGCGTCCGGCTGGAGCACCCACAAGCCTTGGCAAAAGCAACCCACGCAGGAAGGTCAAGCAGATTATGGTGAGGACCAGCAAGGTCCTAGGGACTCTCCAAGCAATGGGGAGTCAGTGCACGTCTGGCTCAACCATGAAAGCCCAAGAGAAATCAAGATGATCCTCAGGAGGACCCACAGGCCGAATGACCAGGAGTCGCGAGGGAGCCTCGAGCAAGATTACAAAGTACCAGCCCACGGAGCACTCGTTGTGAGGAGGCCAGAGTTCTTTGGTGGAAATACTGCTCAGGGTCAGGACTACATGGAGTCCAATGCACAAGCTTGTGAATCGCTAACAAGCATGTGAACTTGCAAATAGACTCGGTGCACAGGGGTTCGGGTTATGCAGTCCCTACGATGGATACTTGCCTCAAACTTGCTGAGAGGGCAGATCAACCTCCGGGACCTTCGAAACCCACCTCCTGTGTTGCTGGAGTCTTCAGAATCTGCAGTAGCACCGGAGCAGCAGACTGGTCCGTTACGTTTAGGTGCCTGCAAATTCAGGGGAGGGACTCCTTCACCCCAAGGGAGATTCTTCAGTTGTCCTTAGTGCACCACAGGTCCTGCACAGAGCCTGTATGGAGCAAGGGCACAGACAAAGCTCTGGACAGAGAGGGACACGAAGGCAGGCCCATTCGAAGTCCATAGTGTCCAGACGGTCGAAAGTCAGTGGTTTCTTCTTGTAGAATCTTGTCCATGTAAAATCTAAATCTTACAACCAGATAAGCCCTTTTGTACCCACTGGAGAGGGTTGGACAGATTCAGGGGACCGTCCTAGGGGAGGGTCACGCAGTGGATAGGTTACTCCCATGTCCTTTGTCCAGTTTCGTGCCAGAGCAGGAGCCAAAAGCTCCCAGAACTGGTTTGAGCTGGACAATGCAGAGGGACACTAAATGTGCCCCACGTGCACACTTACAGGCACTCTGAGTGCACCCACCCAGCCCTAATAAACGAAATCCTGTCTGGGAGGTCGTCACACCTCCCTGTGACAGGATGCCCACTGTGCTGCCTTCCTCTGCTCGAGCTTTGCTCAGCAGCGGGAGGGCATAAACGTGTCTCTGGTTGGCACCATCCATTTTGTGCTGACCGGGTCGAGAAGAGTGGCACGGGATAGACCAGTGACCCCACGAAGCTTGCTTCAGAAAGGTGGAATCATACCTCCCACACCAGTTACCGGTGTGCAGGTATGATTCCAAGGTGTTTGATACCAAACACGACTTGTTTTGTTTCAGCCGTTTTCAAAATAGCATTTACAGTAAGGTTATAATGCACCTCTACCTATACCCACGTCGACCGAGAGAATTCAACAACAGCGGCATTATGCCTGAACATTAGAGAGACGAAGTATTTGAATCGACCAAGTTCCTCCTGTTTCAAACGTAATTTCCTACTTACGCCCTGAAGAAGCCCGAGGCCGGATGGCCACATGAAGGGGCGAAGCACGTGTTGGCTGTTCCGCTCACTCCCTATCAAGGATAGAGTGAGAACACCACTTAAAACAATCTATAAACGACTCACTCAGTGTGTGATTGGAATTTTTTCTGTGACGATTACAAAAAACGAACCTTGCCCTAACAACCCTGTTTTCACCTCTACCTATATGTCTGGCTGAGTCACAGACAACCCAGGAGAATGATCTCCGAAGGCTGCAGAGGGGCTCTGCTCATGAAGTGGCACCTTCTCACGTAAAACCCAGCACCCTGCCTTCAGGATTGATAAGGCCTGCTATAGGGGTGACTTATACATTTTAAGTGTAGTGACCTATAGATATAGTGAACCTATATCGAAAGTAAGTGGTGCAAGTGCCTGTCTTGCACAGGTTGCAGTAGCAGACCTGTAGTTCCATTTTGCATGGCCTCTCATGGGTGGCATAAAACATGCTTCAGCCCATGGGATGCCTCTGGGGTACCTATGCCCTGGGTACATGTGTACCATATACTAGGGACTTATAATGGTACCCCAGTATCCAATCTGGAGTGTACCAAAGTACATGCATAACAATTTTTGGGAGAAAGCAGATAGACTGGGGTCCTGATTAGCAGGATCCCAGTCAGACTAGTCAAAAACCAGCAAAACACCAGGCAAAAAGTGGGGTTAATCATGCAGTCAGAACCCACCTTCCTACAACCATGTTATGTGCAACAAAACGAGCTGGGGAAATATGGCATCGTGGAAAAATGTCATCAAGGCTGGCTGTAGCCTCAATAAACTTTAGGGCCACCTGCAATAAGTTTGCATACTAACTCAATCTTCTCATTAAAGGGGTTCTTGCTGCAGATCGAGAATTGAGAACTGCATTTGAACAGAAAATAGACTTGATGAAGATGGGTGGGAAACGTATCCACATAGGAGTAGAAACAATGGAATAAAAACAATATCAGTGTACTTGTCTCTCAAGAAAATAAATGTGGGGGGGCATTAAGGACTTGCAGTCTGTTGAACAGCATTTAGCAACTAGTTCTGAAGATGTCGAGTTGTATTACCTGAGATGTGTCTGCCACCTCCGGGGCCCAAGGAATGAATTCAAGACTGAATGCAGTCCATGGGTCTGTGCTAGACCAGGTAGCCAAGGGGCAGAATTCAGGATCTGACTCCATGCTGCCCAACAGTGATGTTCCTACCTCACAATTATCCCCTTGTTAAGTGTATTCACTACTATGTTGTGTTTTATTCTGTCATGCATTGGTTCTAGCTGTTGTTTCACCTGCTGTTTTTGTATAATGTAGTTACTGCACATTTCTGTTTAGGAATGATGCCTTTGTGGTTGCTCGGGTGGGGGTCCAAAATAATGCAATGGGACAGGAAACAGTTATCTTCTTTCCACCTCCTTATCGGTTTTGGTAACATTAATGTGCAACACTTTGGGCGATAGGCACATCAAGCATTGGGGTTGATGGCAATTTTGAGCCGTCATTGAGAGTGGTGTGAGTTTGTTTTGTTAATTGACTCATCGATGTGAATGGCAGGACTTACTGTATGGTATCAGAAATGGGTCGCTACACCTAGGAGCCACAGCTTTGACATAGTTTGAACAGAACACTAGGGCTCTGAAGGACACTTGTAAGTGGAACTTCATTTTATGCAATGTGAATGGAATGGTGGATAAGATAAAGAGCAGGGTGATGCTGGCTATGATGCAGAGTTATGGGCTGGACGTTGTATTACTGAAGTGACACATCTTAGTGGCAGTAGTGACCATCTACTGCTTAGGGGATGATCTAAATCCCTGGTGCATGCAGGATTCACATCGGTCATTTGAGATATTGCTATATTGATAGGTAACTCGTAGCTCTTTGTCACAAATAAAGTGTGGGCTACTATGCTGCAAGTTATTGGAACCTGGGATGGGGAACAGTTGGTTCCAATTTCAGTCTGTATCCCTCGCACTCTCCAGTTGGCCTCATTGAGTAAAATAGGGCCAATTGTATTACAGTTCCCACATGCAGTGGTAATCATACGAGAGGAACTAAACCGGTTCCTGGATGTTAGGTCAGATAGGTCTGGATCAATCGTTAGGCTATCAAAGGAGACACACGCTAGAGTAGATTTACATCAGACCTCAGGTTTATGAACATCTGATGGAAGGCACGCCCCAATATTTATATTTCTCTGGGGTGCATATGTTCCTTACACCACGGTCACCCTGCATATATTAGTGACTTATGATTCTTTGTCTATGGTATGTCTGACCACTCTCCACTGTGGGGAGTCTTTAGGTCCAGGTGGTGTCAAGCTGGCATTGAATTGAACTTTAACACACAATAATTTACTGAGAAGGCATTGGTGGATAGTCTCTGTGATACTACTGATCATCTCTTTACAGAAATTACTGGGTTGGTCTGGTCGGAGATGGTGTTACGGAAGGTTTACAAGGCGGCTGTTGGGGGCTGTGTGACCTCTGGGGTCTCATGCTGAAAGGGAAAGGCTAGTGGTGGCCAATGAGAACGAAGGAGAACTCTTTAGCCTGCATAAACGACTTGGATAGTAAGGATACAGGTGTACTGCCAAAGCCAACATTTTAAAAAGCATAGAAAATAGAATATAGATCACTGAGTTAAGATGTTTCACAGTCTCACTGTATTTCCATGCAGAAGTGACTGTATTAAGTCATGAGTAAAGCAGTAAGGTAATTGTGTGGCCTAGTAAATATGAGGAGTGTAATACGTGGTTTAGCCCAGTGAAGAATGAGGCAGGTATGCTGATAACGGGAGCTATCTATGGACATAAAAGCGGCTTTTTTCTCTGTTAATTGCTACTAGCAGTGAGATATATCAATGGTTTTGACTGCAACTGCAGTGGCATACATTGAAAAGTTACTGATACCTCAGAGGGGGTGGTAATCCATTCGTAAAGAGGAAACTCTCCAGGTTGGCCATTTTCGTCTTTGGAAACTCTGTGGGCTACCTTAGGTGAGAAACCGGTGGTCCAGGGCGTGACTTCTTGCTTTCCCCGGCGTCTTTCCAAAGGAGATACATTTTTTGTTTTTAAATTTGAACCGGTTTCTTTAAGGTACACGGGTTTTATTTAGCAGAAAAACAATCCTGTTTAGTGATGGAGATACAGGCATGGTAATATGTTTTTAATGGCAGACCACCCTCTTGTTGTTTGTTGACAATCGCAATGGTTTGCAAAGAATGACCTGCCGCACTAACATTCATAAGACCAATAGTAGTTCTGCTCCCTACGCAATATTTTGTGTTTATTCATTGAACTAAGTCATTTTTATTTGCGCTGCCCACCTGTCATTACAGACCTAACTTCCATTGACTCTTCAGGAGAGATACGATGTGGTTTACGTACCTAGGGGACAGCCTTCTTAGGCTGTCATGACAAGTTAAGGATTAAATTCTGATTCCTCAGAATTAAGAGTTGTGTAAAAGTTCTCTTCACAGTTTTCCCCCTAACAAATTACTGTAGGTCACACCTGCTGAAATTAATTTAGGGTAAAAGTGTTTAAAATAGTGCAAAACCTAGAGAACTCATTATGTTAAAAACAGATTTTACCTGTTAGGCCTCGTTTTCCTATTTAACCCTCCGAATAGAAGTTATTTAATTCCCACATGTGGCAAATACCTCACCATGCGGTAATAGAATTGACCAAATGTGGTAATTATCCTACTCAACATGTAATGATGGCCTTGGAGTGCAATTTAATTTGGATACTTGGTGAATTTGCGTTCTCTTTCATTACCTACTGGGCAATACTGTACAAAACATACTCCAAAACAATGGGTACCTAACTTTAAGGACACTAGTGATGTCATAATCACCCTGCTGTGGGACGACTACATGCCTAGAATAGCTCTGACGGCACTCCATAGGAAGTGTGTGAAAGAGGTATTGCACTCGGTCATTCCCAACATATTGGGCAACATAGTTAATCGTTGTCCTCATCTCTATAGGATCGATTTGTTATGGTTGACATATATGCACTAGATACCTCCAGTTATCTGGTGATGCTGTATGGGAAAAGGAGAGGAACGCCACTACGGGAACATTCAGGTAATGGATTCGTCTGTGATGTGTTGCCATGATCGAGCTAGACTGTAAAAAACGATTTACCAATTACACTCCTTTATGGAAGTGGGATGGACTGCATGAATTGAAGCGCTTGTCTCATTTTGGCAAGTGGGATCCCATAGGTATCTCGACTTAGGCAGATGTAGGGGACTGTTACTAGGAAAGCTTTTTGTACAACTCCAGCAGGATTTTAAATCTGTGGATATGGAGAAGTTTCACTCGTTGCAATTCAGGCACGCCATCTCTGTACACAAAATGGATTGTACAATGGTATTTGATATTTCACCACTAGAACACAGGCTATTACTAGAGGCTTTATTGAACAAGTATTTCCAATGCAATTGGCCTCGCATTAGTGAAACTTGGAGCTGTTGGTATTGCAAATGTTCATTTTTGTTAGATTTGTTTTGTCAAAAAATATCCCAGTAGTACCATAAGTAAAAGAAAATCCACGAAGCAAGGAAAGGGTGTAGTACCACAGGCTGTTAGTAAGTGTCCCTGAAGAGTTGAAAAGGGACCTCTATTAGTCACATAAGGTACTGAACCCTGAATGCAATCATTAAGAGAAAGATTGCAGCTGAGCATACATTTCCTTTTGTTTTTACTGAAAATTAGATTTTTGTTAGCTTGCGTTTTAAAAATGCACCATTGTTGTTTATTTAGCATCTCACTGAGTTTCCATTTCTTTGTATTGGAAGTGCGATGCTAAATAAACAACATAGCTGCTTATGACATGTACTGCGTGCTATGTTGTGGCACCCATTTCACATCTTCATCATCTTTTTAGCTGTTGTTTTGTCCTATTTTCTTTTATTTTCGTAACTTTACTCCGTGTGTTATTCCCCTGTGTTTTTCTCTTTTTTTATGTGCTTTGTTTTTCAAGGGACAACACCCTCTTACTGTCTTGTTTATTATTATGCACGCTTCTCTCTCTGCCTTTGATCCACCCCGTTCATCGTGCTCAGGATTTCTCAATACTGTTCACCCCACACTTGTGTGTGCTCACAAACTTTTTTGTTTCCTTTGTCCTGGTTTTCTTCTTGCTCCCTGTCTGTATGCCATTCTGCTGTTGTCTACCACCCTGTTAATTCGTTGTCCGTGGAATCATTTATGGTCCCATTTCTTTCTCCTTTATCAGCTCCTGGCTCCTTTCTATCTCCAGCCCACCGCTATGGCCTGTTCCCAGTTTTTCCCTTCCTTCTTTCCTGCCCACTTCATTCAGTGATTGTTTGATCTCCTTGGTACTGTGGGAAATAAAATGTAGAACCCATCATGTCACAACTGTACAGCACCAATGTAATATGTTCAGAAGTTTATACTTCTCCATGCCTCTCATATCTTAGTTTCACTTCAGCTACATTATATCAAGTAGAGCTCTTGCACATGGATGAAGTCATGGATATTAAAGTATATCAGGAAGTGAAGGCCTAGGCTATAGCAATTTGGGGTATCTGCAGATATCCATGCCACATATTACCCCAAAGTTTCTGAAAGACGTGTATGTGCAGCACTTCTTCCAAATAAGATCTTCAGAAACAATTAACGATATCTTGCGTGATTTCAGTTTGGAGCATCATTCTATTCAGGATTAATACATGTATTTCTATGTTCTTCTTCTCTCCTGTTGAGGTCATTTAGTCCACTTGTAAAGCCATTACCCATGCCTCAAAACCCTCATCCAGAATGAAGTACATCTCTCCTCTAGTTGTTGTGCTCCAATTTTCATCAGTCGGAAAGTGGCTCTAGCAATAACTGAAACACAGGTCTAAGATATCATTGATTTCAAACGTATTGCATCACTTAAGCAACTTCTCCTTACTTTTTGCTCATACATCGCCATCTGAGTACTCAGAGCACACAGCCTCCTGTAGATAGGTAGACAGGGGCCTACACTAAAATAACTAATTAGAGCTAAGTAAAAGTAGATTAAAGTGTGCTGAATGGAGGATAAGTGCCTATTAGAGAAGGGTCGGTGGTACCACTGTAACAAAATAAGCACGTCACTTAAGAATAAACTAAGATTAACCATCTCTTTTTCATTTCAGCCCAGTACAAATTGCTGACATCCAAAGCTGTCGGTTTTCCATCTTGAATTCATGGTATCCGCAGACAATTTTTATATTTGTCTTGGCTGGAATCATCCTAGTACCAAAACTTGTCTTTCATGTCTAAATTTTGTATTAGAATGTTAGGCTTCCGAATAAACCGTAGAACAACTTTCACCTTGTTTTGGTGAGAATCCTTGGCTGTTCCAGTGCAAGGACTTGGCAACATTCTTTCAAATCCATCCTTAAATGGAGATGCCAGGCCTAATTTGAAGACAAACCTACTCAGTGCTTTAAAGACACTCTCTTATTTTCTCCTTATGTAGTGGGTGTCTCCTCCTCGTGTGGTTTCAAGTGATGTCAAATTAATAGCATCAGTAGCTGTATTTGGGATTGGACTTGGATTTTATATTCGGTGATCAAAGGCCTTTAAAATCACCTCCCTGCTCCTGATGGGATTCTAAAGATATTTGTATAAAAGAGCAGTAATAATTTATCTAAATTAATAAAGATGTTTTAGACTTTGCACAGCAGAATGCACATCTTCCAGATGTCTTGAAAACCACGTGTTTATAAGCAAAAGCTAGCCTTGAAAATTGTTCTTGCCTCCCTGCTTTGGAGGCTCCTGTAAATTGAATTTGAAGGTATTTGATCTATTAACGTGACCTAAATAGCGAAAACAAAATTTATGCCACCGTGTTCTATTGAGATTCTAGAAATTCTACAGGTCTGATGCTTTTAAGTGTGGTTGTCAGTGACCTGGATCAGACTGTGTGCTTGTGTGTGCATTTTCCATATGCTGCTAAGGAATTTAATCTGTCCATGAAGGAAAGCTTGGAAGTGCAACTCCGAAAATTACACCACCTGCCTAATTTTAGTAGGATGTGTCTTTACTTGCACTTGGAGTACTTGTCTATTTTTTTCTTGCTTGAAATATACTATATGTATTTCGTTCCATGCATGACCGCTGCCTGGTAGGCAAGACCTATAAAGGGAAGTCCACATATGCTGTTGTTAGTTGTTATGAACCGTGTTGTATAAATTTCATGTCTGACAGACAGTGTTACAGTGTATTCATTAACTTCTATTTCAGTTACTTTTACCAAGAGTTAGCTACTTCATGTTGGTTACCGATAAAGTTAAGAAGCATTTCCAGAAAGGAATGAGACCAGAAGATATTGGCGAAATTTGGTTTGAATATGAAGGAACGCCACTAAAATGGTAAGCTCACAATTGATTTGGATCATCATGTCCATGTCTAGTTTCATCTCTTGCAGATATTATTGAGGGATTCTGATTGTCATGGAAAAATGCTGCCAATTAATGAAATAATGTAAAAGTTGTAAATGTAAGCAAGTTTTTAGGTCTCAGCTGAGCCAGCGCAGGCGCTGCTGACTTGGCGAGACATTTAGTGAGTGGGCTTCAGAAATCCGACCACAAGCTTTTGCTTGTGGCCTAAAGCTTGCGGTTACGTGCACGGGCACGCGTGAAATCTGGCTTTCCTCTCGGCTTTTAGCCGTCGCTCTTCCTCAGAGCCTCCTCTCCGCCCCCTTCCCTGCTGCTCTTTCACACCAGACACCTCACGTGCTCTCCTCCCTGCCCTCCGTCACAAGCTCACTCCTGTACCTTAATCTTCTAGCCTTTTCCTGGCTCTCAGCAATACTGCACTTCTCAGCAGGGGTGCAGTACTCGCAACAGAGTAGTATCGCTGGCAAACAGGTACTCTGGGACAGCGAGTACTGTCAGTTTTATATTTCTGTTTCAAGCACTGTGCCTGGTAAATGGCTTTCAGAGACATTGTGAGCCTGTACGTACGTACTCTGTCCCCTGACACACTGGCCCTCATACAAGCGGCCCGGTAATTGGTGTCATTTTTATAGCACCTGTACCGCACATGTCACAGTGACGCGGGCAGCGGTAATGATGGCGGAAGTGTACTGAGTGCGTTGTTCCTCTTCTACTGAACTGTGATCATCCCAGCTAGCTCTCCAGCTTTTTTGTGCTCTCTGAATTCATGCACACGCTGTCCTGTGACTCTCGAGTGCCTCTCCATAGATCAGCTACTAACAGAAAATGTTCACGCATCCCTGGAGAAGGAGAACTACAAGACGCACGCCCTGGTGCGACAATCTTGCGTGCATGCTGTTCACGCCATGACGCACACGCTATACGGTAACTTTGAGGACACTGGAGACTCCGTCCAGAATAGGTGCAAAATGTTGTGTAACTTGCACTCCACGCAAACTGTATTATTATTGGTGCATACATGAGTGTTACTGCTTTCTAAGTAGGTCATTAAGTGTGTTCAGTGCCCTCTGTAATTGTTGCTAGCTCTGACCATATGTGTGGGTAATAACATTAGATCCTACTACCTAATCTGACTCAACATAGGCAGATAAACGTGTTCTACACCATCCACTCACGTGCCCTCCCTCGCCAGCCCCCTCTTATGCGTTGATCTCCGTTCTCTCCCCAAAGCCTCCTTGTTTGCCCCTTTCTTCTCTCGCCAGCCTCCGCGTGCGTCTTCCTCTGCCCTCATGAGCTCTCCCTCATCTGCCTCCTCCCTTGCCCTCTACTCCGCCCTCTCACCCGAGCTGCTTGAAATGCCTCCTCTCCTTCCCCATGCTCTGTCACAGGCCTTTGCTCCCCAGCAGTGTCCTCTCTACCAGCCTCCTCCATTCCCCAGCGCCTCGATAGCCTCCTCCTATGCAACCCCCCCGCTCTCACTATCCTCTCCCATTTCATACTCTTTCCTCCCACTGCTCTCCCTCATTAGACGGTCCTTTTCCATTTCCCTCGTTGGCTGGTTTTCTTCAGCAGCCTTTTCCCAGATCCTTCCTTTTGCACCAACCCAGACCTCCCTGTATCTCCCCCCTCCCCAGCTGTCTACTTTAACCTCCACCCCGCCTCTTGTGCACTCTCCCCTTTGTGGCTCCCCCTTGCAACCCTCCTGACCAGACCGTGTCAGTACCTCTCTTTATCTCTCGCCTCAAACCGCTCTCCTTCACAAACTTCGTTAGGACCTCCTGCCCTCCACCTGCTCTCTCATGTGCCCCCCCCCCCCCACTTGCCTCCATCACGTTCCCCGTGGTAGAACCATCTATTCGCTAACTCCGCCCATCTTAACACGCCCTCACCGTTCATCCCCTTCACTCTATAACCAGGTGTTCATTTTCATCGTTTTACCAGTAGTCTCTCCCCTGGTCTCCACCAGACCCTTGTGGCCCTCTTTACCCCCAGCCTCTTTGACACCTGTTGTGCCCTCCTCCACTCCATTTCTTCACCCCCCTTCTCTTTTGGACACTCGCATTCAGGGGTGGATTCCGCCAAATACTTTCTGTCCCATTTTATTTTAATTCTTCCCCTTTTCCCTCCCTCCCATCTGTCCCCTTCACCTAATTTAGCTCCCTCCTGATTTCTTTACATGCACATGTCTTTTGTTATCTCTGTCTCTTGTTATCTCTGTCTCTTTGCTCCTCTCACTTTTCTTCTCTCCTCGATTTTTACCATTCCTCCCCTCTTTCAATAATGTCTCCATTGTCTCTTAACTCACTGCTCACGACCCCTTACTGTCCCCACTTCCTTCATCTCCCGTTGTACCTTCCCCTCTCACTCCTCCACATTTTGTACTATTCCCTCCTCAATCTTTGCCTTTATTTGCGTTTATCCTTGAGTCCCCCCACCCTCACTCTTTTGCCTCCTCACTCAGCTTCTCAGCTATTTTCTGTATCTCTGTACGCTCCTCTATACTCCCTCCCTTCTTTAGCTCTCTGTGGCTCTCCCTCCACCACCCATTCTGTTACCACCTCCTCTGTGTTTATCCCAATTTCTTTCTTTCTCGCTCTCTAGCCTTCTCCGCCTGTGTGCCCTATGAGTATTTAGTTTTGCAGCACAATATCCTTGGTGCAACATCATCGACTGTTGCATGGCTAAACACTTATAAGGTACAAGGTTAAGCCATGCAACAGCTGATGTTGTGGCACCAAGGATATTGTGCTACAAAACTAAATACTTATAAGGTCCTAAATGCGAGACCTATTGGCTATGCCAATGCTTGTTTAAATGGTGCGTTGTGCCTACTTTTTGCGAATTTAGGGTCCTTTGCAAATGCCAACAGGAGCGCATATATAACACATCTACATCTCCCTTTATTTCCTATTAATGTTTAAGAAGAATGATCGCTGCTGTTATAGTTCGATAATGTATCCTGGGAAATCATGGCTCTTCTGTTCTCCAGCTGCAAATCGCCAAGGTTTCATGCCTTTCCTAAGAATACCAGATGTTACTACACAGTCATTTACCACGCTGTAACTTACTAGGCAGTTTTTTCCACCCATTGTACATTTACAATGCATATTTTTACCACGTTGTACTTTACCAAGGAAAACTGCTGGTAAATTCTAATGTTTTGTGATATATATCAGCTCATGCTTCTTTATTTAGGAAAGAAGATCCCGCACTCACGAGTGATTTCATCCAGTTTTTTATTCAACAAAAAAGCGGGTCACGTGAAACGTGAAAAAGCCTTTTAGTGTTCGATTACTTAAAATCATTACAATATACTAACAATGTAAAAGAATTATATAAAAGAAAATAAGTTAACTTCCCTGCTTGTTACTACGAACTAGTAGAGCATAAAACCTTAAAAACAGTGTCACATTCTAGATATACAGTTTGAGTGCAAAGTGCATTAGTTTTAAATGGGCGGTATGTCCGCGGCTCCCATACTTCCGGGCCGACTGTTTTCTTCATGAGGCTCTATTTTCGCCGACAATGCGGCTCAAATTAGTTCTATGAATTTCCCCAGCCGTGCAACTGTTTGAGTTGAGATCGAAGAAAAACACAAGTCCGAGACTTCGCTGCATCGTGTGAGGCCCTGAGCTCTGTAGATTGGGGTGACCAAACGGTGCCTCTCACTAGCTAACTTTGGGCAACAGCACAACAAATGCAGCCAGGATTCCTGATGGTAATTGCAAAGTCTGCATGCAGCTAACCTATCCGGGCGGGCCCAGCTTTGGTTAAAATCCACGATGGGCAGTGCGAGAAGCCTCATGTAAGTGATCTTTTTGCGGGTTTGGACAGATAGTGCTTGCTCGAGATAAGGCTGTGGTTTTCCCACTTTATAGGAGGCGTCCAATGAAGAAAGATTTAGATGGTGATGTGAACTTTTCAGGTCTCTTTTGTGTGATATATACTTGACCTGTCTGTTCACAGCTCTTTTCCATGCAGCTATTGGAATATTAGAGTTGCCCAGGTTTTGCACCTCTATTTCTAACAATTTTGTGGCCACTGACAATTGCGCATGCCATGGGGATCCACTTTCTTCAAAGATTGTTTTAATTTGCGCTTTCAAGGCTGTTGCTGGAGCTCGCAGGGTACTAATATAGTGTTTTATAGTGTCGCCAAGACAGGAAATATCTGGGCGAGATAGACCCAGCTCCAGCCTTACTCTGGCTCTCCTGGCCTGTCGTGAGATGCCTAATACTTTCTTGTATACCGAGATTTGGTAGCTCATGAAAAAGTTAGTGAAGGCGCCAGGAAAGGTTAAGTGGCCGTAGTTGACTTAGGGCACTACTTTTGCTTTTAGGACTTTCAGAATGGGTTCAGTGGATGGACTGTGTAGTCTTCGGTTAAGACTTCTCAAGCTGCAGATGATTCCAGCCCCTTTGTTTCTTGGATATTTCAAGTGAGCTGATGATTTTGCCTCTTCCGTTAGCCTGAGACCCAGATAGTTATAGCTTTTACAAGATCTGATTTGAAGGTCACCTAGGCTCCATTGAGCTGTCTTCTTTCGATGGTACTTCCCAAAGATAAGGATCTTGGTCTTCTCCTGGTTTACCAGTAGATTATTCTTTTGATTGAATCTGTGTAGTGCTTCTAAGGCTTTCTGTAGACCTGACCTAGTGTGGTCCAAGATTACAAGGTCTTCCGCATATTGGAGGATTTGAAGCCGCACATTCCCCAACTTTGGAATAACTAGATTTGCCCCCTCCAGGGCTTGACCCAAGTCGGATGTGTAGATGTTAAAAAGTAAAGGGGCAAGGACGCACCCTTGTTTGGGGCCGTTATTAGTTGGGACCTTGGTTGTTAACGACATTTGGCTGGTCTTAATGCGCACCCAGGTCCCATCGTATAGAGCAATTATCGCCTTTAACAACTTTTGAGGCATGCCCCAGTTGGTGAGTTTTCTCCATAACTTACCACGATCCACTCGGTCAAATGCTGCACTATAATCTACGAAGCAGCAGAACAAAGGGGGTTGAGAGGACTGAGTCGCGCGTAGGGACAGATGGCCCAGTGCTAGGATGTTATCTATGGTAGAGCATTGAGGTCGAAATCGGGTTTGGAAGAATGGGAGAATGTTGTGATCCTTTGCCCAGATTTCTAATTCCTTCAGCAACACTCTGGCGTATGCCTTTGCTTCTATGTCTAGCAGAGCCACAAGCCGATAATTTTCGGGTTTTGTGCGATCACCTTTTTAATGTATCCGGAAAAGTATTGAGCCTTTCCATGATGATGGAACAGAGGCCGTTTCAAAGGCGTACTTAAAGAGTGGGGTTAGCTGGTCCGCCCAGAATCCACGTGACACTTTGCACACTGCCGCTGGCACTCCGTTAGGACCCGGTGCGCCATCTGTCCTCATTTTCTTAATCAGGTTGGTTATCTCTGCCGTATTGATAACTGGTATTTTGTCCTCTTCCTCGGTTGCTGGAGGGATTTGTTGTTCTTGGGTATCCATCTTTTTCTGGTCTGTTGTGTACAGTAGCTTTACATAATTAACCCACTCGGCGGCTGCCACCCCGTTTTCTTTGACCGGTGTGGCACAGTTGTCTGATGTGTCTCCAAAGTCGAATATGACCCTTTTCTTTGAGCAGGTTAAATATTTCCAGCCACTCTGCCTCGATTTTCTTTGTACGAATTTCCCATATTTTCTTTCTGTGTTCCCTGCGAAGCGCTTTTATTTCCAGCATGAGGTGATTTGTGGCTCCTTTTCTTCTCGCCTTCAAGACCTTTGAGAGACTCCGTTTGGTTTGCTCTAAGTCCCTAGAGTTTAGTTGTAATGAATGGTTTTGCGGATGGAAGACCTGAGCTTTGGGGATGCCTCTGACCTGTCCTAGCACAGATTTTAGTTCCTCAACTAGTTTTTTCCAGAGCTCCAGGGGAGGTGCCAACTTTCTATCTGTTTGGCACTGCTCTTTGTGTGTGACCCACTCCATGAGGACTGGACTTAGTATTGTGGACCATTTTATTCTATTCAGTACTTCATGGTGCTCTTCATCGGTTGAGGTACCCAGTGTTACGGGGTGTTTTGCGGTTTTCCCATTTATATCAAGGGTGACCCTCAATGGGCTGTGTTCACTTTCGTCCCTGTTTCCCACCTCAAAATCATTTAAGTGTGTTAGCAATTTTTCAGAGATAAAGATGTAATCAATTGTTGACTTATCCCTGAAGGTGGGCAAGGGGAGCCATAGAGGGTCCACTACTTTCATGGAGGAGTGGGTGGAAACCATGTTATGCTGGAAAAGAAGCTGTTGTAGAGGCGCCAATTCTGTTATGTTTGGAGGTTCCCTTGTACCATCTCCCAAGCCCCTGGTGTTCATGTCCCCTACGATGATTGGAAGATGTAAAACATATTTGTTTATAAGGTGGTCCATTTTTTTAGTTAATGTTTTTAGTGCTTGCTTTTTTTGCCTTGTGGCAGGGTTTATATAACAATTAATTATCAACAGTCGAATTGAGATATTATTGCTTTTAAATCCGCCGATCAGTGCTGCTTGCAGGTTGGGGGAATTTGTTTCTAGTGATTTTACCTCTATTTTGCGGGTGTGATTGATATAAATTGAGAGCCCACCTGCTGCTCTCCCAAAGATGTTGCTTTTTTATTGCTGCGGTGTGAATCTCATAATAGCCTGAGAGAATTAGGGGTTCAGTGGCCCATGTCTCTTGTAGGCACAGTATGTCATTTTCTCGGAGATACGTGCATGCTACTTTACAGCTAAGCAGCCTTTTTAACCCTGCAACGTTCCACGATAGGATGGACAGAAGAGTGTTGTTTCCCACTCTTCTATTCATGTTCGGATAGCTGGCTGCCTTTATACTGCTAGATGTGCCGTCAAGGGCACAAGCCTCCAGGACCGTTCACCGTGTTTTGCGTTGCACTATGCTTTGGCTCCATATGGTGCACAACCCTTTGCTCAGCTGAGCTTATTATCTTGTAGGCGTTGTAAAGTATGGGTTCCATGGCTGAGCTTTTCCCTGTTTGATTGACCAGAGTCCCCCTTAACACCGAATTAACCTCCTTTGTTGGCAAAGTTACTGCTAATACATGTGAGTATTTCTCGGGTATGGGAAATGCTATGTCAATGCCCCAAGCAGCCATTTTTGCTATTTCATCTGTTGTGAGCCCCACTTGGGCGTAGCGACTCGACCCAATCGAGGTTGATTCACAATGGGAGTCGCTAGTTAGATTTAGAAACTTAACCCAGACTAGGTCGTTTGACTGTATTTCTGTGAGAGACGGGATATGCTTAAAAAGTCTGAGTAAATTGCCCCTGTTTAAGATATCATGTTGGCCTTTGATGTAATATCTGGGGGTGAGAATCACCTTGTGCGTTGTTTTGCAGACTTGGTTTGCTTTACGCTGTTTATTTTGGTCTCCTTCCCAGATGCTTGCGTTGTGACAAGAACCAGAAGTCCCTTGGCATGGTTCTGATTGCTGGGCCAGACTTTGGATTGGCTGCGCTGCTTGATCGCTGATTTTCTGCCAGCCCGGAGCTATGTGTCCCTTAAGTATGTTGGCCCTGATCTTGGGTTCTTGGTCCTTAACTGATCCCGCTGGTTTTCTTTGCTCTGCCTTCTTGTTGTTTAGTGCATAAGGTGGTTGGACTGTTATTGCTGGGCCTGTTGGACTTTGACAGACCTCCATGTGGGGGTTTGGCTGTTTGGGACTATCCCTCCCTTTTGTATTGCCCGAAGCGGCTGGAGCTATGCCTGTTGAGTTATTTGAAGCATGATTTTTGTAAAAATCGGGAAGAGACGTCTTTTCTCTATGATGATTTGTGAATTTTGAGTATGTGTTGGTAATAGGAGAGCATGTTTTTTTGAAGCCTTAGCTTTTTTTCCTGTTTCTTTAACTTTTTCTTAGCCCTCCTTGAAAGAGGTTCCTCCTTCCTTTTCTGGTTGGAGTTGTTACCCTCAGTTTGCTTCCCTGGGGAAGAGTTACTAACGTTGGAATTACAGCTGGATGGACTACTAAAAGGTTTGGTACATACCAAAGGATCTTGTGTCTCAGAATTTGTTGTCGGGTTCCCCGTGTTGCCTCCAGCTGCGATACCCAGCAGGCTTTCTGGGTTTAAAGCAGGTGTGGAGCTGCTCTTATTACTTGGGCCCATCGTGCTTCCTGTTTGAATTTTTAATGATTCTACCAAACCTTTAAGGATTTCTGGCAGTGTTGCCCATGTGTCCATGAGAGCTGCGCACAAGCAGGTGCCGATGCTGTTATTCTGGATCTCGCTAAACTTGTTTTCCAAGTAGTCCACCTTCTTGTTCAGCTCCGCTAGTCGTTGCGCAATGGTAGATAAAAGATCGATTTGTAACTCCATTTTCTTCTATTGCCAGAGCAGTGACCTGGCCATGTTTTGCACTGTTTCCCCTGAAGGGGATGCTCCTAGATAGTGAATGGCACGCTCTCATAAAGATTCTGGCTTTGGGAGCTTGGTGTGGGGGAAGGAGTACGCCGGTTGTCGTTGGAACTTCTGAAGAGATTTGGAGTCGGCTCCAGTGTGCTTAGTATCTTGGATTCCAAGTTTAGGAGGAATGTAGGAGATAGGCATGCCGAGTTTTGCAGCCGCTCTGACACGCCTGTTTTTCTTAGACCGGAACCTATGAGTGCCCGCAACGGTATCTGCACTAGGGAGAGAAGATTAGGTTGTTCCCGGCAGTGTATTTGGGCAGTCACAACTTGCTCTGGGTTTCTGCGGATTAATGCAGTGCTGTCACCTACTGGGTCGCTTATATGTCTGAGTTTCTTTCCGGATGAGCGTCCCGGCCCGAACAGGATTGAGAACGTCGTCTTTCAGTGCTTGTACTTCCTATGTTTGCACTTTGTGCTTGTGTAGCTGGGAGCATGTGATGGGACTGGCTCCCTGGACTGTAATCCAACCCGTCGCTAATCTTGGCTCTTGGTTGCTCTACCATGGCTGAAGAGCTCTCTGTATTGGGCGGAAGTTTATATAAGAATTGTGTTCTGAGGCCTCCCGGTGGTGACTTTAAAAAGAACTTTTTGTGGTGTTCTGCAATCCTTGCACTCCTTAAAATTCTGGGTGATACTTTAGACTAGTGTAGTGGCTTTGTGTGGCAGTTTTCTTGTTGCAGAGTGTTTTTTCCCTCTTTTTTTTTTTGTCATTCATCTGTGAGGATAATCTGCTTATCAAGGAGACCTGTGTGCTCCTTGCCTCTTCCTCCACAGCACGCTCTCTGGGGGGGAGGAGGTGCTCCTTGCGGCTCCCGCCGGTTTACTTCCCTCTGTTCGGGGGGGAGGTGCACCTCACGACTCCCACCTCCGCTCTGCCCTCTATGTAGAGGGAAAGATGCGCTTGCTTGATGTTGAAACATTGCTTAGGATCTTGTTGCTTAGGTCTCTTTGCCTGCTGCCTTGGCCAGCCGCTGCTGATGCCTCTTTTGCTGGACTCGATCAGCTGGTCTGCAGCCGGCCTGGGTGGGTGGCCATGAGCGCTCCTGCCCACCGCCGTGGGAGCCCGCGGGGTGCTGCTCGTGAATGTCTGCTGCTTCCGCCACTCCCAATTCCTCACCCCCTCCACTTCTTGAGCCTGTGAGGGAGGTACTGTGTGGATAGTCCTGGGGCTTTGAGAATGCTCGTCCCACCACAAGTGTCACCTTCTGCTAAGGCAGCTTATGCTGGCAAAAGGCAGGGGACTGGCAGGCATGGGTATTTGTAGCCAAGCGAGAAGGCGTTTGCCAATAGCGGTGGCGAGACCCGCACCAGCTCTGGCGCCTACCCGCTCTCGGCTCGGCTCCGTAACTCTCTATGAGTGAGAGGCTCCCTTTCCGCCAGAATTCACGAGCCGACGCCGTTTACCTCCAGAGGCTGCTGAACTGGCTGTTCCTTCGCCGGTCGCGGCTCTAAGCTCCAGGCTCCGAGCGAACACTCCTCCTCTGGCTACTCCCTTCACTCGGATACGATCCGGGGAGCAGGGTCGGGATACCGGCGCTGGGAGGTTGAGGGGGCAAGGAGCGGGGAGTAACGAGGCGTAACGAGGAGAGCCACGGGCGGGCCCCAGAAGCCAGGTGGGCGGCAGCCGCTCTACGCGCCGCCACGTCAAAGCAGCTCAGCTCAACTCTCTTCCTCCGGCACCAAAGCCCTGAGCGCCAAACCACGGCCTCTTCCAGCCCCTGGCCCCCAGCTCTCACGGCTGACCCCCGTCAGTACCACTCGGTCGGAAACACTCTCTCTCCCTGGCTTCACGGCGAGCTCCGGTGCCCGAGCAGCAGCGATATTCTCCGCTTCGTGTCACAGGAGCAGAGCCGCGGAATCTCAGGTCAGTAGACCCACCTCTCAGGTCAGCAGGAGTTCATGAAACTTGGATAAGTTGGAAGCTTAGCCTGAGTCAACTGAGACAAACTCACCAGCGGCTGTCTTTACTTGTCCCCTGCTTGCACAACACTGCACAACACTGCACTGCTGCTCCTACTGCTTCAGGAAGGTACACTTGAATATCTTTTTTTCCAGCTCCTGCCGAACCATGGAAAAGCCTTTATAACTCCTGCAGTGTTAAAGGGCTTATGAGTAACTCGTGGCCCCCTGCTGATCAGCGACTATCTTTGCTGCTCCTGGCCAGGCAAAGGGTTCTGTACTATGTAGCTCCTATGTGGCTCCTATGTGGCATCTGCAGCTTCTGTCATCATGAAACCACCACAAACGCTGGGTGTTTCGGCCTCAGCCCTAGGCAGTGGGCAGAGACTAGGCAAGGTAAGGCGAGTGCGAGGCCCCCCTTCCCTGCAGCAAGGTGGAGGCTTGACAAGCGGAGAAGCTGGAAAGACTCACGCAGCTAGGTTCTCATAGTTCAGCAGCCGCAGCGAGGAAAAAGCTGCTAAAAAACTCAGAATGGCCACAAAACTCTCAGTGGCCACTGGGGGAGGACACTTCAGTTGCGTATTTAGCTGCGACTGTGACTGTAAGTGTCCCGGCCGGCTACCGCTGCCGCTGTCTTGAGCGGGACCCTTTCTGTGGGGCTACGGGTCTGCGGAATCCCGTGCCGAAGATCAATTTGGCTGTCAAAAGCCAGGGGGGAGCTCCGTGCTCTGCACCACACCTCTCTGCGTGACTACGGCTCTGCAGCTCTGAAATCCAGGGCACAAGAGGGATTAGGGACTAGGGCGCTAGGGGCAAGGTGCCAACTCACGCCAGTACAACCCCAACTTGATGCAGTACTGGCTCGGCACCCTGCCTGCGCAGGCTGCGTGCTTCACCTGCAGCCCGCTCTGCTCCACAAGCTAAGCTCCACTCGGCTTCCCGTGAGACCCCCCCACCCCAGGCACAGCACTCAAGCAGCGCTGGAATTCAGAAGCCGGGGGCCGGGAGCAAGGAGCTGCGGGGGGGCACGGGATGACAATTTCAGCAATAATCTCGGCGTCCTCGTCCTTCCACCTCCAGGGCAGTCGGCGGTTAGTGGAGTCAGTGCGAAAACCCGGCAACTGGAGTTGGGACGAGTTTCGGCTTGCGCCTGTCTCAACCACAAACTATATATATTTTTTTCTTCTTCAAATGAGCCTCCACCCCGGTTGGTTTCGGACCAGCAGCACGGTAGTCCTAGTGATTCAATCCCCATTTGATGCTGACTCGCATCCATTTTATTGAAAAATACACTTGATCCAAATGATGGCTGTTGTGTTTCGGCATAACTCATATATATATATATATATATATATATATATATATATATATATATATATATATATATATATATATTAGGCTCAGATTTCACTCGTACAAATCCAAAGAAATTCAGCAGTTATAGTTACCTGACCTAACTATAACTTATACCCCCACAATGCACTGGTTATGACCTCGCATATTACATCACTCATGACATGGTCAGTGACACCATGCTGAATTTGTACGTTTTGTGCGTTCAAATATGAACCTGTAACCTTTGTTTTGGAAATGCATTTTTTGTCTTGCAAATTACTTTGGTGCCGTTTTACGAATCTCTACAAAACGCTCCAAAAAAGTGCTACCTTTTGACTAGTTTGCGCATGGAAAGTTTTGGGGTGATCCATCAAGCGGGGGCCGAGAAAGAATTTAGACACAGCTACAGGCTAAACCGCAGAACGGATTTACACCAAATTTGGCGGAAAACAGGATCTTGGGTCAGAAAGAGTGCTTTTTAGGTCTCGCTTAGACAGCGCATGTCTCTTCGAGACATGATGTATCTACAGTATGGGCTTCGAGTACCGCCAAACTTTTTCGTTGATTCCTCTTACTGTCCTGTGTAAATGCCTGGTTTTGTTTGGGGAATACGCGTAGTAGTCCCTCCTTTTAGACTTTGTAACCTCACATGAGGACTGCCCCAGTTACTCTTTCCTCTTATTCATAATACCCTGTGAGCACTCTTCTTTTGTTTGCCTGCCTCTGGTCGTGTTTTTGGATTATAGCTTGATGAAAGGCTTGTGGTCCCTTCATTTGCTGTGCTTGTTTTGTTTACGACTATAACACTTGAGGAGAGAATGGCTATTAAATCAACAGTTTTTGTTTTTGTAGGCGCCGGGAGAACTGACTCCAAGACTTAAACCTGGTTCCCCAGTTCCAAATTCGGCAGCTCAGGGGGTTACTCCATACCCTTTGTCCAAATATTGCTGGGCATAGGCGTAATTGTGTTTGTTTGGGAGTGGCCGAGTTTCATAATACATGTTTTTCTTGCTTGTTTTCCAGTAGTCACCTTGGAGGGGGGAGTACCTGAGGCTGTAGCAGCTCATGAACTGATTCATTCATGCTGACCCCATGTATGACCTTGGGCTAAGTTACATTCCAGTTTAGCCACCACACATTTTGGGGAAAATATCACCAGATTTCTCAAGTTCGGAGACTGCCACACCCCAGAGGGACTTGAAGTTCCTGAGAAATGTAAAGATTTCTCGGATATACAACTGTGGCTGCGGTGGATCCGCGACCCCTCTCCATCTCATGCCTGAGACCTGACTAGTTCCAACACTTCAAAATAGGAAGTTTTGGATGCCATCTTGTGACTCGGTTGAACCAAGTCACAAGTAAAAACGTTGAAAAAGCATAGGGGGCAGGGAAGAAACACCCTGACCTCCAAGGCCTCTTAGAGGGGATTAACAGGGACCCATCATGGCCAAGATAAAAAAAATGAAAAATCCACTGGGAATTGCGATGGATCTGCGAATCCCGACGAAAGTTTAAAAACGAAGCATGGCTTCCCATGCTTCGTTTAATTAGTGACTGCCATCTCCCCGGGTCTATAATAAATTATAGTGCGTGGGCTGGCTCCAGCCCCACACACAGCCCCACACACAACCCTGGGATCCGCCACCTCCCCAGAGCAACTGGATAATAAATTATATACAGGGTCTCATGAGCCACGGAACCCACCACTTCCCCGGGGTTTAATTTTTGTTGGAGGGGGGATGAGCCATAGATGGCCCCGGGGACTGCCGCCTGAGCACTGCACCCGCCAAGCCATAGCAAACTCCGGTCCTCTTCATAGAAGCGAGAGCATTGAAAATGCACTAGCTTCCATGAAGCGGAGCAGAATTGCTTTTGGACAGCTGTCCCAAAGCAATTCCAGCTCCCACCGGAGGCAGGGAGTCATCAGGGACCATGGGGGCCTTGGGTCTCCCCCTGTGGTCCCCAAATACAGGCTATGACCCAGGGGATGGGGTCCCAGGGCAATATCTGGGAGGTGGCCGCGCATGCCCCCCTCCCATTTACAAAAAAAAAAGGTTAATGCCTGACCCTGGGGCATGGGATCCCGGGCCCGAAATAGGCATGAGGAGAGAGGTCGCGCAGCTCCCTTTCTTTTTATAATAAAATTAAAAGGCCTGGCATTGGGGGATGGGTTCCCAGAGGCCAAAAGTGGCCCATCGAAGTGGGGCCACGCGGCCCCCCTTCCTTATATTTTTTTTAAAAAAGGAAAAGGCTGGGATAGGGTCCCCGGGGCCGTAATCAGCCCATTTCCCCCAAAAAAGATATGTTCATTCCCCTTACAAAAAAGTCTTGGGGTAATCAATGATTTCAGGGGTTTATAAAGCGAGGCCACTCGCCCGTGAGGGTCTCAAGGGGGAGGGGGGAGTTCAGTTGAAGAGCCAAGTCTTGAGATCCTTCCTGAATTGGGTCCCCGGGGCCCAAAGTAGCTTCGGCCAGCACTATGCCGAGCACTGGCAAAGGCCATGTGCAGACTGGTGTTGACCACCTGTCGCCGACCCCCTGCTGCACTGGCGGAAGGCTGTATGGAGCGTGGGGGTGGGTTTGGCCACAAGTCCTGACTTCAGCCAGGCTCTGTGGCCAAACTTCTGCTGCACATGGCCGAAGGCTGACTGCAGGTTGTTGAATGGAGGGCCTGGCCACAAGCCTGGCCCTGCCGCCAACTCGCTACTGCACATGGCTGAAGGCCATGCTCAGTGGGGTGTTGGTTTTACATATTGTGACAAAATATTACTTTACATTGGAAAAAAAAAGCTAGATATACACTGAAAAAAACAAAGGTTTATACTTGGGTGATAATTTCAGTGACAGTGTAATGTTGTAAATGTACACAACCACTGAAAGTCATCAGTTAAAGTAATTTCTGGTAACTATAACATAACTAGTGCTCTAAAGTAACTAAAATGCGCCTTCGCCATGCACTCCTATTTACCTACATATTACATTACTCATGACCTCTTCTATGACACCTTTGACAAATATCCCTGCAACATTTGCAATGAAATTATTGATGAGAAACGGCATGGTGGACACTCGAGTTATGGTTACCTTGGGGCATGAGTTATAGTTGCCAGAGATAAGTGTATCTGGTGAATTTCAGTGGTTTTGTATGTTACGCTGTCACTGAAATTGTCTTCTAACTATAACATTACATTAGTCTTTGTTTTCTTCAATGATCTATATACATATACACACATACGTATGGGTATTAGGTCATTACAAAAACGTACCTGTGTGGTAAAGTACCTCTTTATGAGTGTAGCATTTAACTTAAATAGGCTGGGTAGCAAATGTCACACTTGGTACTTTGATAGATTAGTGGTCGTGCCGCCACAGGTCTTAGATGAGAGCCTTTACCCCTATGTCCCCTTTCAACACCGTAGAAATTGGATAGGCACCACAAAGCAAGAGTTCCTTCTGTCACTTCCGGCAGGCCAATCACCCGGATGTTTTTCCATGGAGAGCAATTCTTTTATAAGTCCTTCCAAAAAATGAATGAGGTATAACAATAGATACCCTTGAAAGGTATTCCCAAAGTAATTGTTTACACTTGTCCTTTGTCTCTCCCGTCCAATGGTCTTGTTTTTACAGAACTATTCTGGATACTGTTCATTTTTTCTCTGCTATATGTTTTTACCCTGCAAGAACGGACATACATGGTATTCGCCTCAACGGGCAAATTTTGAGTGCAAGCCATGTGCTCTGTGACAGAAAATGAAGAATTCCATTTATTTTTCCAAGTAGAATTGCAGTGATGGATCATTTTATTTCTACTCATGCTTTTGCCCCTTGCTCCACTTTCTTCAACAGACCTGTTCAGCCCTCTCCTCTACATAGCTGTTCATCCTTCAGTGCAAAGATATCTCTGTGCAGGGGAGTAGCTACCATTGGTGCAGCAGGTGCAGTCCGCCTAGGCCCAGAACCCTCAGGGGCCCATTGGCCCTGAATCTTGCTGTATTTTATTACCTCACCAGCAGTCAAATGGGCCATTTTCTGGCTTTCACCAGGGCCTATGCTATCCTTCCTGTACTACTGTTTCTCCAGTATTGGGGTGCCTTTCATAGATTCACATGCCTGAATCATTCCCAGTCGTCGGAGTGGGAGTCCCACGGTACATAAAAAAGCAATAAATATGCCATAACAACCAACAAACCTTGGTAACAAGAAACCAGGAAGTAAAGTCGCCCAAGCTACCAAGAAAAAAAGTTCCACATGCATGACTATCATAGTCATTATACATAGCCCAAACTGCAGCCAATCAGGCGTCAGCACCCATCAGAAATTTCTCCTCAGAGGCTCAGGCTCTCAGATGTTCTACTGTACGTCGTGTGAAGGGAGTCTCCCTGAGCTCTGCTCAGTTTCTTCTCAGTTTTCTTCAGGATTTCTTTGTTTTAGGATGTCTTCCTCTAAGAAATCATTATTCAGGCCTTGTGAATCTTGTGGTAAGCTCCGGCTTTTCTCAGAAGATCACCACAAGAAATGCATATACTGCCTGTATCCGGAACATCAAGTGAAGGACTGCAAGATATGCAGGACCTTCCCTCAAAAGACCCTCCGGGCCAGAGAGGGCTGCTTACTTCTGTGGTTACAGAAGCTCAAGGACCAGGACAACCAGTGTCTGAGGTAGGCAGTATTGCCTCTGGGTCATCTGTGGCCTCTAGGAAGAGAACTGCTGAGGAGGTGTTATCTTCTCCTGGGGCCAAGGTTGTGAAGAGACAGCAACCTTCTAAGGGGTCAGAGAGGCCTCCCACTTCTAAGGCTACTCCTCCTGTCAAGAGCAAACCTTTACCTTCCACGCCCCCGAGAAGATCGGTCAAGAATTTGCCTCCTAAACCGACTTCTGAGAAGATTCTTCCTTAGAAGAAGACCTCGACGACCCCTTCGTCGACGAAGATTTCCGCCGACGCAACGTCTACATCGACGGTAACTTTTTCATCATCTAAACCTCAGATAATCATGTCTTCGGCGTCACCACCGTCGATGCTGGTCTATGTCTCAGTGAAACCTATATCGTCGACGAAAGAAACTACATCTGCTCCTATGGTCGGCGTACCGTCGACGACCAAGAAGATTTAGTCGACGAGAATTTTTGCTTCGACGGAAGAGCCATTGACGGGCTCGTCGACGAAGCAATAAGTCCTGAAGATGATAATGCTGACGAGGGCGTGGTCGTCGATTAAAATTGCCTTCGACGACGAGGAATGCTTCGTTGACGAGCTCGTCGACGATGAGAAGGCCGTCGACGACGGTGGAGTGGCCGTCGACGAGCTCGTCAAGGAGAACTACATCGTCGACTGCCAAATCGTCGACGAAGCCCTCCTCGTCATTGAACGCAATTTTATCGACGACCACGCCCTCGTCAGCGTTATCATCTTCAGGGCTTATTGCTTCGTTGACGAGCCCGTCGACGGCTCTTCCGTCGACGCAAAAATTGTCAACATGTACAGAAATTCAGGTTTGGTCACCATCTACGGCTTTAACTTCTACGGCGAAGCCTTCTTTGCTACAAAGGCGTGGTTCTGGGCTTGAACCTTTATCTCTATTGTGCCTGTCTCCTCATAAGGTACCTCTACAGGTTCCTGACAAATTGTTGGAATCAGAAGACAGTGAGGAAGATTCTGATATGGATGGTAGGTTTGGAGCAGCTACAAGTCCTTCAGAACTGCTCATTAAATACCAAGAGGAAGATCAGGATTATCAGCCTTCACCTGAACATTTGACGTCACCCGCTACTAGTATTCCAACAGCCCAAATGCCTACAGCATTGTTAACCAATCTTCAACATATACTGGACGATTATTACTGTTGTTTCCCGCCATCTGAATCGGCGGACTCCGTGCCCTCCTACACCTGTGGCGCAGGCTTCCACATCCGAATTCAGGTCTCCAAGACCTCTTTTGCCAGGGATTTCCCATCATCCTGTGGAAGCACAATCATCAGAAGATGAAGAGAGAGAGGAAGGTGAAGTATATGACAAGGCTTTGTTGTCGGAGTGGGATGAATATCAAATCCAGACACCTTCTCCTTCACCGCCGATTCACCTCCAGTAGACATTGGAGGTTTTCACCTTCTTATGGAGATAGCAACCCGTTTCCTTATTCCTATGGAAACTAAGAAAGAGGAATGTTTCCTCTATGACTTTAAAGACCAGCCAAGGAAACGGGTACGGACGATTCCAATTCTAGAATTCGTATGGAAGGAGGGACTAAAGGTGATGTCGAATCCTGCATCTATTCCTCCAGTCTTGCCACATCTAGACAAAAAATATAAAGCGTCTGACAAATATCCAGCTTGCCTTATAGGACACCCAAAGGCAGATTCTGTGATCGTGCAAGCTGCCCAAAAACGAGCTAGAAATCCATCATCCCCGATCACAGCCCCACCTGATAGAGACGGCAGGCGTCTGGACTCGATTGGGAAACGAGTCTCTACGATGGCAGCGACAACGGTCCGTGCGGCCAATTCTTTAGCCATTCTGGGTCGGTACGACCGACAGATGTGGTCGGATATCTCACCGTACATCGACATGCTTCCGTAGCCTTCAAAATCTGAAGCTCTGAAGATACTGCAAGAGGGAGAACGGATCTCGGCAGAGATTATAGACTCTGCAGTGGATGTGGCTTCTACTGGGTTCAGACAGCTGGCAGGGACTGCTGTCCTACACCGACAAGGCTGGTTAAAGGCACCTCTGTTTTGTCAGGAGGTGCAAGCTAAGATTCTGGACATGCCCTTCGATGGTGAGTTTTTGTTTGGCCCACATGTAGAAGAAGCCTTGCAAACTTCTAAACAGGACACTGAAACAGCCAGATCTCTTTGCACCTTGCAGTTTCGGAAGCCGCCCTTTCGGGGGGTGAGAGGACGTGGATCGTGCTCTAATAGAGGAAGCTATAGCCAACAATATTCCTACAGATCTTATCAAGGGAATCGGCGCTACCAGTCGCAACATTACCAATCTTATGGTCAGCGCAACACATCCTACTCCCAGAACAAGAAACAACCTTTCTACTGCGGAAAGGATTCCAATAAAAGGCAATGAGTGTCATCACCTGCCACCGCTACTGCCGCAGTCACATGTAAGGGTTGGAGGAAGAATCTCAAAATGTTATTCGAACTGGTCCTCAATAACATCGGACAGATGGGTCCTAGAAATCATGGCCAGGGGATATGCTCTCGAATTAGAAAAGTTTCCTCCAAATTTCCCTCCAAAAGGCCCTCCTCCAGCTCATCTCAAGGAGTTGTTTTCCCAGATAAATTTGATGTTGAAAAAAGGAGCAGTCGAAAAAGCCCCTGAAGGGCAGAGAGGAACAGAATTCTATTCAGGGTTCTTTCTAATAAGGAAGAAATCCAGAGAATGGCTTCCAATTCTAGACCTCCGTTCCCTCAACAAGTATTTGAAGAAACTATTGTTACAGATGTTATTGCTTGAAGAAATATTGCATGTTCTGTCGGCAGTGGATCACATGGCCACCCTGGACCTTCAAGATGCATACTTCCACGTTCCCATTTTACTCCGTCACAGGAAGTTCCTGTGTTTCAGAGTGGCTGGCAGGGATTTTCAGTTCAAAGTGCTTCCCTTTGGGCTACGATCGGCACCCAGAGTGTTTACAAAGGTCCTAGCTCCAGTAGCAGCGCACCTCCAGCTGGAATGGATTCAAATATTTCCCTACCTCGGCGATTGCCTTATCAAGGCGAATTCTTTCTCAGACACAAACATCCATGTCCAACGATGTCTGTCTCTCTTCCAATCGCTGGGTCTTTCTATCAATCTCAGCAAGTCACATCTTGTTCCTTCCCAAAGGCAAACGTTCTTAGGAGCAACCTTGGACACACAACTGGTTCAAGCTTTCATATCGGACGAAAGGCAAGAGAGGATCCATAACATGGCTCAGATGTTACTATCAAGAAAGTCAGTTTTAGTCCGACAGTTCAAGTCCTTTCTGGGAATGGTTTCTTCTTGCATCCCGTTGATACCAAATTGCCGCCTCATAATGAGGCCCCTTCAAAAGGAACTCCGCCTGCAATGGTTGCAAGTCTCCGGTTCATTCGAAGATCTCATTCAAATCACTCCACGGATGCGAGAGGCCTTTCTCTGGTGGGTCCTAGAAAGAAATTTGAAGAAGGGGTGTGCGTTCCTTCAAGAGGCGCCAAATTACACAATCACCACAGACTCATCCCTTGAGGGTTGGGGAGCACATCTTCAAGGGCTGAAGGTCAGCGGGAAATGGAGCCCTCAACAAAAGGCATGGCACATCAATCTGCTAGAGCTAAGAGCCATCTTCTGAGCCCTCAAGTCCTTTCGTAAATCATTCAAGGGGCCACAGTATTGGTTCGCACGGACAATACTACAAGTATGCATTACTTAAACAAGCAGGGAGGAACGAGGTTGGTTCTTCTATCTCAGGAAGCCCAAGAGATCTGGGCTTGGGCGATACGACAAAGGATCAATCTCTTGGCTGTTCACGTGCCGGGAGTTTCAAATGTTCTGGCGGACACCCTCAGCAGGTCAACGGTGTCCACCCACGAATGGGAACTGCATCAGCCAACGGTGGATCGAATCTTCCAGCAATGGGGTCATCCCGATCTGGACCTCTTTGCGACCAAGAAGAACAGCAAATGCCTATTCTTTGCAAGCTGGCTTCCCCACAGAGACTCTCAGGGGAATGCGTTTTTGATCAACTGGTCTCAAATATATGCTTACGCCTTTCCTCCGATACCGTTGGTTCCCAGAGTTCTCCGGAAGATGAAGAAAGAACAATGTCGCTTGATTCTCATCGCTCCCAGGTGGCCTCGCCAATACTGGTTCACCGAACTTCTTCTCCTATCAAAGTGTGATCCAATACAGTTTCGACCAATACTGAATCTCCTCTCCATTCAGAATGGTCAAATTTGCCTTCCGGACTGGCTTCTCTAAAATTAGCAGCTTGGCGCCTGACCTTGAATTCGCTCATCTAAATATCTATGCGGATTGTAAGGAGGTACTGGCTAACGCACGAGCACATGCTACGATAAAGACATACAGACTTAAATGGAAAAGATTCTGCATTTGGTGTCAACCGGCTGGGTTTCACCCATTTCAGGCAACGCCGGATCAGATATTGCCTTTTTTCTTACACATAGCAAGATCAGGCTTATCTCATGCAACATTGAAGGTCTTTTTGGCAGCCATTTCAAGGTACCGTCAGGATGGATCCACCTCTCTTTATTCTTCAAGAATAATACAACAGTTTTTTAAGGGACTATTCAGAATGTTTCCTCCTGTACGTCGTCCGCCTCCATCATGGCATCTTAATGTAGTATTAGCGCAGCTCATGCGCTACCCATTTGAGCCAATTCACAAGGTGGATTTTACATTTCTAACCTGGGAGGTTTCTCTTTTGCTAGCATTGACTTCATCTAGAAGAGTCAGTGATGTTCAAGCTTTAACCGTCATTTCACCTTTCTTACAATTCACGTCCAATTCTGTGGTGCTACGTACAAACCCAAAGTTTATGCCTAAGGTGCCTTCGGATTTTCACCTGAACGAACCAGTCATCTTAAAGACATTTTTTCCTAATCAGCAATTCCCTGTGGAGAGGGCATTGCATACCCTTGACATCAGAAGATGTTTAAAATTCTATTTACAAAGGACCTCTGCCATTCACAAATCCGATCAACTGTTTGTTGCCTATGGGAAGATTCTGCAAGGACAAGCAGTGTCTAAACAAACCATAGCTAGATGGATTTCTGCCGCTATTGAGTTTTGACATCTGCAAGCTGGAGGACCTTTGCAGGCTACCCCCAGAGCACACTCTACGAAGGCGGTATCCTCATCGACTTCTCTTTTCGCTGGTGTCCCTCTTCAGCAGATCTGTAGAGCAGCAACTTGGTCCAACAGACATACTTTCACCAAGCATTACTGTTTGGAAGCTGCCAGTGATGCTGATTCTTCAGGGAAGCAAGCGGTTCTCCGCAATCTTTTCAGTTAAGGTGAGCCTCTGATTTCCCTCCTCCTCTTTACTGCTTTTCAGACGCTTGTTATTTTGCCTATGTTCAGTGCATGTTCAGATGATTGCGATTTTTATATATATATGTATGCAAATAGTTTTTAGGTTTCGCCTCGTCGAAAGCTGCCGCGCAGCTTTTCGGCGCAGGCGAAATCTTATGTTCACAGTATGTGGCTTGGGAATCCGCCCTCTGTTCCATTGGCTAGCTCCATAAATGGAGGCTAGCCATTGGAACAGAGATCTGTCCGTCAATTGCGGAGCAGATTCGGGGGCGTTCCCATGAATTTTAGGCTTTTGCCTACGTCATGCGGCTGTGGGCGGTGCTTTTTTTTTGGGGGGGGGGGAGGTTTGTTTTGGTCATTTCTCCTGGAAGGCACCGCAACGAGGGTCGTCTGCCTGGCATCGGCTAGCAGGTAAGCGGCATATTTTACTCGTGTTCCCGCCCCCCTCCCGCTGTCCGTGAGCACGCCCCCCCTCCCGCTGTCTCTGTACACCAATGTTTTTACTTCTTTACACCTCATATCTTATCTCTTAAATATGTATGCTCCGGTTTTCATGCGTGGCTGTCGTCTTTGTGCCTTCTTTATGTGTCGTCTTTATGTTGTGCGTGGCTGCTTGGCTCCGCGGGCCTCCCCCCCCTCCGTCACGCTCTGCCGCTCCCCCGGGCCCCCACCCCTCCCCTCCCTCTCCAGCGGCCATGCTGCCTCTGCTTGTTTTATCCTACTGCAGCGGCGGGAGGAGAAGAAAGCTGTGTCGGTATGTGAGATGCTGGGCGTGGGGACGATGTGTGCGAGTTGTGGTGCTTGTTACTTCTCTTTTCTCTGTACACCAATGTTTTTACTTCTTTACACCTCATATCTTATCTCTTATCCTGCGTTTTGCTGTACCTTCTCTATACTGCTCTCACTTAATCTACCCCTCATTTACTCCCCTTTCTCTCTAACCTGCTTGCTCCCTTTTCCCCGCTGGCTCTGTTTCTTTCGTGATGTAATAGTGTCACATCTTAGGTAAGTCTGGTATCATTTTCTTGTTATGTTGTACATACACCAGGCTGCAAAAGAAAACTAAACAATTACTCACACCAATGAGTTGTTAAAACTATAGTCTATATCTCGGTTGCCTCTAACTTCTGGTTCTGTCGCTGCGACCATACTAGAGGAAGGGGAAACATCGTTGTATAGCTGTGAACCCTGCAGATAAAGGCAATCTTTTGGTACATTGGAAATAGGGGGAACCGTGCAGTGCTATGCCTACGGTGGGTGCCTGCAGCTTGTTGCCCCAGCGTATTGTGCAGTGCTGGGCATGAGGTGTATGGGGTCCCTGCAAACGGTGCTGTGCCTGGGGTGGGTGCCTGCAGCTTGCTGCCCATGTGTGTTGTGCAGTGCTGGGCATGAGGCAAATGGCGACCCTGCAAACTGTGCTATGCTGTGTCTGGGGTGGGTGCCTGCAGCTTGCTGGTCAACACTCCTGTTCCTCCACATTCTGCAGTATCGTGCAGAGGGAGGGTGCAGTTTTGGCTTAATTTGAATTGCCGCTCCTGCACAGGGTGCAGTATTGTGTGCGTGTGGGGGGAGGAGGCCGGGGGGGAGGTGACGGTGTGGAATTTTAGTTCGTGTACTGAACATCATCTACGCCATCTTGCAGACTCACGTATGAACATACACGACAGCCATTCTAGGTATCATGGTCTCCCTGTTCACGATCGATCGTCGGCGCACTTCCCTGACCCTGCAAGCATCCCCCACGCACCCTGGCTGCCCCCGCTCTCACATGCACAAGTCATGAGCCCTCCCCTCCCGCATGACTCTGTCTCTGAGAATCACACCCCGCGCCTGACCAACACCTCCTTTCCTTCCATGAATACCCCTCTTCTGATAAACCCTTTTCTCTACGCTCGATTTTCCACACTGATCCTTCCTTTCATGAATATCTCTCCTTTGATGACCTCTTCCTCTGAACCTAATTGTCTACATGGACCGCTGGTCATCCCTTAGCCTGAGGATACAGTTTATTGCCCACTACTGTATGCACTCGCCTCTCTTGAAAGGAGCCACTATTGATCATGACCTCCCCACCCCCTGAGATTCATTCAGGCGCACACATTCCAAAGGAATCGGCAGAACACTCAGCTGCGTGATAGCCCCCTCCCATTGTATGAGGGGTAAGGGCCTCTACTGTTGTCATGTGTTGGAATGGACCGGAACTGGGGGGGTGCCGGAGATGTCATCCTCATACTTCACAATGTCTTTGTTGTAATAAAGAGCGTTCACATGTCTTAAACCAGTGTATAAAAGACCAGGCCTCAGAGAGGCCGAGAGAGCACCTCGAGATGATACCTTGTTGTCCGATCTGACGTGTTCTGCTCCGTCGGAATAAAACTTGTTTCCTGTCTTCCTGTCTCCAGCGCCTGCCTCTTTATTGGATAACTTCGTATGGTATTAGAGGCGTTTAACGCCGGGCAAATTTAACTTAAGAAGCATCAACTAAATCGCCTGACCCTTTTTGAATTGATTTTTCATCAATTGGCGTCCCAAACGCGGGGCCCATCAGCGACACGTGGATCCAGTGGGAGAGGTCCCGACGACGGAGTGAACGACTGCAACGATCGGGAGAGCTCCTGTCCGATAGACCCTCGTCTGACAGCCGATCATCTGAACTTCACTGATTCCGAGCAGACCTCTCCCGAGTGATCTACGGTCCTGACTGGGAACCATCAGGAGTGCCGCGGTAGCAACAGAGAGTAGAGGACGATCGGGCGCTGGAAGCGGAAGACGGGAAACTGTCCATGCGGTCCGGGTAAGGTCGTGACACACGACGAATTGTGAATTAATTGTTTGATTGATTGATTGAAATACTAGTATTTGCTTTGACGCTCTTTGAGATATTCGCTGCCTGCAAACGGGGAGGAATAGGAATATTCTATCTCCCTTTGCGGATAGTGAAGGATAGGTAACGCGGACTTTTGTCCCCCATTGTAATCTGCCGTACCTATTTTTCTCCCCATTGATTGATTGTTTGATCGAGCATTGAATTGTTCGAAGTCGGTTCTCTTAAGGATTTTCTCTGCCTACAAACGGGGAAGAATAGGAATATTCTCTCTCCCTTTGCAGATAGTGAAGGGTAGGTAACGCAGGCTTTTGCCCCTATTGTAACCCGTCGTGCCTATTTTTATCCCTCATTGATTGATTGTTTGTCCGAACATTGACTGTTTGGAATTGGTTCTTTTTGGAGGTATTCTCTGTTTGCAAACAACGTAGAATAGAATATTCTGTCTAGTCTTTGCAAATAGCGAAAAGATAGGTAGTGCAGGCTTTTGCCCCCATTGTAATCCGTCATGCCTATCTTCTCCCCATTGGTTAGTAGTTGGATCAACCCGGATCGCTTATTAGAGATGAACCATCCAGCTCCATTGGAAGGCACCCCTAATAAGGACATGTTTACTAAGCAAGGACTAGTCGCTATAGCTTATAGTAAGTTATGGCATAAATATACAAAAAAGGATCCCGAAAGTCAGTGGCCACTGATAGGTTCTTTTGATGAAAATAAAATAAAAACATTAGAAGCAGCTGTTAAAACAAATAAAGCAACACCCACTATGCTCGATAGTCTCGGCATGTGGCGCAAGGAAGCAGAACAACGAAAGAAAAGAGAAGAAACAAGAATAGTGAAAGAGTTACGAAAAGCAGCCCACCTGGCCGCTAAAGAACTAGATGAAGAAATAAGAAGGAGAAAGGAAGTTAGGCAAACGCAAGAATCAGGGTCGACAGGCCAATGCCCTGTTAGGACCCCCTCTGCGCTCTACCCAGAGGTGCCCTCCAAACAACGGGCAAACGATGAATTACTACTAGGCCCTCCGATTATCTACATGCCCCCTCCTTATGCCCCCTGCCAGCCTCTGGCACAGCACCTGCCAGCTCTGAGTGCGGCCGAGGGTGACCCTAGCGCTAGTGCCCCGGCTCTTACGGCCTTCGCACCGGCCGCATTGGTAACAACATCAGATGAACTCGAGACTGGCAAGCAGCCAACAGCCAGACCAAATAGGTTGAGCAAAGACGAGCGGGATGGAATTGACAAAATAGCAAAGACACTGGTAGAACGGAAGGAGAGCGAAGAATATACGATGAATATGCACAACTCACATGCCGGTAGTCACAGACGGCATTTCATTTTACGGTTCAGCTACCACACCCTGAACGCATATGAGGATAGGTACCAGAATAAGGGTCCTGCTAAACTGACGGCTCTATATAGAAGGGTCGATGTTGGAGATGGGACTGAGAGCGATGTGACGGACCTCTTCATGCAAACACTTGAAGTCTTCCGCCACCTCGCGGAACAGAAACCAGAGGTCAAGTTCACAGTCCCTGAAACGGTTGAGCCCCCATTAGAAGCAGCCAACACTATGATGCCTATCAGAGAAGCCGCCCCCTACTGGGTTCCCCCAAGAGGTCAGGGAACAAACGATGATATCAACCACGCAGATGCAAAAGGGAGGGTTGTGTACAATTGGGTTTACCAACCATGGGATCGGCAAGATATTTTAACTTTTAGGCAAACCCTGCCCGATTTAAGAAAGAACCCGACAGCATTTTATACCGAACTAGGCACAGCCTTGGGCTCAACCATAATGACTCTATCGGACATAGATTTGTTTTTCGGGTTATGTCTGCCGGCCGATGTGTGGAAGCAAATCCGGAAAGCCGACCACACAGATCTGTTCGGACACACCTGGAAGCAACTCATTGAACTAGATAGGCAGCGAGAGCCCGGAAAGAAACCTGTAAAAGACATACTGGAACTCCCGGACAAAATAGTGCAGAAACTAAAGACATTGATCCCAGAGAAGAAGGTAGACTGGTCGGTAGTCACGGCTTGCCGTCAGAAACCCCAGGAAGACGTATCAGAATATTTCTCCCGATTTGAAACGGTGTTCTCCGACTACAGTGGCCAAGACATGACCACCGCAACCGGACAACACCTATTCGTGCAAAACTACGTAAAGGGGCTATCGCAAGAGGTCTCCCAAAAGTTACAGACGAGCGAGAGTAGTTGGGGAGCCTCCAAACCTGCAGCTATCCTTCAGATGGCTCAGTATTACGAACACCAAAAGAACGAGAACGAGAGGGCGACTGAGAGAAAGAAAAAGGACTTAAAGGAACGAGTGATGATTGCTCAATTGCAGGGAGTGACTACAGGAAGGGAACGGTATAGGGGAAACTACCAGTCGAATGCCCCTAGGAATCCGCCCCCTAGAGACCGCAACCCCACACCCGGTGCTCCACGAACTGACCTCGATGAGAACCAGTGTGCATTTTGTAAAGAATTTGGACATTGGAAGTCTCAATGCCTGGCCCTTCTGGAAATGATTAAAAATAAAGAGACAAGGGACATGACAAATGGCCCCAAAACTGGAGGGCAGGGGCGAGGGCAGACCTACGACACCACCAATGACAGACCTGGCAGACCAAACACATTTGACCGCCCCCGACAGAATCAGTGCCAACAGTCCGACTGCAACAATGCTCACGACTCTGCATAGGACTGCCAGGGGCAAGGGAGGGATCCAGTCGAGCTCTGTGTTGACCAGCAAGGTCCTTACGTCACTGCTAAGGTCCTGGGTACAAAGTCTCCATTCTTGGTAGACACTGGAGCGACACGTAGTGTATTATCAAAGCGACTGATTCCAAGGGCACCCTTGTCTGGCTCACACATTACATCGATAGGTTTCGATGGAACGCCCTCCACTAATCCCCTGTCTGTACCTATCTCCTTTGACCTAGGAAACAATCCCACTGACACAACGTTTCTGCTCTCCTCCAACTCCCCTGACGCCATTATGGGTATTGATTTACTGAAACATTTCCGAGCTACTATTAGGTGTTCCCCGGATGGAGTCCGAGTCATCCTGTACGACAACCCGAGCATGTCCAGACCCTACCCCGCACGACATATGTACACCATAACAGATGCTGACCTATCCTTGCTCGATACCCTACCCCTGTACCTATGGGCCAGAAACGACTCGGATGTAGGACGAATGATGATCGATCCTGTACACATAACTGTTCAACCAGATGCAATACTCCCGAAACTCCCACAGTACCGGATATCGCCCGAAGGCGAGAAGGCATTGGTAGCGATTATTCAGTCCCTGGTAGATGCAGGAGTGGTAGAGGAAGTGGTTAGTAATGTCTGCAATAGCCCTATCTTACCCATTATTAAGAAGCAAGGTGAGGGAGATGAGAAAGCGTACCGTTTCATCATCGACCTGCGAGAAGTCAACAAGAAGTCAACAAAATAGTGGTGCCACAGTACCCCGTACAGTACCCCGTAGTCTCAGACATCACCACCATTCTGACCCTCATCCCGTCCACTGCCACCACCTTCACCGTTATCGATCTCAAGAATGCATTTTTCTCTATCCCCATCCATCCAGACAGCCGTTATCTCTTCGGCTTCACCTTAAAAAAACCGTTCGTACCGATTTTGTAGCGCTCCCCAGGGCTACACTGAAAGTCCCAGCATTTACAGCCAGGCCCTCAAAAGACAGCTGGACGCCGTCCAGCTACCAGATGGAGTGGTGTTGATCCAATATGTCGATGATATCCTTTTGGCGGCCGACACCACTCCACTTGCAATCACGGCCACTATCCAACTCTTGCACTTTCTTGCGGAGAATGGCCACAAAGTCTCCAAAAAGAAACTACAGTTTTGCCAGCCCCAAGTGACATACCTAGGCCATCTCCTGTCCAAAGAAGGGAGGAAACTTATGCCCGACCGAATCCAAACCATCCTAGACACCCCCATCCCAAAAACACAGAAGCAAGTCCGTTCATTGGTGGGCCTTACCTCTTTTTGCGGACAATGGTTACCAAATTTCAGTCTCATTATAAAACCCCTACTTTCCCTGTTGGCCAAAGATGTTCCTTTCCCACTCCCTTGAACCCCCGATTGCCAAGCATCTTTTAAGGAGTTGCGGGATGCCCTTTGCTCGGCACCCGTCCTAGGAACACCAGATTACTCCAAGCCCTTCTCCCTCTTCACGCACGAAAGGGAGGGAAGCGCATTGTCTGTTCTAACTCAGCCCATCGGCGCCAAACAACGCCCTTGTGCCTACTTCTCTGCCACTCTTGACCCAGTCGCCAGAGCTTTACCTGCCTGCCTTCGAGCAGTAGCCGCCGCTGCTGTCTCTATCCGTCAGAGTGAGGGAATCGTACTTTCGAACTCTCTCACGGTGTTAGTACCCCACGCAGTTGACACCCTCTTGAACCAGACGGCGAACATTTACACAGACAGCCAGTATGCCTTTGGGGTGGTTCATCATTTTGGGCTCTTATGGAGGGAAAGGGGATTCCTGACGTCCCACGGCACGCCCATCCTTCACGGAGATCTAGTCTCCGCCCTGATTGAAGCAGTTCTTCTCCCCAAACGATTAGCAGTAATCAAATGCCAGGCACACAAGAAGGTGACAGACTTAGTCGGACAGAGAAACGCACTAGCCGCCATCACTGCCCGAACCACAGCTGAGAATAGGACGACGACACGCATGTATGTGACCAGGTCACAAGCAGAAAAATGGACTGACGCTAGGGAAACGATTAAGGACATCCAGTCGGCCAGCACACCTCTCGAACTGACTGAATGGGCGCGGGTGGGTCTAAGGGACGATGAAGGCTGCTGGCGGACAAAAGACACGAACAAATGGTTGCTGCCCGACTCATACTTGATCCCCATACTGACAATGGCACACTCCCCTGCACACATAGGTTCTGCCCCCATGATTGAACTCATTTCCAAAGTCTGGCACAACAACAAGATCCCCGACTCAGCCAAACGCCTGGTCCAGCAGTGCCTTATCTGCCTACAACACAACCCCGGGAAAGGAACTGTGGTACCCCGGGGAGGGTTTGGGATCCCCAACCACCCCTTTGAGGTCCTCCAGATGGATTACATCCAGCTGGAGAGGTGCCAAGGCTTGAAGTACGTATTAGTCATTGTATGTGCCTTCAGCAAATGGGTGGAAGCCTATCCGACCCGTGATAACACTGCCATGACTACTGCCAAAGTACTACTGAAAGAGTTTTTCCCTCGCTACGGCCTTTGTCGAATTTTATGGAGCGACAATGGCCCCCACTTCATAGCTGAAGTTATCCAACTAATCCTGAAGGGGCTGGGGGTAAAACAGAGGTTCCATGCGGTCTTCCACCCCCAATCCGCTGGCCTAGTTGAGCGACACAATGCTACACTGAAACTGAAACTGTCAAAAATAGTGGCCACCACAGGACTCAAGTGGCCAGATGCCCTCCCACTGGCATTGCTATCAATGCGCTCCACTCCCACTAAGCACCACTTGACCCCCTACGAGGTTGTGTTTGGGTGACCAATGAACCTCTGGACTGCCCCCAAACCGACCTCCATTCACGACGTCCCCGACGTCCTGCTGTCAGATTATTTATACAAGTTAACTAAAACGTTGTCTGTCATTCATCAACAGGTGCAGCAGGCCATCCCCGATGCTTCCAGGGGTCCCGGTCACGATATCCAACCGGGAGATTATGTTCTAGTCCGGAATTTTCAACGGGCAAAGAGTCTGGAACCCCGGTGGACGGGCCCCTGGCAAGTACTGATCACCACTCGGACGGCTCTTCGAGTAGAGGGGAAGAGGCACTGGCTGCACGCACACCACTGCAAGAAGGTCTCCTCGACCCTGGCCACGACAGACAACGTCAGCACCCAAGAAGAGCGCCTGAACAAAGACCGACCATCACTGAACTGCTATCCTGATACCGAGGCACTTGAACTTGCAAAACACTCTGATCCCACTGTGCCATCCCGGGAAGGGTATTTCCTGCATCGAAAGGAGGGAGCTTCGGCTAAGTAGGCCACTGACTAAGTTAAAATCTCAGAACGGTGGCCCAAAAACAACCAAGGGTTACCCGGAGAGAAGCTAAACAAAGTCTGTGGTTCTGCCCACTACCGAGCACCTTGAAGATGAAGATGATGGAAGCGCCAGATAAGAAGATGATGGAAGCGCCAGATGAGAAGATGACGGAGACAACCGGAAATACCCACTACAGGAACCCAAAGACTGATAATTTGCACAAATCAAAGACAATCGCTTTCTTCATTGTCTTCCTCCTTTGCCTCCTCCTCATGACTTCCTTCTGGATCTTGGAGGAAAGCACGCCCGCTCATCAGATATTGCTGACTACTGCACAGCCAATCACCATGAAGGAGCACTACTTGATCTCCCTGTCGCCTCAGCTCCGAGAAAGGCGTAAGGAGTTCTGGAACAATTCCTACATGCAACTGCTGCACCAACACAACCTTGCTGCAAACGCCACGAACTGCTGGATCTGTGGGTTGCTCCCGCATGCCACTGGACACTCCATCCCCTTCATCCCTTCTCCCTTCTCAGTTCACGGCTCCTGCCTCGCCTGGTTGATCCTCTTGCAGGAAAGCCACCAGGACAACGCCACTTCTGGTCAAACAGTGTCGCACTTCTATGGGTTCTGGCTGAACAAAACAGGAAGAACGTCTGCCCCCTTTTGCCCTGTGATTTCAGGTTCAGCCTTCCTTATGAACATCCCTGCCAAAGAACGAGTTGAAATGCAAGTGCTCCACAATCCAGCTAGATCCGCCTTCTCCAACCTGCGGAAACGAACGGCTGCCACTCTGACTGTGGCCCTGTCTGTCATCAATGTCACAGGTCTCGTATGCCTCGAAGGCCAGGGAACACAGCTGGTGGGTCACAGTTCCTGCCGCATCACCAGAACATTGGTCTCAGCTGACCCCCCCTCCTTTGTTGCTTCCCCGAATATGTACTTTGTTTGTGGCACCAAAGCTTACACTTGGCTCCCGAAAGGCTGGAGGGGTACGTGCTACATCGCCTTCATTCTTCCTCCCACGTATGTGGCTCCAGCCTACCATCACCGGCAAAAGCGCGCCGGAGACATTGGACAAGCCGACTCCACCGGAGCACAGTTCCTGGATGCGGCGAAGGGACTTGTTCCTCTGTGGGGCCCAATGGCAAATAGCCGCGCTATCCGACACCTGACTCAGGCAGTAGAAACAACCATTAACATCACCGCTGGCATCCTCGCCAACAACATGGCTGAGCTTCAGGCGGTCCGCCTGGTGGCTCTTCAAAACCGTCTTGTTCTAGATGTGGTTCTGGCCGACCGTGGAGGAGCATGCCGCATCATCGGCTCCAGCTGTTGCACCTACGTGCCAGATAACTCACCTTCAGTCTACAAAGCAATCGAACACCTCCACAGACTGTCCTCAGAGGTTCACCAGGAGCAGGAAGGATGGTCGCTTGGAGGCTGGTTCTGGGACACTTTGAAGGACTGGGGATGGAGATTGTTTATGTTTATATTGATACCAATCATGATACTGTGTGGGTGTTGCTTAGGTATTCAATGTTTACCACCTTTGTGTTCACTCATTTCCAACTGTATGTGCCCTAAGACTTTGGACTTTAAAACTGAGCACATGAGTCCCCTCTACGAGATAGAGGTACGTGGTCTCATGGGGATCGATCCGAACTGACAAGCTGGTGAGACATGTTAAAAGGGAGGACTGTGGAATTTTAGTTTGTGTACTGAACATCATCTATGCCATCTTGCAGACTCACGTATGAACATACACGACAGCCATTCTAGGTATCATGGTCTCCCTGTTCACGATCGATCGTCGGCGCACTTCCCTGACCCTGCAAGCATCCCCCACGCACCCTGGCTGCCCCCGCTCTCACATGCACAAGTCATGAGCCCTCCCCTCCCGCATGACTCTGTCTCTGAGAATCACACCCCGCGCCTGACCAACACCTCCTTTCCTTCCATGAATACCCCTCTTCTGATAAACCCTTTTCTCTACGCTCGATTTTCCACACTGATCCTTCCTTTCATGAATATCTCTCCTTTGATGACCTCTTCCTCTGAACCTAATTGTCTACATGGACCGCTGGTCATCCCTTAGCCTGAGGATACAGTTTATTGCCCACTACTGTATGCACTCGCCTCTCTTGAAAGGAGCCACTATTGATCATGACCTCCCCACCCCCTGAGATTCGATCAGGCGCACACATTCCAAAGGAATCGGCAGAACACTCAGCTGCGTGATAGCCCCCTCCCATTGTATGAGGGGTAAGGGCCTCTACTGTTGTCATGTGTTGGAATGGACCGGAACTGGGGGGGTGCCGGAGATGTCATCCTCATACTTCACAATGTCTTTGTTGTAATAAAGAGCGTTCACATGTCTTAAACCAGTGTATAAAAGACCAGGCCTCAGAGAGGCCGAGAGAGCACCTCGAGACGATACCTTGTTGTCCGATCTGACGTGTTCTGCTCCGTCGGAATAAAACTTGTTTCCTGTCTTCCTGTCTCCAGCGCCTGCCTCTTTATTGGATAACTTCGTATGGTATTAGAGGCGTTTAACGCCGGGCAAATTTAACTTAAGAAGCATCAACTAAATCGCCTGACCCTTTTTGAATTGATTTTTCATCAACGGCACCTTTGATGCCCCATCAGTGTGCAGTGTTGTGCATGGAGTGAGTGGCTGCACCTTGCTATTTGCACATTGGACAGTGTTATGTGTGGGCTGAATGGTTGAAGCCTCCTGTCCCTCCACATTCGGCAGTATTGTGGATGGAGTGGATAACTGCACTGTGCTGACCCAGCACAGTATACAGTGTTGCCCACGGGGTGATTGGCTTTCTCTGCACCGTGTGCAGTGTTGTGCGTGAGGTGATTGACTGCACCTTGCTGCCCCAGCACAATATATAGTGTTACCTGTAGGGTGAGTGACTGCTCCTGCATAGTGTGCTGTGTTGTACATGGGCACGTGGCAGCCCCTAGACAGTGTTGTGCATGAGTTGAGTGGCTGCGCCTTGCGGCCCCAGCAGAGTATGCAGTGTGTGGGTCTGTGTGTTTTTGTGTGGCATTTGCCAGAGATTAAAGTATTGGCATTGTAAATGACAATGCCATTTATTTATCTGTTTTCAAAACCAACACACAAATACAAATTTTGTCATTTACAATGCCAATATTTTATTTATTATTTATTTTGTCAATTTGTAGGGCGCAACAGCTACCCAAGAAGGGTTTCCCGGCGCCTAGACACAGCTAGAAGCGAAGAGACAGAAAACGGAGGGAACATTGAGGGATTATTGTTCGAACAACCAGGTCTTTACAAGCTTTCTGAAGCTATGGTAGTTATCTTCCTTCCGGATGCTTGGAGGAAGCGTGTTCCACAGGGAGGGTCCAAGATAGGCAAAAGATCTGCCCCCTGATCTTACACGTTTGAACCTTGGCATGCAGAACCGTGCTGCTGTCTGGGACCGGAGGTTTCTCTTAGGTGTGTAAAGGCAAGCAAGGGATTGGAGGTATTTTGGGGCTCCTCCTGTTTTTATTTTGAACATGTAGTTCAAGGCCTTGAAGCGAACTCTGTTCTCAATCCTGAGCCAGTGAAGGTCTCGGCGATGGTTCGAGACACCAGCGTTCCTAGGAATCTTACACAGGAGTCTAACCGCAGCGTTTTGCGCCACTTGTAGTCGTCCAATGACAGATTTATTTGCGCCTAAATATAGGATGTTGCCGTAGTCAAGCCTTGATGTGATAAGGGCATTGACTACGGTCTTCTGAGTTGACATAGGCAACATCCATAGGATTTTTCTCAACCATCTGGTTATGGTGAGACACACTCCAGTAACTTTGCTGGCCTGCTTATCCATGGATAAGGCGTTGTCTAGTACAAAACCCAGATTTCGAGCATGGGACACCGGGGTAGGAAGAATACCCATCTGTTCTGGCCAATGCGCGGGGTTCCAGAGATCTTTGTCTTTTCCCAAAATCAGAATTTCCGTCTTGTCCCCGTTCAGTTTTAACTGGTTTGCTGTCATCCAGTTCAGTATTTTTAGTAATCCTTCCTTGAGTAGTGACGGGGAGTGGGGACAAGAATTAGACAAGGAAAAAATGATTTGGGTGTCGTCAGCGTAGTTCATGAGTGTGAGCCCTAGCTTCTCAACAAGTTCTACCAATGGTTTGAGATAGATATTAAAAAACAGAGGGCTCAGAATGGACCCCTGTGGCACTCCATGAGCTGCGGGTAAGGTGTCTGATTCGGCCTGTTCTGATGCGATCTGAAAGGTTCTGTTTGCCAGAAAGGATTTGATCCATTCCAGAGCCTTTCCTCTTATGCCATTTGTGTGTAATTCTCTAAGGAGCGTTTCGTGGGAGATGGTGTCGAACGCCGCGCTTAGATCCAGCAGCACAAGTGCTACCGTTTGGCCTTGGTCAAGACGTTGTCGGATGTTTTCAGTGACACCTAACAGGGCGGTCTCCGTCGAGAAACCAGCCCTGAAACCAGATTGCGAAGGGTGGAGTAGGAGGTTTTCTTCTGCAAAAGTGGCTAGCGTGGAGTGTACGTGTCTCTCGAGGCACTTAGAAAAAGCGGGAAGCAGAGATATAGGCCTATAGTTGGCCAGTATTTCTGGGTTAGCATTAGGCTTTTTCAAGAGGGGTGTCACCATGGCGTGCTTCCATAAGGCCGGGACAGTGGCGAGGTCGAGGGACAAGTTTAAGAGGTTGGCAATGATATTCAGGGACTGGTCATCCAATTGTTTTATAATTTTAATAGGGATGGGGTCCCTAGGGGAACCGGATTTAACAGTTTTTAGGATTCCTTTGAGATTCTCTAATGAGAGATTCGGCCAGGCTTCCAGCAGGTTGTTGCCAACAGTAGTGGGTTGAGGTAGGCTGGGGTTAGACAGAGGGGGAGGATCATCATTAGATATTTTAGTATTGATGTCTGAGATAATTTTGTCGATTTTCTCAGTAAAGAAGCAAGCTAATGCCTGACATTGTTGGGCGCTTAAGGGGGGTGCAGCGGCTGTAGTATGTGCGCCCGCCAATTCCTTAACTTTGGTAAAAAGAGTTTTGGGCATGTTAGTTGCTTCGGTGATTGCCTTTGAGACAAAGGCCGCTCTTGCCTTTGTACATGCCGCATGATAGTGGTTTCTGGCTTCATGATAGCATTTTTTGGCATAAGGGTCGTACTTTTTACGCCATTTACGTTCTAATACTTTGCATTTTGACTTTTCGGTTTTAAGGCTGTCGTTGAACCATGGAGCCGGGGGACGATGTCTACTCCCTTTGGTTTGAGTAGAAGGCAGACAGCTATTTGCGGCATATGTTAGCCAATTTTGTGTCTCAATTGCTACGAGGTCCATGTTGGAGTTTGGGCTAGGAGGGTTAAGTTTGAGTGCCTCATTTAAGGCGTCTATGTCGACTGACTTCCAATTCCTTCGATTAGTGGCAGTAGTATTTTGTTTCGCTCTAGGGGAGGGTGGAAAAGAGATGCTAAAGCTGATGAGGTGATGGTCGGACCAACCAGAAGGTACGGTGGCGATGTACGTGAGTTCACTGATGTTAGTTATTATGGGGTCCAACAAGTGGCCAGCTGTATGAGTGGGGCTGGAGTTGATAATAGATAAATTCAATGCAGCTAGATCTTCCAGGAAATTATGGCATGAGGGGATGGTGGGATCTTCCAGGTGTAAATTTAGATCACCTAGCAGAGAGAAATTGCTAGATGACATATAGTAGGGGGTAATAAGATTTGCGAAGTTTGATACCCATTGAGAGGGGTTACCTGGTGGACGATATATCAGAAGGCCTGACATAGTGAAATTGGGGTTCAAGGTAATTTTAAAAAGACCCGCTTCACAATCTGGAATTAGAACAGGTTCCAAAGTACATTTGTAGTCTCTGTTAAAAATGATGGCTATCCCGCCCCCAACCTGTTTTTCCCTATCGAGTCTGGCAATGGCGTAATTGTCAGGGAGGGCAATAGCAACGTCTGGGCCAGCACTGTCATGTAACCATGTCTCGGTTAGGAAGATGGCACTCGGACATTCTTCAATGAGGAGATTAAAGATTTCATGCTTGTGCTTGGGCAATGATCTGCAGTTTGTACTGTAAAATACGTATGTTGGCTGTACATTATTACGTGGGATTTTACATTTCCTGCGTCTCCTAGGTGGGTCAGAGTAGGGTTTCCGGACGTCAGTGGATAGTTTACACTCGGAGCAAACATGGGTTCCGACTATGTGAAGGTTGGACAGAGAGCAGTTTGGTTTAGGGGTAGGGCGCAGCGCTCTCAAAGCGGAGGAAGTTCTTACCAATCTGGGAGGTGCAGTGGGAGTGAGAGCCTCGGCCTCGTGCCCCGTCCTGACACGGACGGGCACAGACGGGCTAGTCTTTGGCGTGTCTTCGGCGTGCTGAAGGTGTGCCCGCTGCGCTCGACCGCTGCGCTGTCGGGTAGTGGGCATAGTAATAGGAAAAAGAGGAGTGGGCGTGGCTAACGAGGGTGGGCGTGGCCCCGTGTCACGTGATGCAGCGACGCTGAAAAGGGAAATTGAGGTCTTCCCTTTCAGGCGCTGTTAAAGTGCGTTATGGCAAGGATCAATCAGCATAAAAACAAGTACAAAGTGCAAATGAGCAAAGTTTTTAAAAAATTACATGAAGTTTAGTAGCAGCCCAGTCACCCCGGCTTTCCGCCTCAGGGTACCAGCTGGTCAACACCGGCTTCAGACGAGCGCGGTGAAAATATACTTCCTGGAGTGGGCGTGGCTAACGAGGGTGGGCGTGGCCCCGTGTCACGTGATGCAGCGACGCTGAAAAGGGAAATTGAGGTCTTCCCTTTCAGGCGCTGTTAAAGTGCGTTATGGCAAGGATCAATCAGCATAAAAACAAGTACAAAGTGCAAATGAGCAAAGTTTTAAAAAAATTACATGAAGTTTAGTAGCAACCCAGTCACCCCGGCTTTCCGCCTCAGGGTACCAGCTGGTCAACACCGGCTTCAGACGAGCGCGGTGAAAATATACTTCCTGGAGTGGGCGTGGCTAACGAGGGTGGGCGTGGCCCCGTGTCACGTGATGCAGCGACGCTGAAAAGGGAAATTGAGGTCTTCCCTTTCAGGCGCTGTTAAAGTGCGTTATGGCAAGGATCAATCAGCATAAAAACAAGTACAAAGTGCAAATGAGCAAAGTTTTTAAAAAATTACATGAAGTTTAGTAGCAGCCCAGTCACCCCGGCTTTCCGCCTCAGGGTACCAGCTGGTCAACACCGGCTTCAGACGAGCGCGGTGAAAATATACTTCCTGGAGTGGGCGTGGCTAACGAGGGTGGGCGTGGCCCCGTGTCACGTGATGCAGCGACGCTGAAAAGGGAAATTGAGGTCTTCCCTTTCAGGCGCTGTTAAAGTGCGTTATGGCAAGGATCAATCAGCATAAAAACAAGTACAAAGTGCAAATGAGCAAAGTTTTTAAAAAATTACATGAAGTTTAGTAGCAGCCCAGTCACCCCGGCTTTCCGCCTCAGGGTACCAGCTGAAACTTTTCAAAAGGCGAAACCATTGCATTGTAAATGCTTGTTCTATTATGTGATTGCAGATGCTTGCTGTAAGCAGATACTATTGCAAATAGCGACTTCCAAGCATTATTGGGGTACTGCTACCTACTCTGATTCAGGCATGTGAATCTATGAAAGACACGCCAATACTTGAGAACAACAAAAGTTACTTACCTGTAATCTGTGGTTCTCCAGTATTGGTGTCTTTCATAGATTCACATGCAACCCGCCCACCTCCCCTCAGAGGCTACTTTATGCTCTTATCTCTTTATTACACTCCCGTGCGAGAAAATCTGAGAGCCTGAGCCTCTGAGGAGAACTTTCTGGTGGGTGCTGTCGCCTGATTGGCTGCAGTTTGGACTATGTATAATGACTATGATAGTCATGCATGTGGAACTTTTTTCTTGGTAGCTTGGGCGACTTTACTTCCTGACACCAATACTGGAGAACCACAGATTACAGGTAAGTAACTTTTGTTCTTCTGTGTTGTTTTATGGTTCCAGCAGGACACAAGTCAAGTTCTCCTAAACAGGAGGAAGTGTCACGTTTAATAGAAGCTTCAGTCACAGGTGGGCCTTGTGCACCATAGTCTCACACTAGCCTTATGAAATTATTGTATGCTGTTGCATGCATGCGCAATACATATGATATGAAATTAGATTGCAAATAATTATACTTGCCTGTCATTCTCTTCAGTATTCCGATGAGCAGCAGCACTAATCAAGAGAGAGTTTTACTTGTTAAACATTTACACTTTAAACATAATTATTATATATTTAAATGTGCAGGAAAAAATCTAATCAAACTGTACCTCACATTGTTTCACATCCCTGCTTCGGTAGTTCAATAGCTGTGCCACCACAGGTCCCTGTGCCTTTCCTGTGAGCCCCATCTCCACTCTTATAGCCCCTTTTCTCATGATTTCCATATTTAAAAAAAAAAGAAATCCTGAGAATATAGGTGCATTACAAGTAGAATATCCCTAAGGAAGCAGTCCGCTGTTGCTAAGCTTCAATCAATCAAGGGAATTGTAAGCGCGTTACTCACCCGTGAGGGTCTCAAGGCGCTGAGGGGGGGTGGGGGGTGAGCAGATCTGTGTAGCCGAAGAGCCAGGTCTTGAGGTTCTTCCTGAAGGTGTTCAGGGAGGGGGCGCATCTGATGTCTGCCGGGAGCTCGTTCCAGGTTTTGGCCGTGATGTAAAAGAAGGATCTTCCGCCTGCTCTGGCTCTCTGGATGCGCTGGGTTTTGGCCAGTGCGAGGTTGGCTGATCGGAGGTTTCTTTTGGGTACGTGGAAGGTAATTCTATCGTTGAGGTATTTGGGTCCTGTGTTGTCTAGGCATTTCTAGGCGTGGGTGAGGATTTTGAAAGTGACTCTTTTCTCCACGGGGAGCCAGTGAAGCTTTCATAGGTGTTGGCTGATGTGCTCATGCCGAGGGATGCCGAGGACGAGTCTGGCGGCGATGTTCTGTATCGTCTGGAGTTTGAGAAGTAGGGACTTGCTTATGCCGGCGTAGAGTGCGTTTCCATAGTCCAGTCTGCTGGTGATGAGTGTGTGGGTGACTGTCTTCCTTTACTCGGGGGGGGGGGGATCCATTTGAACGTCTTTTGGAGGATGCGGAGGGTGTTGAAACAGCTGGAGGTGACGTCGCTGACCTGTCAGTTCATGGTGAGGGATGAGTCGAGTATGATGCTGAGGTTTCTGGCATGGTCCGAGGGGGTCGGTGGGCTGCCGCGGGCGGTGGGCCACCAGGTGTTGTCCCATGCTGAAGGGCTGGTTCCAAGTATGAGGACTTCTGTCTTCTCGACGTTGAGCTTTAGGCAGCTGTTGGTCATCCAGACTAAGACGCCCTGCATTCCTTTCTGGAAGTGGAGTCTGGCGGTGTTGGGGTCTTTGGAGAGGGAGAGGATGAGCTGGGTGTCGTCAGAGTAGGATACGATGTTGAGGTCATGTTGTCGGACGATGGCGGCGAGGGGGCCATGTAGATGTTGAAGAGGGTCAGGCTTAGTGGTGACCCCTGTGGGACTCCACTGGTTTTTTCCGTGGGATCAGAGAGGAAGGGTGGCAGTCTAATCCTGTGGCTTCTTCCGGTGAGGCATGATTGGATCCAAGCTTAAAAGATATGTAGTGCAAAACACAGATAAAACTGCTCAGCACAAGTAGAATCATGTGCAGAGAAAAAAATACATCAGACAGAAAGCTATACGTCTTTGCAGAGCAGACACCTTTTATCGCACAAGAAATGTCACTGTTTGCCGAAGAGAATAAATGCATTAGTCCTCAGAACCAAATAATTAAGGGTAAACAATTAAGAGGGGAAATGTATTGAATTGATGTTCTTTCTTGCTCAACATGCACAATCATCCTACATCCACTTTTGTCAGTTATTATTGATTGTGTTCTTTAAGCGTAAGTCACCACAGGCCAGCATTTCCTTTTTGTTTTGCATGAAAATTGGTGCAGCAGAATTATTGCTATTTTCTGTTGGAGATGCAGTTATACGGTCTACCATACTAACTGGTCAGTAGGGGGTGCCAGTGCATAAGGCTTCTCAGTCCTCAGGCAGAACAGGTGCATTGAGCTGACATCTGTGTGGTACTCTGGTTCAAGTGAAGAAGTAAATAGCTACAATTATGTACCACACCTGTCATTCATGCTCATTTTGGCTGATAGCATCCATTATTACCAGACTTTCTGACTTAAGTCACTCCTTCTATTCAATTATCCCTTTTGCTCTATGCTTTCTTCCTCCATCGCGTTTTTCAAAATTCTGGAAAACTTGAATTTTGAATGTTGATATTATATACTGAAAGAGGAAAGTATTTTAAACATATCAAAAAGTTGAAAATAGATCAGAGGTATTGGAGAGATAAGTGTATCGTGCAGGTAGATGGTTCTGAGAATGCGATCCCCACGTCAGACCCTCCACATACTGTGATCGTAATCTTGATTTAGAGCCAGATTTTATGACTGTCGAATACATTGGAATTAAATGGTCTACAAAACTTACCAAAGTTTTCAACAAAATAAAAGTCAGTTTCTACTTTTAACTGTTAAATGTATGCAACTGGAATAGCTCAGTTATATTCGTCTGCACTATAATATTGTTGTCAATCTTTGGTGCTTGCCCAGGGTGGCTGTTCTGATCAGGAGAAACGACAGAAACTCTCTGAAGCAGCCATTGAGTCATCACGTGTGGACATATTTTGGTGTTTTTTTCTGTTTCAATCAGGAGCTCACCAGTTCGTCATGAATTAGGCCTGCTGGTCTGAGTTCCACTACACGGAACTCCGTAAAGTGAACAAATAACTCGGCGGAGAGCGTTGGGTCGTGCCGTCCGTGCTGATTTTTAGCGCCTGGTGTTTTTAAATGTGCTGGAAAATCTTCGGAATAACACTGTGCACAGCTCAAGAGGGCGCTTCTTTCTGCTGCTCTACTCGAGTGGCAGCTTTCTCAACGCAAACAAAAGGTTTCTTAACGTGAGTGGTCGTGACCGTTCACGACCGCTTACGTTGAGAAATCTTTGAAGGTGGTGTAGCATTGGATTTTCCTCCCTCACTGACAATGTTGGCAAGCGAGGAAAAGCGGAATGGGGGGGGGGGGGGGGGGGGGAGGGGTTCAGAACTTCGCGTGCTCCGCGAAGTGCAGAATGCCCTGCGAACTGAGCGAAGTCCATCGCCCAGACCTAGTCTAGTTGTCAGTCGTGATGTCACTTGCTTCATGTCTCTAGGAACACCATCTTTTAGTCCCTGGCATCATTTAAAATATCATCCTTTCAGGTACGCCCATTTGGTTCAGTTGAAGTGAACTAGGACACTAGGCCTACAATGTGTGTGGTGGTTAAACAGATGGAAATGGCGCCTCACTGCAGCATTCTTATTCAAAATGTGCACTCTGCTTGCGTGTCGCTGTTTACTGGCATCGTGTTTTTTTTATGGCAATTGATTTCTTCTTCTAGGAAGTTGTTTGTGACCGCGTGTCGGTGCATTTTTCAGATTGTAATATCAGTGGATTACCTCTGTCCGGTTTTACACAAAGGGATCCCTGCTTAGTTTGAAACAGAGGTTTTCATCACTGCGGCTCTAGGCGCTTTACATTGGTGACAAGTGGCTGAACCTAGCTATATGTAATCTGGAAGCTGCCGGGAAACATCATTTACCACGAAGGCATTACAACTACTAACTTTTACCACGTGACACTTACCACGCAGGGTGCCTTCCACGCAGGGTGCCTTCCACGACGTCTTTACCACGGGCTGGGGGGGAGACGTGGTATTCCTTCAAGTCGTTCTGCGTGGGCTTGGGGGGCAGAGGGGGGGGGGGCTCGAGGGTGGGGGGGCTCGGAGGGGGGCTGGGGGGGGGGGTCTCCCCCCCAAAAAATAACAAGCAGGTTACTTAAAAAAAAAAACGAACATAAATTTAAAAGAAAAAGGAAAGAGCCTCCCCCAAAGACGTGCCGTGTACGTCAAAAAAGCAGTCCTTTTTTTATTTTGGTATACGTGTTTTGACGCTTGTTTCAATGGAGGATGGAAGTAAGGGCTCGTAGAGAAAGACGTGCAGGTAAGACGTTTCTAGGCGTAGTAAAATCCTACGTTGTAAATACCAGCGTGGTAAAGCCACTTGCGATGTAAAATTCGCGTGGTAAAGCCATGCGTGGTAATTGAAATCGTGGTATAATCATATATTCAAGCTGCCTTGTGATTGTCGCCCTGCCCTGTTTCCCTGTGCTGTCGACTGGCTCGGTGTCCCTGACCAGTGTTGATAAGGTGCACTGTCCCGCATAATAATTCAGGGGACTGTGCCCTTTCAAGCAAACGAATGAGCAGGTGTCGCCTAGAGGATTGTTTCGTGTTCAATCTGAACACGTGGGTCTGCCTTGACTGGAGTGGTGGACGCCGAATGGGTCACACTGTTGCTTCCTGCATTGTAGTAACTCTGGTTTTTGGAAGCTTTAAGTCTCCTTATTTCTGTATGGGGAAAGATCAAGGGTAGATCCTGAGAACCGAAGCTGAACGGCTGGCGAAAATGGAATACCCTCCGTTACCTCGTTGCACTGATGCTCTGGAACACTGACGCCATCTGGTGGCAAGAAGGGTGCAACACAATCAAAGTGTACACCATACACTGGATTGTCCGTAGGCGCTTAAATAAAAGCATATTATTGTGAGTGCATATGATCAGTCTTAAGTACTACCATAGCAGAAACTGTTGGAAGCAAATCAAGGACCTATTTTGGGAAATTATAAAATGTTATTAATCGCAAGAGATTCAAGCATCAGTTATCCACAAAGTGACGAGGCAAAGGAACATGGCTGGGTATTGTCCACTGCTCAGTTAATTGTTGTACTGTGTACCCACAGCGTTACTTTTCTAAACTCACAAGTGGGAGGAGGGCAGGGTACTATGCGTCGAATATTTTGTATCAGGTAGGCAAGGGGCATCGACATATTCTGCCTAGGTGGCAAAAATCCTTGCACCGGCCCTGGACCAGGCATGGGTACAGTTTCCTTCCAACTCATCGTTCTCAGAGGCTTCCTGTAAGCGGGCAGAGTTCACTTTGATGTATTTCTTCCTTGTTGGCTGATTCATATTTTTTATAATCTCCGGAACAGCAAATGGAATGTAGTTATCTTGTTCTAAACCGAGATTAGAAAGTGTGGCTTTCCCTTTTGTTTGAACTCGCCTTTTATTTCTCGTGGCCCGCCGCGGCGTTCAGGACGAATATGCAATAGTGCGCTTCTATTAGGAGTAGCTTTAGAAGATGCTTTATTTAATCCACTTTCTAACAAAGGCGCGTCGCCGCTCTTTTATCCCGAGTTTGCTTTTTGTTGCACTGCGCGTTCCAGGCCTGGGTGTAGGTCGCCCACTGAGAGGGCCTTATCGCCACCACGATCACTGGTCTCATTGTAGTTGGAGCCAGACTCCAGCGGGCTGGCTGTTTATGAGGCCGCGCTGTACTCCCTCCCAGCCAGCTCGGGCTCCAGCGCATCTCTGTGCTCGGCATCTCCGAAATCTTCCGCGGAGCCATGTAACTACAGGCTGCGGCTTTACAAGGGTGCCGATGTTTCCCGAAATACGATTTAAAAGAACAAGGGGTCGTTAACTCCGGTCATTATAAGAAAAGCATTCGTCTCAAGACTCTTTAAAAAGGCCCACTCAGACTGGATAAGATCATTCTTCCGAGAAGCTCGGCGCGGTTTTTACCAGGTTATGCATAAAATAGGAACCCCGGTGTTTTCATTTCTTGCATTCCATAGGCGTAACTCTTTCCACTTAAATAGTGCCAGTCAGGCTATTCTCTTTCTGTGTTCCTTTGGTTTTTGCGACATCAGCAACATTCTTGTACTTGCTTCTTTGTAAATCATTGTAGTCATTAGATACATTCGTTCACGGAGACAGTAGCAGGCCGGATCAGGAGGGGTCCTTGAGAAATCCAAACCGGGGGCGGGACCCGAGCAGCTGAGCCTAGGAAAATGCCGGAAGCCGATTGGTCGGGCGGGAGGTTGTGTGGGGGGGGGAGGGGTTGGCCCTGGGTGCGCACCCCTAAGAATAATGTGCCTTTGCCGTTGACCCGCCCATCCAGGGTCAGATTGGGTTCACAATCAGGCCTAGGCACTCGCCAAAAAAGTGGCCCACATTCCCAAATCATTAGTTGTTTTTTAACTTTTTTTTTGTAGTTTTCTATATTGTTGAAGTTGGCCCAGAGGCATTGGATTAACACCTGCTACATTGCACTAGATTACATTTATTTTTAGGTCTCGCGACCTATCTCAATGCGCATGCGCATTGAGCGGAAGCGAGATATATAGGGGCTTATCGAGAGTTTACCTAACGGGTTCCACTGGCGATTTGATGCTGTGCCAGTGCGCTTTTAGGTCAATGCGCAAGCGCATTGACCTAAAATGCGCGTGCACATCATCAAATCGCCAGTCAATCACCAGCAGCACTCCTCCCACACCTTTGAAGTGAAGCTTAGTTTCACTTCAAAGGCCCCTGCTGCTTCACACCCTCATGCCGCTCTCCCCGCTCCGCCCCTCCCCTGCCCGCCGTGTCGCATTTCTCCTCCCCCCAGCAATGCCCTCCGCCGGCCGTACTTTCACTTTGACGGCCGCAGGCCGTCTCTCGTGTTTCTCCTTGTTTCCCTTAGATGCTTACATTGCTGTACGTAAAGTAACTTCGTGGCATGTGTAAGTGTCTCTTTCTTTCCGTGTTTCATTTACACACGAACATCGATTACTTCTGTTCTTATATAGTGGAGAGTCACAATATCTGCATCACCAGATATTTAGGTCCGACATTAAAAAATCGTCTGCCCTTACTTCATCAGCCGTGCTTTCATAGCAGTTTCCATTTCCCACCTTTTGGATATTTCTTTCCTCTGTAGCTTTTCCAACTGTCTCATTGAATCTTTAGCCTCAGCGATCTGATCACTCCTTCTCCGTGAGGCTTGGTTGCCTGTGTCATCAGGCACCTTCTTTGTGCTGAATACATTTTCAGCGGAAGCCTCCCTTTCTCTCAGCTGATCCATGATTCTTGATGCCACAACACCTCAAGCGTTCTCCGTGTCCCGATCTGCAGGACATTTCTGATCTCCTCTCTCCCCACTGCCTCCACTAATGCGGCACAGTTTACCGTAATTCTGAGCGCTCTCCGACATCCAGATGATGGCTGCTCAGCTGATCCTTGTGATTTTTTTTTTGCTAGGGGGGGCTCTGTGACATGTAACACTTTACACTTCTCAAATGCCAGTGACCGTGGTGCCCCTAATCGAGAGAGCATGCCGGATTCCAGTGCCAGCAATTTGAACAACTATACTACAATGCCTGTCCCATTCATCTGAAATAGGCTCCAGCATTGCATTATTTTTAATATTACTGAGTCTTTTTAAAGCGTGTTCCAGCTCTCCTTCCGCGCCTCCTCTCCGCCTCCTTCTCTGCTGCTATTTTACACCAGGTTTTCACTCTGCCTTCAATTACAGCTTCGTTTCCTTCTCTTCAGACAGCTTCTCACAGCTTTGATGTTCTCAGTGGGCTGTGTCTCGACAATTGGCTAACTCCAGCTTGTTTCTCTTTCTTCTTCATTCTCTGCCATTTGGCGCTTAACATCCACCCGCCCTACCCTTTTAGCCTATGGCGCCTGCACCCGCCCCTACCTCCCCTGTGCCGAGTGACTGCTAGAGAATTTCTAAGCTCTGGAATCTCGGCAAAAGCTGGAAACACGCAACAAGTATTAAAGAAATATTTTTTTAATCTATCTTTTAGTTTGTTTCCGATGCCTGGAGACATGCAAGTTAGAAGCTGACAAGTTGACTAATTTTGTTTATTTTCCTGCCATGCATAATCCACATGCCTAGCCTGACACACAGCTAGCTGTATGATGGGGAACATTATCATGTATCGGAAATGTATGTTGCTATTCAATGGTTATTCATTAACATTAAATCGGCCAACACATTGGTTAAGACTTTGGTTATGAGTGACTTTTATTGACGAGTGCAGAACAGGAGCTAGTCTCAAGGCTTTATTGTTAACTACTGCAATACCTTGTTTGTTCTTGTTTGTATGTTCTTTTTCATCCGTACTTCACCCCTATGCCACTGTTTCCCCTCCATCCTTGTTTTTTTAGGGGACTTGTTTGCATGTTTTGACGTGGCTGCATTTTCGTCACAATAATATACACTGCACATATTCTTCACAAAAGTTATTTACAATAGTTTAAGCTATTGCTATTATAAATTACAAGAACTTTTATTTAACTATTAATTATTTAAAAAAATTAAAAGCCATTTGTATTTGTTATATGAATACATGTAAGTCACGTACATACAAAACATGTGGCATTACAAATGCTATAGGTGTCACATTTGAAAAAGTTAAAAGTATTGGCATTGTAAATGACAAAGCAATTAATTTTGCTATTTTCAAGACCAACACATAAAAAAAGTTGTCATTTACAAAACCAAAGCTCCAACTTTTCTAATGCGAGACCTATTGCATTTCCAATGCTTGTTATTTTAGGTAGGGAAATTAAGTCATTTGCCCAGAATCGCCGGATGTTGAGCTGGCGCCAGGCTCGAAGGTTCTTTCCCAGTAGCAACGCCAACCTCTCTCAAACCATAAAGTTACATTATATGGTTCCCCAACCACTCCACCAGGACTTAAGACAGAGGAACCGAGGTGAAAACACCTGGCCCCTAACAAGGCCACTTTCCTTACTAACCCACTCCCCAGTCAACTATATCCTCAGGGTATTAGACCTGCCTGCGGAGGGGATCACGAAAAGCACATAGCTGATGCTGCAACTCCGGGGGGGCTTTTGTCAGAATGGCCCTGCCAGCAAGGCCCCTGCATACTCCCACCCACCCACCCCACACATGACATGACCTATTGCCCAGTGGGGGAATTACACTGCTTCTGGGCTGGGCTAGCCACAGGAGGCAGGGAGCCGAGGTGAGAGTGCCCTAAGGGCCAGAACAACACCCGACCCCCAGCCTCATTTTGACTGCATGGCAGGGAAGTGACCATGATACTGGTGACACATTTCAGTGGTCTGGCAGGGACCGGAAAAGATAGTAAGTCTCTGTGAGCCGGTATACATAGGCCCTAAAAATCTGGCCACTTATGACCTGAGGCACTGGCCCATCGTCCAATGCCCGACTGCCTGCCTTCGCAATCCAACCCTGCACCCACCCATACTGGTAATGCAGCGGATGGGCTCTGGAAGGTGGGGACTGCACAATGGGACAGCAGAAGGAGCGCAATAGCCAAAGTTGGAGCCGCTCAAGCGTGGGCCCCTGGGATGCCTTGGCATTGTGTGCTTGCCCTAGTCCTCCCGTCTCAACCCTCCATTGTCAGTCTGCTTGTCTAAGTCCCTCAGGCTCACCTTCCGTGTGCTTGCACCCAGCCCTTTTTGAGAACCCTCTATTGTCTGTGTACTAGCCCCAGCCCCTCCCAACCACGTTCCATTGCCAGTCTGCTTGCCCCCAGCCTCTAATGCCCACCCCCTGTAGTCTGTTTCCCTGCCCCAGCCTCTCCGGACACCCACTCTTGTGTGTCTGCTTGCTTCCAGACCCTCAAGACTACACTCTATTGTCTGTATGCTTTCCCGATCCCCTTTTATGTCCTCTTCCTACACCTACGTCCTTCTCTCCCGCTTTCTGTGACGCAATATTGCCTCTGGGGAGCATACAGCTAAAAATAAACAAAAAAAACGCTATGGAGCGGGCAGTACTAATGCACTAAACAAAACACACACATTAGCATTGGCCATATTATAGTTATTTTTTCAATTAGTTTTAGTCATGCTGTGCAGGAGCTACACTCCTGTACAGTATGGCTACAACAATGCCAAAGCCAGTAACTCTTGTAGGCACAATCTATTGTCTTTGCCAGTTCTTCTTGGTTTTAGCAATACCAATCAAAATTTCAGAATAGCATCATTATTGTGGCCCCTTATAGCCACAGACTGCTATCTCTCACACGCTTAGAGTTTACAGAAGCCTGTCACCCTGACTGATCATTGTGTGATGCAGGTCATATTGAGGTAAGGGGAATAAAGTTTGAGGAGTAGCCCATGCAACACCACCTCTATTTTTCAGATTGCAAATTTAAATGGAAGGATGCTGTCTGGTTCATGCAAGTGTTCAGCAAATTTATGTAGACAAGAAACTAACCTTTTTTTGTTTTTGGGATCCTAATTATGTAGACTTCTGGTTTATAAAAATTTTTTTTAGGGTAAGGGGTGGATCATGCCTGGTTCGGAAATGGCCGCTTTCTCCTGGGGCTGTGGTGATGCTCCCTATCCTGGGCTCCTGCCACTGCTTTTCTGAGTTCCGGGAACTGCATGGTCTAGAGGAGGGTGTGCACAGAGGGGCGCACCCGGGGCCTGTCTTTGTCCAACGAGAGTACAGTGGGAGATTGGACTAAACCAGTGAGGCAAGGTAACTGGGAGTTGATGTGAAGCAGCCTTTCAAGATAGTGCTGCCTCCATATTGTCCAAAAGAGAGTATTGGCTGAGATTGCGAGTCAGGAGTTGTCTCAATGCTGGTACTGGTGGAAGGCATGCATAGGTGGGACTTTGCTGTAAGTTCGAGTTTACTGGGCAAGAACTGGACCCCTGGGAGAGGTGGAACAGCAGTGACGGTGTGGCAAGGGAAGGGACACTTGTAAATTTGTAGGCAGGCTCAGGCTGCAGCTAGTGGAAGAGACTCCCATCGGCAACGCTCCAACAGTATGACTGACATATTTTAGAACAAGAGATGACCAATGAAGGCCGCTCGTGTCGTTAATTTTGATTACTTTGGTAGATCTAGGCATGTTTGGACAAGCTCCGTCCAATGAATCCACAGATACCTCAAAAGGCTGTCAAATGTAAGCCTATTAGAGAGTTTAAAAAAAGAAAGGACTTTTGTTTAAACTCCCAAGCTACCACGTCTTGAGATGAATCCCACTCAGAGAAGGAGTTGGAAGATCCTCATCTTGCCAATATAACACAGCATAGGCATACAGTGAGAACTTTCGTGTTCCCTTAACCTCAATCCATGGGGACATTAGATCCCAATAACTAACATTCTTTAATAATGTAGAGATCTTTGGGAGTTCTCCTTCGAACCAGATGGAAGGTCTAAAAGCAGTCAGATTTCATATAGAGGGTTAGGATTTCCTTAGTGGGAGGAGAGCCGTTGTTGTGGATTTGGAGGGAGCTAGAGTGTTAATTGGCCATGATGTGTCACAGGCAACTCAACATAGGTGACCAGATCTGCATATTCTTTAAAAAAAAAACAAAAAAAACAACTGATTGCACTGGCCTCTAATGGCTAGGCTATGGAACCTGGAGAAATTGAGAGTGGAATGTGGGTACAGGAATTCTAAACCTACAGAGCCACAGGCGACCACGGTTCTCCTAGGTCAAGGGTCCACTTTGTGTTCTAGTAGGCATTCCTTTCTTGTCCACTATGGGTGGTTATAATTTGTGTGATACTGAGCTCCTGCTAGGAGGCGGTTGTTTGAAAGATTCTTCTTGAGTTTCATACGTATTGTAACCTACTGAGATACCAACAAGTTTTTGATCATATCATATCCTTTACAAACTTATGTCCCCCCTACTTTTGTCCTTGGGGGAACAGGTAGTTGATATTTCTTAACTGTGAAAATTCTCATGTTCCTTTTATTAAAAATCGTGACAAGGTAAAAAAAATTCTCATGTCCTATTCTGTCTGCGTTTAAGGTTAACTTTTGTTCATATGCTGTCTTATTGCGGGTGAAAAAGTGAGTTTCCTTTGTAATAAGATGTCTTTGTATTTCAGCCTCTTGAGTTAATTGCATTACAACCTATAGTGTTATCATCTTCTGTAACAATGTGTAACTTGTAATCCATGCAACTTTCCTCATGTAAAGCGCTCTGATACCTAAGGGTCTATAGCCAGCGCTATACAAAACTCAAGTAAATAAAAATAAGTAAACCCGTTCATTTAAGATTAAAGTTCAATAAGTTTGACTGTTTTTCTTTCTTTCTCTTCTAGGCATTATCCTATAGGGTTGCTATTTGACCTGTACGCCTCAAATACAGCTCTTCCTTGGAACATCACAGTACACTTTAAGGTAACGCTCTAAATTGAGTCAATATCCGCATTGTTTCACAAAACAAGTGTTTTTTCAGAAAAAAAATGTTCTGCCAGATTTGAGCTGCTGCTTCTCATGTATTTAGTGGCATTGTGTTTTTTTCCTTCCAGGCTGAAAGCAGTGACAATAGGTAGCCTTTTTTCTAGTGAATAAGTGCGTAGGGCTTGATTTGCAAAAGTAGCTTACACTTTTGGGTAAGTTTACACTTTTGAGTAAGTTTACCACTTGTCAGAATACAAAAATTGCACTTGTTTTTAGTAACTTACACTTTTGTAGTAAGTCCAGCGTTGCACATGGCCAACCACAGATACTAATTGACTATATATATAAAGAACTCTGGCACTCCTGGTTGCGTTAGAAAGGTGAACAGTTTGTTGGCTTGTATGTAGGTGCTATTAGGTACTCCCTTCTGAGTAAAAGGAACTTAAAGTAGACACTGTAGCATTATTCCAATCGTGGGTAACGTCCCCAAATGCACACAAAAAGAAGAAAAGTTGCAGAAATTTGTTGTTTATTTGTATCAATAAAGTTTTATTTCAGTTTTTCCTTGAATTTATTCAATGTTCATTGACGTTACTTTCACATCAATAGTTCATTTTAAGCATCAATTTTCATTGCCCAATGCATTTCAGGCACTTGGCCCTTCATCAGGGGTTCTATGTACTGTCAAAAAAGGAATATACACAACTATTAATCCATATGTTTGTATGAAAAAAGCATGATTCAAAATTGAGTAACCATGGTATCAAATACCCATCATTTAGACTTTTTAAACCTTATATCCCTCACTGTATATGCCCATATTTTCAAATAAAAATTCTATGCACAAAGGTTGAAAACAGGGTCATATGACCTAACATCCAAACTTAAACCACGTGTTGAATAGTGTAAAATGGTATATAATCGTCCTGGTTGGTACGTGTTTGTAAAACAATGTATCATGCGGGGTGAGCCATGGTCCTTAACCAGTGTCTAAAAAACGAATATAAAAGAAACGGTACAACGTGTCATGGAATCCTTCCTTGGACCTGTTAAATATAGTATATTCGTTGCAGTCGCAAACTTATAAATATTCTCGGGTACCGAATGTCAAGGTGGACATAGTTCTGAAACGATAGTTGGAACGTGCAAGTGTGAAAACCATTTTACATAAGCGACCTGCGCTTCAACAATAAAATGCAAGTAGTATGAAGTAAATTCAATACCTTAACACGGGGTTAGATCACGGTACTCGGCGGTGTTATGGTTCGGACATCTGCGGATGAGAACCATTGCATTAATTTCGCTGGTCTACATTAATCGGGCATTTTCACGAAGTGAACGTTTAAGAAAGAAAGCGTCTTACCAGAAACTAATGCGGAGACTGCCAACAGGTTTCCGTTTGTTCCGTGAAACGTCGCGGAAGTAAACGCGTTATAATGAGAAGGTTACGGGACACACCACGTGATAACTGAAAATAGACGACATACTTCTCAGACGAAAAATGCTGAAGAAAAGACCGATGTAAATAAATAAAAGTTAAACATCTCTCGGGAGAATCGGGGTGTCAATGTATATAATGTAAAAAGGGGAACGGTGCGATAGTGCTAATAAAAACGGTGTTGATATAAGGTCGACTGAATGAAGTGGTAACTGCATCTAAATGAATGGTGTGCTAACAGAGAAAATAAACAACCTAAATACATGTCAAAGTTATGTAAGACGATCCTACAAATTCAAATAGGTTAAAATGAATATCATTCACTAGATTTATCGTAAATGGTAATGTCCTGATTGGTGGTCATCGAAAAATGTATAATCAATTGCCATGGATGTAATACACATTGGTACAGAAGGTCATCGCATCAAAAACATTATAAACAGCATTATAAAAAACAATTGAGATCGAACCGGTCATTGAGTTCCTTCGGGTGGATCATATTGAGAAAATTAATCCAAAAGATCTCTCGTCTCGAGAGATGTTGGCTATTGTCTCTCCCGGGAAGGATGGATGGTTGTTCAAGAATAAGAAATCTTAGTTGACTGGGAGTATGGTTGAAAGTGTTGAAATGCGTTGCCAATGGTGATTTCAAACTTTTGGTGCGAATATTGCTCTTGTGTTCTATCAGTCTTGTCTTTATTTTTCTTTCAGTTTTGCCCACGTAGCTAAGCCACATGGGCACTTAATCATGTAGGTGACATTTCGACTGTCACAGGTGGCAGAAACTTTTAATTTAATCAATGTTCCTTGACTGGGGTGTCGGACTTCCTTTCCTTTTATGATTGCGTTGCAATTGCCACAATTATGGCAAGGTAACGTGCCTTTTTAAGAAAGTGGTTTGGGATCATCCGTTTTGTATAGAAGTTCTTTTATGTTTTTGGTCCGTTGATATGCGAACCTTGGTGGATTTGAAAATATCCCATTGAAATCTTCTTCCAATGCCAGTAAGGCCCAGTGTTTTAGTATAATTCTTTTGATGTGATGACTTTCAGCCGAATATTTAGAAATGAACACCATGCTTTCCTGTTCCCTCGGTTTCTCCTTTGGTGTCAACAGGGTGGATCTGTTTACGGTCGATGCCTTTATTATTGCTTGATTTAGGATGCCAGTTGGGTATCCTCGCTCTCTGAATTTGTCTATTGTGGTATGCATGTTTCCGTTGTATGCATTGTCTGTAGATGAAATTCTTTTGATTCTTAGTAACCGGGAGTACGGAAGATATTTTTTCAGTGAATGTTGGTAAAAAATCTGAAAATGTAGCAAATTGTTCCTGTCTGTGGTTTTGGTAAATACCGTTGTTTCCAATTTGCCCTGATTGTTATTTATCATTACATCCAGAAAAGATATTTGTTTTGATTGTATGTTGTGTGTAAATCTGATTCTATCATTGACTTTGTTCAATTCCGGTATGGCTTGGAGTAATGCCTGTTCTGATCCCTTCCATCGGCTAAATATGTCATCTATATATCTTTTATATAGAATCAAATTGTCAGTCCAGTCGTTGTTGTTCAGGATGTTATCAAGTTCAAATCTGTACATAAAAAGGTTCGCGTATGCAGGTGCTGCGCAATTTCCCATTGCCGTACCAGAGGATTGAATGAAATAGTTATCTTTCTAGTAAAAATAACTGTGGTAAAGGGTGAAGTTTAGTAAATCCATAAGAAATATCTTAAAAACCTCATCCATTTCCGTCATCATTAAAAAAGATGCTACAGCTTCTACTCCAAGATTGTGTGGGATTGAAGTGTATAAGGATTGTACATCAATGGTACAAAGAATCATCTCTTTCGTGTATACGGCCACATGTTCATCAAGAATGTTAAGGAAATTAGTTGTATCTTTTATGTACGTGGTCATGCTCTGGATCAATGGTTGTAGATGTTTATCTAGGTATTTTCCGACTGGCTCATGAATGGAATTAACGGTGGAGACGCTAGGTCTGCACAGGGGGTGCGTGGGGTGTTTATGCACCTTAGGGATCTTGTAGATATAAGGTAGCGCCGGATTCTGCTTGATCAAATATTCTTTTTCTTTTGAGCCAATGCTACCTTGGCTAATTGCTCTGTCAATGATGATTGTGAGTATTTTAACGAACTCTTTAGTTGGATCCTGTTCAATTTTATGATATATGTTTTCATCCATCACGTGTTCTTTTACGCGGTCATTGTAATATTCCGTATCCATGATGACGAGGGCGCCACCCTTGTCTGCCTGTCATGGTAATATCGGTATTGTTGTCCAGGTTTTTTAGTGTTTGATATTCTTTTTTGGATAAATTGGTAGATTTGGATTTGGATTGTTTATAGATAATTTCAATGTCTTTAGAGACCACTTTTTGATAAGCATCCAATACTTTATGACTTATTGGTGAAATACATTTGCTCTTATTTCGCAACCCCCTGAGGGTGTCTTTAGTTGATTCTTTCGGTGTAGGGACGACATTAGTAAAAAAGTGTCTGAGTCTCAACGACCTCATAACCTCATAAACTTGTAAACACAAACTTGGGTATCCAAGGAATTTGAATGGAATGTTGATACAAAGGTAGTGCCTTTTTGTAGTACACGTGTTTCAAATCGTGAAATTTTGTGTTTTGACAAGTTAATTACTAAGGTTTTTGACTCCTCTTGTTCTTTGCGATGGGAGCTTGTCGTGTTATTCCTTTTGCCCCTCCTGGTTCTTCTAATGGCGTTGGTCCTTTCTCTAAAAAAGTCGTGGTGGTAGTTCCTGTTTGTCCTCCACTGGACACTTTTTCACTAATGTCTTCCCCAATTCAGAGAGCGAGGATACCCAACTGGCATCCTAAATCAAGCAATAATAAAGGCATCGACCGTAAACAGATCCACCCTGTTGACACCAAAGGAGAAACCGAGGGAACAAGAATGAATGGTGTTCATTTCTAAATATTCGACTGAAAGTCATCACATCAAAAGAATTATACTAAAACACTGGGCCTTACTGGCATTGGAAGAAGATTTCAATGGGATATTTTCAAGTCCACCGAGGTTCGCATATCAACGGACCAAAAACATAAAAGAACTTCTAAACAAAAAGGATGATCCCAAACCACTTTCTTACAAAGGCACGTTACCTTGCCATAATTGTGGCAATTACAACGCAATCATAAAAGGAAAGGAAGTCCCACACCCCAGTCAAGGAACATTGATTAAATTAAAAGTTTCTGCCACCTGTGACAGTCGAAATGTCACCTACATGATTAAGTGCCCATGTGGCTTAGCATACGTGGGCAAAACTGAAAGAAAAATAAAGACAAGACTGGTAGAACACAAGAGCAACATTCACACCAAAAGTTTGAAATCACCATTGGCAACGCATTTCAACACTTTCAACCATACTCCCAGTCAACTAAGATTTCCTATTCTTGAACAACCATCCATCCTTCCCGGGAGAGACAATAGCCAACATCTCTTGAGACAAGAGATCTTTTGGAAAAATGTTCTCAATGCGATCCACCCGAAGGGACTCAATGACCGGTTCGATCTCAATTGTTTTTTATAATGCTGTTTATAATGTTTTTGATGCGATGACCTTCTGTACCAATGTGTATTACATCCATGGCAATTGATTATACATTTTTCGATGACCACCAATCGGGACATTACCATTTACAATAAATCTAGTGAATGATATTAATTTTAACCTATTTGGATTTGTAGGATCGTCTTACATAACTTTGACATGTATTTAGGTTGTTTAGTTTCTCTGTTAACACACCACTCATTTAGATGCAGTTATCACTTCATTCAGTCGACCTTATATCAACACCGTTTTTGTTAGCACTATCGCACTGTTCCCCTTTATACATTATATATATTGACACCCCGATTCTCCCGAGAGATGTTTAACTTTTATTTATTTACATCGGTCTTTCTTTCAGCATTTTTCGTCCGAGAAGTATGTCGTCTATTTTCAGTTATCATGTGGTGTGTCCCGTAACCTTCTCATTATAGCGCGTTTACTACCGCGACGCTTCACGGAACAAACGGAAACCTGTTGGCAGTCTCCGCATTAGTTTCTGGTAAGACGCTTTCATTCTTAAACTTCCACTTTGTGAAAACGCCCGATTAATGTAGACCAGCGAAATTAATGCAATGGTTCTCCTCCGCAGATGTCCGAACCATACCACCGCCGAGTACCGTGATTTAACCCCGTGTTAAGGTATTGAATTTACTTCATACTACTTGCATTTCATTGTTGAAGCGCAGGTCGCTTATGTAAAATGGTTTTCACACTTGCACGTTCCAACTATCGTTTCAGAACTATGTCCACCTTGACATTCGGTACCCGAGAATATTTATAAGTTTGCGACTGCAACGAATATACTATATTTAACAGGTCCAAGGAAGATTCCATGACGCGTTATACCGTTTCTTTTATATTCGGTTTTTAGACACTGGTTAAGGACCATGGCTCATCCCGCATGATACATTGTTTTACAAACACGTACCAACCAGGACGATTGTATAGCATTTTACACTATTCAACACGTGGTTTAAGTTCGCATGTTAGGTCATATGACCCTGTTTTCAACCTTTGTGCATAGAATTTTTGTTTGAAAATATGGGCATATACAGTGAGGGATATAAGGTTTAAAAAGTCTAAATGATGGGTATTTGATACCATGGTTACTCAATTTTGAATCATGCTTTTTTCATACATACATATGGATTAATAGTTGTGTATATTCCTTTTTTGACAGTACATAGAACCCCTGATGTAGGGCCAAGTGCCCGAAATGCATTGGGCAATGAAAATTGATGCTTAAAATTAACTATTGATGTGAAAGTAACGTCAATGAACATTGAATAAATTCAAGGAACACTCAAATAAAACTTTATTGATACAAATAAACAACACATTTTTGGAACTTTTCTTCTTTTTGTGTGCATTTGGGGACGTTACCCACGATTGGAATAACGCTACAGAGTCAACCACAGATACTGCAACACCCTATCCTAGAAAACAAGGTAATGAGGTAGGGACTTGCTACAAACTTTTAAGTTTCTACAAAAGTGCAGGGGGAAGGAGGGCACATGTATTTCCAGTCACCACGGGGCCTGTTCAAGACTGGACTTTTGGCTGGTAACTTCAGATGTGGCTGCTTGGACGGTTAATGTGGAGGGTCTGGCCCACTCACTGTCCGACCATGCCCCTTGCCTGTTGGAACTGATGATCCCCGGTGCCCCCACTCGTGCCTTTACCTGGCGTTTGCTACCACATGCCTTGCTCGATGCTGCCTTCACTGAGGAAATTAGGAAAGATATCGCTAAATAATGTTGGTTCTGTCTCTACGGAATCAATCTTATGGGATGCATTCAAGGTGGTCATTAGGGGGCAGTGCATAGCACGCCAAGCGGGTGTTCTTAACGCTATTAGGGGTACCCTGAGCGCGTTGGAAAAGGACCTTAAAGACCTTGAGAACATATTCTGTGACGACCCCACTCCCGAGCTTGCGACACAGATTAAAGCGAAACTATTAGATTATACCGAGGAGGCGCAGCGCGAGCTTAAGTTCCTAGGCAAGCAGGCAGAGGCGCGAAGATATGGTGAAGGGGATAGGCCTAGCAGGACACTAGCCAGGCTCATCAATACTGCTGAGACGCCCGCCTACGTGCATACCATAATTGACCCTGATGGGGACGTGATTATAGGACAGGAGGAGATTTTAGAGACTTGTGCCACATTCTACTCCAAACTATATGAATCCACACATGTGCAGACACGGGAATTGCTTGAGACCTATTTGGATTCCATCGCCCAAGTTTGGTTTAACGATGCCCATCGTAAATACATGGACCTTCCGGTTACTGTCCAAGACATTGCCAAGGTTATTAAAGGTCTGCTATTGAATAAAGCTCCGGGGCCCTGATGGGCTCACCACGGCTTTCTACAAAACATATGTAGATGAACTAGCGCCGAGGCTCCATGCTGTTTTTACCAAGGCTCTAGAGGAGGGGGTACTGCCAGAATCTATGAGAGAGGAGCTTATTGTCACGCTTTTGAAGCCAGAAAAGGATAACAAATCTCTAGACTCCTACAGGCCTTTGTCTCTTATAAATCTGGATGTGAAAATATATGCGAAAATCATCGCTGACCGCTTACTGCCGCTGCTCCCAATGATAGCCCTCCCTGACCAATCGGGGTTTATACCGGGCCGTGCAACCTAACATAACCTACGGACTGTTTTCTCAGTACTACACTACCTCTACCCAGATGTGCAGGCCGCAGCGGTATTTTTAGACGCCACGAAGGCCTTCGATTCTCTTGAATGGCCCTATCTATTCCGAATTTTGGAACGCATGGGAATTAAGCCCAATGTTTATAGCACTAATACGTCCACTCTACACAGCACCAAAGGCGAGGGTGAGAGTCAATGGCCTAATATCAGCACCTTTTACTATCTCCCGGGGTACAAGACAGGGCTGCCCTTTATCCCCGCTCCTATTTGCCATTGCGATGGAACCGTTAGCGGCCAGAATTCGTCAACACCACACTGCGTGAGGGATAGGTTTTAGCACTCGCAGCTTATTGATTTCATTATATGCTGATGATGTGACCCTATATGTCTCGAACCGGCTGAGAATTTGAACCCATTGATCCGCGAATTTGTAAAATTTTTAGGGCTGTCAGGTATCTCAATTAATTGGGCCAAATCGGTCATCTTTCCCCTAACTGACAGCACCCCAGAGGTACAATCTGAATTCCCTCTACGGTGGGAGGCAGATGAAGTCAAATATCTGGGTGTGTGGATAAGCCGTAACATCCAGGACGTCTGGGCCCTAAATTTTGGTAGAGCAGTGGATTGGCTTGAAGGGAAAGTGGGCCATATGGACAAAACTACCGCTATCTCTTGCCGGCAGAATTGCACTTGCAAAAATGGTGGTCCTGCCAAAATTCCTGTATTCCTTTGTGAACATCCCGATCCCCTTGACGAAGCATTTTTTCGCCTGTCTGCGCTCCCATCTACTGACATTGGTGTGGGCGGGCGGACAAGCTAGGCTATCTTGGGCGCTTTTGACGCTGACGCTGTCGTTGCGGCAGGGAGGCATGGGCGCGCCTGACATGCACCTATATGCCTATGTGCGCAGGCCCAGTTTGCACATTTCTGGGCCTACCCCACTCCCTATCAACCGCATGTGGCGGTGGAAATGGACTGTGTCTCCGCTTCCACTCAGTGTAGCCCTCTATCACAGAACTCCGAGACCATCACTAGACATAGACACGGCGAATATGCTGCGCTGGGCATGGCAGGAGTTGCGAAGGCGTGCAGGTCTCTCTCTTCTATACGCGCCGGCAATTCCTCTCATACAAAACCCAATGATACCATGCCTAGAGGAAAGTAGGGGAGACATCTCCTTGGCAGGAACGACATTACGCCCATTCGCTGATCTTTATCCAAATGGCAAGTTCCGCGATGTACAATTGGCTGAAGATGGACAGGCCCCGTCTTTTACAGACAGGTTCATGTATCATAAACTGAAATCATCCTGTAAAGCCTTCTGGGACCACTTTCCGGAGGAACCTCCACAACTTCAAGCTCTCCAGAACATTCTAGCCAGAGCATCCCCGAAAAAGTTGATATCTCGTTTATACAATGCGATGCAAGAACAATCTCCCCTTGTAACGCCTAATTCTATGCACTTGTGGAATGCTGAACTTGACCCGCCACTGACTGAAGACCAATGGTCCTTTTGCTGTAAGTAACTGTTGGCACTTTCCCCTAATTATACGCTCCGGCTAATCCACTTCAAATTCTTACATAGATTTTATCGTACCCCTGTTGCTCTCCACCGAATGGGTCTAAGAGAGGACAATAACTGTTGGAAGTGTGGTGCGGAGGGTGCCTCCTTCCTCCATGTGGCCTGGAGCTGCCCATCCCTCCTTGGTTACTGGACGGCAGTATTCGATGCAATTAACCAGATTCTTAAGCGAACAGATAAGCCACGCCCGCTGCTGGGATTATTGGGGTGGGTGGCTGACACGGAACCCAAATGTCGCAAGCTGCATGCTCTTTTGATGTTATATGCCAAGCGTCAGGTGGCGATTCGCTGGGGGCGCAGAACCCTTCCCAAGTTTGCAGACTGGTTATCAGACGTGGCTTATGGCCACACTCAACTTGGAAACTATTGGGAATTAATGCCGACTGCCTCCCGCCCTCGGGACATCTGGGAGCCCTTCCTCGGGTGGATGCGAGATAGAGATGCATTGTTGTCTCCTGAACTCATTAGCACACCATAGAGAGACATGGCTGCCAAGGGGTGGAGTGACGGTCTGGGTTCAAAACGAGGTTGTTACTTCTAATGCACTGTTTGTTTATATGCCTATCATGTTGAATGCACCACTTGTGATCACCACGCTTTCTCTGTCTTGCGAATATGTGATATGCCGCTTGGAATCTAACAGCGCCTATATGACTATGTCAAGGTTTTATGTCACCGACCCGACCACACAAACATTGATGCACTGACCTTTTGTACCATATTTCTGATACTTTTTACTGTGATTAACATATTGAATTCTATGCAGTACTGACGATAGCCTAAGTTGTTATGCTGTTTACTAAAAATATACATCCTTGTGTATCATATTGCACTTGTAAGAACTTTTCCAACTATCTTGCGTATGATATATGTGTAAGATACTACTTGCTTTGTATGATACCATTATTCAGATTAAAAAAAGAAGTTTAAAAAAAAAAGTTTCGACAAAAGTGCAGTTTGTAAATTCCAAAAATTAGTGAACTTTCTCAAAAATGTAAGTTACTACAAAAGTGCAGTTTGTGAATAGCACTTTGTAGTAAGTTTTTTAGTATTAAAAAAACTTACTACAAAGAGCAGTTTGTGAATCAGGCCCTTAGTGTTCCCATTGTAAGAGCAGAGCGTCACCACATTTTAAATTCCCTCTATTCAAAACATTAGCCTTTTGACTTTTTTCCTGATAGGTGGCTTGGGACCTTCTAGAATGTTTACAGCAAGCAAGCATCTCAGTAGAGCTGTTATCCATTTGTAAGGTTCGGCATGGCTTCATTGTGTGTCAAAGTCCTGCATTGTTGGTGGACACCTCTTTTCTTGGTGCACCAGTGGGTTCCACTTGCTGTAATTTGACAAAATGTCTTCTGCAGCCAGCACCTCCATTATTACTACCCCTCCCTGATGTAGAAATGTTGGTATTTCTCTTCCTCCTTTATTTGGGATATGCTGTCTATGTTTGGAAAATTAAACTGCATTTCTCTCGATGTTAATGGGCGGTAGAATGGTGTTTAGTGTGGTGTGTGTTACATCCTTCCAGAATAAAATCAGGTGATGTGGCCATGTCTGCTCTGTGCCGAGAACGTAAGTTTGCACAATAGTGATCTATCCTCCTTTGAGCACTATTTTTGTAGATGAATCATACCTACAGTGTGTAAAGCACAGCTATTAAATAATTTGCCATACAGTATAGCATTAGACACGGATTATCTACCACAGCAGCATACTTTAACCAGAAGCTCAGTGATGGCAAATAGTATCCAGATCGCTGGACAAGCAAGCAAGCTAGCCTTCTGTTTGAAGGTAGATGCTTAAAAGGCTTCAGCAATTAAAAACTGTGTCGACTAGAATTTTTTCACCCATGTTTACTAGCTAAAAAGTGAACTCACTCTCTTACTCACTCTCACCTATTCTTTCCAGCAATTCACTCCACCTAAAACTGTATGTTAGTAAAATGCATTCCTATAAATTCATGAAGTGCCCATCCCCACTTTGACATTTTCCCACGAGGCCACGAAATGTAAAAATATGTCCACTATACGGAGAATATGGTCCATCTGTGCCATATTCCTGTGACTAAATATTGCACTCTTCTAGATAGGAGCCTGCCACAGAATTCATAGTTCAAACTTTAATTTCACTGGTTCGTATCTTATACTTGCAAAGTTGATGAAATAATTTCATTTCAGTTACAATTATCGGGTAATCCTGACATTTGTTATCATTGCTTTGAGACCCAGGAGTGTAAACATACCATAAAGAGTCAACTATTGCAAGTCCTGCAATTGATGTGAAAGGCATTGCAGATAAATGAAAATTAAAGCAGTGAAAATAACAATTTCAAATATATTAAAATCAGTGCTTTTCTGTTTCTCGTTCCATTGCCTCTCATTCCTCTCTCACAAATTTCCCCTTTCCTATAGTTGCCCAGCAGCACTTTATTTTTTGCACTCACTTGGGACTTATGTAGCTTTGTACTTAAGTGTGCAATGTATATATGTATGTACATGTGAGCAAGGCCACGCAGTTGGCCGAAACGCGTCATCCTGTCCGTTGCATTTGCGCTCTTGGCTAAATAAAAAGTCACTGTTTCCAGCAGTGGGAGAAAGTTATTCCAGAGTCCGTGTTTCTCTTATGGTGGATCTATACACCGGAGCGGTAATTGTGTATATATATATATATATATATTCTTAAACAAAGTGCCCAAAAGCATTTCAAAGGAGCACTCGACATCACTTTCGCCCTCCAACCTGATTATGCAGCTTGTCTTTGTACTCCAACCATTTATCATTCCGCCGACGCGTTTTGAGGCTGCAAGCCTCTTCTTCTCGGGCTGCTGAAAGAATGGCATCACAGGCTCACATAAACACTATTTCCGGCATCTTTTATTTCTTTGCTGAGTGCAGTTTCATCTAGATGCATTCTGGGATACATATTTCCCTGAGTGAGCTAAATAAACCTTGAGTAGGTGTGTTGCGCATTCATGATTAAGAAAGCATTCCACTTCTCCTTGATAAGATGCAGAGCACAGCAGGCAAGCTCATTTTACATGTGAAGTGATGCGCTGCGTGGGATTCGAAAAGTTCTGTCCTTCAGCCTCTCCAATGTGTTTAGGATGGTGCCCTATAATTGCTCACATTGGGAACTATATAACCCAGAATGCATCAAAATGACATTGCACTCAGCAAAGCCCGTGAGGGACCGAAATGGAAATAAAAGATGCCGGAAATCGTGTTAATTGTGAGCTGGAGATGCCGTTTACTCAGCAGCCAGAGAAGAAGAGGCGTGTGGCCTCGAAACGCGTCGGCGAAATGAATAATGGCTAGAGCACGAAGCAAACTGCATGATCAGGCCGGAGGGCGAAAATGATGTTGAGTGCCCTTTCGAATTGCTTGTGGGCACTTTGTTTAACTATATATATATATATATATCCATACCACGAAAGCAACTCCTTCTGGATCTCAGCGACCCGTGAAAGGTGGCGTGCACGCCGGCGGAGTAAAGCCGACCAATTTGAATGTTGAAAACCAAACGAACTATGAAAGCACGCTCTCAGGACGAATGAAGAAGTAAACACCGGAAGGTCTGAAAGTGCTGTTTATTCCACAACGCGTTTCACCGTAAAACGGCTTGATCACGTGGAAAGCTGAATGAGAGGCATAGTTTTAAAGTGGTAAAACAGTAAACACAAACATAGGACTGGTATTCGATAATCACACGTAAGTTAAATTGCCCAACTGTACATAAACTCGCATGTTAAATTCACAAGCGGGCATGTATTAGAGGTGCTGCATTGTTGAACCTTAAAACACATATGAATAACTGGTAATATCGAAAATTATCGCAAACCAAAATTAAACATATAATATGAATCCCAACACTGTGGGGAAGTCTGTGAATCTGCGCATATAATATGCAGGTAAAATAACCCCCAAATTGTTGCATATATTTGCACTGAATAGTGCCGATCGTGTGGCAGTAGAGTCCCGCCGGACCCCGCCCCCTGTACCGCCCATGGCGTACAGAACGGCAAATGCCTTCACAGTCCAAGAATGTTATTGTAACAGAGCGCCTCCTCTGTAAATCAAAAACAAACAGCACATACCTCATGCTCTACAAGGGCCCGATCAAGTATTCGCAAGTGCTCGAATACACAGTGGAAATATTATACCGTCCTATAGATAATCTGTCTCTCAAACAGTCAAGTGCCCATAAAGTGCCGACGCTGGAGAAGAGAAGGGAGGATTCCCGTGAAGTGAAGTGATGATGAAAAAGGGCCCCTCTCTTGCTCCTGCAACAAAATAAATAAGTACATGATTAAAATTGTAATGCAACATGAAACAGCTAGACATGTTAGCATACAAGTAAATGATATCTCTAGAGCTACTAATATCTTAAGGTATGGAAGACAACAAAGGACGTGCAATATAAATACATTTTACAGATCACATACTCATATGTATAAATGCTCATTCCTTCAAATGCACAGCCAGTTCCTCATCCTGGTTGAGACCCCCCGGAGTCTTACTCTGGAAATCTATGATCAATCTAGATTCCCTCTGTCGGAGTTTTAGAACCCTATTGCCTCCTCTAGGATTCAATGGTATCTGTTCTAGAATGATAAAACTGAGATTCTTGACATTGGAGTAATGGTGCTCCTTAAAATGTCTTGCCACAGGGTATTTGGGGTCAAAGTTGGTAATGGCTCTCGTATGTTCCAAAATGCGCTTTTTGGCCATGCATGTGGTGCTGCCTATATACCATTTGTGGCATGTGCAAATGATTGCATATACCACAAATGTAGAGCTGCATGTTAGAAATGGGGTAATTTTCTTGGTGATCCCATTGTAGGACACTTCCTTGCAAGATTTGCTGTTGGCGCAGGCCTTGCAATGGCCACAGGGAAAGAAACCATCTAAACCTTGAACATTAGCTGGGGAATAAGTGGTAATGTCACTGTGGACTAACATGTCCCTGATACTCCTGCCTCGTCTGTACGTGATACTGGGTCTCTTGGGTAACTCTTTCCCAATCACGTTATCGTTTTTTAGGACTTCCCAGTTCTTGGATATTATTTTTCTAACAGCCTGGAAATCTGTGCTGTAGGTCAAGATAAGTCTAGTCACATTGTCCTCATCACTCTCATCGTTAGGTTTGTCACAAATGGTGTCAACCCTTTTTATGGAGTCCGCTCTTGTCTTGGCTCTCTTGAGGACCCAGTTAGGATAGCCCCTGCTCTTAAATCTGTCCAATATGACCATGCTTTCCTCTCTGTAAGCCTTATCATTGTTGCAATTGCGTCTTGCCCGCAACAGTTCGCCGAATGGAATGCTCCATTTTAGACTTTCAGGATGGCTACTAAGAGCGTGTAAAACGCTATTTCCGGCCGTGGCCTTGCGGAAAAGTTTAGTATGCACCTGGTGGTCCATGATCTCAATTTTAACATCGAGATATTCTGTGTCGGTCAAGCTTTTATTCCCACTGAGGACAATGTTTGCATCATTGTGGTTAAGTTTGCTGATGAACAAGTCTGCCTCTTCTAACGTACCTCTCCACACAATGAAGAGGTCGTCAATGTAGCGTAGCCACATATCTACATTTCCAAAATCTTGTTGTAGCATGGGATCAGAATGGATGTCCTTCTCCCATTTACCCATGAATAGGTTGGCCAGGCTAGGTGAAAAGCAGGAACCCATTGCTGAGCCACTGACCTGCCTATACAGTTCACCGTTAAATAAAAAGATGTTATTCTCGAGGCAGTATTGTATCATACACAGAAGCATGCGTGTATGTTCCCTATACTTGATGGGCCTGTCTTTGAGAAAATATTCACACGCTTGCAAACCCTGGTTGTGGTCAATTATGGTGTAGAGGCTTTGAACGTCTAAGGTTATCAGCACGTAACCCACCTCCCACTTTAAGTCCTCAATTTTCTTCAAAAAATCTTTAGTATCCTTTACATAACTGGGGAGTTCCATCACATACTCCCTTAGGAAATGGTCAATGTACTTGGATACTCTTTCCGACACACTGCCACGTGAGGACACAATAGGTCTCCCTGGGGGTGTAGTGGCATTCTTATGTATTTTGGGCAGTAAATATAACACCGGGAGGACTGGGTAATCACATTTTAAATATTCGAATTCCTCCCACGTAAGAATGCCCTTCTCCTTCCAATCAAATAACAAATCCCACAAACTAGTAACACTGTCATGATAACGAGTCATTTCAATGGGCTCATAAAAATGTTTGTCGCACAATTGTCTCCTTGCCTCTGTAATATACATATCTTTGTCCATCAGGACAATATTCCCTCCTTTATCCGCAGGACGGATAATTATAGTCTTATCCTCCATGAGAGATTTCACTGCCTGTCTTTGTTTGTAGGTCATGTTGGATTGTTCGTTGGATCTGCGTTTATAGTGTTTATGTCTAAGTTCGTTGAGACTTTTGTTAACACAGTCCTGAAAGACATCAATGTTATCATGTGGCAGTATTGGCAAGAAACTAGATTTTTTCTTAAAATCCGTATTGGCTGCTGCATCAGTACAAATATCCAATTCTGACAGTAACTGTGTGGTGCTACTTGCCATTGCATCTTGTGTAGCAAACATATCAGTTTCCAATTCAGTCAGTAACTGTGTGTTGCTGCACGATCTTTCTGCTTGCGTACCGCTTATGCCTAATGACATGACCATGTTCAAATTGTCACAATCTCCTACATCAAAGTTATATGCATTGGAGACAACTGATGTTGCACCGATATGGCCTGTATCACCTTTAAGTTTGTACCACTTCTTGAGCTTAAGTTTGCGGGTGTATTTGAATAAATCAATTCTATTGTCAGTGTATCGTGAAGGGTATGAGGGACAAAATGACAGACCTAGGCATAGTGTTTTCTTCTCTATCATGTTAAGTTTTCTTTTGGATAGATTTACTATGGTCATATTTACCGTTTCGTTATCCATTAGTACTTTCTCCTGTTGGCACGTCCTTTGTTGGTTCCCACTGTGCCATAGCCCTTGTCTTTTTTGCCATCGCTGTCTGATTCGTATCCTCCTGTTGCTCCTCTTCCCCTTCCGCGTCCTCTTCCGCGTGTTCCTTTTCCTCGTCCTCGGGGCTTCGGTACCGGTGTCTCCCTCGTTGTTACACGACCCCTTCTCAGAGTCCGGTACTCGTCTAAAAAAGTCACTTGCTTTTTTCCTTTGGCGGGTGCCGTTATATTTAATGAGACATCTGATTCGCTTTCGCTGGTGATATTCTCCTCTGCCCTTGGAGTTGTCGCTTCTTCCATTTCTTCCACCACAATAGTGCCAGTGATGTCATCCTTATATAAGTGGTCATATTTATGGCTGAATGTAAGTATCCTACCGCTGTCATAGTCAGCGTAGTCGCGATTGAGTTTTCTCTCTTTTCTCGCTTTTATTTCTTCTTCGTGCTTGGATAGTCTTTCTTGTATGGGCTTCAGTTTCATGTTCAAACTTTCTGTTTCCATCAGTTTATTGAGTTCTTCCATGAGTTCTCTTATCTCTTTAATGAGTTCCTCACGGTCTATCCATGCATACTTGATTAGGATTTCCAACATTCTGCGTGAACTGTTTGCTGAGTTAATGGACCACTCCTCTAACATCAATGGATTGGGTTTTTCATACGTTGGTGTAGTGAATATGCGCAACCCCCTAGGTACCATGTTTTGTTCTACATAATGCTGTAGGGATGTCGCTTCCCACCACTTAGTGATCTCCGTTTTTTTCAATTTTTCTAATTGCCTTAACTTATGTTCAACCGGCTCTATTGTTATAGTTGGTTCCCTTCCCTTTGTCACGTTACTTGGAAATATTTTCCTTGTGAATAGTGTCCTTGCAACTCTTGCACGCTCCTCGTCCTCTTCCATGTTGGAAAACCTTATTTAAACAGCACCAAAAATCTGTGTCTCCGGTGTATATCTCACTGTCCCCCCAGTGTGTATGCTGGGTTCCTTTTGCCAAAATGTTAATTGGGGAATTGTAATAGTCTGTGCAACCGCGCGTAGGTCGTGCGCGTTATGCCAGTCACAATTTAAAGGTGTGTCGGAGTCCGTTTCAAATCCCCAAGGTACTGTTGCAAGTGTGGCGACCCCCGCTGCCCCGGAGTGTCTGAGTGATGGCAGGCAACCTCCGTTGTCCGTCACACCCCCCCAACCCCTCAGGGACGGAAAGTCACCACTCCCGCTTACCTTCAGTCCGGAAATGTCATGCGGACATGCACCTCCTTCTTTCTGTGTTCCCCAAACAATAGCGCTGGCCGGTCCTTAACGAGATCCTCCAAGTAAATCCATACCACGAAAGCAACTCCTTCTGGATCTCAGCGACCCGTGAAAGGTGGCGTGCACGCCGGCGGAGTAAAGCCGACCAATTTGAATGTTGAAAACCAAACGAACTATGAAAGCACGCTCTCAGGACGAATGAAGAAGTAAACACCGGAAGGTCTGAAAGTGCTGTTTATTCCACAACGCGTTTCACCGTAAAACGGCTTGATCACGTGGAAAGCTGAATGAGAGGCATAGTTTTAAAGTGGTAAAACAGTAAACACAAACATAGGACTGGTATTCGATAATCACACGTAAGTTAAATTGCCCAACTGTACATAAACTCGCATGTTAAATTCACAAGCGGGCATGTATTAGAGGTGCTGCATTGTTGAACCTTAAAACACATATGAATAACTGGTAATATCGAAAATTATCGCAAACCAAAATTAAACATATAATATGAATCCCAACACTGTGGGGAAGTCTGTGAATCTGCGCATATAATATGCAGGTAAAATAACCCCCAAATTGTTGCATATATTTGCACTGAATAGTGCCGATCGTGTGGCAGTAGAGTCCCGCCGGACCCCGCCCCCTGTACCGCCCATGGCGTACAGAACGGCAAATGCCTTCACAGTCCAAGAATGTTATTGTAACAGAGCGCCTCCTCTGTAAATCAAAAACAAACAGCACATACCTCATGCTCTACAAGGGCCCGATCAAGTATTCGCAAGTGCTCGAATACACAGTGGAAATATTATACCGTCCTATAGATAATCTGTCTCTCAAACAGTCAAGTGCCCATAAAGTGCCGACGCTGGAGATACACACACACGCAGACGCATCAGAGTACTGTATGGGAGACAGTCCACAGGATTGTGCATGTTAAGTTGGGGGGGGGGGGTGAGTTTACACAAATGCAAGTCACATATCACATTACACGTATTTAGTCACAGGGAGGCTAAATGATTTGCCCAAGATCGCACAATTTTGAGGTAAGCGCCGAGGCTGGGTTTTGAACCTTGGTTCCCAGGTTCCAAAGCCAGTAGCTGCTAGGTCACATCTCCTCCCTAAAGTAATCATATTGCTTTACTAATGCTAAACATGCCAGTTTGCCTCCTTCAGAAACACCAAAAATAATGGACGGATTGCTTGAATTAATCTCAGCCACTGGTAATTTCTCGGGCCACATCCCAGTCCATTATGTTTTTTGCCCACCGTGCCACCTCAAAATAGACTGGTCTTGCCCGAACTACCATTTCAGGTCCTCTGTCAGCTGGAACATTGGAAGCCCAAGAGTGGTTCAGAGAGTACCTGGCTTGGAAGTTTGGGCTCAACCTTTCCATTACAGCAGGACAAACGCTGATTTGCATATGGCTAGTTCTAATCCGATGTGGCATGGTGGGCAAAAACACGATGGTCTAGGGTACAACACAGAGTAATAACCAGGGGCTGCTATTAATTCAAGCATTCCCCTCATCACTTTTTGTTAATTCAATTTTCCTCCTTGGGTGTAGGTCTGGGGACGAAGTTTCACTTTGCTCCAGTGGGCCAAGCTCCTCGTGTAGGTGGTCTCTGTCATCCTAGCCTGCGCGTCCTCTACCTCCTTGATTGTGGACAGCTTGTGTGCTGTCCTGATGGCAGTGGGGAGGATGAGTGCTACTAAGTTAGAAGATGCAGATTCTCAGTGCAAAAAGTAGAGAAGGAAACAGACCTCTGCCAGCATTTGGGAAAACCAGCAGTTCTCCTGAATCACAAGAGGTATAAAAAGAAGAGGAAATCTGAGAGGCACTAAACACTGTGGCGCTAACGTCTCAGAACATTCAGCTGCTCTGACCCTTACCAACTCACCTCGGCACAAGAGGCCTTGCACCAGGGAGTATGTAGCACTTCCACTTTCTCTGCCCATCTACTCTTGAAGGAGTTTCACTGGCACTGGGGCACGGCTTTTAAGTGTCTCTCCCAGTACCTTCCTTTATCTCTTGGGGTTTCAGACCACTGTGGATTCTTCCCTGGCTCTGTAACTCTCTGTGTTGTGGACTCCAAAGTGGATAGATCAGATGATAGATGAGACTTATCCTTCGGAGCATAACCAGGTCAAGAATTAATGAAACTTTCCCAGCTGCTCATGGATCTGGCTGCAGCTTTTATCGGCTAAAGTCACATGCCCCCTTTGAGCTGATGCTGCCTGTCCCAATCCAGGTGCTGGTTCCAACTTTATTTCTGTCTGTTCAGGTAGACCGTCATAGATGGATAATTATTCAAAAACTCAAATCTTGCAGGAAAGCTTCTCTGGAGTTAGCAGACATCGATTCATATATCGACTTCGGTTGCCATGAAGACCTGCATCTAACTATCTGCTATTATGATGTCCGGGCCAACACTATATCAGCGCAATCCATTGAACGCCTCAGTTCCCTGACCAGAAAATGATTGCATCCACAGTGGCCACACCATCTCCCCACCAAATCCAGCCCTTTACAGCCTTAGTGTAGTGATGAAGGTCCACGCAGGAAGGATAAAATACAGGATGCTTTATTGAAGGTAGAATGAAGTACAACAAGTAGTCATGTTCACAAGAGCATCCCCACCAGGAGCACCCTGTCTGCTGCTCAGCCCATGCTCAACTGTCACTTCACCTTTGTCTCCCAACATTCCGAGGCGCATCATGACTCCAACATTCTATTGAGCACACAGCAGAAACACTGGCTAAGCAGGTGGTGTAAATCACATAACATTAACAAGAGCAGGATACTACACTTAGGTTACCTGTACTGTGCCACAGAGGACATTCCGTTCTTTTTTCCCTACAATTTCCTGGCTTACTGAAGTGGTGATGAGTGCTTCCCCGTAGGGTAAAGCTATATCCTCTTATGAGCGTATGAGCTCTCTTGTAGTAGGGTTCCGATTTCTAGGTGATAAGCAATGACAGCGCGCTGCAAGTATCAAAGCGGAATCCCGTGTTTCCAGTGGGAAAGAGAGCTCACACGCTCATTGATCTCACTGCAGCGGCTGCTGGTGGAACCCCAGGGGCGGATTCACCCTTTTCGAGCCTTACAGAGCTGTTTTTTCACCCGCCGCCCATACTGAGTGACCCACTCACGTTCAAATCAGGAATGATCCAGCAGAAACTCACACACGAGTTTTAGATCGGTTCTTGGAGTCCGTGACTGTGACTCCTTTCTACACCTGGTCTTGAGCCCGGCCGGGTTGGAAATATCACCGGCTTAGCGACCTTCTATTCTTCACCTAAATACCACAGCCCTGAGGAGTCGCATTGTTATGCGACGAAACACGTGTTGGCTGGCTTTAAGAACATTAAAGAAGACTTGTTTCTAAAGACACTTTGGTTTCTCTGTTGGCAACATATGTATTACTGTGTATAATTGTGTCCACTCGACACAGAATAGTGCAAGAGACTACTACTCAATGTTGATATTTTTTGGTTGTGTGCATTAGACCTTTGTATTTTGCAATTTGTCAGAAGATGTAGCCTGCCATCTGACCTCTGTCTTTAAAGAGCAGCACGTGAAGAGATAAATATAGAATTTAAAGGCACTTTTATTTATTGCGTGGACTTTCGTGAGCTACCAAAAATCGGCTTAGGACCCACAGTGTGTGAAACACTGTCCTAGGAGGATTGAGGGTTAAAGGTCATGAAGTCCTGTCCTGTGATGTCTATAAGGTCAAGGATGTGTGGAGTCACTTTTGGTACCCTTGGTATTTTGTTGAATCAGTGTCCATGAGGACAGCCCGAGTAGGCTGCGAGCTCTGACTGCAAGTCTTGCCCATGACTCCGCTAGCCAGTTAGGTAATCCCCGAGGCTTCATTCTTGTACGTTACTCGCTTCTCTTTTCTTCTGTTTTTCAAAGGTGGGCTTAGCTCAAGGGACATAAAAGCCAATTCAACTGCAGGTTGCTGGCTGGCCTCATGTCTGTGGCAAGGGTGGGACTTGTAGTCTGCTTCACGTTACTGTTGTGGGATGTTTATGGGAAGGAGGGGGGCATGAGGTACGTGGATGACGTGCCTTTTGATTTCAATTAAGTGATTGGGATTACGATCTTTAAATGGCTAAAATGTTTTTTTTAGTTAGCTGTAAAGATTTATCACAATGGGCACTCAGTGGTGTTCCCTATGTTTTGGTTTGAATATTGCATTACGAAAGAATAACAAGAAGCCAAGTGTTAAACATGTACACGCATATTCAAGAACCAATACGGAATAAATAGATGATTTCATTTTATACAACGGCCACACAAACGTTAGAGTAATAAAGAAAAGGGCATACTTTTTGGTGCTTGGTTTGTCAAGCTTCACTTCTGCCGTCTTGTTTAGATCTCCCAACGAGTTGGATACATAGAGATCCTTAGGTGTTGGAAGTACAGCAGGCATGTTAGCCTCCAAGGGACAGCTCTTGAAGCAAACACTCGATCGTCGTCACATCAGCTGGTGGCGTACACGTCTGACTTTAAGCAAAAGAGTCCCCATCAACACGAAATAATATACAGACTAAAAAAATAAATGCTAAGAAGTGAGCACTCGATAAACGTCGGTAGTTTCCCGGACACAGGACTTGCCTCCCGTCTCTTTAAGGAGACCTATAAAAATCCAATTGCCTCTGTTTTACTTCCGACTCCAAAACCACAACAGGGAAAACAGACAGCAGGGAGACCTAATGGTAACGCTAGCCTATAGTGATGAGACTGGGGGCGGTAGAAGGAGGTGGCGAGTGGCCTGTATCAGCCGTTGAGGCCTGCGATTGGTTAGAAAGAGAAAGGACAGCCTCGCGAACAGCCGCCTCAGTCACGCCGGAAGTGTTCAACTCAAGCCTCCCAGAAGAGACAGACCCTAGCGCCCCGGAAATGATAGTGACCAGTTCCTGTAACACCGACGCTTAAGGCTGGAGTATGAGTAGGTGCGTGCATTGCAGGGTATTCTGCATCAGCTTTTTGCTGTGTGTGGTAGAAGGGTAAAGAGGCGTTTTTATTAATTTTATTTTATTTTTGTGCTCTTAAGTTTTATATAGCACGGATATGACCCAGAGGCATCAGAGCGCTTCAAAATAAAGCCAGAGCATAGCAATAACAAATATAAAGTGCCTGCAGAGCCAGAAGACACACAACCACGTTTCTCTGAGGCGAGGCAGGAATGCCTAGGAGAAACCAGCGTCTTTTTCAGTTTCGGGGGCATGGTTTTCGTTCTCTCCTCTTCCCATTGGCTGGAAGGTAAAATTCCAGCCAATGGGAAGAGGAGAGAAAGTAAATAGAAAGAAGCTTAAAAAAACGCCCCCGAATCCGAAAAAGACGGGGCTTGAACCGAGTGACGCCCCTCTCCTCCAATGGCTGGCCAGCATTTACTAGGCCAGCCAATGGAGAAGAGGGGCGGGTTCCAAGCCCCCTCTAAGAAACATTAAATCTTGGGCTCCGCCCACTGCTATGCAGTGCGATGGTCCGAGACCTAAAAAAGTAGGCGACATTTTTAATTTAAATTCATTGCTCCTTAATGTGCACAATGTGAATCTGATGCTCATGAGGTAAATGTGCATGACTTGAGTTAACAGTTATGTGGAACAGACTCTTTCCGAGAACTGTTAATGGGTTCTGCTTTAAATCCTATATTTTTATATCTTGCATTGTTCCTACATGTTTTGAAATGGATGTTGTGATTTCCTGTTTTCACTCCTGCTTTTGATGGGATTTTGTTTCTAGAACTTTCCTGAAATGGACCTTCTCCATTGTCCTTCCAAGGAAGCCATTGAGGCCCATTTCATGGCTTCGATTAAGGAAGCAGACGCCTTAAAGCACAAAAGTCAAGTCATCAATGAGATGCAGAAAAATCACCACAAGCAACTGTGGATGGGTTTGCAAAATGGTACGCTTGTACTCTCTCTACGTTCTTGATAGCAATTTTATGTGTTTTAGATTTATATATATATATATATATGTGCTTCTATAGCGAATGTACAGATTTGTTATTACAATTAGAGCACTGTCACTTTAAATTGCATCACCAACAAAAGAGAAAAAAATGCAAATGTTGGTATATAAGAAACCAGGTGACCATTTACTGTGTCATGTGATCAAGGTACGTCAGTACCGAAACGCGTAATGGCCGACTGAGTAGCAGCTAATAAACCAACGATTTTTCTACTAACCTGGGTCTGTGCTCCATGTGTCTCTTCGGGAGAAGAGAGCGCCTGCGTCTTTGCTTGCGAAGTGGAGTGGCGGTAATATATATGTATATATATATGTGTGGGTGTGTACGTATATATATATATATATATATATATATATATAATATACACGTCACAAATAGAATGTGTGCCATATATTTATATGTTTAAACGGTTGACTTAAATCAATTAGTATGTGTAGCATCTCCTCCCAAGCTACTCTACATGTGTTCTTACAGAGCAGCGACTCGACTTTGTATATAATTCCTGATGCTTGGTATGGCCTGTGGAGAAAAGTATTACTACAAAACCTGTTCTTAGATAACAAAAAGGTGAAAGACAACATACATTAATATTATATGTTTGAAGTTCGATACAAAATGCCATTGGATTACCCTACAATGTAAAGGCCTTGTTTGGTACCTTGGAACAAATATAACACTATCAAGCGGCTCCTTATCCAAATGGAAAGTTATGTAAATAACCTACGAATACATGCTTTAGCAATACAATTTTTCCTGAAGGTATCAGAGCGTTTTACATGAGTACCAGTTAAGTTACAGACCGACACATTCATTGTAGGCACGGGGAGATTAAGTGATTTGCCCGGAATCACAGGATGTTGAACATCGCTGCTGAGGCTCGAACCTGGTTCTCCAGCTTCGAGGTCGACCGCTCTAGCCTTTAGGCCACATCCTCTTCCCAATTGTCAAATGAAATCACAAATACATACACATTGTGATAGCCACGAGTTTTACAAGCATTCCGCTTTTCTCCTGTGGCCTTATGATAAATACTTTATTACTCTATTAGTAAAAGGACCCCAAAAAGTACACTATTTTATTTTATTTTATTTATTTATTAAAGTTTTGTATAGCGCTAGCTGGACCCGAAGGTATCAGAGCGCTTCACAAATAACTTTTATCTTTCAACCAGACTATGTAATTAGATTTTGCTTTGTCTCTAACACACAGTTTTAAATGTTCTAAAAATATGTTTTGTTCTCTTTAGATAATTGGCTGTATAAATATTTTCCTGATGAAGACACAATTACGTGTCGAAACGCGTTGAGATAAACAGCCCTCCCAAGAATATCTGGGATGACCATATCTGTAATTCTCCACACCTATCAGAACAAATGTCTTTTTTAAGGAATTGATCAAAAAAATAACACTTTTTACTGTATCATGTGTATTTAATATATCAGTTTTGTTATGTTTATATGGACTTAATTGATTGTTTTATCATTAGAATTAAATTCTTAAATATCAGCAAAGTTTGTCATTTTGTGTGTTCACTTATATATATTTTGGTTGTTGAATAGACTTGGTTGTTTTTATTACTTTAGGCCTGGGTATATACCTTTGTACTGAACAATTTCCCTGACCCAGGATTTTATCCTCACCAGAGGGTCCCTGATATACTACATATCAGAGCGCTTCACAACATGTACAAAAAGGCATTAGAGATGCAGTGAGGAAGGAGAACAGAGCAAGGAGCACATGGGTGTAGAGAAAGACTTTACAATATAAACAGGAGCGCAAAAATAGGATAGAGTCAAAAGCGAGACATCCGGCTCTTGGACCGCAGCGAAAATGGACTTTCAAAGTCAGACGTGGAGATCTTACTACAATCCAGAGCGCTCAAGGAAGAGGGCTTTGAGTAACATCTTGAATTTCGGGAAGGAGGCGGTCGTTATGATATGTGGGGGGATGGCGTTCCAGATCATGGGAGCATTGCCCGCAAAGGATTTGCTGGATGTGTTGTGTTTCTGGGATTTCAGAGGAATGAGTAGGAGCGTGTTGGAGCTTCTGAGGTTCCTAGATTGACCGGCTTTTTTGAGCTTGTTGGCCAGATATTCAGGTTTTCCTGTGTGCAGGGCTTTGTGAGTGAGGCAAGCTGTGCGGAAACTGGCTCGTTGGACAATAGGGATCCACTTCAGGTCCTTAAGAGCCGGGGAGATGTGTTCGTATTTCCTGGTTCCTGTGACCATTCTTGCTGCGGCGTTGAGGGTAGAGGTCAGAGGACCCAGGTGAGATTTGGCTGAACCAGTCAGCGTAGCGATGCCATAGTCAATTCTGGAGAGTACCAGAACCTGAGTGGCCTGTTTCAGGTCTTTCGAGGGGAGGAAGGGTTTCAGTTTGTAGAGGAGTTTCAGGTTCAGGAAAGCACTTTTGGCAGTTTTTGAGATGTGTTCTTTCATGTCCAGTTTAGGGTCCAGGGTGATCCCTAGGGATTTTACGGAGTTAGTAGGAACAAGTGGAACATTCAGGGCGTTTAAGGCTTTGAGCCATTCTAGGATTTGGGGGTTTTCATCTGTGTTCGAGATGAGGAGCACTTCGGTTTTTCCTTCATTGAGTTTTAGGTTGTTGGAGGCGAGCCAATGTTGGACTTCAATGAGTGTGCAGTTCAGTCTGTGGATGTCTGCGATCGAAGTGGTTTCCAGGTAGAGTCGTGTGTCATCCGCGTAGAGGTGGAAGGGGATGTTGGACTTCCTTAGAATTGACGTGAGGGGCTCCATGTATATGTTGAAGAGTTGAGGTGAGAGGACGGACCCTTGAGGTACACCTCTAGTGATGGGGAGAGGGTCCGATTCGCAGCTTTTGATTTTGATTCTTTGAGTGCGGTTGAAGAGAAAGGAGGAGAACCATTTCAGGACCGTCTTTTCCATGCCTGCTCTCTCCTGGAGGACATTGAGTAACAGGGCATGATCCACTGTGTCAAATGCTGCCGAAAGGTCTAAGAGTATGAGAAGGCTACATTGGTTGGAGTCGAGCGACATGTGAAGATCGTCCAGGACATTTAGGATTGCGGTTTCTGTGCTGCAGCCTTTTCTAAACCCTGATTGGTGTGGGTCGAGAAGATTCGTGCTTTCTAGGTGCTGGGAAAGCTGAGACTGCAAAAAACAACAAGTGATGGACTGAATGTGGATCAATGTCACACACTCCCCCAGTCAAAAGATCTGGGCCCAAATCCATCGTTTTTTTGCACTCCACACCACCCTGGGTCAGATAATGGCTTTATGCAAATCAGCTCTGACCCTGTTGCCCCATGGGAACAGTCCAGTCCGAACTACAACAGCCATATCTTTCCCAGACCGGAATCAAGCATCCGAGGACCGGACCGGTTTCGAGGTAACACCTCTCTTCAGCCCGGCTAGCTTGACTCCAAGTGGTGTGGAGTGCCTGGGACCCACGTCTGGGCATCCCCAGCGCACTTAGGGCGGCAATTGCAAACAAGCATTTGCAATGCAATAGGTCTCGCATTTGCGAGAGTTTGAGCTATTGGCATTGTAAATTACAATGCTTTTTATTTATGGGTTTTGAAAAACTTCAAGCAAAGAACTTTGTACATGTAGTCCTTGCTTAAGAGAAGGAAGGCTTTTACCGCCAACCTTGCTTTTCGTAAGCAAGGACTATAAATGCACAGTGCGTGTTTACGCACCACTTGCAGGTTTTCAAAACATAAATAAAAGGCACTGTCATTTACTATGGGTTATAGAATTTATTGACAAATGTGAAAATATTTAGGTTGGGCGTGCAGCCCCAGAGAAGTGCTGTGCTTGTGTGACCTCTCGCTCTTTTTCATGTGTTCTGTTGATTCTGTATGGTTAGGTGGGTAGATGAGGGTGTTTGTGTGTGCATGTGTGTGAGTGTGTAGAAGCATGTGTGTGAGTGTGTGCTGCGGTCTTTGTAGTACCATTTTTTGAGAGAGGAAACCTTGAACTGCTGCTGATATATTGTTCCTGTCCTGTGTGTGCTTGTGACGCCTAGGAAACCGTTTAATCTGTATGAAAATGCAAACTATTAGTTTTGTTATTGTTTTGTTTTATGGAGCTAATCAGATTGCAAGCTACTCCTTTCAGCGCCTAGGAGTGATGCGTAACTGTAAAGATATTTGGTGAGCTGGGAAATGCCCTTCACCCTCCTTACCATGAAAGCGCCCCTCTGCGGCTTGTTTATTGTTCAGGGGCAGATTAGCATGAATTTTCCCATCTTTAGGTTCCCCGTTTGAGTGCTGTGTGCCTTTAATAACGGACATGCTTATGTATCCGTTTGCTAGTCCTATGCATGTCGTTTCCGATTGATTACTGCACCGAGCTCGGAGAGAGCTTTGAAACCAATGCCAGTGAAGGCGATGTTTTTAAGTAAGAGATGTCCTTTGGTGTGATGATCATCCCAGACCCAGGGGCTTTCTGAAACGAGGGAAGCGGTCAAGGCCCTTAGGGAGATGAAGAAATCCCAGTGTTGGATCCGCAGTGCTTTGACAAGTACAGTTAATATACTGCATGAACGGATGATCAGAAGGCGGCTGGTGATTAAATAGAAGGAGGCTGGTGATTAAATAGGAAAGCGGCTTAGCAGTGGCTGATGGTCATTTCAACTTAGAGAGGGCATTAGTTAAGTAGATGGTTTTTTTTTTTCCATCAGTGTTCTGGCGTTAACCATGGGTGACTATTGATGAACACCACCGCAGCAATGCCCAATCCCCCTGGCTTTTGAGGAGCAATCACTCACCCGAAAACGGAAAATAATTTATTCTTGGTAACGTGGAGAAAAACATTCAAGACTTTCAACTGCACAATACCATCGTCATGAAAGCAGACTTAATCACATGCCCGGAGACAGTTACTAAGAAACCCCACCCCACATCAGTTGCTTGACTTAGCAAATCAAACGGGCTCAGCCTTCCCTTACGAAATGAGTCTTTGAGCTTAACTGCCACCCGGTTACATCCAGTCACCGTGGAAGCAACTCTTTTTCCCCATTGCCGGAGCCTAATAAACCAAGACAAAAGTTTATATTTAAAGGTTGAGGGGAAGGAGCGAACACACAGGGTATATATACTTTTAAAAAGTAGCCAGAGTTAACAAGACGGAGGGAAGAGAGGGGAGGGGGGAGGAGAAATGCGAGGGGCCAGAGCGGGTAAAATAAACAAGACGGAGGGAAGAGAGGGGAGGGGGGAGGAGAAATGCGACACGGCGGGAAGGGGCAGGCAGGATGACTCAGGGGAGGGGGCGGAGCGGGACAGAGCGGCATGTGGGTGTGAAGAAGCCGGGCCTTTGAAGTGAAGCTAAGCTTCACTTCAAAGGTGTCGGAGGAATGCGGGCGGCTGTGCACGCGCTTTTAAGCTCAATGCACATGCGCATTGAGCTTAAAAGTCACGGGCACTGCAAGGAATCGCCACGATTCCTTGCAAGTTAGATAAAGAGTCGATGAGCCCCTATAGTCTCGCTTGCTCGATGCGCATGCGCATCGACAGGCGAGACCTAAAAACAACAAGTGATGGACTGAATGTGGATCAATGTCACACACTCCCCCAGTCAAAAGATCTGGGCCCAAATCCATCGTTTTTTTGCACTCCACACCACCCTGGGTCAGATAATGGCTTTATGCAAATCAGCTCTGACCCTGTTGCCCCATGGGAACAGTCCAGTCCGAACTACAACAGCCATATCTTTCCCAGACCGGAATCAAGCATCCGAGGACCGGACCGGTTTCGAGGTAACACCTCTCTTCAGCCCGGCTAGCTTGACTCCAAGTGGTGTGGAGTGCCTGGGACCCACGTCTGGGCATCCCCAGCGCACTTAGGGCGGCAATTGCAAAAAACAACAAGTGATGGACTGAATGTGGATCAATGTCACACACTCCCCCAGTCAAAAGATCTGGGCCCAAATCCATCGTTTTTTTGCACTCCACACCACCCTGGGTCAGATAATGGCTTTATGCAAATCAGCTCTGACCCTGTTGCCCCATGGGAACAGTCCAGTCCGAACTACAACAGCCATATCTTTCCCAGACCGGAATCAAGCATCCGAGGACCGGACCGGTTTCGAGGTAACACCTCTCTTCAGCCCGGCTAGCTTGACTCCAAGTGGTGTGGAGTGCCTGGGACCCACGTCTGGGCATCCCCAGCGCACTTAGGGCGGCAATTGCAAAAAACAACAAGTGATGGACTGAATGTGGATCAATGTCACACACTCCCCCAGTCAAAAGATCTGGGCCCAAATCCATCGTTTTTTTGCACTCCACACCACCCTGGGTCAGATAATGGCTTTATGCAAATCAGCTCTGACCCTGTTGCCCCATGGGAACAGTCCAGTCCGAACTACAACAGCCATATCTTTCCCAGACCGGAATCAAGCATCCGAGGACCGGACCGGTTTCGAGGTAACACCTCTCTTCAGCCCGGCTAGCTTGACTCCAAGTGGTGTGGAGTGCCTGGGACCCACGTCTGGGCATCCCCAGCGCACTTAGGGCGGCAATTGCAAAAAACAACAAGTGATGGACTGAATGTGGATCAATGTCACACACTCCTCCAGTCAAAAGATCTGGGCCCAAATCCATCGTTTTTTTGCACTCCACACCACCCTGGGTCAGATAATGGCTTTATGCAAATCAGCTCTGACCCTGTTGCCCCATGGGAACAGTCCAGTCCGAACTACAACAGCCATATCTTTCCCAGACCGGAATCAAGCATCCGAGGACCGGACCGGTTTCGAGGTAAAACCTCTCTTCAGCCCGGCTAGCTTGACTCCAAGTGGTGTGGAGTGCCTGGGACCCACGTCTGGGCATCCCCAGCGCACTTAGGGCGGCAATTGCAAAAAACAACAAGTGATGGACTGAATGTGGATCAATGTCACACACTCCCCCAGTCAAAAGATCTGGGCCCAAATCCATCGTTTTTTTGCACTCCACACCACCCTGGGTCAGATAATGGCTTTATGCAAATCAGCTCTGACCCTGTTGCCCCATGGGAACAGTCCAGTCCGAACTACAACAGCCATATCTTTCCCAGACCGGAATCAAGCATCCGAGGACCGGACCGGTTTCGAGGTAACACCTCTCTTCAGCCCGGCTAGCTTGACTCCAAGTGGTGTGGAGTGCCTGGGACCCACGTCTGGGCATCCCCAGCGCACTTAGGGCGGCAATTGCAAAAAACAACAAGTGATGGACTGAATGTGGATCAATGTCACACACTCCCCCAGTCAAAAGATCTGGGCCCAAATCCATCGTTTTTTTGCACTCCACACCACCCTGGGTCAGATAATGGCTTTATGCAAATCAGCTCTGACCCTGTTGCCCCATGGGAACAGTCCAGTCCGAACTACAACAGCCATATCTTTCCCAGACCGGAATCAAGCATCCGAGGACCGGACCGGTTTCGAGGTAACACCTCTCTTCAGCCCGGCTAGCTTGACTCCGTGGAGTGCCTGGGACCCACGTCTGGGCATCCCCAGCGCACTTAGGGCGGCAATTGCAAAAAACAACAAGTGATGGACTGAATGTGGATCAATGTCACACACTCCCCCAGTCAAAAGATCTGGGCCCAAATCCATCGTTTTTTTGCACTCCACACCACCCTGGGTCAGATAATGGCTTTATGCAAATCAGCTCTGACCCTGTTGCCCCATGGGAACAGTCCAGTCCGAACTACAACAGCCATATCTTTCCCAGACCGGAATCAAGCATCCGAGGACCGGACCGGTTTCGAGGTAACACCTCTCTTCAGCCCGGCTAGCTTGACTCCAAGTAATGTGGAGTGCCTGGGACCCACGTCTGGGCATCCCCAGCGCACTTAGGGCGGCAATTGCAAAAAACAACAAGTGATGGACTGAATGTGGATCAATGTCACACACTCCCCCAGTCAAAAGATCTGGGCCCAAATCCATCGTTTTTTTGCACTCCACACCACCCTGGGTCAGATAATGGCTTTATGCAAATCAGCTCTGACCCTGTTGCCCCATGGGAACAGTCCAGTCCGAACTACAACAGCCATATCTTTCCCAGACCGGAATCAAGCATCCGAGGACCGGACCGGTTTCGAGGTAACACCTCTCTTCAGCCCGGCTAGCTTGACTCCAAGTGGTGTGGAGTGCCTGGGACCCACGTCTGGGCATCCCCAGCGCACTTAGGGCGGCAATTGCAAAAAACAACAAGTGATGGACTGAATGTGGATCAATGTCACACACTCCCCCAGTCAAAAGATCTGGGCCCAAATCCATCGTTTTTTTGCACTCCACACCACCCTGGGTCAGATAATGGCTTTATGCAAATCAGCTCTGACCCTGTTGCCCCATGGGAACAGTCCAGTCCGAACTACAACAGCCATATCTTTCCCAGACCGGAATCAAGCATCCGAGGACCGGACCGGTTTCGAGGTAACACCTCTCTTCAGCCCGGCTAGCTTGACTCCAAGTGGTGTGGAGTGCCTGGGACCCACGTCTGGGCATCCCCAGCGCACTTAGGGCGGCAATTGCAAAAAACAACAAGTGATGGACTGAATGTGGATCAATGTCACACACTCCCCCAGTCAAAAGATCTGGGCCCAAATCCATCGTTTTTTTGCACTCCACACCACCCTGGGTCAGATAATGGCTTTATGCAAATCAGCTCTGACCCTGTTGCCCCATGGGAACAGTCCAGTCCGAACTACAACAGCCATATCTTTCCCAGACCGGAATCAAGCATCCGAGGACCGGACCGGTTTCGAGGTAACACCTCTCTTCAGCCCGGCTAGCTTGACTCCAAGTGGTGTGGAGTGCCTGGGACCCACGTCTGGGCATCCCCAGCGCACTTAGGGCGGCAATTGCAAAAAACAACAAGTGATGGACTGAATGTGGATCAATGTCACACACTCCCCCAGTCAAAAGATCTGGGCCCAAATCCATCGTTTTTTTGCACTCCACACCACCCTGGGTCAGATAATGGCTTTATGCAAATCAGCTCTGACCCTGTTGCCCCATGGGAACAGTCCAGTCCGAACTACAACAGCCATATCTTTCCCAGACCGGAATCAAGCATCCGAGGACCGGACCGGTTTCGAGGTAACACCTCTCTTCAGCCCGGCTAGCTTGACTCCAAGTGGTGTGGAGTGCCTGGGACCCACGTCTGGGCATCCCCAGCGCACTTAGGGCGGCAATTGCAAAAAACAACAAGTTTTTGAGACAGCACGCATTTTTCCAGAATTTTCGATAAGAGTGGAAGGTTCAAAACTGGTCTGAAGTTATTCATGTCCTTGTGGTCCAAGCCGGGTTTTTTTAGGAGTGGAGTGACTTGACCTATTTTCAGGCAGTCAGGGATGGAGCCCTCGCTCAAAGAGCTGTTGATGATCTTGGCCCAGGTTGGGGCTAGAGTGAGCTTCAGGTCTTTTGTTATTCTCGGGGGAAGCTGATCAAGGGAGTGAGATGAGGGATTGGTGGTGGCTATGAGATTGCTTATCACTTCAGCCTGGATAAGCCGGAAGGAGGACCAGCGAATGGCTGAGGTTGCTGGCCTGATGAGGGTAGTTCCGGAGGGAATGGCTGAGGGCATAGCACAGAGTGAGCGATCGATTTTAGCAATTTTTTCGTTGAAAAAGATGGCAAATTCGTCACATAGAGATTTGGAAGCTACCCTGTTGTCTATCACAGGAATGGATGTTTGGTTCCTGATGATGTTGAAGAGTTCTTTAGGGCGGTTTTTAGCATTGTCCAGAGCGGAGCAGAAGAAGGACGACTTTTTTTTCTTGATATGATTGTAGTAGCTTTTACGAGTTGCCTTGAGTTTGTCCCTGTTGAGGGAGGTGGGGTTGGTCCTCCAGGATCTTTCCATGGATCTTAGGTGTCTTCTTTCATCGTTGATGTCTGTGGAGAACCAGGATCTGGAGGGGATGTTTCTTGTTTTTTTTAGTTTCCGCGGTGCCAGCTGGTCTAGGACGAGCTCCAGGTTGGCGTGGTACCGCGAGGTGAGTTCCGTGGTGGGAGGAGTTCCGTCGAGTTTGAGAGGAGTGAGCTAAGTCCCTCTTCTAGCTTATCGGGCGGAATTTTCGAAAAGTTTCTGACCCACTTGGGGGAGGTTTGAGTAGGTGGGAGGGACAGAACCGAGTGATTGATATGGAAGAGAATGGCGTGATGATCCGACCAGTCCACCGGGATGATGTGGTCGATCGAGATTGTCTTTTTATCCGCGATGATTGCATCAAGGATTGCTCCTCTATGGTGGGTTTCCTCTGTGCAGTGCTGGGTTAAATCGTAGTAACCGTTGTTTGAGCTGCACGTGGCGGAGACAGCTCCTCCGGCCACCATACATTCCAATTACTCATTACTGGTTGGCCGAAAAAAATCTCTCAGATTTATCCAGATTGCATGTCAGCTGATTCACCTTGAGCCTTTGTGAGACATCTCACCTTTGTGAGACACTATCTGCTGTTTTCACCATCAAAGTCTGTTCCCTTTTCGTAGGTGAAAATCAGTTGAGTATTGTCCGCATAGGATATAATCTTAGCACCATTATCCTCTGCCAAGGGTGCCAGGGGGGGGGGACATATATACGTTGAAAAGAGTAGTGCCAAGAATAGGTCCCAGGGGTACTCCGACATTCATGTTAGGCATGGGGGATGAGAAAGGAGGTATCCATATTTCTTGAGAGCGAAAAAGATGTCATCCAGGCCAGTGCTGCCCCACTAATACCCATGTTCCTCAGTCTGTCAATAAGTCTCTCATGTGGGACAGTATCGAATGTCGCTGACAGGTCAAGCAATATAAGGACGGCCCTACCATCCTGATCCAGTTTTTCCCTGATGTGCTTGGTCACTTCCAACAGGGCAGTCTCTGTGCTATAGTTAGCCCTGAAACCAGATTGGGACAGATAAAGCAGATTATAGCTTTCTGCGTGATCTGAAATGGCTTCGTTCACATGTTTTTCTAAAACTTTAGAGAGGGCCGGGAGGATAAGGGTTAGGCCTATAGTTGGCCGGATCGTTCTGGTCAGCGGTCGTTTTTTTAGAAGTGGTAAAATTTTTGCCTGCTTCCAGATATGTGGTACTTTGCCAGTGGAAAGACATAGGTTAAGTACCTTATTTAATGCGAAATTGATAATGGGAGCTAGAGATGCTGATAGTTTAGCTGGACAAGCATCTATTGGAGATCCGGACTTGAGGCATTTGAGGTAAGTTAGCGAGTCGGCCAGTTGTATTTCAGAGAGCTCTAATAATGCAGGAGGCAGCAAGGCAGCAGACTTTCTGATCAGAGGTTGCTCTGTGGCTTGGTCCTCTTCTGTATTTTTAGAAAAAGATTGTTGGATTATAGCAATCTTATGCCGAAGAAATACTTCTTCCAGGATTGGGAAAAAGTGGTTGGAAGGAAAGTTAATTTGTTAACGCTCAACGGATTTTCACAATTGCAAATCTACACATGCACATTTGCTCATGGTAAAATGCAGTTCCAAAATATTTATAGGAGTACTATTTTCCGGCGTACTTCTGTAAATTCTTGTGAATTTATGAAAGCCATAAATCTGCACTAATGCAAGGACATACACCAAGGGTGCACTTCTGTGATTTTCTTTAAGAACTGATCCCCTAATTGATTATCCTAGACCTTTTATTTTAATTAAAATTTTATTTCTCTCTCTATCGGCTACCTTCAGTGACAGTATTCCTTTCTTTTATAGGCTTCGCTGCTGTATTTTCTAGTAGCCAACAAGAGGTACCAGTAGGTGACTGTTACTTAATTGCTCTCTGAATGCCCATTAGGGGCATTTCATGTGGACAATACATTTGTAATAGATAAAGACTCCACATATCCACTTTTTTCTGTCTGTCAGACACAGCCCTTTGCTTCTCCTTCTCCTGTTTTTTCTTTTCCTTTCTCTGTACTGGAGGGAGCCTGTTTGTGCTTGTGTTTTGCCGGTTCTTATTTAGATCTTAAAAGAACTTGCTCCCTCTGCCTCATGTTAGTTAGTGATGAACATCAAAACAGTGTATTCCATTCAACAGGCTGTTCATGCCAGCTGGCCATCATAAGGCTTGGGTCTCGTGTCGTCTTGAGCAATCAGCATCTAGTGAAATGTTTCATTTTTTTTGCTGGAATTTCTCCAGTATTTCTAGGAAGCCTGCGTATTTTGATGTCTAAATGGGGGCATGTGGTTCTGTGTTGGAGAACTATGAGCCCCTATTTGGACTTGGACAGAGGTCGGCTTCCCAGAAAGGTGTAAGCTGTGGAAAGGCTTGTAGTATATGTGTAGTCCTGAGGAACGGATAGAGCAAGCATTGGTAAAGCCAATATGTCTCGCCTATAAAAACTATCGGCTTTGACAATGTCTTTACCCATTCTGCACTGCATCACTGATGCTTTACAGCATTGGTTTAAAAAGAATAGCAAATACCTTACTGGTGTGTCATTTGATAGACACACACATGCATTCACTGAACAAGCGCGCTCTTACATAAGGAAAGAACTGTGTGCAGCGCAGAGGGGGGGAAGCGCACGGGTGAGAAGCAACATGAGTGTGGGTTGAGGGAAAGAAGCACCTGGGCGAAAGAGAGCAAAGTGATGGAAGGGAAGCATGCAAGGGAGATCGCTGGAAAACATACACTCTCAAGGAGTGCTTTTCGAAAAAGTAGGAAGCATGGAAGCCATGCACATATATGGCAAAGAGCCTGTGCTCCATGGGAGAGGCCAATACAAGATTGACAGGCACAAGCAAGGAAGCCATCCAATGGAAGCAAGCACATAAGAGTCACAATAAAGCCAACCAATGGCAAATAGTAGGCAGGCATCAAATCCCTGTATTTTCTTTGTAAGCCCTCTATAAGTCCTTCGCAACTAGACAGCTTGCACTGTCTGGTAGGCTAAACCTAACAATGGTAACAGGAACCGATTAAAAAGTCATTAAATGATGACTGATCCATCAGATTCATAGTACTAGCATAGCACTTTTAAATGGATACGTTCTAAGAGCATAGTGGATAATGTAGAAAATCATGACTGATCCTCACATTGAATATAGCCCAGGTCAATTCTTTCCAGAGTGTTACTTCATGAATGTGTGTTGTTTATCTTTCTTGATATTGATGGCTGGGACTAGGCCCAACTCTGGTGGGACTTATTTTAATATTTATGAAGGCTCACAAAATAGCATGTTATCATATTTGCATTTCCAAAAGATCCAGTGGGCTAGATGGAATGTATTGAGAAGTGCATAACACCTTCAGTGGTTCAAAATTGTTCAGCTTGGTATTTGGTGCAAGTTGCTTTGTATGTGAAGCCGTTTATCCTGAAAGTAAAGCTGCATTTTCTGAAAGCATTTTTTGGTTTCAGTAGGCTGCCTTTGCAGGAAGCTGAGATCAGTTTGATGTAGTCCATAAACGCAATCCGAGACCAGCCAGACCATCATATTACATCACCTTTGCTGTAGTGGTTGGCTTTTTGGGAGGCAAGTCAGGGAGGACAATACCATTGTCCAGCCTGCAGAGTATTAGTCTTGTGTTACTGTGCACCCATTATTGTAATGTAATGAATTAGGTTTCTTGGAAAGCGAAGAAGGAATTCTGCGTATATTTTTTATCTGCTTCTCGCTCTTAAATAATTTTTTGATTAAGACTAGTTTCAGGTAGGTGCTATCTTTCACATGAACATTGAATAAGCTGTGAGTGGGCAGTCTAAAAGGGATAGCACAGAAGCAGGAACTCTATTTTTTCTTGTGTTCCTTTAAGGTGGTTGTATGGCATATGATTCTGTCATACATCCAAACATTCACAGAGATCGGTGAAGACCTGATCACCTATTGCTTTGGGCTGCAGTTGGTATCACCAGCGTAATCCATTGAGGTCACAAACCATTGACATTCCCTTTAGAATGTGCCTCTCTTTTGCCCGGTCCGGTATGTGATTCAGAAAAGGTTGGAAATGCCCTTTTGCATATCGGAAACACATTTCTGATTAGCAACATATTTTTGGTTGCATTGTAAAAAAGTGTCTTATTGTAAACCCTTTATTTGTCATTCATAGGCTTCAAAACACTTTTGTTCGTAGGGACCAAAGCAGTGGCTGCTCTTCCGCTAAGGGGGAGGAGCGTCGCCTCACTGCTATTTCAGCAGTGCAAAAAAAATAAACAAATTATAATAACAGGACGTTATTATTATTTTATTTTTCTATGTGGGACTCGCAACCGGGGCGGGCTGGGCTCTGTGACGCCAGAGCAGAGTGAGAAGTGATTTGCATCCCCTAAGTGCCCATGACTGTTTGGTCGGCCCTCCTGGACCTGCCCAACCGTCATGCGCAATTAGCATGTTCTCCACTGGGCTGTGTTACACAGCGCGGTGAAAAACATGCCCGGACTCCCAGGCACTGCCTGAGTGGCCTAACAGGTCGCTCAGACCACTCGCGACATGAGCAGCGCTTCTGGTGCTACCAGCAAATGAAGAGGACGGAGGAGGGGCGTGCGGTGTTGCAGCGGTGTGGCGGTGAAGGTAAGTTTATTTATTTATTTGTGTTCTATTCTCCCCCTCTTCCCGCCCACACACACTGCAACACTCCCGTTCCGAGGCAGCCGCCACTGGACCAAAGAGACATTTGAGAATTCGGCTAGTAATTCCATCGCATGTCTTCATGATGCTTATAAAATTTTTATGGTGAAGTACCAAAAGCTTAGGAGAAGCCTCAGTAACTAGCAGAAATGTGTTACCTTTGTCAAAGATTTGAGTAAGAGTCTCAACAGCGTTCATGGGTGGTGTTTCTTTTTTGTATACTTGCCAGAGTTATGACTGATATTCACATAGTGCTTGTAATTGATGTTGCCAGAAAAGAGGAGCGTAATAAAGCTTTAATTTTTGAGCTCTGAACAGTCGTAAAGTCTGTTCTGATGTTCCTGTTCCTATATCCAATCAGCCACCATCAATCAGTGAGAAAATGTGCAATAATATACCATAGTTCTCATTGCCACTAGTATGTATTGCAAACCTATATAAGAAGCTGAGCTGTCTAAATGGGTAAACAACGTTTACCACGAATCTTTCTCCCCGCAGGGAATCACAACGCGGTCTTTACAACGACCATGATGTGATTCCGCATACCATTACTCCACAAGTCGGAACAACGACTTGCGGAGGGGGGGGGGAAGTGTTGGATTTAAAGTCCAACACCTTCCCTATTGTCCGCACAGACTGGAATTGGAATAGTAAATTATACTATTCCAACATCCAGCGCCCCCCCCCCTCCGTTGTGATTCCCTGCGGGGAGAAATACAGCGGAATAATGTCACACATTTGTCTAAATGTGTTTGCCAATAGCAATGGACCTGCTAAAATCTCACTGAAGATGGCTCAGGGTAGTATAGAATAGCAGAAATGCAGCTTTCCCTCATGTAAGGAATGTCTGCAAAATATCTGAATATAAAGCAGTGGGAAAAGAAATGCAGCTTTCATTTGTAAAAGATGAGTATACATATTGATGGTCTCAAACTCAAAATGCTAAATAACTTTCTGTGAAGGAACACATTGCAGATGCATGTTAGTGGCTTTGAACTATACTTCAAGACAAACCGTAACGACACGGCACCATTTTATTTGGAGCTATGGTTAGGGAGAAAAGATAAGTATAGCAGCTTACTGGTGTCATTTACACACAACACTGTTCGGAGCAGTTGTAGACACAGACAAAATTTAAAACAATGTTGATACCTTCCATGTTTTCTTTGCCAATAAATGAACAGATTAGTAATAAGATTCATTCATTGAGGTGAAGAAAGAGAAAATGTTGATAGAGGCTTGTGTCGGGGAAAAAACAGCACACTGCTTTATCATCCTTACGGTGCAAGGCCTACTGTACTGTGCATGTTTCCTTGTAAACATAATCCAGATGGTGTGGTCGGCTGCCAGGCAGCACGGCTGCTTGAAAAGAGAGTTTGTGTGCTATATCGAACACAGTAGGTATGTGTAAATAACACTTGCTAAGATTCTCTGATTTCTGTCTGGCAGCATGCATTCAAGTTGGAACTACTTCTGTCCCTAGAATACAACTTATTTTACTAGGAAAAATGAATCCTACAAACTGCTTTTGAAACCCTTGGCCTTCCTAGCTAGGTAAAACATAAAACCCAATCTTCATTTTGTTATGATTTTCATTTGTATTGTAGTAAACTAATTTGTTGAGAAAGGACTGTCCAATAACCTCCTTGAAAAACACAATATTTTAATTCTTCAACCCAGCCCGACCCTGCAACCAGCCTTGAACAAACATTCCAGAACTTCACCACCTGGATCACAAACACCACTGACCAAATCGCCCCCATCAAACAAGCCAAGACCTGCAGATCCACCAAGCAAGTCAGCTGGTACACACCAGATCTCAAGATTGAGAAACACAGCTGCAAACTGGAGAGAAGATGGCGCACAAGCAGAGACAACTCAGACTGAGACAACTTCAAGTTAGCCCTCAACAAATACCATCAGCGACTCAAAGATGCCCTAGCAAACCCCATTAAACCAAGTGTCAACCACACCATAAAACTCTTCAGAGTCAGATAGTTATCCTGCCCTACAGCCACCGAGAACACGATCCCCTCTCACAGGAGCTTTGCGACGCTCTAGCAGACCATTTCAACAAAAAGATATCCACCATCTACAAGAACTTCGAGACCCAACACACCAACCTCCACAACCAGCTCACTACAGCGGAAGCCTACCACAACCAACCATTCCCTGCAATGGAACACCTGACCATATAGGACACCACAGCCATCATGAACTCCAACCACTCAGGATAACCCATGGGCCCCTGCCCCCACCACCTCTTCAACCTCAGAGGCAAGGACATCGGCGGCCAACTCAATTCCATAGTCAACGCATCCATTACCACAGCCACCTTTCCCAATGCATGGAAATATGCAGAAGTCAGATCTCTCCTCAAGAAATCCTGCACCAACCCCGGCGAACTCCAGAACTACTGCCCCATCTTGCTGCTCCCTTTCCCTGCCAAAGTCCTCAAGAAGGCCATCAACCATCAGCTTGCAGAACATCTGTAAAGAAACAACCTGCTTGACGCCTCCCAATCCGGTTTCCGCACCAACTCCAGCACAGAGACCACCCTGATCACCACCACTGACGAGATATGCGCCCTCCTCGATAGAGGAGAATCGGTGGCCCTGATCCTCGACCTCTCCACAGTGATTGACACTGTATCCCACCATATTCTCATCAAGAGAGTGCACCACATCGAATTCAAGGAGACAATCTCCGATGGATCCCATCTTCCCCACGGGACATACCCAGAGAATCTGCCTACCTCCCTTCGCCTCAGAACCCAAACACAGTCTCTGCCGCTTCACACAAAGCTCATGCCTCAGCCCAACCAAAACCTACATGACCCCTCTAGCTGACCACGTCGGAACCCATGCCCTCAACATCATATCCTATGCCAACGATACCCCACTCATCCTCTTGCTCTCAGCAGACTCCACCACCATGAAGACCAGCTTTCACAACTGCATGAAGAACATTACCGACTGGATGAAAACCAACTGTCTGAAGCACAACACTGACAAGACCGAACTTCTGATCTTTGGCAACTTCACCTCTCCTTGGGAAGACAGCTGGTGGCCTTCAGAACTCTGACCCACACCCACATCGACAGACCACGCCCGCAACCTTGACATCATCCTGGACAGCAAGCTCACCATGAAGCAACAGATTAACACAGTCTCCTCCGCTTGCTTCCACACACTCCGCATGCTCAGAAGAATCTTCAAATGGCTTCCCATCGGCATGAGGGACACCGCCACTCAAGCCCTAGTCACCTGCTGGCTGGACTATGGCAATGCACAGTTCGCAGGAACCACCACCGAACTCATGAAGAGACTACAGACAATTCAGAACTCAGCGGCCAGGCTCATCCTCAACTTGTCCAAATGGACCCATATCATCCCACACCTTAGGAACCACCACTGGCTCCCCTTCCAAAAAATATACCAATTCAAGATATTGATACATGCATACAAAGCCGTCCATGACCTAGGACCAGCAATCATCAACCACCACCAGAACTTTCGCCACCCTACAGAGAACTTTCTCTCCGCTACCCTCGTACAGACACCACACATTTTCCGAAGCCACAGTGGAGGCCGTGTCTTTTTCTACCTCACCACCAAGTCCTGAACCAGCCTTTCCCTCCACCTTTGTTCTATTTTTGCCTAAAATTGCAAAAGATAATTGTTTCTTCTGAGCTGCAGCAGAATTTGCCATTCACATAATGGCATTCGACTTAATAGATCAGATCTACATTACTGTGATAATCACGTTTTGTCCGTTTGTGTTCTCAGATTTTCCTTATGGCAGTGTCCCTCCTGGTATTGTGTCTGCAGTGTTGCAATGGTACTACAGCCCTCCTGGTGTTTAAGGATAGGTTGAAATCTAAAGGAAGTTAATGAATTGTGCCTCTAATTGGTTTATTGGGGAGTGTTTCTTCATGGGCACAAATGATGAACATATAGCTAGTAGTTTTTAGAAAGGATGTACTTTTCTGCGGCCTGAGTGCGCCTAACAACCAGGGTAGATTATGCCCTGCTTTGAATTTTGACCTACTTTGAAAGACGTTTGCTTGTTCGCGTATGAGCCAGAAAGGCTGGCGGCCAACATCAGACTTATTGGCTTTGCCAGTGCTTTTATCACTGGCTGTCCGTTTGCACCCATGAAGGCTTTTTTATAGTCTAGAAATATACAACTTTAGCTGTCGGACAAGGCCTTGATGTAACCACTGCCCAAGTCACGCATCATTCACAAAACAATATTCTATACAAAATACGAAATTTTGATTGTGGCTTCAGGCATTCTTCTGGTTTTAGCATTTGTTGCATTGCATTTCGTGGATGCTCACATTTTTCTGCAGCTGCTGCTTGAAGCAGTGAGGGGACAGAGTAGTTCTGTTTAAGGAGTTTTCTTTTGCACGAAGATGTGGTTAACTGTGTAGGTTTGAGCCTGTGAGTGCAGGCACTGTCGCAGCGTTTTTATAACCTTTTGACATCAGTAGACCCCCACTGAATCGTTTCTGGAATCCAGGGACCACACTCAGTTTTTATTGAAAGCCAGAGACCCCTGCCCTAAGCAATTTCAATGATTTAAACTTCAAAAGCAATACACAAAAATACAAAGACAAGTATACAAGAAAAACAAACATTGAAATATTTAATTTAATTTGCAAATATAAAAAGGTTTTCATTTTTGCTCTTTATTTGTATATACTTTATGAATTCTAATTTATTATCTTTATTGTTATTTAATTTTGTAACACAGTTGCGGACCAATTGAGTGGGCCTCAAAGACCACCGGGGGTCCTTCGACCACATATTAAAAACCACTGCACTAGTACATGCCTCTCTTACGAGACGCCATTGTTTACAAAAAGCGCTTGGAGCCTGCCCATTGCTTACCATTTGTTGGCTCCGTTGTACCTCTTCTTTCTAGCCTCCTTAATTGACTAGTCACTTGTAATCCTTTCAGTGAAGCATGGACAGCTTAATATGTCTGTCCGCTGCTTCTGACATGATTGAGGTACTATTTCATCCTCCCCCCTCCCAGTCACCCTGCTCCGTCTGGTACTCCCTCCCCTGTGTTATTTTCCCTACGTCTCCCGCTTTCCATTACTGTTGCTCCCTACTCCTTCCCCCTCATGATGCTTCACCCTCTGTTTTTTTTTACCACATTGTTTTTTTAATATTGGCAAGTGCTCTCAAATGAGTTAATGACCTCATTGCCACATATGAAAGCTCCTTGAAATACATGAACTCGGGATGTGTGCTATACAAAAAAAAAATATTTTGGAACAGCGCAAATCCTGTGCTAACGTATTGCTAGGTGTTCTCATATGTGTTAACCCCTTTGCCGTGGGGCTAATTCCCCCACGGCGCTGGGGGAGGGGGCGCACGCAGCGTCACGGGGCTTGTGACGAGCTCGGCTCGTCGCGCTGCACGGTGGCGCTGTGCTCATGACGAGCTGAGCTCGTCATGACCACGCCCGTTTCCATGGAACGCTCAGCACAGCAGGGGAATTAGCCCCGCATGTGAGCGCCGCAGTGGTCATGACGAGCTCAGCTCATCATGAGCACAGCGCCACCATGCCTCATGACGAGCTGAGCTCGTCATCAGCACACAAGGTGTTATTGATTTCATAAGCACATATGAGAGCGCCTTAATATACTTAAGATCTCAATGTGTGCTGTTCCAAAAAGAATTGTTTTTGTGCTGCACACATTCTGAGCTTATGTATTGCAAGGCACTCATATCTGCTAATTAGCATATATGAGAGCACCTTGAAATTCTTAAGTTCAGGACGTGCTATGTACAAGCAAATGATTACTTTTTAGATCTAGTGTGAGGCAGTCTCTGAGATCTATTGTATCTTAAACAACCCTAAAACAGATTAGAGGCCACCCATTACTTACCATTGGAGACATCAGATTCAAGACGGCAAATATTACATTAATCACTCCATCCAATGCCACTCTACAGTACTATTCCACTATATGCCACCATACACCATTCTACTCCACACTACTACACTTTACTCTACAACACTCTATTCCATCCCTCTCTCTTGAAAAGCCAGGTTTTAAGATGTTTCTTGAAAGTAGATAGATCTGTAATGGCTCTCAGCAGCTCAGGTAGTTTATTCCATGCTTGTACGTCCAGGATCCCAAAGGACCTGCCCCCCATAGGAGCCAAGCGTACTTTAGGGGTGCGGACTAGGTCAGAGAAGGAGAATCTTAAGGTCTGCGCTCGAATGTAGCTGTTTACACGCTTATTGAGATAGCTGGCTACTTTGCCATGAAGGGCCTTGAAGAATACCACCAGGGCTTTGAATTTAATCCTTTCCTTCATTTGCAGTATGTGTAGGGTCTTAAGAAGGGGGGGCCATATGAGACCTGGGTTTAGGTCTAAGAATCGCCCTCGCTGCGGGGTTTGGCACCACTTGCAGGCGCTAGATAAGGTAGCAGGGTAGGCCCAGGTTCAGGATATTAGCGTAGTCCAGTCTTGACGTCACCAAGGCTTGGACCACTATTTTCCGGGTATCTGATGTCAGTAGTGGAAGGAACTTTTTTAGCATACGGAGTTTGCCAAAACAGGAGCTTACCAGAGCTTCAACCTAGGACCTCATGGAGAGGGCTCTATCCGGATTTATCAGGATTGCATTTCAACTGATTTACTTTCAGCCAGTTAAACACCTTTGTGAGACAAGATCTAATATTTTCTCCTTCAAAGGTGGTTTCTTTTTTGCATGTGAAAATCAGTTGAGTATCATCGGCGTAGGATATAATCTTATCACCATGAGACTCTATTAAGGGTGCCTGGGGGGACATATATAAATTGAAGAGGGTAGTGCTAAGAATGGAGCCCTGGGGTACTCCTACATTCATGCTAGGCATGGGGATGAGAAAGGAGGTATCCATATTTCCTGAGATCCATCTTGCAAAAAAGAAGTCATCCAGGCCAGTGCTGCCCCACGAATACTCAGGTTCCTCAATCTGTCAAGAAGTCTGTCATGTGGGACCATATCAAAGGCAATAGTATCGACGGCAATAGTATTGTACAGCCAGGCACAAAGAAACACAAGCACTGGCAAGACCACTAGGTCTGGCTTTAAAGTGCCAATGCATCCAAACAGAAGCATTTACAATTACACATTTGTGCATGCTTGTGTTTGCACGCATCTGTTTGCACGAGTTAGCTTCCTAAAGTCAGACCTGTTGGCACTGCCACTGGTTGTTTTCACTGTACCCAATGTTAAACTTTTGGTTTGCACTTTCTGCTCTTAATACCCTCAATCTGTTGGCCCTCCACAGGCAACTCCTGTGGCGGTTCCCAAAATTAAGACATCTTTCCCTAGTTTCTGTGCTCTTTCAGAGAGAACACCATCTTTATGAATCAACGATAGGCCTGCTACTGGGGAAAACCAGTCCATTCATTCCTGATCTTTTTTTTATTTTTTCTTACCTCTTTTTTAAGTCTCTCAGTGGGCACCCTCATGCTTCATTCTTAAGACCCTGTGTAAATGCACGTTAATAGGCTCATTGTATGGGCTGTTCATAGCAGGCGAGTAGCTCCCTCTTGTTTTTTTCACACGGAATGCTCTTCCCTGTAGATTTGTTTGGACAACAGACCAGAAACCTGAGCTTTATTTTTTGTTCTACCATTTATGCAATATGTCAGTGAACTGTAGGGTGACCTAGAGTCAAAGATTTTCTGGTACAATCCAGTTTTTTCCCCTTCTGTCCCAGCTGATAACAGTAAATGTTGAACACGACTGGTTTCAAGATAGGGTGTACAGAATACACATGTAGGCACGTTTTTATGCGTCCCAGTGCATGATAGTGAGCATCCTTTAGAAAACAAATGACTGTTGGTGTGTGCAAAAGTCACACATTACCCCTAGTGTCTAATTGTCTATGTTTTTATGGTCTGGTTTGGTAGCGCAGCTGTTGCCAGATAATTATTTATGTGAGCATCCCCAGGAGAGGGATTTTGACTCCGCTCACTGTTGGGAGCCAGGAGTACATGTTTTCATTCCACAAAAAAATGCTTCCTTTCCGTGCAACTGTGATCACTTTATTTATTTATCCAGCTACCTACCTGAGCTTTAACTTTCAGTGGCAAACACATGACACTGTAATGCTGCTGAAGTGTCTTAGATAGCTAGATAATGTGTTATTTTCATTTGCTACATCATGGATGGGGACGAGGGCAGTCGTTAACCTTCATTGATTTCTAGGTCTGGCTTGACAGTGCAACTGTCACTTAACCTTTTAACCTACACCAAAATTACTCTGAAGTACTTTGCTTCTACACACATACATATCTGTTCCCATTATATTTGCATGCAATGCTTTACATTACCATAAAGCATTCCTTTAAATACTGACCTATTGGCCTTGCCAGTGCTTGCCTATTTTGGTGAGCGAAGTCGATTAAGTCCTTCTGTGGGCCATGCAAAATTATTGTCCTACATTATGTTCGTGGAATGTTCCAATTTTGTTTTTCGAAATCTGGACCCATGTTTTTTTTCGAAATCTGGGCACGCGGTGAATGGGTATGCATGAGGCTGTCGCCTTGCCCTGAGTCTCAGTGGAGTCAGCCATCCTGGCACACCTGTTTTCCTTGTCCTCGCGGTGACCCGTTAGCACCGTGCACGAGGCGACAGGACGTTGCACAGCGCGCGCTCCTCGGCTGCTCCCACCTGTTGAAGACCTGTGACTAAGATGGGGAGCGCTCTCCATGCGGCGGCGGTTCCATAATGACGGCCGTCGCCCTCGCAGGTGCCCCAGGAAGCAATCTTTTCTTGAAATACTTTAATCTTAAACATTTGCCACCTTTTTAGTGACCTAATATTCACTCGTTGAGTTGTCACCACAACGTCCAAAAAGAAAGTCGTTTCCTGTCCAATGTTCTATGTATATGGGCTGTTGAACTAGAAGTACAGAAAAGTTGCACTTGACGCTATAATCAGGGCTGGAAGGGTGTGAGGTGGATTACTAATGAAAGAAGAAGTGATTGTGGGGTTTTCACAAGTTTGTGAGGGCACATTTAGAGCGCATATCTCTCACACTTTACCAGCTATCGGCGTCCGAGCGCTGATGCGCCACTTACTTTCTCAGTAGCCGCTTCTGTGTGTCAGGTTAGTGAAAACATACGTGACAGGTCTGTCGAAATCCTTCATTTGCCATATGTTATGTTTTTTTCAGTTTTTGTAACAGAGAAATAAGAATCTAACTTGAAACCAAGAAAGCGGCCTTAGGAGCGGTTCTGCCTCTCGGTGTATTTTTATAGATTTTCGTTAAGCTTTTAACGAAAACTGCTCTCCCTCTGAAACAGCACGACGACCGCAGTTTCTGAAAAGAAAGTACCATTTGCTGCAACTGCTCAGGGCATTCTACCTCCATCTGCAAATTTGGTTTTCGTTTAAACCAAAGGCCTTTTTCTTTAGATCTGAAACAGTAAAAAACATTTACATTTCTCATTGTGGTTCCTGTGCACATAACCAAGGGGCCTTTTTAGTTATGGTTGTAGATAGATTAGATGTTCGCACCCAATCTTTGTTTTTTTAACCTGGCCTTTTTTTGTCTTCCTGGCCTCTAGTATCCTGCACACTCCATCTTAAACTCAACAGCAGTTGAATTATTTCATAGTAGCTTTGTTGCCGTCTAATTGACCAGCAAAAACACCAACATCGTAATTCGAACATAGTAACTCACACAAAAATAACACTTGAACTCTTTCCCTGCTGTGCGCTCCAGTAACTCACTGGAGTGGTTAGATCAGCAAGTCTCAGTCCTGCCCCCCAAGATAGACAGGTGGAGCAGTCCATGTCTAAGTTTGCTACTTCTAATGTTGATCTATTTTTTTATTTTGTCCATATCTCTTTGGTGCTCTTCCGCATTCACTTAACTCTGGTCAGAGTTCACAGCTGTTGCAAGACTTTTGTCCTAGCCAGAGCTTTTCCATGGCAACTGCTACAGTTACTTAGAGTATTGCCTTCATCATGAAGAAAAATCCTGAGTCACTGCTTCTCACGACCTACTGCCTGTCACTGGAGTCATCTCTGTTCTACCCAAAGTCTGGAGGATAGGCCCAGCTGCATCATACGCTGTTGCTACATTAAATACATTATGTGTGCCTATCCATCTGTAATTGGGCCCTGCCTCGTTCACAGCTTAGTTATTTGGTTTCTTTCTACAAATAGTGTGATCACTTAGTAATTCACAGATTTTCTGAAAGGTCCTCCTAACTGCAGATTCCTCACCTTTTAGGATACTCCCAGGTGCCAAACTGGATTCAGAGATTTTCAAGTAAGCTCCTATGCACCACCAGGTGGCCCCACATGGCTCAGACAACTTTGCACCAACCTGGAAGTGAAAGCGCAGAGCCGCAGATAGGTGTCACCCATGCATGCTGATGCTGGTTCCATACTTCCCTCGCCTTTCAAAGTAGACCCAGAGCTCCACTCACTGACAGTCTTCTGACGCTTTCTAAATTTTTCAGCTTACCATGGAAAATGTGTCCCTGAAAATGACATGATTTAAACTGTGCCATGACTTCAGCAAGCGCGAACTGTACTAAGACTTCAGGCAGCAGATGTCACTTACAGCCCCCAATGACCTATGTCTATGGTGCATGGAGTGCAGTCACCACTCGAAAGTCGTCTGTAAAGCGCGCCATGATCTCCCAAAGACGATCAGAGAGTAGTAAGCAAAGTTGTACTTTATATAAGACGAGGTCATGTCCATCAACGGTACTACTACCCCTCTCCAATCACTGACTGCACCAGTCCAGATTGAGAGGTTGGTCCCTTGCTAAATCCTAGTCCCACTCAAAGCTCTCAGGCAAGTTAAAATCTGTTGCAAGTGCAAAAAGTCCAAGCGGGATTCGATCCCCCTCTCATCACTCAGTCAGGCAAGAAGTCGCACGGATGGACTCTAGGAGCCCTTTGCCTCCCTCAGTTACTGATTCCTAGCCTGTTCCACAATTAGTCCTGGTACCTCTCAACTTTCACAAGCCCTCGTCGACCCCCACTGCAGATAGAGGCCTTCAAGGAGGGCTTGTCTTCCACTGGAGACCCTGCAGGCTCAGGGAGCCACAGTGATTTCCAGTCTCACATCTGCCGATGGGCCCCTCCCTGGTGCCAACTATCCCTTAACCCGTTGGCAGCGGGGATAATTCCCCCGCTGTGCTGGGGGGTGGTGGGGAGGGGGAGGGGTCGCGCAGAGTGCCCCGGTGCTCGTGACGAGCTCAGCTCGTCATGAGCCGCCGTGTGCTCATGACGAGCTGAGCTCGTCACGGCCACACCCATTTCTGAAGAACATTCAGCACAGCGGGGGAATTAGCCCCGCGTGCGAGCGTTCTGGCCGTTATGACGAGCTCAGCTCGTCATGAGCACACAGCCACCATGGCTCATGATGAGCTGAGCTCGTCATGAGCATGGGAGGGGTTAGCAGTCACAAGCCCCTTGCTGACACTGATCCTGACATCACTCCTTCCCCGGGGTCCACTCCAGTGCTGTCTGTACCTGCATCATTACCAACTCTGTTGGCATCTGTGCCATACCAGACCCGATGCCAACACTGATCTCTCACCCCAAACAGAAGTGGCCCACACTAGACCTTTTTTTTGTTGTGAAATCACTACGGCACAGGCAAACATGAATGAACCTTACTCCCAGTGTCTTCCACTACTCTAGTATTAAAAAATGTAAGAAGCAGTGTTCAGCTCCGAATGCAGCCCAAGGCTCGCAGCTTCTTCCCCATGATGATGATGATGATGAGGAGGAGGCGGGTAAACTGCTAACTGATGAAGGGCTTCAATTATACCTGTAGAATGAAAGTAGGCTAGATACTCCAGACACCTAGCTTTGCTTTCCACCTGATCTATTAATGGATGGAAGCGCTTCCTTCGCAGATGTATACGCAGAGCAGCAGAAGTCCTACACTCACAGCGGCCTACTGTTGAAACTTCATCAAATTCACTTATGAAAATCCTCCAGCTCGGTCCATCATCCACTGAGCCCTACTGCCCTTTAATTAGGCACTCACACTCTTATGGTAACTTAACTGAAACTATGCTTGACCCCTAGTCAGTTGACCTGTTGCCAGATGACCCGGACTTGTCTTTGGTGACCCAACACTCCTAAAGCACACCTGATGCTGGATAGTCTGGTGTGCAGGTGTCTGCCAGTAAGATGAATCCTAATGCCTTTCCTGCTACCATTGTAGACAGAGAATGGTAAGTGCTTTTATACCTTCAGGAGAAAGCTGTTTTCTTTAGCCTAACTTTATGCTCACTCAATGGAATTTGGCTTCTGACCATGTACCCCCACCCCTACTTTGTGGGACTTAGTCAGCACAATCTTGCCGGTTGTCCAAGAGGACCTCAGGGTAAATCTTGCCTGAATTATTCAGGATGGTCAAGCGGATGTAAAGGGTGGCCTGCATGCTAACCTTTACACCAATGGCATTATGGCCACTAGCGTAATGCTCAGGTGGCATGCCTGGATACATGAAACTTGATGAAACTTGTTTATTGGGGTATGGACATGCCCTTCGATGGCTCAAGACCTTTCACAGAGAAGGCAAACTCTGCATTTGATTGTAAGAAGATCACCATTGTGACCAGTTCCCTAGGGTGGCTTTGGAAATTCAGGGGCTCCTCATGAGGTCTGGCATACAGGCAATGACAACCTTCCCACAGAGTGTAGCAACCTACTTTTCCCCTGCTACCATGCATGTCAAACCCCTCTGAGCCACAACCATCATGTTGGATCAATAGGCATTGCAGATCATTCAAAGGGGCCATCATCTGTTTTTAACACCCGCACTTATCCACCTGTACCAGGACGTGTCTCACTAGACCATGCCAGAATTTTAATGCATAAAGACAACCGTCTTCTGGCCAGAGATGATATTGAGAGGTTGCCGAAAGCAGAGAGAGGTGAAGGGTGTTGTTTTTGGCACTTCCTTGGGCTAATAATGGATGGAGATCTCATACTCTTCCTAGATCTTCAACTTCTGAAGGACTTCTTGTGGAAGAACACATTCAGAATGCTAGTTCTGGCTCAGGTTCTTTCTTCTCAGAACAGATGATACTGCATGGTGTCCTCAGACTTGAAGGTTGTGCATTTTCATATACTTGTCCTCCAATCCCACAAGAGCTACCTGCAATTCACTGTGGGGTCTGAACACTTCGAATTAGCCCTTTGACCTCACTTTGCCCCTCAGGTGTTCACAAAAGTGAAAGTAGTTGTTGCAGTCTCTTTTCGAAGGTCAGGGATACATGTACTATCTGAAAGAGACACGTTGGTGATAGATTCCTTACCTTAGAATATCCCCAGGCGTCAGACTGGATCCGGAAATTTTTTGTGTAGCAATACCCCTGCGCGACGGCAGTCGTCGTCCGCGGCTCCGCGTCCGTCGTCCGCGTCGTTAGCGCCGGAATGACGTCGTCGGAGTACTTAGACGCCGCCCTCGCGCGCTGACGTTAGTTCTTCTTTTTTCCGCGCCAGCTACCCCTTAGTCTTTTTTGACTAAACTTTTTGATCTTTTTGATCATTTCTCTACTCGAGTCTTCGACTCCGACGGTGCCGGTAGGGATGCCTGAGTTTAAACCCTGTTCCAAGTGCGACCGACTGATGTCGGTTACCGACCCCCATCGCTGGTGACTCAAGTGTTTATGCCTCGACCACGACGACCGCACCTGCTCCGACTGCCGGGCCCTGATGTCTAAAGCTAGGCGGGAGCGGTCCCGCAAGCGACTCGAGCTCCGGCAGTCGGCCCCGCGCCTCTCCAGGTCCCGGTCCCACAGGAGGTCGAGGGACCGGTCTCGGGGTCAGAGACCTCGCAGCTCCGGGAGTGGACATCGGTCGTCAGGATCCAAGTCCTCAGGTAAGAGGCATGAGAGGTCGGAGAGGCGTCATCGTTCCTCCGACCCACCCCGACGCTCGCGCGATGCGGCCGGGAGTTCGGGTGACACCACCAACGGGGCTCCGACGGAGTTGCGGACGTCGCCGCCTGCCCCACACCTTCGGGTCCCTGGGCATGACGCAACGCCAGAGGAGGTTGAGCGGTACCTCATGGCCATGAGGTCCCTCCCTTCTCAGCCGGGTTCCGTGGCGCCTCCGGGCCCAACGGCCCCGGCTGGAGGGCCTAGCGGGTCGGGTGCTTCGGCTCCGATGCCGTTGGGTGCTTCGGCCCCGGCGCCGCCGGCGACTTTGGTCCCGGCGCCATCCGCTTCCGGACCCGGGTCGTCGCTCACCGGCGCCGGCCCTGCGGGTGTCACCCTCGGCGCCTGCTCTGGACGCCGTCCCCGATCTTACCCTCGGTACGGTTCTGGCGCTGGAGCGGCGCCGGAGCGGCGCCGCTCTCGACGTCGTTAGGAGATTTCTATTTCCACGAATCGGCCCCCTCTGTTGACCCTGAAATGCAGGAGATGGGTGACGAGGGTGATTGGGAGGGGTCTGTGGACCCTCTGGTACAGGAGTGCCAGTCTCAACAGGACTGGACATATGAGCTTGCGGAGGCCAGTGGACTGGACACTTCGCCAGACACTGGATTTGTCTCCCCTACCACCGTGGCTACGGAGGAGGGGGCTGCTTACAGTGTAGTGTTGACGCGGGTGGCCAAGGCCTTACACCTTGAGCTCCCCGTCGCGGCCGTGAGGACTAACCTCCTCACTGAGGTCCTTAAACCGCAGGCAAGCTCCACTGAGCCTCTGCTGCCGTTTAATGAGGCCTTGTGTGACGTTCTTGTGGGCACTTGGACCAAGCCCGCCACAGGTCCGCCTGTGGATAGGAACGTGGCCAGACGCTACCGCCCGGCCCCGGGTGACCCTTGCTTTTTGTCCACCCATCCACCCCGAGAGCCTGGTCATCCAGGCCTCCACTTCCCAGACCGCATTCCCGGCGGCTCCGCCCGATCGCGAATCCAAGAGGTATGAACAATTCGGGAAGAAGGTGTTCTCGTCCCTGAGTTTGGGACTGCGGTCAGTCAATACCGCCTGGCTCTTGGGCCGCTACACCCACACCCTGTGGGACACTATTGCGGACGTGCTGCCACAATGTCCGGAGGAGGTCCGGGCTAAACTCGCCCAAGCCCCTGCGGAGGGTCGAGATGCAGCGCGATATTCCATCCGGATGTGGGCTGGATACTACGGACTCACTAGGCAGGGCGATGGCAACGACGGTGGCGGTTCGACGCCACGCCTGGTTGAAGTCCGCCAACTTTTCGGCCGATGTCCAGGCCACTCTTCTGGACATGCCGTTCGATGACCGTCGCCTCTTTGACGACAAGGCAGGCCATGCGCTTGAGCATTTTAAGGACTCCAGGGCTACGGCCAAGTCCTTGGGCCTCTCGGCCCCACGCCAGCAATCGGGTGCCTTTCGCTCCTTTAGTCGCCACGGAAGGGGCGCCCCCACACGTGCCGCCAGCCACGCACCGCAGAATGTTCAACAGCGTGGTGGCAGCCATGGAAACCGCCGTGGCGGCGGTAGGGAACAACGACGAGGCCAGTCCACACCTTCCCCCGCAGCACCTGCCTCAAGACCTTCCTAGTCCGTGCTTTCAGGCCCATGTGACGCCAGTGGGGGGGCAGGGTTCGCCATCACCTCTTCCACTGGCGCACTGTCACGTCGGATAGGTGGGTGCTGCAAATCATCCGAAGGTGCTACTCCCTCCCCTTCGAGGCGACCCCTCCAGCCATGCCACCATAATTCCAACGCGTGTCGGGGGATCACTTGCAACTTCTGCAAGAGGAAGTCACGGCCCTCTTGTCCAAGGGGGCCATTGAGCGCGTTCCTGGGCCAGAAGTAGGGTGTGGTTGTTACTCCCACTACTTTCTGGTACCCAAGAAGGGCAAAAGGGGCCTACGCCCTATCTTGGACCTGCGGAACGTCAACGGCTTCCTCCGGAAGGAGAAGTTCAAGATGCTGACTTTGGCTCAGGTCTTAGCTGCCCAGGACCCCGGAGACTGGATGGTAGCGTTGGACTTGCAGGACACCTATTTTCCTTCGGCCTTACCAGCGCCCCACGGGTGTTCACGAAAGTGATGGCGGTGGTTGTAGCTCATCTGCGCAGGTTAGGGGTGTCAGTCTTCCCCTACCTCGACGACTGGTTGTTGAAGGCGGGCTCGCCCCAGACAGTCGTCAGCCACCTCCAGACTACGGCCGATCTCTTGCACCTGCTTGGGTTCTCCATCAATGTGCCGAAGTCACACCTGTGTCCCTCTCAGAAGCTCCTCTTCATCGGAGTGGTTCTAGACTCAGTGCAGTTTCGGGTTTATCCACCCGAACAGCGTGTTCGGGATGTTCAGGCTTTGATTCAGATCTTTCAGCCTTTATCCAGAGTCTCGGTCAGGTTGACGCTGCGGCTTCTGGGGCTGATGGCCTCCTGCATCCTTCTGGTGCATCACGCCCGGTGGCGGATGCGGGCTCTGCAGTGGGACCTGAAGTTTCAGTGGGCCCAGCATCAGGGCAACTTGTCCGACCATGTCTTGATCTCGGAGGGCACTGCAAGGCAGTTGCAGTGGTGGCTCACGGACCGCGATTGGGTCAGTGGCAGATCCCTCTCCCTACCCCACCCGGAGCACGTGGTTGAGTCCCCAGGCGTCAGACTGGATCCGGAAACTTTTGCGTAGCAGTACCCTTGCGCGTCGGTAGGCGTCTTCTGCGGCTCCGCGTCCGTCGTTGGCGCCGGGATGATGTCGACGGAGTACCTAGACGCCGCCCTATTTTTTCCGCGCCAGCAAGCACCGATCCGGAAAAAGTGGTACCCTTAGTTAATTTTTGACTAAACTTTTTCGATCATTTTTTATCTTTCTTTCTTTGAAGACGAACGACTCCGACGGTGCCGGGAGGGATGCCCGGGTTCAAGCCCTGCGTCGACTGCAACCGACTGATGTCGGTTACCGACCCCCATCGCCGGTGTCTTCATTGCCTGGGGCCCGACCACGATGACAAGTTATGCCCTGACTGCCGGGCCTTGATGTCGAAGGCTAGGCGGGAGCGGTCCTGCAAGCACCTCGAGCTCCGGCAGTCGGCCACCTGCCGTTCGAGGTCCCGGTCCGGAAGGAGGTCGAGGGACCGGTCGCGGGGCCGGAGTCATCACGGCTCGGAGGATCGTCATCACTCCTCGAGCTCCAAGTCCTCAGGTACGAGGCACAAGAAGTCAAAGAAGCGACATCGCTCCGGCTCCCCCGACGCTCGCGTGACGCAGCCGGGTGTTCGGGCGACACCGCCCACGCGGCTCCGCCGGAGCCGCGGTCGTCGCAGCCTGCTCCATACCCGCCGGTCCCTGAGCAGAGCACGACGCCGGAGAAGATCGTCGCCTTCCTCACGGCCATGAGGTCGCTCACTCTTCCGTCGGGTTCCGCCCTGACTGGGAGCCCAAGCGGGCCCGGTGCTTCGGCCCTGGCGCCGTCGGGTGCTTCGGCCCCGGTGCCGTCGGCGACTTCGGTCCCGGCGCCGCAGGGTCCCGCTGGATCCGGTTCCGGATCCGGGTCGTCACCGTTCGACCTTACGACCTCGCCGGCGCCGGCCCCTAGGGTGTCGCCTCCGGCGCCGTCCACAGACGACGTCGTCCCCGGTCCCCCCTCGAACCGGTGCCGGAACGGCGTCGCTTGACACCGCTTTCTACACCGTTGGGAGATTTTTTCTTCTATGAGCCGGCCCCATTATTTGACCCTGAGTTCCAGGAGATGGGTGGCGAGGCGGATTGGAGAGGGCTGAGTATCCTCTGGCACGTGAGTGCCAGTCTTATCAGGACTGGGCAGGTGACCTAGGGTATGCCAGTGGTTTGGACACCTCGCCAGACACTGGTTTTGTCTCCCCTCCTACCGTGGCTACGGAGGAGAGGCTGCCTATAGTGTGGTGTTGACGCGGGCGGCCAAGGCCTTATGCCTTGAACTCCCCATCGTGGCCGTGAGGACTAACCTCCTCACTGAGGTCCTTAATCCGCAAGCAAGCTCTTCGGAGCCTCTGTTGCCATTTAATGAGGCCTTGTTTGACGTTCTTCTGGGCACCTGGTCCAGACCCGCTACAGGTCCCTCTGTAGATAGGAACGTGGCCAGACGCCACCGCCCGGCTCCGGGCGACCCTTGCTTCCAGTCCACCCACCCCACTCCCGAGAGACTGGTCATACAGAACTCTAACTCCCAGACCGCATTCCCGACGGCTCCCCCCGATCGAAAATCCAAGAGGTACGAACAGTATGGCAAAAAGATGTTCTCCTCCCTGAGTTTGGGGTTGCGGTCCGTTAACACCGCGTGCCTCTTGGGCGTGTCGGGGGATCACTTGCAACTACTGCAAGAGGAAGTCACGGCCTTCTTGTCCAAGGGGGCCATCGAGCGCGTTCCTGGGCCAGAAGTAGGGTGTGGTGGTTGTTCCGACTACTTTCTGGTTCCCAAGAAGGGCAAAGGGGGCCTACGCCCTATCTTGGACCTGCGGAACGTCAACGGCTTCCTCCGAAAGGAGAGGGTCAAGATGCTGACACTGGCTCAGGTCTTAGCTGCCCTGGACCCGGGAGACTGGATGGTAGCGTTGGACTTGCAGGACGCTTATTTTCACATCCCCGTCCTGCCGGCCCACCGGCGCTACCTGCGGTTCACGGTAGGCCACGAGCACGTTCAGTTTACCGTGCTCCCCTTTGGCCTTACCAGCGCCCCACGGGTGTTCACGAAAGTGATGGCGGTGGTCGCTGCTCATCTGCGCAGGTTAGGGGTTTCAGTCTTCCCCTACCTCGACGACTGGTTGTTGAAGGCGGGCTCGCCCCAGAGAGTCGTCAGCCACCTCCAGGCTACGGCCGACCTCCTGCACCTGCTGTGGTTCTCCATCAATGTGCCGAAGTCGCACCTGTGTCCCTCTCAGAAGCTCCTCTTCTGCGGAGCAGTTCTAGACTCGGCACAGTTTTGGGTTTATCCTCCCGAATAGCGGGTTCGGGATATTCAGACTGATTCCGATCTTTCAGCCTTTATCCCGAGTCTCGGTCAGGTTGACGCTGCGGCTTCTGGGGCTGATGGCCTCCTGCATCCTTCTGGTGCATCACGCCAGGTGGCGGATGCGGGCTCTGCAGTGGGACCTGAAGTTTCAGAGGGCCCAGCATCAGGGCAACTTGTCCGACCATGTCTTGATCTCGGAGGGCACTGCAAGACAGTTGCAGTGGTGGCTCACGGACCGCGATTGGGTCACCGGCTGATTCCTCTCCCTACCCCAACCGGAGCACGTAGTTGTGACAGACGCGTCCCTCCAGGGCTGGGGAGGCCACATGGGAGAGGCGGAGATCAGAGGCCTCTGGTTTCCGGCGGAGTCCCAGCTCCATATCAACCTTCTGGAGCTGCGGGCGATCCGGCTTGCACTGAAGGCATTCCTCCCCTCTGTCCGGGGGAGTGTAGTGCAGGTGTTCACGGACAACACCACCGCCATGTGGTACTGCAACAAACAGGGTGGGGTGTGATTGTGGACCCTATGCCAGGAGGCTCTGCCCCTCTGGCAGTGGCTGGAACATCAGGGCATGTCCCTGGTGGTTCAACACCTGGCAGGTTCCCTGAACGCCAGGGCGGACGAACTCAGCCGTCGGTGCATGATGGATCACAAATGGCGTCTGAACTCGGACGTGGTGCAAGGCCTCTTTCAGCAGTGGGGAGAGCCTTGGTTAGATCTATTCGCCACCAAAGAGAACGAGCAATGTCATCAGTTCTGCACGTTGGAATTTCCAAGGCGGCACTCGCTCGTAGATGCTTTTCGTCGCCAGTGGAGTTGCGGTCTGTTGTATGCCTTTCTGCCTATACCACTTCTGCCCAGAGTGCTGAAGAAGATCAGGCGCGACCGGGCCCAAGTCATCCTTGTGGCTCCGGACTGGGCACGGAGGTTCTGGTATCCCGAGCTATTCAGCATATCTGTCGATCCCCCGATTCGTCTGCCCCTTCAGGGTAACCAGCAGCAGGGGACGGTCCTCCACCCGAACCTGTCCAGTCTCCACTTACATGCGTGGAGATTGAGCGGCGGCAGTTGAGGCCATTTGACTTGCCTCCTGAAGTCTGTAATGTCATTCTGGCAGCCAGGCGTCCCTCCACAAAATCTATACACGTCTGCAGGTGGAACAAATTTGTGGCATGGTGCACAGCAAAGGCTGTGGATCCCCCTTTCTGCCCCTCTTTCAGAGGTTCTCCTCTTTCTCTTGCCCAGCAGGGCTCTGCTCTGGGCACTCTGAAGGGCTACCTCTCGGCCATTTCCGCCTTCTTAAGACTACCTGATCAGCCCTCTTTGTTCAAGTCCCCGGTTGTAAATAGGTTTTTGAAGGGCATCACTCATATGTTTCCTCCAGTTCCTTTCGTGATGCCTCAGTGGGACTTTTCTGATGTGCGCTCCCTTTTAGCCACTTCATAACTGTCCTCTTCGCCTCCCTACTCTGAAGACCGCTTTCCTGGTTGCCATCACCTCTGCCAGGAGAGTGAGTGAGCTCCAGGCCCTTTCTTCTCAGCGTCCTTTCCTTTCAGTCCATCCGGACAAAGTTGTGTTGCGGACGCGACCCTCTTTGCTGCCCAAGGTAGTCACAGCCTTCCACATCGGGCAGTCCATCACTTTGCCTACCTTCTTTCCGCCTCCGCATCCCTCGAAAGAGGAAGAGAGGCCCCACTGTCTAGACCCAAAACGTACGCTCTCATTCTACTTTGAACGCACACGCCAGTTCCGAGTGGATGACCAACTTTTTGTTGGTTACGTGGGCGCTAAGAAGGGACGGGCGGTGCACAAACGAACCATTTCTCTATGGGTCGTCTTGTGCATCAAGGCTTGTTACTCTTTGGCTCGAAAGGAGCCTCCTATGGGGCTTCGTGCCCATTCCACACGGGCCACGGCGGCTACTACTGCCCTGTGCTGAGGAGTCCCCTTGCAGGACATCTGTCAGGCAGCTACGTGGGCCTCGCTGCACACGTTCGCAAGACACTACTGCCTGGACAGCCAAGTCCGGAGAGATGGCTTTTTCGGCTGTTCCGTTCTCCAGGACTTTCTGGTGTGATCATTGGTTCGCAGACCCACCACCAGGGTTGGTATTACTGGGGTATCTATTCTAAGGTAAGGAAACTAATACTAACCAGTTTTTTTCAGATGCACAAGTTACTTACCTTTGGTAACGATATATCTGTAAGAAACAGTAGTTAGTATTAGATTCCTTACCGCCCCACCCATCCTCCCCGTTCTGCGAACCGATATCTAGGGTTAAGGTCATCCCCTTTCAGGGCCCTAGTTTAATGGCACCAGTGTTGGTTTTTATCATGGCTCTGCGTTTCTGTCGCGGAAAAGCTGTGTATAAGAACTGACGTCAGCGCCCGAGGGCGGCGTCTAAGTACTCCGGCGACATCATCCCGGCGCCGACGACGGACGCAGAGCCGCAGACGACGCCTACCGACGCGCAAGGGTACTGCTACGCAAAAGTTTCTGGAACCAGTCTGACGCCTGGGGATATTCTAAGGTAAGGAATTCTAAGGTAAGGAATCTAATACTAACTACTGTTTCTTACAGATATATCGTTACCGAAGGTAAGTAACTTGTGCATTTAGACAAATAGCTGCTGAAGTCTAGCTCCCCGAAGGGACTGAGAACCACCTCCAGATAACCATCGCCCTTTTGATATCTCTGGGGTTCTTCATCAGCGAATGAACGTTCCACCTGATGCCTGTGCAGAAGAGTCCCTTAATATTTACTATCTTAAGCTATAGATATGATCACGATGAGTTGGGCTCTGTCCTGGGTCACAGTGAGTGGTTGTGAGACTTCTTGGGATCTTATACTCATGCATTATCCTTGTGTTGCTCACCAGCTGGTACATGCAAGCCCTGCAGGGGTTCCTTTGATTTCAGTGGGTTCAGCATTTGCGCAGTCTGTCTAACACTAGCCTTATCTTGGGAGAGACAGCCTGGGAACTTTAGTGGTGGTAAGCGGACACCACCTGACTTGTGCAGGCTGTTCTACACACCAATCTAATGGAGCTTTGGTCCATTCTGCTGGCTCTCCAAGCCTTGTTACTGACCATCAAAGAAAGGCTGGTGCAGGTTCTCATGGACAACACAACCACCATGTGTTACTGCAACAAGCATGGCGGGTACGGTCCTTGGGCTTGTGCCTGGAGGCTTTGTGCCATTGAAGTTTGCTGAGCTAGCTGGAACTCTTCCTGGTGTCCAATGACCTGGCAGGATCCCTAAACGCCAGAACAGACAAACTGAGATCTTCCGGACCATAAATGATATCTTCATCCTGAGGTCTCAAAACATCTTTGACTAGTAGGGCTTACCCTGGCTGGGTGTTTTTCATTGCTGAGAATGCGCAGTGCCATGATTATTGCTACCGGAATTTCAATGAAGAGGTTCTCTGCAAGACGTTTTCTGCCTGTGGTGGAACACAGGTCTCCTGTACATGTTACCACCATTACCCATTTTGCCTTCAGTCCTGATGAAAGTCAGTGTGAGAAGTTGGCCTGGTATATGATGTTTACTATTCTAGTGAGCACCTTGCACCAGTCCAAACAACCCTTATGGTGATGGTTGTAAAGTCAACCTTATAGACCATCTATCCTAGTGTTAGCATGGACAAAAGCAGTCTTAGGCTTAACTCAAGAGGGCATGTGAAGCCAGCTGTTTTACCATATGCAATCCCTTTAATACCAAATAAAAGGACACCACACAGGTTATATATTCAAAATATATATGTATTTATTTCTAAATCAATCCTCTGACCTCTTTATGAGAGCAGAGGCACAAGCGCATAACAAGTAACTTAATATAACATACAATAAGTTGCACAAATATGGACAGGCCCTGGTGGCCCGCTAAACCATATACTAAAATAGTGGTTTAAGAACCACGTCACAAACAGTTGAAAGGCCTAGGGCCTTGGGAATCGCTCGGGCTACACTGGACTAACAGTTGTTAGGGAGCAGGAGGCCCATGGGATGCGTGTGCAGTGTTTAATTGCACACGCGTGCACACATAGAAGTCAATGGGTGCGTAAAGTTATAAAGTTAAAGATTTAGGAGTCTTCCGACTGGACTAGGAACTAACCACTTGAAACTAGGACACTAGGATAGTCAATCTTCACAGGAGCACCGGAGTACTCGCGTTACCTCACCCACAGGAAGCGGGTGCATAGGTCCCAAAGTGTCGGGTTTCGTCGTGGATTCCTATGGAGCCTTGGAGAAAAGATGCTGCAGGCGACCAGGAGAGAAGAGTCCGGTTGGATCCAAGGGTGGATCGAGGATGAAGAGTACCTGAAAGCAGAGGGGACAGAGTCTGGATCACTAGCCAGTGACCAGGAAGGAACCAGGAAGGAACCAGGCGATGTCGGGAAGCAATCAGGTGCTGTCGTGAAGCTTGTCTCCGCTGCCACGTGGACCAGGAGGTGTCGACGACGACCAGGAGCTGGGCACGGACTGTCCCACGAAGGCTCTCGCTGTTGGCGGTGTCGGTTCCCGATTCGGAGTCAACAGGCCTTGGCAAATGCAACCCACGCAGGAATCGAAGATGGTTTCTGGGTCAGACCAGCAAGGTCTGATGGGCTTCTCCTTTCCAGGGAAGCAGGGGCCAATCTGGAGCAACCAGACCAGCAGTGTAAATTCAAAGGATCGTCGTCACAGAGGCCACTAGCCAATGGGCAAGTGCTCGGGGCTGGGGCTTCTCAATCCCCAATGCACAACTTTGAGGGTGCCTCAGAAGTTGCACGGAAAGCAATTCGCTGGCTTTCCAAGATGGCTGTTACCACGTCTCGCGTCGCCTCCAAGGGTCTCAGCTTTGCTGTGGCTGTGGATCGGGCTGAAGGAAGTCTGGAAGTCCGGGTCTTGTCAGGCTCTGTGTTCGAGCTCCGCGGGAGCAACGACAAAGCAAACCGTTGAGCGCTTGATGGTGCCTGCTTGCACAGGGTGGTCACTCCTTGACCACAAGGGAGATTCTTCAGTCTTCTACATCGAGTAGGATGTCGAAGGTCCAGAGTTTCGTATCAGAGTTTCAGTCAGGATAAATCTAAAGTCTTGGGACTCAGCTCCTACCTATATACCAAATCTAGGGGCTGAACTACCTGCTAGGTCCCTCCTATGTGCAGTTTCGCGCCAGAGCTGGGGCTGGAGTGCCCCAGCACCGGTTTGAACTGGACTATGCATGGGACACCTTGTGTGCCTCAGGCAGTGTCTCATTTCATTAAGCCCCCCCGCCCCAATACACTATAGCCTGTCTGGGGTGGTGCTAGCACCTGCCTGTGACAGGAATCCTATTGTCCAAGCCTCCCTCGCTGGAAGGACTCCCAGCAGCAGGAGGTCAGACTTGTGTCTGTGGCAGCAGCATCCATTTTGTGATGCAGAGGCTCTGGTTAACTTTAACCAGGATTAATGGAAGTAACATGTCTTCTCCCTCTAGAAGGGTGGAATGCTACCCCCGTCGCCAGAACTGGCGAGGGGGTAGTATTCCAAAGCGTATGACACCTTACACGACATGTTTTGATAAAGCCAAACCAAAGATAGCATTTAACCGCGAGGTTCATAATGCACTTAAGAGTATATGGTATGGCATTATCCTAGAACAGCTATAAGGACATGGTTCCGAAAGCTGCAGACAGGCTCAGCTCATGCTAGAGCAACATCTCACATAAAATCAAGCACTTTGCCTTCAGGATTGTTAAGGCCTGCCATAGGAGTGACTTATAGGTGTATATGTGTCCAGATATAAGGTTAGACATAGGAATACTATATCTAAGCAAGGGGTGATTACACGACCTTGCCCCAGCTGAGTGATCAGCCAGTTGTGTCAGTTTAGATGGCCACCCAGGGGTGGCAAAAAATATGCTGCAGCCCCTGGTAGGCCTTGGGTGCACCTATGCCCTGGGTACCTATGGTACACTGTACAGGGACTCACAAGAGTGACCCAAATCCCAATCGGTGATGTACCTAAAGTACATGGTGTTGAATTTAGAGAGAGAACAGCAGGGCTGTGGGTCTGATTAGCAGGCCCACAGCCACATTAAGTCGAAAACCAGTGAAGCAAAAAGTGGGGTGACCATAGGAAAGCAGACCCTACTCTCCTACAGTCAGGACAGAGTGTGCCGAGAAATGTTGATTGCCTCAGTTTGGGCCAGGAGAGTGGGGTACCCAGATCTCTTTCCCTGAGCAAATGCAGTCTGATATGGCTACCCCTTCGGGAGATCCTCCTGTCTCAGCAACAGGAAAGGGTCCTCAAGCCATATCTCCACAACCTACATCTCCATGTGTAGAGGCTGGATGGTGGTATCTGAGCAGTTTTGATTTGCCATCAGAGAGATGGATGTAATCCTTGCTGCCAGACATTTTTTAACCAAGTCTGTCTATTCTGAATTCTGGGAAAAAGTTTGTGGTCTGGTATAGGGACTATAGACTTCATCTTCTGCAGGCAAGACTTTCTTAAATGTTGTTTACTTTATCTTTGGCCCGCAAGACTTTACAGTGGCACAATTAAAAGTAACATATTGATAATATTTACTTTTTCATGTGTGCTGGATCGACCTTCTGGTTTTAATAACTGATGTAATGCTTTTCCTGAAAGGACTCATATATATTTGTTTCCTCTGAAATCCTCCATAGTTCCTCGATGGGACCTTTATTTGGTTAGGATATTCCTCATGTGCATGCTTTTTGAGCATGTGACCTATTGTTTTTTGCGGCTCTTGACTTTTAAGACGGTATTCCTCATTGTAATAACATCTGCACTTTGCGTAAGTGAGCTGCACTCCCTTCCAGACTTATTGGCGCTGAGGACCCGGGACACCTTGCTGACTAAAGTGGTCTTGACCAATCAGTCACTCTACCTGCTTTTTTTTTTCTCTTCCCCTCATTTGTCGAAAGAGTAAGAGAGACTTCATTAGCTTATCAGCTTGACCCCAAGAGAGTATTGTGTTGGTGCTCAGCTCTTTGTGGGATTTTCTGGTGTAGAAAAAGGGAAAGGCTGTGCAGCAAAGGACACTGACAAAATTGATTATCAAGTATATAAAAATGTGTTATTTTCTAAAAAAACAACAACACCCGCAGGCCCTCAAGCTCATTTCAACAGAGTTAAGTCTGCCATGATCGCATTAGCAACATGTGTTTCTGAGAGAGACATCTGCCAGACTGCAGCATGGGTGCACACATTTCCCAAGTGCAATTGCCTTGATAGTCAGGCCTACAGAGATGGCCAATTTGCCTGCTCTGTCCTGCGGGATTTTTTAATTTGATTCTACTTCTCAGACCCTACACCTAATGAGGTACAGCTTGGATATCTATTCCAAAGGTGAGGAATCTACGGTTAGAAGTATGCATCAGAAGAGCAAGTTAGTTATCTTTGCTAACGCTCTTTTTGGTGGATACTCTAACCGCAGATTTGAGGCTGGGGCCTTAAAATATTCTAAAGGGGAGGAAGCTGTAGTTAAATAGATCATCCACCAGAAATAACATTACCGCAGCCAAGTAACATGATATTCACAGCTATTGTAGCTGAAGGTCGAATTAGATCTTTGTTTTTCCCAGCTTCCCAAATCTTTTCTGCCCCAAGGAGCTCAACAACAGGGGTTGGCTGGTGCAGTTCCTCTCCTAAAGAGGCGGTGCAGAGAGAGAGAGTTCGGAAGGCAGCATGGTCTATACTCGCTGCTCGACTCCCACTTATTTGCTGTATGCAGAGAGATGTCCGAATGCAGCAATTGAAATGCTGAGCTGGCTGGTGGAGCATGGAGGAGCCCTGGGAGCAGCACTAGGCTATGGTCCTAGTCCCAGGTTTCAGTAGAACCTCTGACTCCCAAGGTGACCCGGATAGAAGGTGAAGCTGCAACCTCATCACCTTCCGGAAAGCCACCACACACCACCACACCCAGCAGATTCCTCGCCGCAGCTGGAACAAGGTCACCGAGGACCAGCTAACCACCGCCCTCACCCAGAGGCCACTGGCAGACCCGACCATCCCCGACGCCCGCAGCCTCCGACAATGGATCGACAACTGCGCCAACACCCTCGCCCTGCTCAAGAACCCCCCCCAACACCCACACTTGCAAGAGAGCCAGCTGGTTTACTGTAGACCTCCGGGCCTCCAGGCGAACCTGCTGTAAACTAGAAAAAACCTGGACCCGCGAACGAACCCCGGAAAGCTACACAGCCCACAGGAACGCCACCCGCCGACACCACCATCTCATCAGATCCGCCAAAAGGACCGCCTTCAAAGAGCGCCTAGACAACAACGCCCACAACAGCAAAGAGCTCTTCAGCATCGTGAAGGAACTCTCCAACCCAGATCCAACACCAACGACATCCCACCGTCACAAAACCTGTGCGACTCGGTGGCCACCTTCTTCCATCGCAAGATCGCAGACATCCACGACAGCTTCTATGCTGTCACCACTCCGGCAACCGCCAATATCCCCGCTCCCACGACCACCACCCGCACCAACCTCCTGCTCGCCTGGACCAACATTAACGACAACGACACCATCAAGATCATGAACACCGTCCACTCCGGATCCCCGGAAGACCCCTGCCCACACCACATCTTCAACAAAGCCAGCACCACCATCGCACCCCACCTCCGGAAAACCATCAACATCTCCTTCAAGACAGCGACCTTCCCGGAGAGCTGGAAGCACGCAGAGATCAACGCCTTACTCATGAAACCCAAGGCGGATCCCAAGGACCTCAAGAACTTCCGACCCATCTCCCTGCTCCGGGCGAAGGTCATGGAAAAGGCCGTCAACAAACAAATGACCAGCTTTCTCGAAGAGAACAACATCCTGGACCCGTCCCAGTCCGGGTTCAGCAGCAACCACAGCACCGAAACTGCCCTCATCGCCGCCACCGATGACATCAGGACCCTGCTCGACAACGGAGAAACCGTGGCCCTCACCCTCCTGGACCTGTCAGCCGCCTTTGACACGGTCTGCCACCGCACACTAAGAGCACGCCTCCACAATGCCGGAATCCAAGAGAAGGCCCTGGACTGGACCTCCTCCTTCCTCTCCGGCAGAACTCAGAGCGTCCGCCTCCCCCCTTCTGCTCCGAAGCCACCGAGATCATCTGCGGCATACCCCAAGGCTCATCCTTTAGACCAACGTTGTTCAACGTCTACATGGCATTGCTCGCCCACGTCGCCCGACGGCACGACCTCAACATCATCTCCTACGCAACCCAGCTGATCGTCTCCCTCTTCAATGACCCCCACACCGCCAAAACCAACCTCCACGAAGGAATGAAGGCCGTCGCCGACTGGATGAGAAACAGCCGACTGAAACTGAACTCGGACCAAACGGAGGTCCTCATCATCGGCTCCACCCCCTCGGCCTGGGAAGACTCCTGGTGACTGACTTCACTACGAGCAACCCTACACCCACCGACCACGCACGCAACCTAGGAGTCATCCTCGACTCCACCCTCTCCATGACGAAGCAGGTCAACACCGTCTCCTTCTCCTGCTTCAACACCCTCCGCATGCTTCGCAGGATCTTCAAGTGGATCCCCACTGAAACTAGAAGGACGGTCACCCAGGCCCTCGTCAGCAGTAGACTGGACTACGGCAACGCACTCTACGCAGGAACCCCAGCCAAACTCCTGAAACGGCTCCAAGGCATCCAGAACGCCTCCGCATGCCTCATCCTCGACATCCCTCGCCATAGCCACATAACACCCCACCTGAGAGACCTGCACTGGCTCCCCATCAACAATAGGATAACCTTCAAGCTCCTCACCCATACACACAAGGTACTCCATGACACCGGACCTGCGTACCTCAACTGCCGACTCAGCCTCTACACCCCCTCCCGCCAGCTCCGCTCCGCAGACCGCGCCCTCGCCACCGTCCCCCGCATCCAAAGAGTGACCGTCGGCGGCAGATCATTCTCCCACCTCGCTGCCAAGACGTGGAACACCCTCCCCATCCACCTACGGCAGACCGAAGATCTCCTAACCTTCAGGAGACTCCTCAAGACCTGGCTCTTCGAACAGTAACAGTGTTTCCCCCCTCTCCTCCCGCCCCAGCGCCTTGAAACCCTCACGGGTATGTAGTGCGCTTTACAAATGCAATGATTGATTGATTGAAGCCTACCTGTAAGATCCAGGAGGCACAAGCAACAGCAGAGCCATAGAGAGGAAATCTGACCTGTGTGCCTCTTGGTTCAGCCACAGAATTGTTCAGCATAAAAAGTTCAGTATTGCCGCTTTGGCTGCCTCGAAGTATGTGGAGCACATAAATTGATGGTTTCACTACCAGGTATTCAGCATGTGGTATCTGAATCCACAAGTGGTGCTCTTACCGGGGAAGCGAGGGATGAAACTTTTTGGAGATTTGCAAATGCTGTGGATTTTGTGATATATTTTTTCCCCCCTCACACTTCACCTCCCACCTGTGTGTTCCCTGCCTGTTTCTCATCCCGAACTGTGCTCCCCTCGTGTACCTTTACCAGCTAAGTAACTAACAATAACAACAACATGATGGAAAAAAATCAGTTATAGCTCCCTATACTCTCTTCATTCCCAATAAACATGGAATGCTAACCAGGAAACAGCAACATGAATTTCTGCTGAAGTGTGTTTGAAACACCCACTTCTGCTGTATTCATTGAAAGTGCCGATGCCCTTTGTTGAAGAATCTGGTTGAATTGTCTCAAAGCACTTTCTATCCTCTCACACAACAATCGTTTGAACGCCAAGATCTAAGAATATAGCGAAGAACCTCATTCTGACTCGAGATCTGCAAAGTGTTATTTTAAATGTGAGAGGTTGTAAAATGTCCTGTAAATAATGGAACAGATTGAATTGTTCAGTATCATGGAAGAGCGCTGGTTTGCAGCAGGCTACTCCGTTATAACTACTGTACGTGTGGCTAACGGTGCTCGTAGGAGGTGTAGGCAGTGCTTAATTTGAGCCATCACTCATTTTGGGGGACCGGCACTTATTTTCCTGCTTCAGACATTTGTGAAAAGCAAGAGAGGGAAAAACGAACGAAATAGAAAGACGGAGGAAGACTGACAACCCGCCAAAAAAGAAGGCAGGAACGTACAAAAGTGAGAAAATGGGGCAGGGAGTGTCTGGCAGAGGATTAAAGAGGTGTGAGGTTGGTTTCGGACCAGGCAGCCTTGGTACACTGTGCACTAACATTTAATTGAACCACCCATGGGGTTCTGGGCAGAGCTTTGAGCACTTATTGTTTTACACATTTTGCACCAGACGTGGGTATTACGTTAGTGAGATACGTCTGGCGAAAGATATAAGATCACATTCATAGTTCAGGTGGAAGTACTTTAAAAAAAAAAGTTGTAACTGTTCACCATTTTTAGGTCTGGAGCTAGCCAAGCCCATAGCAAGCCCTCTTCATCAATTGTCTTTTATTGTGCCATTCCCATGTTCCTTCTGTCCACTACAGCATACAGCTTTGGGCTAAGGGTCTGGCTGCTTCGCCCATTGGCTAACTTGACTGTGAGTGGCAGCATTCTGCCCTTCCACAAGGGAGCATCCACATACAAAGTAGTTCCTATCAATGCCAGGGACTCCTCTATCTTGAAAGCATCTCTTTGGTGGGGGTGTGCTGGCCATTTGGACCCTCTGGCATCCCCCTACAGGAGGTTGCAATTGTATGCATCATCTGCCTGGGCCGACCCCCTGACTCCCCTCAAAATCTGCCACTCTGCTTGCGACGAGAGACATCCTGGAGTTTTCAAAGCAGTCCTGATATCACTTCAGTTCTGCTCCAAGTATAAGCGAGCCATATTTGGATGCACTGCCCTGGTCTGCCCTGGGTGCTTATCCTACTGTGACAGATAGGTGTTTGTGGTTTACTCGTCAAGTACTGCACCTAGGAGCTAGATATATATTTATGGGGCTGATAGGAATGTGCTCACGTGGTATCGTTAGCATAGTAACTATGGTATGGCAACCTCACTTGGGTGCCATTATGAAATAAACTTCCACCGGGAAAACTTTGGGATCTGGAGTTCTACTACTTTCATGGATTTCAGGGTTTGAGTAAGCTTGAGTTCGAAGCATTCCTCATCGCAGCGGCCTGTCATAGTAGGTCTGTAAATATCTCTGCCATTATGCCTTGATCTATGCGGCTGTGCTTTATAAAATTCACAATAGTACATGGCAAATGCAGTAATGGAGTGTAGGTCTAGAGTTTTGTGACGCTCTATTCTGTAATTCATGGGCTGAATTGTATCCTTACTGCTTCATTACCAGCCATTATAATAATGTATTGGCATTGTCTCTTAGTTGATATATGCGTCATTGTGACACTTGCGAGATCGTCCTGGCTGCATCTACTAGCATTTCTCTAATAGAAGAAGTTTTATCTCTGCAGATAAATGTGTCTTCATCATGTTATGAGTTTTGTAACTGAACTGTTGTAGAACGAGGCCTTTATCAACTCTGCAAAGTATGAGGCAAAAGTGTAGCTCTTACGCTTCGCCACTCTTGCCAAGCGCGGTTCCTGTTGGGATGTTTAACATTTGTTATTTTCCGTGCCGCATGAAGGGCTTGGTCACGGCTCACTGATAGCTATGAGATTGGATGAATGTTTGGCTTCCAGGCGCTGTCTCCAGCTCAATCACATTTAATTGCTCTGAAGCTGTTAGTGAGGTGCATTTAAAGAAGATTTATTGAGTATTCTGGAGGGCCTCTACTAATGGTGATTGGATATAGTCTTCATGTGAATCTACTGCAAATCTACACATCTTGTAACCCCTTCCAGCTAAAGTCATTTATCTTTCTGTCATATGTGGAATTAGGCTTACCAAGGACTAATTTTAGAGTTCACTATACCATTATCATCGAAATCATTGCATTTATGTAGTTTGCACTGCGGAGCAAGGTATAGAAATACTTACTCACCTGTCGGACACCCATGGGTAGGACCTTTTTGTTTAAGGGGAATATCTGTTCTTGTACTCTATTATGTGGCTAGGAGCCAGGCTTTTGTGTTATTAGACTACATTTCTAGTCTGGAAATAAGGACATGAGAGAGCATGGCTAAATCTAGTTCATTGCTGAATCTTTAAAAAAAAAAAAAAATCAGTAGAATGATTGCACCTACTTTTCAGCGCACAAAATGCAGGCATATTGTTAATGTGCTAAGGTTATTAGTCACTAAAAAAGATTGTTGAAATCTTCATACTTCCCTGCTCTGCAAGGCAGTGAGGTAGAAGCAGTCATGAGATATAGGGACATGGTCTACATTTAGTTTTTAACTTTAATGACTAGTATTCTATTTTCCTTTCAGATAAATTTGACCAGTTTTGGGCCATAAATCGAAAACTCATGGAGTACCCAGCAGAAGAGAACGGATTTCGATATATCCCATTTAGAATATACCAGGTAAGGTACTAAAGAGATCTGTATACACAATGGCGAGAACCATGATATATTTTAAATTCTTGGTGGATACAAGTGATTAGTAGTAGATGCTTACTACCCGGGGATAGAATTTCCTTAAGGTCAATGGCGGCTTTTGGGAGAGCAATCGCATTGTAAGGTAGTAGTCTTGTTTTCTGACTTATCAGATGTGTAATATATATTTCAGGTATACTATTAAATTCGGAACATGGTGTTTAATAATTTTCACTCGTATGCCATGACGTTGCAGTCATTGCGAAAATGATCATATGTGATACTGCACTGACTGTTCGCATATATAGGGATGTACAGCCCTCTTAACAAAAAGGTAGAAATCTCAGCCCTCCTTTATTCTCTCCTTTCCATTTGCAAATATTTTCAAGTTTTGGGTGAATTCAACTAACTGGATACAAACTCAAGAAATGTGATGCAAATCGTAGATTTGCATTCACAGTATGAAGAACCTCTATGAATAGGTGTGGCAGATTTGCACATTTGCCAGAAAGACTGTTTGTCCCTCCACCTCCATGAAATATACAGTTTTCTTCCCTTTCCCACCGTGGAAATTCACTTGTTTCTGTCTTTCGAATGATTAGTTTATGAACATTTCAAGGGTAGAAAATGACCTACTAAAGTTTGGAAATTTAGAATTTGCAAGTGTTTATTTAATTTTGTGGTTTTCTCTCAAGCACCCTTTCCCCCACCACTGCCTCTAAACGTGGTACCGTAGACAACCTGCTATACTAGTATGTTGTGTTCAGCATTAGGTTAGTTTGGGTACAAGCTAACCAGATTCCGATTGTGTGAATTATGATGTGTGTGTTCATACCAACACATGTCTTGGTTTTGCACTGAAGGTCTTAACAGCTGCGACAGAATGTTTGAGAGTTGGGCCCATAATCCTTGTATAGAATGACGTTATATAGAATGAAATAATTAACAACTTCCTTCAAATTAGATTCTAAACGCTGTTAAATCCGCTTTTCCAGTTAGTTCTAACTTTAGGATTCAAGTACTGGAAGAGCAAATAGGTATGGCATCGGAAAGCATGCCATGTCGTTATTTATTATTTTATTTTTGGGCGGGCACATTTAATACAGATCAAACGCAGGCGTAAAAGTGGTACACATATGTTAGCAAAGAAAAATAACTTAAATGGGCACTCCTTTTCCGACGACTATGCTCATGTTGTAAGGCAAAATGCCATCACTCGATGCCAAACGGGCAGTAGATGAAGTGGGCTGACGTCTTTGACCCATGCTGTATTCAGTGCGGGGTGCAATCAGATTATGAATGACACTGAAGCATTCCAGTGGATGATGAGCAAGCCTGTAAATGCATGTGTATGCATATTTATTTTTATTATGGATTTTATTGAAAATTTGAGGCTGGCGAAGCAGCTAAAGCTGTGTCTAGGCCAGATAAACGGCCCAGCTTTTCATAAAATTTCGAAGTCAAGCCCTTTCTGCTAAATACAGTTGGGCAAGCCAACTTTTTTGCATGTTAATTTATTTTTTTGTTTGCGTTTTTTAGTTAGCAAAAAATAGTATGTTCGTATTGGTTTGATTGAATATGTGCTCCATAGGTTGAAAGCAAATGTATGCATCTCTGTTTTTTTGTAGAAAGAGCCATTGCTGAGACACATTTTTTAACTGTTTTTTTCAAGATATAATAGAAGGCATTATTGACATAGGACTGGCATCCTTGGTTGTGTTGTGCATCCATAACCTATAACTGTAACACCTGGGCGTTTAAAGCAGAATCTGTCAATGTGAGGGTTTGTACTTTTTGAGTACTCAATGAAAATGACAAGCTGATGTTTAAGGACTCTGTTTCCTAAACATGAAGACTGATATTTTATAGGCAAACATTATGTTTTCCCCCCTGAAAAATGGAGTTTGTTTGTCCAAAATGGATTTAATAGAGAAATGGGTATTTTCAGATACCGATATGCTGCGGAAGACAAAAGGTTGCAATTACAAAACACATTTAAAGTTGATATTTGATAGATAGTTCTAGCTAAGTTGGAAAGACGCATTGCTGTGGTTATGTCCATTGCTGCTGAGGGCCTGTGTTGCTTTAGCTGTTATTTCTTTAGTCAGATGGAGACATTTAATATTAATACGCTTTTAAGTAGTATTTCTGCTGGTAGCCTTGCCTGAAAGCTTGGGTGGTCCCTACTGATAGTTCTGCTTAGGGTGGTCCTAGTGTAACTTTGAGGTATATTGTCATTAATTTACAGTGAAATAATCTGCTGGTAGATTAAGAGGGCTTGTACTGAGCAGAAGTAGCTGTCACAGAAAATGTTGGAGACCCCTGCTCTCAGCAGTTTCGCCCAATATTTAGAATGTTGATATAGCAGTCAACACAATCTTCTCCAGGTGTGGCTCGTCTGCTGTCCTGACTACACCCATATCTGAGGAGCAGAATGAACGTCATATTTTTAATCAAACTGCTCGGACAGTAAGTCATCCATCTTACTCTCCCAGCATCACGCAGTGCAGGAGAGGTGGAGCAAACTTCTCTGTCTCAATTATTGCCTCCTTTACAAACACTCTTCAAATGAGAGCCAAATTAGGACCATCATTGTTGGAAGTCTGCTCAAGTAGATCTCATTTTCAGAGGGGGCACTATGTTGTGCTACTTCCTACCAGATCATGTTTACAGCACTGAGTGATCTTAGAGCCCATCTTCCTTGTCGATTGCCCAACCACGCACATGTACCTTCCATTTATGATACCTGAACTGCAGATAAACTGCTATATGTCATTTGTCTATATTTGAAAAGCTAAACATTTGTCAGGAATTGGATAAAAGAAAATGAATGAGGAAAAAATGAACGACTACAAGTACACACCAAGAAGCAAGAAACAAAGAGAGAAGAAGCCACAATGGCTGCTGATGCTTCAGAATTGAGCAGACATCTGGTTTAAATGTTCCCACACAGTCCTTTAACCTGATGGGCTTCCACAGCCTGGTGGTCTTCCCTATTTGAGGTGCTCTTTGCAGGGCTACTTTGTCCCATGCATTTTTTTTTAAAACTTTATTTAAAGTTTTGCAGAAAAAACATGAAAAAGAAACATTACAGCAGTGTTGTGCAGAAATAAACAATACAATCCCATTAGCATACAAAAACTTTAATATAGCATTTCAAGACCAGTACAGAAGACTTTTACGACTTGTGTTCGACAACCCACCAGAAAAATCCCCTGTACAGGCTGCAGCGTCCCATGGGTACCTTTTTAATACACTTGGTTTACATAACATTCACAACTTCGACTTATTCACCACCCTTTTTAAATAATCTAGTTACACCCTCCTGTATATGCACACTTAATACAATCATCCAATGCCAACTTAATTTAACCAACACCGGTTCTTTCCTGCTCAGTTTGTATGGGATCCTCTGTAGCTTTTTCCAACAGATATGCATGATATGGTCCCCAGATATATTTAGGTTAACATTTCACAGGCTTTAATGAATTGTAATTCTCAGAGTGCGTAGAGCAGTAGGCCAGATCTGTGTGCCATTCTGATAGTTTAGGCAGGGGGCCACGCACCCACCTCATGGCAATCCTACGCTTGGCGAGTAGTAGACCAATGGAGGCCAGCTTACGCACCGCGCCTTTGGAATGTTTTTATCGAATCCCAGGAGAGCCACCACAGGCGATTCAGACATGACCAGATCCAGCATTGAACTCAAAGTGGTGAATACCAATCTCCAAAATACTTGAATACCAAGGCACTCCCGAGTCCCAAGCCAGTTGCATGAAATTGGCATTCATTACTTTGCATCATACATCTATCGTCGTCCCGCAGCCCGTATCTATATAGTCAAGCCCTGGTATAGTAAGTTCTATGAAGTTATTTGAAATGAATTAATCTATGCCCTCCGTTCTGAGAAATAGCTTTGGTATTACTAAAACAGTGGGACCACTGCGCTTCTGTGATTTCCAACCCTAAGTCTTTTTCCCAATCTAATTGAAATTTTTGCTTTGTTTATGTTCCCTGTCCCTTAAGGAAAGTATAAAGTATCGTGATACCATGTTGTGGAGAGTGAGACTGTAATAAATACGTCAGTGGTTTCTTCTCCTCTGGCATGTCAGGACCCAATATCGCATGCAACACCCTTTGCACTCTGTAATATAGATAAGTGTCTAGCGTGGTCAGCCCATGTGTCTGAGAGGATGCCTGGTCCCACGTTTTCACTGGGAAACGGCCACTACAACGAGGCCGTTTCAACTAAAACCATAACCACGCATGCATTACAACGCATGCGTGGTTACAACGACAGCCTTTACCACGCATACTTTTACTACGAAGTACGTAGTAAAGGCATGTGTGGTAAAGGGTACAAATAAAAAAAGGGGGGGTTGGGGGGGCTAGCCCCCCCCCAAAAAAAAACACTAACCTTTAGAGAAGATGTGCTGGAAATCGGCGGCGCAGGGGAAGGAAACGGCCGGTTTTTTTTTTACGTATGACGTCACCACGGAAAAAACGTGGAGAAGGAAAAGCGTGAAAATAGTGTTCCGTTGTAACGCATGCGTGGTAAAGGCATGCGTTACAACGGAGTTCGTTGTAATATCATACAACCGTTTTCACTACTCCATCCTTGCCACTTGCTATTTACGGTGACTAAACTGCAAACAAATTGGTGAGTACTATAATGTGAAGCTTAACATGCATAGATAAGGAACCACACTTCCTTATCCTTACTAAAGCCACAGTCTTGAAGCTGCCTTTTGTTTGAGTTCAAGTATACAACGTTTGCAAGTGCCCATCTTAGATGGCTTGCCATTCCAAAAGATAAGCCAGTGGTGACTGAGTCACAGAACAGATGCCAGTGCTCTGACCCTGAAAATATAAGAGGCCAGACCAAAGAATCAAACATTATTTGCCATTGCATTCAATGTCGGACCAAAATCTTCTCTTTCCTCGAATGCAGTCACTTACCACTGAAAACCATTATGGAGGGATTGATCTATGTAAGCCACATGCATTGATGTTCTTAGGGCAAATGCGGAATTCACACAAACCCTTCTCATGCAAAACATATTTGCTCTCATTTTCGATGGGAGTTGTTTCTTTTGCCGCATCCATGGTGTACCATATGACGGTGGGTAGAAGAGAGCTCACCTTCAGCATCTCTCTGAAGTCATCCTCAAATCTCTAAATGAGCTACATCTTGTTCAGTATGTTTGGGACTGCAGACTTCTTGGGTTCCTTCCCCTCTTGCAGTTCTACTTCTCTGATAATTCAGAGGATAGGGACACTCATATAATAAGGTGTTCTCTGTCTTCGGTACTCTTGCTCAGAAGAGGGACCAGTCTTCTGAAATACCAATATCTTCTCTGTATAGCTCCCCAGTACCTCCGTCCTGATTTATTTGTCATCATGGGTTGCTCCACCAATAAATCAATGTCTCCCTTGATAGAGGTCTTCTGCAGTACGGGAGCAGGTTTGACTGTAAATCTCTTCTTTAAAAGCACTTCCACTGGTACCTCTGTCAACTGTTTCAACTGTCACAGGTTGCACAATCGCAGTCTATATTTGGGGAGACACTTGGCCAGGACCAGATTCTACTATTGGAGATGTTGCTGTAGCCATGTAAGAAGGGAATCCCTACTTTAGGTGTGTTTGGACCACTTGTGCTTCAGCCTCCTTTTTTGCCTCAGTACAAAATATTCAAGGTCAACTGAGGTATTCAGCCCATCAGCAAGGAAAACGGGGTTTCAGCTGGTGTCAACAAATAATACTGAAAATGTTCCTCTTTTCAAATGCTTGGTAGTGTTGTCATGGCTCCAACATTTCGCACCTGTGCCAGTGTCTCCTCATCCAGAGGGGTTGGATTCTTGTTGGACTTCTCTGACCCCACCGCATGGCTCTGTGTCCTTTATGGCAGCTGCCTTAGGTAAACATGCCAGTTCTTCACCATAGCATCTGTACCAGCTGTCTATCGGATTTGCAAGTGGTGATCAGGGGAAGAAAGCACTTTGCCCAATAGTCAACCGGCACATTAGTTGTGTAGCAATGTGCTTCCCATGTAGCTAGGTCACAATATGGTTTTGGCTTACAGTGATAGAAACTATTTCTCAACCCTCCCTACCAGTCCTATGCATCAGAGGGCTTATTCAGGTACGTAAAAAGGAGAAGTAGTAGCAGAATCCTACCTGGGGGTTGAATAAAAACTGGGCAATAGCACTTTGATTTCCAAAAGTCAGGAGGAACCCTTCTTACGTCATACATAACTAAATTGATTTTCCATTTGTGGATGCCGGACTGCCCCCCCCCCCCGTGAATGAGTTACAATTTATTTATATTTGTGTTAAAGAGGAACGAGGTGCCTTGCTTTAATGGCTGTCCCTATCATAGTTACGGGGGCTGTGAAGTGGAAAATGGACTTTGCTCCCTAGGGAAGTCGTCTAAACTTCATTTGAGGTGCACTTTCGCAAGGTTTGGCCTCTTCCTCATATAAATGTATAGAAATACTTACATGTTGTTCAAGTATAAGCTAACATTAACTAGAGCAGCTACGTTAATCAAGCTTAAGCTAACATTAGACAGTGCAGCTAAATTAATCAAGTATAAGCGAACATTAGCTAGTGCAGCTAAGTTCATCTACTGTGCCGGTCATTACACACGAATATAGAGCACACATATGTCACGACCACCAGTGTTAATAAGGATTTATTCATTCAAACCCCCAGACTCCCTGATCCCACAACCTCATGAGCCCTAGTAGGAATACAATGCTGTAGCCAAATGGTTTTGGTGACACGGGGCAACACAATAAGGAGGAGAAGGGAAAAGGAGATCCTGCCACAGCTAAACACAACAATCCTTCAAAATTGGCGAATTGGATATAATCATTGTATATACATTAGTATAGATACTGTATTGAAACATAATAATAGCTCACTTAACCTCTGCCATAACCTGGCAACTGCTGGTCCAAGACGATACATGGAGATTGGTTTAGTAAGAATGGAGATTAACAAATACTTATGGCTGGCTTAGAGGCCAGATTTTGTTCCATTGCCACGCTTCCATCAGCCTGGCATCCCATTACCTTCCCCATCCTCCCTCCCCATCCTCCCTCCCCATGTACGAGATGCTGAACCCCTCCTCGAAGGGTGTCCTGTGAGTCTCGGACACCCTTGCAAATCAAAGTACGCCAATATTGAATGTGGACTAAAGTGGTAGTTTACAAATTAAGAACCTAGTGGGTTGGGAGAATTGTTGCTTGTTGTGTAATTTCGTTTTGGTGGGTGCTGTATTCTCAAATTGCTCCCGCGTTTTTGCTTCGCTTTAAAAAAAAAACAAAACTTTCATCTCCCTTTTCTTGTTGTGCCCCCAGTGAGACCAGACACAAAACAATGCTATTAATACTTAAGTGTAGTGGCAGGAAAAAGTATGGGCCCAGCCTAGAGGCATTGCTAAATCAAGCTAAATAAAACACAGTGTTTGTTTCTTTTCAGGTCTTATGGTCTGGTTGGATCTCCATAGATACGCAAAATATTTGATAGAATGTGAAACAAATAGAATTGGTCTCCTTCAGTATTTCCAAAGTGGTTCAGTATTCAAGTGTTTTCTGCACTTGAATTATGTGCTGTCAGAATCCAGTCTGCTTGCATCGGAGCACTCTGCTGGAACCATAGCTCCCTGTAGGACTTCAAAGCCATCAGAATGGTTTAAATTGGAACACATACTAACTGGTGCAAAAGCAACCGAATCAGATTGGTTGAAATAACCTGTTGATTCAGTCATTCAAATAGTTGGTATTGCAACTAATTAGACGTGTTTTCTGTATTTAGGTCGCCCTGCTTGAAAGTATCTCTGGTGCCTCTCACATCTTGTTTGAATAATTCTGAGGCTTTTGTTTGTAGGAAGGGCGCCACAGCGTCTGGGTAGACACCCACAGTCCGTGGCCACAATGGGACATTTTGAGTGCCAGTAGATGTGGATTTAGGTGTTCCACATGGTGGAGCCATCCTAAAGTTCACAAATTTAAACACAGCAGAAGAGGCTCTGCCCAATGTTAGTCCAAATTAGTACAGAATATGAATGTCTCTCTTCCACCTTTATCTCCTCTGGCATGCAACAGTTTTCTGAAAGTTTTGTCACCTACTCCTGGGCTTGGTATGTTAGCCATGAGTGCTCATTGCAGACATTCTCAACCCTATCTCTGCACTAGGGTGTTTGATTGACTCTCTGACCTTAGAACTGAGCCAGTAGATTCTTATTGCGGAGAGAACATACCCTGCAAAGAAAGGGGTGATCAGTTCTGCCTCCATGGAAGAACAGGGTTTGGGGTGGTTCCATCGTGTGGCTAAATGAAATCTCTGTGGTGCCTATCAGCAAAATATCAATGCCAAAAGGAAGAGATGCAGTGTTCCATATTCTGATCCTTCTGACCCAATTTAGTAATCTATACTCTTTTATACTAATAGACAGTCCAGTTCCAGGACATAAAAAAAAACGTTTTTATTAAGATTTTCCATTAGTTAACACATTACAAACTTCTCTATATAGTACCCATTCAACTAATTGTACATGCAATTTATAAGTTACAATTATTATTCGGATGTCCATCATTTTGCAACTTTCTGGTCTTCAAGGTGTTATTATCAGTGTGTGCTCCATTGAAACTTGCTTGCATTCCTCAAATTGTTAATGACAAGAATACACAGAATAATAACCTCAAGAATACAAAACTAAACATGAACTGGAGGGCAGTGGCGTAACATATACGCATTGTCTTTTAGCATTATCTCGAATATAAATCTTACTGAGTATATGGATCATGCACAGCTAGGCCTATGTGGAAGTAATGTGGAAGGTGCCCATTGTATTGTGTTCGCCATGGACTCCGCATCAAAGTCACAGTCAAGTGATAGCGGCGGGAGGAGCAAGAGGCACACAGCTGTCAATTTAAAATTGTTTTGCCCATGGAGACTAAGCAATGCCGGTAGTTATGGTGTACTGTTGGATGTTATTACAGGGGCGATGAGGGTATGATATTGTTCATGTCTTCTATAACATCAGTCTGGAAGGCTTCCACCATTTCGTCCAACCCTGTGAGAGGAGACACCTTCTCTGATTACTTGCCTCATCTTAAGTGCTCTGCTCTCTGCTCATATCTCTGCCAACCAGCGCCACATGGAGGCCCGTCGTTGTGGAGGGGGAGGTGGGTACATTCACTTTCCAGTGTTTAGTAACTAGGTGTTTTGCGAGTAAAGCAAGGTCTAGAAATTAGCTGTGAGTTTAGTCTTCTTGGTATGACAAAGCAATACGAGCAAACATGTTTGCCACCTATTTAATGTGGTGTTGTTGATGATGTGGCAATGGTGTGTGATAATACTCGCCCAGTATTGTGTGAGATTAAAGCATGCCCAAGCATATGTTGCAGAGTGTCTCAGAGCAAATGGTACTGTGGACAGCAGGAGTCTGCACTAGGAAATAATGAATGTATTGTTTTGGACATGAAATAAGCCATATCTACCAGGAAAAATGTAATACGTTATAACTTGGCGTTTTTAGACATGGTAGCTGGATATGCTTGTAATCTGTCCAATTCCTTTCCATTGAGGGCTCTCCCATAGTCAGCTTCTGATTTACCTCGTAGCCTAATCAAAGGCACTTGGATATGCTCCTGAGTCAGTTGGCCAACCAGTTGATGAGGCTTCTGCCGCTGTTCAGAACAGGAAGGTTCTGTAAAACTGTATTCACTGGTGAATCCTCTGGTTCTTTGCAACTCTAACACGAGTCAGTGTGTTATATGTTAAGAAATGACTTCTATGGATGTCATTTTGTTCTCCAAGCACCTTGAAGGATAAAAGACAAACAACCTTGACGATCCTGAGTCAAGGTCTGGAGTTTATTGGAGCTGCATTTGACACACAGGTAGTGATGGTCTTTCTGTCAATGCGCCACTTAGAGATGTTCAGTCCCCACCTGTAATGCTCCTTGTCAGCTATATCTGCAACCTCTAGCCTCTGGCTGCAAATCCAGTGGTCATCAGGTAAATGCAGGATACTGAGATAGAATGCACTTGAAACCCAAGTCTTGGCATGGCCTGGGTTCTTGGGATACTCTTACAATTATGCATGCCTGGTATTGGTAACCCTTGCCATCATTAAGGATCACTAGCAGTAGCCAATTCAGAAAACACTTGGTGCTCACCACGGAGGCAGCATGGCTAGGAGGCAATTCTGAACTCTTGCACTTCACAGGGTCAATATTCTCGACTATAGATATGCCACTCTTAAAGCTGATGAGTTTTTAGCTTATCATTCGGATTAATTTCTGTAATTTATTTATGTGGCCAGCTGTGCTTATTAGAACGGACTGTCCCATTAAGAAGGTCCTGAAACAGGTGGCAAGTAAATAGTTTCAGTTGGCGAAATCTACTCCAGCCGATTCAGGCATCCTCCAATCCGGTGGTGGAGTTTCTCCGAAGAGAATCATCTAAACAGGTTGGCCACCTTGTCTACGAAATTTGCCTATGGAAGGAAGTGTTCAATCTCATCTGTAAATGGGTTGCTGCCCAATTTTGGATGCATTTACACCAAAGGCCTTTTACCACATACTGTCCACTATGAGGTGTTAGATGGTGTTGATGGGTGCAGATTTGTCATGACCTGGCTAAAGTCTTTATTATTCACTTGTGAATTTCACCTTTGGTTGCTAGGGGATCCAAGATAGAGGCAGCATTAGTCATTCAGTTGCCTTATGTTAGAAATGGGGTTTCTGGTTGGCTAGGGTGTGCACCTAAGCCAGCCAGGACCCACCAGCTAAGTCAGGGCAAGTAAGTTACACACCAAATATAACCTGTGCTCACCCCTTTGTAGCTTGGCACAGAGCAGTCCGACGTATCCCCAGAGGCAACGTGTAAAGTGTTTGCGCAACACACTCACACCAGTAACACAATAAATACACCAACAAAGAGACTCCACATAATGTTTATATACAAATTTAAAATATATTGTACATAAAGTATAGACCAAAGCAGACATAAGTCATGAATACTGTGCATATTATGCCAATTCTGAAATAGTACTTGTTATCCTGACAGTGCAAGAATAAAAAAAGACATACCTACAACCATCAGGCATGAAATTCAGTTTATGACGTACATGAATCATAACTGTGGTGCATACTATGCAAATCCTGGCAATGTAAAACAACATACATCATAACATCAGGGTCGGAATATACAGCAGTTTGGTAAGGATGGAAACACATAAATCACCATATGTCACCATACGTCAATGAAAAACTAAATAACATCATACACACCTAAGGTGCAGTGTTCCTGCACTCCTTTTAAGCTTTATGCTGTAATTTAGGCACCAAACGTAGGGCACCCATTATGGGGAATACAGTAATTTATAGTGGTCAAAAAGGTAACCTGGTCCAGGCCGGGGGCCTCGTCAAGGACTCGCCCATCATGCACAACAATGGAGCCGGTTAGTGCATTTTGAAGCATATCTGAGCGTTTCTCACCTATGTGAACTGATAGTGTTTTTAGAAGCTAGTGCGCTTCTATATCCAGAATTATGGTCCCGCCCGGCCCGGCATCCAAGAACCACAGAATACCTGATTGCGCCACTTGTGGCAAAAGGCAAGCTGTTCCTAGGACCACTCTGGTCCGAAAACACCAAAAGCACAGGGGAGCAACGGGGCTGGAATTACCCAACCACCAGGACCGCTTTGGTCCGAGAAGGGACTAGGCCAGCTTTGACACCGCTGTGGACGCGGGCTGGGGACGGAGCGCCCTACGCCCTCAGGCGACATGCGCCGCACCTATTTGGGGCGCAAATAGGCATACACTGTGACAGCTGCGGTCCGGGAGCTGCGCACTCTGGTACCCTTGCAGAGCGGTTTCCCCCTCTGCGCGTTGATCGTGGCAGCACGTCATTCGCACTAACTCTCAGGCAGGTGATGCAGCGTTACAATCGCTGAGTGACCAATCAGTCTTCCACCTGGGCTATCTGTTGAAACAAGCGTCCAGGCAACCCTGCACTCACAGTAAGAGAGTCAACAAGCCAGTCCCTCAGCGGGAGGGGAGTCTTCCAGGGATACCACGATCTGATACCTGTTGATTGGTAGAAGTGCTCCCCAGAGCGGAGCACTAACGGTTGACAAGCAGTGTAAGGGACAATTGGTCCAAGCAGGGCACAGGGTCTTTTGTGTTCCTGAGTCCTCAGGAAGAAAACGCAGGGGCAAGCCAACAAGCTCTTGGAGTCACTCTGGGGTGGAGTAATCCTTGCAGCAGGGCATACGTCAGCATGTAGCAGGGCAGCTCACACAGGCAGTGCAGCAGTTGCGGCAAACAGTCAGCACAGCAAGATGGCAATCCTTTAACACCGCAACCTTTGCTTCAGCGCAGGTTCCTTCAGGTCCAGTAGTGTACTCAATACGTGGGGTCAGAGCCCCCTGTACCTGTCTTTGATGTGGAGGTAACTTCAAAAGAAATCTTAGAAGTGCACAACACCCCCATTCAATCCCAGCCCTGGCTGCTGATATCAGTAGGGGGTAAATAAGCCCTTTGTGTGAGGGCAGGGTCCAACCTATACAAATGTAAGTGTGCCCCACCTCTCTCTCTCCCAGCCCAGGAAGTCCATTCAGTATGCAGATGAATGCAGATTCAACCTTGTTACACCCAACCCTTCCTGTGTGAGGGCTGTCTGGAAAGTATGCAAAAAGCCTAGCTGTCACTCTGCCCTAAACGTGGATTGGAGTCAGGCTGCAAAACACAGAGTTATAAGCACGGAGAAAGGCCAACTTTCTAAAAGTGGCATTTTTAAAATAGTAATAAAAAAACACCTAAACCAGTGGGCAACCTTTTTCACTACCATTCTAAACATACCAAACATGGTAGTGCTACTCCTTTCACACCTGAAATTACCACTTACACACACATAAGGGAATTCCCAATGCTATCCTGTGAAATGAGTAAGCCTCATAGTAGTGAGAAACAAAATTGGGTGTTTGTCACTACCAGGACATTCCACACAATAACTGCACGTGTCCTACCTTTCACTTACACAGCACCCTGTCCATAGGGCTGCCTAGGGCCTACCTTAGGGTTGACCTATATGTAGTAAAAAGGGGAGTGTAAGGCTTGGCAAGTAGATGTAAATGCCAAGTCAGTGCTGCAGTAAACTGCGCACACCAGTCCTGCAATGGCAGAGGCCTGAGACAGGTTTGTCTGTGGGTCGCGCAATCTGTGCTGAAGGCCCACTAGTAGCATTTCATTTACAGGCCCTGGGTATATGGTATACCATTTTACTAGCGACTTTCATGTAAAATAAATATGCCAAACCGGTGTAAACCAATCATACCATGTTTAAGGAGAGGGTACCTGCACTTTAGCACTGATTAGCAGTGGTAAAGTGTCCAGAGTCCTAAAGCCAACAAAAAGAAGGTCAGAAAAATAGGAGGAAGAAGGCAAAATGTTTGGGGATAACCCTGCAAAAAGGGCCAGGTCCAACACTTGGGTATAAAAAATAGAAATCTGTAAATCCGGAACTCAAGATCACATTGTCACTTTACCAGAGGTGGCTGTATGTTTCAACTAAGAATCTCTTGACATTACGTCCGACTTCCTGATTACTGAATGGCTTAGACTCTAAAGAAGGGAAATGTTAAGAGAACAAGGTCTCTGTTTGGAACATTCATGCCAGGCAGTGGAAGCCTTTCTCTTTATGGTGATGGTCGAAAGCCTTGTTATCCCTTACTATGACCCTCTCACGGTTTTGAATTGCCTAAATCATGGATTTGGTGTAGGCCTAGCAGTCTCGAAAAATAAGGTATGAGTGTTCACTGATTTAGGGTATGGAGCAACTGAAGACATTTTAAATTTCTCTAGCTATGATTTTGTCACTTTTTCAATCATTTCACCTTCCCTGTGCTTTAGGACACTGCAGTTCATCCGTTTGAACCATTATGGAAACTATGGCTCAAGATGAGGTTGACCAAACTCCTAATGTTAGTGGCAGTCACATCTGCCAGAGCTGGGGTCCTACCTTTACAAGGATCCTGTTCTTCACTTCCTGCCTGATTTGTTGGCAATCAGCCCTTCTCCATCCTTTCTTACCAATGTAACAAGGTTTTAACAGATTTTCATATTAATCACAACATTATCCTCACCAGCTCTAGCTTGACTTAATATAGTAGTTTAGGCTCAGTGTTAATCTCTTATGGTCCACGCCACAAAGCATTCCATCCTACTTCTGTCACTCGGCGCATGGTAATCTGCATTGCAAACTAAGGTAACCCTTCCTCTGACTCAAGGACGCTGAAGAGGCGGGAATGATTACATTCATAGTCGCTTGTTAAGCAGCTGACAAGATAGATAACGTTGGTATCTGTGGATACATTGATCATTCACACCATTCTGCAATGTGAGGCTTTTGGAGCTGTTTTTCGGTGATGATGGTCCTTAGTGCTGCTACTCTGTAGTGGGTATTTTTGAACATTAATAGATATCACAAGTTTTGCATTAAGCATGTCTCAATTTACTGTATAATCAAATCAGTGTTTGCAGCTTAAAATGCCCTTTTAGTTAAGGTCTGTGACGAGAAATGGGAACGGAGTGGTAATGCCATGACAACGTGCTAGTAATTTTCAGTGTTTCACTGTAATAAGCGTTTACACTTTTTTTCTTTATTAGGATTTTTCTTATATGCGTATTCCAGCCAGATCTCACACTGTCGATCAATTTAATATCTTTATATGGGGTGGTGGTGTCTTTAATTCTTATTGTGCAGATGACCGACTGTGCGTGAGGCGAAAGATACAGCACGATAAATCATTTTAGCCATAGTTCTTTATTAATTTTCATAAGACATTAATACACAACGCAACAGGACCATTTTTTAACAAGTGTAGGCAATTCCGGCCCTTTCAGCTGCAGGTGACAGAGGCAGTGGCAGTACAGATAGAAAAGTAAAGGCAATATTGTTGACATTATTAGCATCTGCTGTAGGAGTAGTTGACCTATTGAAAACGACAGTGAAGTGTGAGTATTGTGTCCAGTATCATGTTGCGGCCCATTTTATGGTGCCTTCCCCCATCATACAACAGTCCCCATCCGGGCACCCACTCCCATGCATACCCTTGCCAGTCCGGCACTATAATGAGCCTGATGCTCCTGGGGGGCGCCCAATTTTTCAAGATCAGTATCCCATTCCGCATAACACGCGCCTTTACCCCCCAACCACTGGGACCTGACATCATGTCACCCTCGGTTTTGGGCCCATTTCCATAATTCTGTCTCCTAATGTTGGTGCCCTTTCAACCTTCCACAACATACAATGAGTCGAGTAGCAAGGTCCAGTCCCAGATCATTAAACTGTGACACATGTATTTTTTTCGTGCAAATCATTAAACCTAACAAACACAGTAAGACATCTCTAGGCGTCCATCTGCCCGTGAGATCAGTTATGTATTTCAACACTGCATTCCAAAATCCCCCTATAACTGTACAGTGCCATACCGTATGTGGGAAGTCGGTATCCTCTTTGCCAAGTCTGAGGCACTCAAAGTCAGCTCCCAGGAACATGCAACCTATTCTATGGGGGGTTAAATATGTGTGTCACCCTCAGAACCAGCTCCAACACGCTACTATGGGGAAGACACAAGTGTGGCTGGTAACTACTCTTAGGGAGAAAGGAGGAGGAAATCGGAGAACCATACTGAATGAATGATCTGTCACACTCGGCACAAGACAGTTCAGGGAATCTCCTTTATATCGAGCCGGTACTATCTATAAAGAAACAAGAAAATACAATTTAGTATTTGTAAGTATGCCTCCCTTTGAACCACCCACACTTACTATCTCTCTGTATTAGATCCCTTGCAACTAACTCACAGAATAAAAATTCTCCAGCAGGTGTCATTGGGTGACAAGTTAATCCCACTCGTCCTTTCAGTAGAAACAAGCTGTCAGTATCCGAAAAAGGAATAAAAAAATAAGGCTCCTCCAAAGCCTATCGTGGCCACACAAACAGTAAAGTGTAAGACACCACAGTCACATTTGTGGCTCCCAAGAGGTGCAGGGACTTATTTCATAATTGCACTGACCTTTACTGTTCTAGAAATCCAGGGGTCTAAGGGAAGGAAAATGCACAGCATGAGATAGGAGACACCATCCGCTACATGTGATTCTCCCTTGTGCGCAAAGTACTGTTGTCCGGCATGTAGAGCAGCTGAAAAAAAATGCTGCGACACCCTGCCATTTCAGGGAAATGAAGGAAGTTCACTTGAACAGTACACATGGGGAGGCTGGAAAAACAAAGGAAGGTCCGAGACCAAAAGCCCCAAAAGGTTCCTGCACTGAGCCACCTATGAGACCTCAGCGGGTACCACAGGATATCCGGAAGAGTAGACGCAAACTAGCAACAACTAGACCATCACTCTACAGATGAGAAATCAGGAAGCAACAAGGGGGCGTGGACGCAGGAGACCAAAGACTCAAAGCCAAGCACAGCGTTGAGTCTGGCTGCAGTTTATATATATCGCCTTTGCCCCTCCCACCAGTAACCATCCCTCAGTCCTGCCCAGAGGTCGGCGTAAGAAGGGACCCAACACAGGGAAATGTGGGTAAGTGAAATAAGAGGGGGGTGTTAACACTACCAACAAGCACTGGCGTTGCCAATAGGTCTCGCATTAGGAAAGTGTGAGCTATTGGTATGGTACAGCCAGTGCAGTGATGGTGTGATGGTAACACTGTTCTTAAGTGATCTCCTCTCCTCGTTCTCACAGCCAGCCAGGCAGCTTGAGTCTGCAGTACTTGAAGATTTTTTTTATGTCTTTTCTGTTTCTAAGTGATATTGCAATTGCTTTATCTTGACTCCCCACATCTTCCAGCATGGCGGGGGTCTGAGTAGAGCCTTTTGGCTAATCACATTTGACTGTAGACTGATTTAGTTACCTTCCTCCTAACATATTAAATGAAAGCCGAGCGCTGTAAGCGCAGGATGTGACAAGGCAGCAAAGCGAACGTGCACGTATTTATTGCAGGTTTTAAACCTAACATGTTAAATGAAAGCCGAGCGCTGTAAGCGCAGGATGTGAAAGCAACAAGCAAGCAAGTTTACAAATTTCTAAAGGCACTGCAAATAATTTTAAAAAAAGCAATGTCCTGAGCAAATGGTGTACTGAAAGTACGGCCGGCCACCGGCCACCCATGAATAATTAGGGGAGGAGAAACCGCACAGCGCACGCTGGGCGAAGCCCTTTGATGTGCTGTGCGGGCGTTAAAAAAAAAATGCAATTAGGAGGGAGGGAGGGAGGCTGATGCGCGTGCTTGTTTGCTCACGTGATTCACGTGAACTTAAAGAAAACCGCACGAACGAAACCCTTGGTTTCACGAGTTTTTTGAGCACTTGAATTCTCGCTCCCTCAATGCGCTTGCGCGCATTGATAGGTCGCGAGACCTAAAAACCCCAACAAGGAACCATGATAAGGCCTTGTGCTTCCCTTCCTGAACAAAAGGCTGATTTGTATGAGGCATGGCGCGATAGGCGTAACAAGGGGTCTCTTGCAGTACATGAAAGTGTTGCCAAGTTCTGTCGTAGAACAGATCCTCCATACCGTGACTCCTGCCTGTGTCCAGAGGCAAGTATCATGTATAGCAGCCAGCGACTCACTCTCTGGTATGGAACCAAGGGCCAACTCAGGCGCATACACCAGTTTTACGGGAGCACCCTGTACGTCCTTTTCCATCACTAGCGAGCTGTCCTGAACAACAGATTGGTGGTAGTTTACTTGTTATCCTTCCCCATAGTCCCAGTAGCAGTGGTTAGCCATCTAAGTGATCTGTATAATCTGAGCCTCCGGGTCCGCAGACCTCGCTAGCTATTGCATTGGCCCCTGCATTTGCGCCGCTGCGTAACATAATTCATATCCTATAAATTTGGGAGGACAAGGAGAATTCTGATTGTATAATATAAATTAGGGCGTATTGTTTCGCACTGACTGGTCGCACTCTTGATTGGGGTCTGGTGGAAGTCACTGGGAGCGTTTGCTCGTAGGAACAAGTGCCCTCACCCACCTGAAGGTGGAATGCTTCATCATTGGGCTTGCTCCTTGTTGGTCTGGTGCTGCAATGCCCAACAGGCCCCGCTAAAGGACACTTTACCGGAGATCTTTTAATCGCCAAAGAGTACCTGGAAAGTGTGTGGGTTCCACTCGGTGAGTGAGAAGATTGGAGAAAGTGAGTTAAAATCAACTATAGACCTGGTGAAGCTATCACTTTAATAGTAGTGCAGTTATATGTCGAATTAAAAACAGTGTGAGAGACTTGTGGACACAATGATCCAAGTCTCTGAAGGAAAGAACAGATATAGAGGTATATTAAATGTTACTCGATCAAGTGAAGTCACACTGATCTTTTTTATCTGTCGACATGTTTGCACCCTCATCAAGAAGGGCCAGCTGAGGGTATCAAAGGCCTTTTCAATGTTCAATGAGGCCACTCAGTGATGCTATTGGAGTTGTCTAGCCCAGTGCATGATCACAAACAAGCGCCAAAGGTTTACGAAGGTATTGCGGCCAAGTGTAAAGTAATTTTGGTCCGTTTGGATCAGCGTCTGGATTAATGGTAACAAGTAATTGGCCAGCACTTCCCCCAAGATTTTCTAGTCTAGATTTTGACAGTGACAACGGCCGATAGGAGCCCACCCCTTCAGCAAGATCACGATTAACACCTCCCTCATTGACTGGGGTAGCCAACCAGCGTCCCTGGTTGCCTCAAAGGTTTTTAATAGGTTTGCCACCAGCCCCTGTCTGTAGGCGGCATCGATTTCTAAGGGAAGACCGCCTGGGCCTGGTGTTTTTCCCGTGGCCATTTGTGCTATCACCTCTTGTACCTCTTCCAGTTGGTGGGGGGGCGAGGGGGGGGGTCGTCCAATATCACCTCTGTAGCTCTTCCTGTTGGTGGGGGGGGGGGGTCGTCCAATGCAGCTCTCTGTGTTGCGTCAAGGCGAGGAAGGGTAATTGTATTCAGATAAGCTTCCGCAACTTGTTTGTTCGCATTTCGGGCCCATGAGTGTAGAGAGGCGGAAAATAGTCTTGAAACACACGATTGATCGCGGACTGCACATTGACCAGCACTACAATTGTGTCCCAGATCGTGACCACAGGCGTTCTAGGTAAACAAGTGCATAGGAGCCATGCCAGTCAGCGTCCTGCCGTGTCTCCCTCCCCATGTTGTAGAGATGGGCTGTACTCTCCCTATGTTCGAGGCGTCCCAGATTGTGTAAAACGGGGCTTATTGGGCTTGTTCTATTCGTACTGCCTAACTTTCAAGGGAGCGTATACTGTCCTCTATGGTGACGAGGTCTTGAGTGTGCGCTTCGTCTCTTAAAAGTTTTGATGCACAAACCCCGTAATACCACCCTAAATGCTTCCCCTCTATCAGTCAATCAGATGCTGGCCCCCCGTTCTTTGTAAAGTATTGCTATATGTGATCCCCGATTCCGGCCGGGGTCAATGGATCATGCAACAGTTCTAGGGGCATTCTCCAGTTCGGGATGTAGGGCAATGTGTGCCCCCATGCAATGGTCATCTTCAGGTGGTTATGATCAGAAAGAGTGCGACCTAGGTATTCTGCATCTATCAATTAACCTACCAATGTAAGGTGTGCACGCATGAGTAGAATGACTACTCCTTGTTATTTGGATACATGGCTCTCCACACATCTGTGACCGCCAATATCCAGCACCGTGTTGAAACTGCCCCCAATACACATGGCAAAGTTGGGTCTGAGATCAGAAAGGAGGTGAGCGTGGTGAAGAAGGAATTCATCAGCGTGTTAGGGTCATATACCACTATCCATACTATGCGCTCTCCATCGAGCAGCCCCTTCAGAGTTACATACGAACCCTCCAGGTCTGCCCTGGATTGTGACAATTGTAACGGTACCCCAGGTGCAACCTAAATGAGTACTCCTCTGGCATGGTAGAGTGAGTGGTGCCCACCAGTGTGCCTCGCCATCGCTTGCGCAGCTTGATCAGTTTTGTGTTGATCATCTGTGTTTCCTGTAGAAAAGCAAAGTGTATACCTCTGCTCTTGAGGTAGGCATGAATTCTGTATCTTTTGGTGTGGGTGCAAATTCCTCAAACATTGTCGGTAAGTATATTGTACCAATAGAAAATGTTTGTGATTGTATCAGGCATTTTGTCCCCTGTATTAAAGAGTCGATATCACAGCTCCACTCCAGTAGTCCTGCCGACTACGTATAGTGTTGGGCCAATCTGAGTTCCAGTACATGTGTTTGAACCATAAACTGCAAAAACCCCACCTCCCCTTCCCTGGTCGATGACCCAGAACTTGCCTCACCAAAACGTTGGCATCCGGAACTGGTGCCCAGTTGTCGTGCCCATATGGTAATCGGAGAGGTGCTATGCAGTTCCACTCTCCGTTCTCTGTGCTCCAGCCCAGACCATCCCACCCAATCACACTGCTCCCCACACCCTCCACCCCTGATTAGTAGTGCTCACAATAATTGTTCTCTTCATGTCATGTACAGTGTATACAACAAGCAAAGGATATATGGATGTCCATTAACTACCCAATTAAGTCCGCCGTCATAGGTGTCAGCAAGGGACCATTTAATATCTTGGATAGCCTTTAGTATATCCTGTAGCTGGGTGATGCATTCCTGTGCTGCAGATTTGGGGGGGCGTGTGCCCCAATCGTAGAATCCCGAATCGCCATTGCACCATCAGGGAGACCACTGGGCCCCCAGGTTTCCTGCCCTTCATTTTCACCATGTTGTCAAAGGAGACCGTGCCCACTCCAGCCCTGGACAGCTCAATGTTACAAGACTAGGGGTGTTTGCGACCATACAATCCTACTAAGAGTTTGGGCGGGGGGGGGGGGGGGCCTTGACGGTCAACACCTGCCAGGCCACGCTGGCTCTCCAGTGTCTCATCGTGATCCTTCGGGCCTCTCAGATGTCCCAACTTGCCCTCCCGGATGCCCACCGATGGCACTCACCAGTGGTGCGGTTGTCCACTGTCACAGCTCAAGGAATCTCAGCTCAAAGCCTCGCTCTCCATCGGGATCTCTGTGGCTCTCAGTCCGGAACTCATTCAGGGGGAGGAAACGGCTGCTACACCCCCGGCCCGTGTCCCTTGATGATCACTGCCGCTCAGCTGGGCCAGTGCCACCTGTGTCCAGCGCTGTCATCACCTGTGGCTTAGGTTTCACAAGGCATTACTGGACCAAAGCGTTCGAGGGGGCTAGGGGGAACCACAGGCCGGCATGACAACAAGGATCAGTGTTCCGACCACAGTGCTTGTGTTCCTGACGGGGTCTGCTGCGGCCCACCTGGTGTCCTAACCACAATTTACCAACACAACCGGGTCTCTGGCGTTCAGTTCAGGCACCGGAAGCATGGCCATGGGGAATCAGGATGCCTGCGGGGGAAGAAACAGCTGGAGCGCAGCGTTGAGTACCATACTCTGTCGCCATCTTGGCCACGCCTGGCACTATCAATCCTAAGTAACTTGTTTAATCATTACACAACAAAGTCCTTATTTGCGTATCAATAGCACTGTTGCATTTTAGATGATGGGACCACATCCGGAGTTGCACTGACCGAGTACAGCATCCCATTATAATGACCTTCCAGATCCAGCACCAGAATTATGATAATAGAAAACATCGTGATAAATGTGCTGCTTTTTCAGGGGTTTTGTAAATGTTAATATACGTACCTATGTATTGTTTTCAAAATGTTTTCCTAGTCAGTATGCTCCTACGTGTTAAAAACAACTGCACAGATTTCAAAAATACATTTGTGAAGGCACACACATTTTCCATCCTTGCGCAAAAACTTTGATGTGATCCCAAATTAAATTGCTTACAAGATGCTCCACTCATCTTGGGGCAGTGAAGACAAAACAAAAGAACATCTGGTGGAAAATCTGATTGCAGCTAGGAAGGATTAGTTCTTTGTGTTTAGTCATAATGAACAAAAATACACATTGTCAAGAAAGCGCTTGGATCAGTTTAATCTGTCTAGAAAGGGCTCGAGATCCCGTATGTGTCTTTAGTTTGTGAACTGATGTTAGAATACAGTTTCCCCAAAGAGCAGTGCCTGTAGGGCCGTTTTCGGTAGAAGTATACATACATTTTAATCTAAACGGTGTCAGTGTACATATAGCTGTAGATGTCACTGGTAAAGCAGTGCAACCATGAAGCACAGTGACAGCATTTATGAAAGCCCGTAGTCCATCTATCCTTGCATTTCAAATGGGTGAGAAGGAGAATACTGAATAGGATTAGGAAAAGAATGGATCAGCATATGTGATTGTTCGCACTTCTCATTGGTCTGCTGAACTTAATTTGTGTTTCTTGCTGCCACTAGTAGTTGGATGGGGCATATTTGAATGGGTGGTAAAACCATGGCTGAAAGGCACAAAGTTGGCCACTTTCAATATTGTACATTTTCTTATTTCAACCAGACTTCTGCCATGTCCATCCTTTGGCTCATTCTGTACCTTGGATTAAGACCAGAATCAAGTTGCTTATCATGGAGTGTTAGACCTCTACTGTGATAATGAAAGTGAGGGAATTGATGGCGTTTCATCACGGGCATAACCAGCAGTGCTGCAGTTAGAGAAGTGGAATGGGGACAATGGAGAATACATGGAAGGCGTTGAATATGCGAGCTCTGGGCTTCCCAGAGCCGCATTCAGATGAAGATCTTACAGTCCTGTAGCACTCAATTGTAGTAGTGAATTGGGCCCCTGTAGACTACTCTGGTCCTGATTCTGCTTCCTTCCAGAGTAGAGGCTGATGCATCTTATATTTTGAAGAGGAAATCATCTGTTCCCATGGAGTGTAAAATGGAAACTGTGTGTTATAATGTAGGGGTGTTCCTCCCAGACCTCCTTTCTTTTCCTTTTTCTTCCCCCTCATTCTTTCCCTCTTTTTAATTTCGTCTTTTCTCTTTAACTGCTTTGCTTTTCGACTATTTTGCCTTTTTAGTTTTGTTTCTTCTTGTTTCAATATTTTCCCTCTATGTGGTGACTGTCAAAGCAGTGGAGGGTCTCCAGCTTGCTCCTGCTCCAAGTCTTTATGCCAGAATACCCAGAACGAATCTTACCTTTCACCTGCAAATTACTAATTCTGTGCATGCAGAGGAGGGTTTAGATTAATCGTCCCTCCAAACCTCCTCTGCCCCCTCCCTTCCACACATCCTACTCCTACTGTTTCAATAACTGCTGAGATAGATTACAAAACACAAGGCTGAACTCATTATTATAACCTTTTGCAGTCCATAGACGTTACTGCGGTGTGTGGAAAGAATAAGGGCCTGATCACACTGCCTCTTTATTTCATGCAATCAACCCCAAGCAATGTTGTATCTCACAAAATGAGTGCATCTGCTGACTCGGTCAAGCGTACCATGGGTTTAAGATAGACATTGCGCGAAGCTCGTCCCTTCAGAATATACTGAGGAATTTGTGTTTGGTATGGTGCAAGCAAGACAGCACTTACTCAGTAGTTGCATGTAACGAGATCTCATAGACTCCAGTTTTCACTCTTCTTTGCATAGTCACTCCTGACTCAGAGCAATTTTTAACTGGGTGTGCAAGACATCATCATTTAACTATGAATGGAAGCCTCCATTCTCTCTCTCACCTGATGGGGTCCTTCAATATAGTGACAACATTGAGATGGTGAAGGAAAATTCTTGAAGTCTGTGTACTCTTGACTACCTACTCTTCTGATTTTCACTCAGTTCAGCCTTTGAGGCAAAGACATCTAGGCAAATTTCAAAACGGAAGTGTTTCACTCAAATATAACAAAAGCATTGTGTTGGAACTTGAGTTGATGGTTGACTGGGGTATGGTCCTGGTCAAGCAGCAACCACAATTCTTGTCAGGGTAAGAGGCAGGCAACCCCTAAGCTAACCTGTGCCCACCCTCTGGAAGCTTGGCACAGAACAGTCAGGCTTAACCTTAGAGGCTTTGTATAAATTAGTTCTGCAACACTTCGAAATGTAAAACAGTGAAACACCACACAAAATGATTCCACACCAGGTTAGACAAATAGCTCTGAATTTAATAAATAAAAAAAGACTAAAACAACAAAACTCCAATTATTTTTACTTGAATTTTAAAGTTATTGTCAAAAACAGCAATGTGAAGCAAAAAGCAATATTGGGGATATCTGGTCGTGCCGGACTGGGACAAAGTCACAAGTTTAGGCACACCACGATGGAGCATGGGCCGGCTACAGGGACCCAGTTAGCCCATCCGAACAAAGTACTGGGTTGCGGAGGGTTCTGTGGATCCGTGTCAAAGATTTGTCACGCAGCATAGGCAGTATGTTGGTTCTGAGATGCGACGAGCCTGTGGTGCCAGGTCATGTTGTGTCGTCGTTGAGGATCCTGCTGACAGGGCTTGCAATGCGAAGTCCGGTGTTGAAGATGCTATGTGCAGCAGAGGCAATGCGGCGGTTCTGATGAGTAGCAAAGTTGCGATGCAGAGTTTCAACGTTGTCATCGAAGCTGCCTTCAGAGGGATACAAGTAACGTCGGTTCTGCTCGGGGATGCACCACTCAGCTGAGAAGATACACTGTTTCTGCTCAGGAATGCGTTGCTCAGAAGAGAAGATGCGTCAGTTCCGCTTGCAGGCACTTTAGGCCCAGTTCCATGGGTCCAGTACTGGTGTGGCATCACTTGGCATGGTAGACTCACAGATGGTAGAGCCCAGCTGCAGGGATTGAAAGCCTGTATGTCCCTGAGGCTTCAACACAGGAGGCCATCCACCTATCCCATTAAATCACTCTTGAGTTCTGGGTTCAAGTGATGCAGGTCCAGTACTTGTCACCCAGGCAAGATGGCAGCAGATCAACACAGCAAAGCAGGAGTCCAGCAGAGTGCAGTCCAGCAGAGTGGCAGTCCTTCAGCAGCACAGCAATCCTTACTACTGGTAAAGTACCCACAAATCCAAAAGTGTACTCAAGTGGTGATGTCGGAGGCCCAGTACTTATACCCAGTGGGGCCTTTGAAGTGAGGGAGACTTCAAAGACATGCCTTTGAATTGCACAGACGTTTTCCTTTTCTGTCCTGGCTCCAGACTCACTACAGGGGGTATGCAGCTCTTTGTGTGTAGACAGGACACAGCCAATAGGTGTAAGTGAAGCTCCCCCCTCCCATCCTACCAAGACAGCCCATCAAGTCAAACCTAAGCTCCTATTGTGTATGGCTGCCTAGGAGAAAGTCCAAACTGCCAACTGTGCGCAGTCATGTGATCAGAGACAGGCTACAGTTACCAAATGGCTAATGCATGAAAACACCAACTTTCTAAAAGCGGCATTTGCAGACTTCACCATAAGTTTGTATTTTAAATTGTGATTCCAGAGACACCACACTTGAATCAGTAATATCTTCCCATTTAGAAATTACTCTCATTAAATGTAATAAGCTAACCCCAATGTAATCCTATAGGAGATATAGGCCTTGCAGTAGTGAAAAACGACTTTGAGAGTTTTTCACCAACATAACATGTACAGCTTAAAAGTACATGTCCTGCCTTTTAAATACATTGCGCCCTGCCCTCTGGGTTGTCCAGTGCCTACCTTAGAGGCTACTTATATTTTATAAAAGGGGAAGGTTTGGGCCTGGCAAAGGGTTTATTTTGCCAGGTCGACATGGCAGTGTAAACTTCACACACAGGCTCTGCAGTGGCAGGCCTGAGACGAACACCTGGAAAAGCGAGTTCAGAAAAGTGGAGTTGAGAAGCACAGTTTGTGGGTTGGAAGACTACCCCTAAGGCTGTCAGATTACACATTCTAAATCCAAGCTAAGTCTCACTGGCCACTAGTCCAGTGAGTTGTATTTTTTGCAGTGAGTGGATCCTCAGAATCCCAGAAGGAGGCTGGGTGCCCCATTCAGTAAGTGAACACTTGTTACCCAGAATAACTGGAACATCAAAATGTATTCACTTAGTGTACCTAAGTCGCCCCTCACATGCTATCTTGATTCCACTGAAACATCCCAAATACTCATGGAAATGTATTAAAGCCCATTCTCGTAAGATTTATAGAATTGTATTTAGGGAGACAGAAGCATCGTGATTTCTTCTCTCCTTGTTGAACATTACCAAAAACAACTCAGCAGTTACTTAAATCTGTTGTATCACATTTGTGCCCTTAGTCAGCAGGTTACTGTAGAATCCTTTCTACAGCGCTTTCACAAGTCACATGCCATTACTCAGGTTCACTGCAGTAGGCCAACACCATTATTTCATGTGCCTCTAATTTGGCATGAACACTGCACCTAGTGTGGAAGGTTTTTGTTATGCTTCCAGCCCAGTTAAAATTCAAGGAGATCTTTCAGTGCACATATCAGGCTGATAGTGTATCTTCTGGGCATCTAACCCTTTATAATATACAAGTAGTGTGACGAACTTGAAGGTGTGATGGCCAACACTTAAGATATAGAGACCCTTCTTTCATAGGGGCATTTACTGTTAAATTAGATAGTATACCGTTTTAGAGTGAGCAGACATGTCCACCTTTCAGTTGGAAAATGTTCTCCAATGTATGGCCTACTGCGTAGGTAAAATCTCATACAAGACTCATCAGTGGGATCAAACATCAGATGAACAGAAAATGGAAATCAACAGCATTCTAAGACCCCTATCAACACTGTCCTGGTGGACTAAGGAATAAAACCTCATTTGCTGGAGCCTCTTCATGCACCACCTCAGACCTCAGCTTAGATTACCATCACCATGAACTCTACAAAGCACGATTGGGAATCCTTGTTTTTTTATATACTGGACACGGGTTTTCAAAGCACTCAATTTTTTCCACATAGTGGACATGAAATGATAGGACATGATCTTTCTTGCTATGCACAGTTTGGCCAAGTATGCAGTTGAAGTTTCAGAATACAATGCCTGTCAATCAACCATTAGTTGTATTTTCTTCTTTGTTCAAAACATTCAGTAGTAGAAACTGTGAACATTTCTGACTGTGCAAAAATTGGAAAGTAGAAGCCATGATAACGTTATTGGTATTCATTACAATATCTAAACATCCTTCTGAAGGAGAGTTTTGTGTCCATCTTTTTTACTTTTGTTCCCTTTGCCTGAAGACCATGCAAATCATCATTGCTATGGCCATCTGTTGTCTTAGCTAGTAGATAGTAGGGGGCATGAGCGGGTGGGTAACTTATGTTTTCCCACCCTCTTTTGGTGGAAAATCTTCATGGTCTCAGTATTTCTGACCTATTTTATAGATTTTTTTTCAGGAATTCACCCATAAAGTGATTTTTTTTCTCTTCTCCATATTGCTTCATAATAATTCTAATGCATTAGTTGGAATAAATTGTGTCATTTTGCCCAAGTATTGCTCATTCAAGAATATTGCTGTTTTGGTAGATGAATACAAAACTTGCACATCGAACCAAGCTGCCTGGTGCACCATTGCATTCATGTAGATATTTATAATTTCACTGCCCACCAGCATATTGACACTCGGATCACGTAAGGTGCTTGTACTGAGTTAACCGCAAGAGGAGGGACAATTGTGAGTTTGGCATTCCAAATTTCTGTGGTATGCCTCATGGCAGTGGTGTGAGGGAAAGGTGGGTATGTTGCACCTGCAGGCATAAAAACGTCAATTTTCTTTAAAACTATTATACCTCAGTATGGTGTATAACACGATTTTCTCAACTTAATCACAGGTTGTATACTCAAATTGGCTTCTATATATAAGAAAATAAGCACTTTTAGTGTAAGTTAATTAAATATGGTCCAACCGAATTCCCACAATAACAGATAAGATTGTCAGGTGGCAAAAACTAAAATTTAAAGTAAAATGATTGCGGACAGCCTATGAATATGGTCACCAGGACCACATAACTTCACTATAAAAGCAACTGTGGTGCCTGTTTGTGCATGTATGATACCCCACTCTCATGTCTAATTTGTATCCACTCTTTTCTAGTCCTGCAATAGTTCTTTAGTAGCTTGAGAGGTTGTGGCAAGTTGGTGAAGATGGCGGGCTGATCCCGCCATAGAGACCGGCTCCTCCTGTTTGCCCCCATGAACACAGCTAACTGCAGTGAAGCTGCCCGGCTATGGTCCCCTAAGCTTAGGCACCATTGTTGACTTTTGCAAGGATTTGCCTATGTGGCAGCTGTGCGGCTGAGGACAACACTGTTCTCCGGCATTTGCTTGCAGTCTACCACAATCCGCACTCGGCGGACTACAGCACTGGTTGAGGCTGTTTGGCAGCAACATGGCGCCACCACGCTCCAATGCACTCCGAGGTTGGCGTGGGGCCCACAGTTCAGCACGGATCCATTCTGAGGGGAACAGGTTTGAAGCTTCTGAGAGCAGATCTTGTGCTCAACTGCCTACCGCGGATTGCTGTGCCTCCCTAGTGGGACGACCTAAACTGAAGCTGCTGGGGTGAGGCATGGCAGCAAGCCTGCTTCAGGCACACTCCAGGGAGATGTCAGCCCCGAAAGAAGAGGCTTTCTTGGTGAATATTCCAATGGAGGCCCCTGCTGGGAGGGCCATCTCACCCACAGCTATGGGCACAGAGTGTAACAATTTTATTTTTAAATTTCTTTATTAGGTTTTCTCCAACTCGGCAGCTCACATCCAGAACAACATGTATAGATTTTGTCCACCTCAGCCGAGGTGGGGAACATCACAATTCAAATACATGCTAGCAGTAATGTCTGGGTTCCCAACCATAGAGCGTCTGCTATCCACAGCATCTTGTGGTGTACCTTTTTGTATGCATAAACAACTCAACTATAGGACCCCGCCCCCCCTCCCCTCTCCCCATCCCAACAACCCCCCCCCCCCCGAATCCGAATCCACCCCCCCGCTGCCGGGTCTATATAACTCAAGGTCCATGTATCGAAGGAATCATGTGGGGTCGTCCTGTGTTTCCCCTCCCTGTCCTGGCGGCTCTCCCTCCACGGAGGACGTCGCATCTGTGCTGCCTATGGTGGCCTGGGAGGTCTGCCCCGCGATCTCCTGCATTATCGTTCCCCATGCCATTAACACCTCGGGCAATTTGGCATCCCTCCTGGTGCACCTAATGTGCCCCTCCTCTGCTAGGGCTCACTCCCAAAGATCCGTCCTCCATTTCCCCAGTAGCGGTCCCTGCTGAGTTAACCAGTGGATCGCAATACGCCTCTTGGCTATAACCAGACCCAGGATCAGGACCGGCTGCTCATCTTGCGTTTCGGGTCTCGAAAAATCAAGCCCAAAAGACAAGCATGTGGATCCAAATCTATTGTCCATCCCGTTATCCGGGTCAGCTCCCCGAGAACCGCCGTCCAATACGTCTAGATCGTTGGGCACGTCCATACCATATGCAGAAAATCTGCCGGACCATAGCAACATCTAGGGCAGTGAGGATCTCTGGAGCTGTCAATGGCGTGCAGCCTCCTAGGTGAGAGGTACGTCATATGTATTATGTTATACTGGGTTTGCTTAAAGCGATTGCTCATCGACACCTTCCGCACACTCCAGTGTATCTTTTCCCAATCTCGCGTTGTGACCTCTTTTGGACACACCTGCTGCAATTTTTCTTCTATTTGCTCTCCTTCCGCAAGGCCGTTAAAACCTTTCTGTTTTCTCAGCTATGTTAAATTTAACCTCCTTTTTTAATATTTTCTGCCCCTTGTTGTGTTGTGTTCGCCACCTTGTCGGTGCGCCTCGACGGTCCTTCGCTGGAGCAGCTGTGCGCAATACAAATAGCACTAACATAACATAACATATTTTTAGAGGGCCGTTCTTTTTATCATCCCTCAAAAGCCCTATAAAGGTGAGTAACACACTTTCGCCCTCCCGTCATAGCAATCATAGTGACCAGGGTTCGGGCGTGCCCCGGGGTCTCCGGAAATGTGGGCCATATTTGCCGTGCTGCTACCGCTTTTTTGGCATATTGCAAGAACTGCCCTGCTCCCAACTCAAAGGCGGTCACCGCCTCCTGATAAGTGATACATTTATCGTCCGGGTAGAGGTCCGACAACATCAGGCAGCCCCCCGCCTTCCAGGCCTCTGTCGACATCACCTGGTCAAACTGAGCAAAGTGCGGCATCTGCCAGAAGTCCGCCTCCGGGGCGAACGGTCTTTCCTGAATTATTCTACGGACCACTCGATTCCAAATTGCAGACCCAAGTCGCATCAAGGGAGGACCGCGCACTGCGAGCCCCCCAGCCCGCCATAGCAGCGCCCCGAGCTGTCGGTCCCCGTACGTCCCTGCCAGCAGAGACCTCTCCCAGAAGGGATCCGCGTCCAACCAAGCTATGGCATGTTGCAATTGCGATGCAAAGTAATAAAGTTCTAAGTCTGGGATCTCCAAACCCCCCCTTACCCCAACTACTTTTCATGACTTCTAAGCTAACCCTGCATCGTTTTCCATTCCATAGTAGTTGGATCAGCAGTGTATCCAGTTCCCAGAATACCCGGTGCGGAATTTCAAAGAAGGAGCCTTGCATAGTGTAGAGACATCGGGGCAGGACCACCATCTTTATCAATGCAATTTTTCCCATCAAGGAAAGGTTAAGAGCGTTCCAAAAGGAAATACTACCCTATAGCCCCCGGATTATCCTCCCCATGTTGCATTGATAAAACTCTTCCTCAGACCGAGCGACCCATATCCCTAGATATCGGACCGTGTCCTCCACCCATGGAAGCTCCAGCACCGGTCATTGGTCCTCCCCCCAATCGACCTTGGTTCCAAGCGCATAGAGCTCATACTTTTTTCTGTTAATGTAAAGCCCGGAGGCATCAGTGAACTGGGCCTGCGCTATTATCAATGTCGGCAATGACTGGGTCGGTCGACTCAGGTATATTAGCGCGTCGTTGGCGTACATTAACACCACATGCCCCGAGTCCCCCACACATATCCCCTTACCTACCAGTATCTTGCGCAGACGACACGCCAACGGCTCCATTGCCAAGGCAAATAGCAAGGGGGAGAGCGGACAACCTTGCCGCGTCCCCCTAGCTATAGAAAATGTATCCGACATGAACCGGCCTGTACGGACACTTGCCAACGGACGGGATATAATAGTTTAATCCAGTTTACAAACCCCTCCCCTAGGCCCATTTTTAGCAGAACCTGCCATAGGTAATCCCATCTGATTGAATCGAACACCTGTTCGATATCGAGGAACTCCAAGGTGCTCCTGTTCCGTTCCTCGTCCTCGACTGTGATCTCAAGTAGTTCGGGTACCAGCACTTCGCCCCACTCCTTATAGAGCTCTGCGGCAATACCATCCATTCCCGGGCACTTCGCCGTAGTTAGGTGAGTGATAGCCGCCCTTATTTCCTCTGCACTAAAGAGGCCCCCCAGGGCTTCCTGACTGTCCGCGTCCATACTAGGCAGATTCACCTCTGTCAGATAGGTCTCCACAGCCTCAAGAGTCGTGGGTGGCTGTGTCTCGGAATATATTTTACGTAAGTGGGCCAGGTTATTTATTTCATGCTGGGCATACACCATCTGTCCTAAGTCGTTTTGCAGTGCCAGGATTGGGTGAGGCTGTGTCTGCGCCCTTATCAGGCGCGCCAGCAGCCGGCCTGCCTTATCCCCTTCCGTATACCAGCGACGCCTACTTGCAGTTCTGACATATTTGCCGAGCGAGTCCCATAGGTCCCCGATCTGCTGCCGCATGCCCTCCCATTCAGCCGACCTCTCTCTATTCTTGGGAAGTTCTTTTTCCAATGCCGCCACTCGTTCCTCCTGCCGTCGCAGATCACGCTCCAATACTTTTTTAACCCCCACCTCCGTGGACATACAGATCCCCCAAACCACCACCTTCATTGCGTCCCACTCAGTCGCCTTCGTGCTAGCGGAGCCCCAGTTGACCTCCATATAATCGTTCAGCCCCTTTGATATGGCGTCCTTATAGATCGGGTCGCCAAAGGCTTCAACATTGAGCCTCCAAAGCGGTACCTTAGATCTCGGTCGGGCCAGCAAATAAGCAATTAGGAGCGGGAATGATCGGACAAATAACGGGCTAGGAATTGCGCCTCCGCTACCCGATATATCGCCGTTTTTTGAATGAAGAAGTAAACTAATCTACTATAAGTATTGGCAGCAGGTGTGTGACACGAGTACACTCTACTGTTAGGGTTACGGTGGCCCCACACGTCCAGTAGGCCATAATTATGAAGCTTCTCTGACTCTAGGCTCTAGGCTTGGCTTCCAATTTTGGGGGAAATAGGTCAAGGTCCCCATCCAGGGCACAATTAAAATCACCTACCACCACCAATTCTGTGTCCAGGCCCAGGTCCAGCTGTCCCATAACTCGGTTCAAAAACCCACCATCGTCACTATTCGGGGCATAAACATTTACAAAGCATATACTGCACCCATCTAGTGTCCCCTCTACCACCACAAACCTCCCATCAGGATCCTGCCTTACCTGCCCAGTCTTAAATGGGACTCCCGGTGTCACCCAGATAAGCGCTCCCCTAGCAAACCCAGAGTAGGAAGTAGCAAAAAACTGACCCCTCCAACTGCGCTGGACAAATTTAAGACAGTCTCCCCATAGGTGGGTCTCCTGGAGTAGAGCTATACTGACCCCATAGGTACGAGGCCACTCGGATCAGTTTCACCCTGTTATTAAGCCCCCGGACATTCCATGTAATCAGTTTGTAATTCTGGTTATCCCCTGGCATGAATGTACAATTGTCTGTATCACAATCCCCGGCCCTTGGTGTCGAGACCCACCCTGTAGTGCCATAGTCTGCCCCCATGAGAGGATGACGTCTACGATCCCCTGCGTGCCAACATAGACCAGACCCGGCAGCAACCCCAACAAACTCCCAACTGGAAACCCCAACGCCCCCCACCCACAGGCGGTAGCCCTTCATTCTCGCAACCAGTCCTGGTTTGAGGACTCCGAACACCGCCTCAAAGCTTCCCCCACCACCTAGAATACTCTTCTCAACTTGAAATAACGAATACAACCCAGTTTACCCTCCCCAGTCCGTTTAAACCTCCCTCCTCCCCTTGTCTCCGTAAATCAGCTGGCTGACTGGCACCGCGCCGACCCGGCCGACCGAGGTCTAGCCAGTCTGCCTCTGCATTCCACAGCCGGCGAACCTAACCCGCAGATAGGCGAAATAGTGTACCCTCCTTCAACCAGTATCAAACCCCCCTCCTCCCCCGGCCATTGGGCTCAAAACCCGTACACATGAGTTCCTTGGTAAAGTCAAATGCCCCGTAGGCCAAACCCGGTACTCAGTGTCTGTGACTAAACACCTCCCAGACTTAGCATCTGGCCCCCTGCTCACTCGTTTCCAGAGCCCTCGCCAGCCGGACCAGTGGCACCATCCACATCTGACTGTGTTTCCTGTACCAGACAGAGCGGAGAGGCCTGGTTCTGCATTGGGATCGCCTCTCGTTTCGTAAGGAGTGCCATCTGGTCCCTCCACAATGCGTCCTCCGTCCGCCCGGTCCTGCCCTCGCTGCTGCCGTCCGTCTTCCCTACGTTGCTGGTACCTCTGAGGATTGCTCCGGCGTCTCTGCTCCTGCCATCCCTGGTTCTGGTCCGGGCCGGACAGGCCCAGTGCATCCATACAATCTGCAAAAAACAGCAACAAGGCAGTAAGTAATAATTAGTTGCACAACCCTCTCTATACAACAATGTCAATATGAATGATCTTAACAAAGGCTGCCCGCCTCTTACGTACGTGGCTTCCAAACTTTTGACCGACGGTGGAATGATAGACATGGCGTTCGGTGTGGGACGTGTTTAGAAACTCAATCCCATATCGCCAGTGACACATATCATAGTGCACACTGCTATTTTGAATTGAAGGAAGTTATCAAGAAGAATATGAACCCATGAAAGGTTATTTTGCGTGCATTGTTGTGCCAATTCAATATATTGTGACAACACAACGTCCTGCATTCTGAAGTACCTGAGATTTCGAATTTATAAGCAATTCAGATTGCTGTTGAACCGTAGACCAAACGCTACAAGACTAGCGCACTTTGAGTTTCTGCCCTGAGGAAGCCCAACTTGGGCGAAACGCGTTGGCTGTGTGTCCGATCATCCTGTACAAAGAATATGTCCAAGGATGAAATAAAAGTGAACTGTGTACAATATTGAAGGACTCTCACTCATTTTGTGAAAGAGTGGACAAACACTCTTTCTTTTTTTATTGCCTCTCTACTCTCATTTTGCTTATCCATACAATCTGCTGCCTCCAATGGTACCAAAGAAGTGGACTTTGTCTGCGTATTGCACACGGAGCCGAGCTGGGAATATCAAACTGTATTTGATATTGTGAGTACACATCCGGCGTTTGACGCTCAAGAAGTAATTCCGCAGGTCTTGCGTATATGTGAATGTCTTGGTTCTCAAATCTTGGCGGGCCGTTAGCACGAATGTGCTGTAAGATCATATCCCGGTCCCTGAAATTGAACATCTGGGCTATCAAGGCTCTTGGCGGGGATCCCGGTTTCGGTGGCGGCCCCAGTGATCTATGTGCCCGTTCCACCACAAACATTTTGGACAGTCTCCGGTGGGGGAACGCTCTGCCAATCCAGTCATCCAGAAATAGGTCTGCTGCCGGCACCTCCGCCTTTTCAGGAAATCCCAAAAAACGGAGATTGTTCCTTCGAGAGCATCCTTCCGCGTCTTCCGCCCTGTCTTCTAGCCGGGCCGCATGGTCCTGGAGCGCCGCCACCGTCTCCGCAGCTACCTGACCTCCGTTTACCGAGTGTTTAGATCTCCTTCCGTGACGGTAACCCTGTCTGCCACCTTCCTGAGATCCAGACGCAGGTGATTGATTTCGATGGCCATCTCATCTATTTTGGTTTCTAACGCCACTCTGGAGTCTCGAATTGCTTCTAATATGTCCCCTTTATCTCGAGCGGCCGAGTCTCTGTGAGCCCCTTGCTCCATGTTTGCACGGGGGTGGTCCGTCGCAGCCTGCCCTAGGACCTTGTATTGTACGATTTTGTTTGTTTGGGCGCCTCTCAGGGGTCGGTCCTTCCCCATTATCAGCTAGGCCGTCCTAGGGAATGGTGCAGTGGCCTAGTCTTGCCACCAACAGTCTAGGGAAGGGGTTCCCACCGACAGTCCACCTCCCCTTAGGGGCTTTAGCGTTGTCTGTGTCAAGCAGGCCCCTTGTCCGCAGCAAGAAGCAGATACCTGGCCATCCGTCACTTTCCTTCAACCTCTTCCGGACCGCCCCGGTGCGGTACACCCGCGAGCCAGGCCTTCCCCGAATCGCAGAACAAACGCCACCTGCCCGCTCCCACACTTCAAGGGGGGTAACTCTAATTGGAGGGGGGGGACTCCTCGCCTCACCACCTGGGGTACGTCCCCTGGTCCCCGGCGCTGTGCACCACTAATTAGCCCCCAAGCAACATACAGACACGCTCCCGACTCGCCTACTGGAGCGCTGGTAGGCCTCACCTCGCCCCCTCAGCCTCCGTTCAGGCCTGTCTCCGGCCTCCCAATTCAGTCATGTAAAGGATCCCCGGGGGGCAAGACAGTCACTGGGCGCGTGGGGGTTCACACCGCTGCAGCCAAGTTCTATAGGCAGACTCCCAGCACCATAGGTGATCGGGCCCCCAGGCAGTCTCCTCGTAGTCTCCTGATGCGGCCCGCCAGAAGTCATGCAGGCCGCCCTACCGCGGTCTCGCTTAAATCACTTCACCGGCCCGTGAGGTCCCATCAGCCGCCACTTCCCTCTCGTTGTCAGTTGCACCTCAGCGGGGGCCGTTCTGTCAGCGCCGCTGTGCAGCCGGACTCACCGCATTCACTGGGGCTCCTCCGCTATTTCCGGACGTCCGCCTCCCAGTGCCACCAGGAAGTCTCTGACACACCGGGACCAGGATTCCGACAAGGTTGCCGCAGCTCTCTGCACAAAGATAGTCCTCACCGCCGCGGACTCTTTGATCACTCCGCTGGACTCCCCGGTGTCGCAGGCCTCCACCACTGCCCTTCAGGTACCCCCGCTCAAATTCCAAAGATGGCCGCCATTATGTGCATCAGGGTTCGTCTCAGCCTGTACCGCCGTCCCTTCACTGCAGGCTGTTTACTCCATGCACCGCAGCTATTTGGGGCAGGAGCTCCACAGAGACACGTCTAACCCGCCATGTTACCAAGCCACGCCCCGACTCAGAGTGTAACAATGTAGCTGAGGAAGGGCCTTGGAACTCGCAACGGTGCAACATAGTGTCATCTTAATGCTACTTGCTCCTCTCAAGGAATCAGTTCAGCTGGCTCCCTCTGGCTCCTCGGATACAGCATCAGCTACAGGCCCAGGTATTGGCTCAGCAGTCAGAACTGTGAGTACTTTGGGTGCACTATTAGGAGGGGGCACGGGTTGGAGCACCGGAGCAATGAACCCTGCAATGTCAGGGGGAGCCTTTGATTTTATACAGGCTTATGAGTTATCTAAGCTTCAGCATGCTCAGGATGTTCCAGATTCCAAGTCTTCTACCCTTACCAATAATCCTATCCGCTGCTTCAGCTTAACACAGATGGCTTTAAAAATGGTAAAGAAGCTGATATGATTGTGGATATAACTCTAGGGACCACTAAGGAGGCTACAAGTGCATCTTCGATAAGGCGGCTGTCCCTGAACATCTGGGGCAACATCAAGAAGCTAAATGAGGCGCTGATGGAGTCTCAGTCTGGCAAGCATATGGCCTCAAGGGCCTAGAGCCAGACCACCAACAGTAGCTTTACTTTCAGTCCATTTCAGGATAGGGTGATGTCTAAGGGCGAAGTAAAAGCCTTAATATCCAGCTTGTCCACTACCAATATGGAGGTCCAATCATCTCCTAGGTTTGATAGGCAGCATACTGCGGAGTCACTCTCTGCGTTCACGCTCAGCCCAGATGCTGGTCTGCCCCCTGACATTAGCCCTAACGCCTCTGGTGGTGGTCACCCCTCTAGTTATCCCTCTCCTGGGGCTCTCAAAGACTCTCCAGTTATAAATGAAACACAGGAGTCATCTCTTCGGGCAATTTTACAGCTGTTACAGGCACAGCAGGCCGAGGCACAGCAGGCCAAGGCACAGCAGCATTATGCACAAGTCAAAGCAGACAATGTGGCAATTCAGCAATCTATAGCCGAGGTCACTGGCAAAGTGACTGTTCATTCTACAGAAATTGCAAAATGACAGCAGTGATTTGCTGATGCAGAAGAAGTTGGAATGGCCACTGTAAAATCCATCAAGAATCATGATCGTCATCTAGCACTGGTTCAGACTAAAATTGAGGACGTGGAGAATCGCCAGAGGAGAAAAAATCTGCGGGTGTTCAGAATACTGTAAGGGAAGCAGAGGGATGATTCCCGGCAGTTTTTAGGGCAGCTGTTCAGGAAGGCTTTCCCTGACCTTATGGACTGGGCATGGATTCACAGATTCTAGGCACATCGGCTGCCTATAAATCGAGACTGTAATAAGGTTTCCTGTAATTCACGTTCGGTTCATCCTCGCCCTTTCCTAGTATATGTAGGCAATTTTATGTTGAGACAGGAGCGGATGCTATGTCAATCTTAGTCCACTCAGATCTCTGTAAGACTACGATGGACAGACAATGGAAACTACACCAACTAATTGATCTTCTGAAAGCAGTTGGGGCACAAGTCTTCTCACAGGAGCCAGCTAGGCTTAAGATAATCCATAATGGGCGGACCAGATATGTTTAACGGACCAGGATGCTGCGTTGTCTCTCAGCAATCTCAAGGGGACAAGAAACTGATCTAGGCCTGGACTATTGAAGTGCTAATGTCTTATTATGGACAGGTTGTGGGTGGGTTCATCGCTAAGATATGTAAATAACATTCTCACAATTCGCGGGTTGGGGGTGCAGAGGGGTGAAACAAGTCAGATTAATCCGAGGTTGCAATTTGAGTTGACACTTTTGGGGGTGCATATAGATGTAGCTCTTGGTATGGGATCGTTTTGTTGGGGATGGAAGTAATGATTAGATTAAAGTTTATGCTCTAGTATGTATCTGTGGTACAACAAGGTAATGTCACAGTGGAGAGCAATTTAAAACAGATAGACAAAGCAATAGTTAATCTATTGTATCTGAACAAAGTACAGCACCACCATACAGTTGTTCCACCAATGGATGTGATTTTATTTCATCACAACATTGAAATGAATCAAAATATAAAGTACAAAAAAAATTGATAACTGAATATTTTTCAACACCCCGGTGCACAAAAGGGTGACGTGATAAGTGCAGGGGAGGGATGGTGGGAAAGGACAGTAGTGCACATATATATACATCAGTAAATATTTAGATAATGGACTATCCAGACAGTTTCCTGCCAAATACATTAAATGTCAAATCATAACATAGTTGTAGATATATATTCTCTGTCATATATACTTGACAATAAAATAAAAAAGTGTACTAACCCAACTCTCTGATCAATGCTGATGCAAAGATCTTCACTGAGGTTTTAGGCATGATGCTTGCCCCTTTTTTATCAGACTTAGTATCTAAACCGCAACATGGTTTTATTCCATGTAGGGATACCACCAGCCACATCAACATGGCAATCACAGCTTTTGATGTAGTGGAGAGAACTGTAATAAAGCTTGCCATGATCCTATTAGATACCGAAAAGGCTTTTGACCTTGTTGCCTGGGACTGGCTGTGGGTGACTATGGAGGGCCTTTGGGATTGGCGACAATTTTGTAAATGGGTGCAGTCCTTGTATAGGTCTCCTCCTGCCAAACTTGTTTAAGCCGGGACATTTTCATTGCTTTTTACGATCCAGCGGGGCACTCGGCCGGGGTGTCTGCTATGCCCCCTTCTATTTGCTCTTTATTTGGAGCCATATTTAAAATCATTGCAGAGGAATGTTAGGATTTGGCCCATCGTTTCTGGAGACTGTGAACTGAAGGTCAGCGCATATGCTGATGATGTTGCTATATACTCTTTCAAACCATCAACTGCCATGAAATGTATAAATGACGAAGCCGAGAGATTCAGTACGGTTTCTGGCTACAAATTGAACATAGCTAAAACTCAATTCTTGCATTTTAAGCTGACCATCTCAATTGATAGGGTAGTAACTACAGCCACTTATTTGGCTATTAAACTAAGTGCACAGGTTGATAAGATTTTTAACTTAAACTATGAGCCCCAGCTCCAGTCCGTTATCTCTAAATTAAGACTCTGGGATAGTCTTCCGATAAGCATTATCGCCTGCTGTAATATTATAAAAATGAACGTCCTTCCCAAACTGGGTTCTCAGTTAGTTCTTTAAGAGTTTGAAAGGTGCCATAGGTAGTTTTATTTGGGGCTATATGCGGGTTAGGCCTTTTAAAGCTGCCGTACTTGCAGGGGGGTTCTGCTGCTTCGTGATTTCAAATGTTACTTTTGGTCAGCATTTGCTGGTCTGCTGCGTAATCTGCTCACCCAAGTAGAACCGGGCTATCTGTCTTGGGTTACCAATTGGCATTAGGGCATGAATGCAAGGTCTGGTTTTTTATAGAGTAATTGACCCTAACTACTATAAGCAGATACGTTTAGGTTTATCAGGGTTACAGTAAACATCTGGCGAAAAATTTGTGCCAAATACTACGCCACTACGGGACTACCCGGCGTTACCAGGGGTCTTTCATCATCCCATCTGTAAGTCTGGGTCGAGATTAGAAGTGGAGACTGTTGGGCAGCTCTTTGACATGAATGGCTTTTGTACATTTGCTGGGCTATAAGATGCTTTTAACCTTCCTCATCATAATTTTTTTAAATACCTACAGTTAAGGGACTATTTCCACTATGGATGTAAGGCTCCAATCGATCTGGAAGGCTCCGACATTATGTCTAGTATGCTTAAACTTGTTGGGACCCTGGTGGGACTCGCCTCACCTTCTTGCTCTCTTCTGGCCACACCTGATAACTGGGGGAGGCCTCTGTCCATCGCGCTATAAAGCGCAGTCTCTACCCCCGCAGCGCGGGACTCTGCTGATGCTGCTTGCCCTAGTGGGATCTCGCTGTCCAAGGGCTCACCTGTTTGCTCTCTTCTGGTCACACCTGGTAACTGTGGGTGGCATCTGGTCAACGCGCTATAAAGCGCAGCCTCTACCCCTGCAGCGCGGGACACGCCCGGGCGGAGAGCAGGCCCGTATGCATCTGTCCGTTCTTGGACGAGGCTGGGCCCCCCCCTCTTGGTTTTTCTCCTTCGATACTGCGGAAACAGTAAGGGGACCTATTAATTTCTAACAATACACTTTAAATAGTGATATCCACAGTGAATGCCAAATTTAAATCATGGGGAAATGGAAATTAGCACCAAACTCTGCAAGAAAGGGGAGGAAAACTGCAGGAGTAAGCACACCAGTAACAAATTACTTAACCAACATGATGGGACTAATCAACAATGAAATGGTGAACGCAGAGGAACGCTTAGCTGTTACTAAAACAGCCATGAAGGCAGCTATAAAAGAAGCTAGTTCTGAAATAGTGACACTCGAAAGCGAAACAAATATCAACAGCTGCCCAGGGGAAAATATATCTATCCTACCTAACTCCAAAAAGTACCATGCGTATCGACGTCCCCATTAGGGATATCTGCACTGTCCCGTAGTATAGAATTGATCTCCCCTCCTGCAAAAAAAAGTAAACATCTTACTGAAATGACATCAACTAGGTCCAACATGCAGACTAAAATGACCAAGACAAAAAATGACATGGGATAGATGAAGATTTGGTGCCAAGTAACCCTAGAAACCTGGAGAGCCTATTTAAAAAGCTACATGCCTAAATAGTTACAATCGAAAGAAGATTAATGTTTGAGATAAAAACGGTCAATCATGACGTTGATCTGTTCGGGGAAATGGTTAAAGATTTAACATCTTTAGATAAAACTCCTGGTACAATTTATCCTACTGGCATGGTTAATAGGGAGCCTAAGGGACAAGAAATGATCAATAATGTTTCATCTGGTCTAGCTGCTTCCCATCAAATAAAGGATAATATAAACACACGCCCAAGAAATTTAGCCCCTGCCCTCACAGGTATGACTGCTAATACTACCAATAATGCTGATGGTGCCACAAAAGACATAACCTCTAGGTCCGTGAGAAACTGCCAGGACTTTCTGCATCGACTACCCGAGTCAACACCATATATAATTATACTGAATGATGTTCCAAAGTTGGCAGATAAGGCTAATGAAACGTGGATGGACCTAAAGAACAAGGTTGTTTACTGGTTTATTAAAAATAGCAATTGCAGTGCAAACCTTCTCTCACAAGGAATTCTTATGATAAGAGTGAACTGGGTTGGATACTCGAGGAAATTTTGTCAAGGGGACTGTGTTGTTGTAAACCTTCGTTCCTCAGAAATGGCTAGAAAACTACTCAGAGAATTTTCCTATAGGCAAACGATGTTAGAGAAACGGCCAGGTGACATTGTAGCAGTACCACTCTGGTTCTTTTACAAACTGGATGTTGAGCAATCAACCCATATTAGTAATGGTCCCATATTCCTAGATTGGTATACACCATTAAAAGTTACAAATAGATTTGCATCACTCATAAGATGCAGCGAACTCGATTGAATTCAACACAAGAAATGAACATGTCCCGGAATATACAAAAGCCCCAAGTAACTCAAACTAGCCCAGAGATTTCAATAAATAAGATGCAACTGCACCCAACCCTGACCTTTGCAACATGGAACATTTCTGGGATTAGATATATGATGAAGGATGAGGCATGGCTTGAAATAGTTAAAACATTGCCATGTAATCATACTGCAAGAAACCTGAGACTGTAAAGATTTTTTTATTCGCAGTTCTTTCAACTCTTATGGTATCAGACTACTAAAAATCAGTGCATTTTGTTATTTAATTTCTATATTAAAATTTTTGATAATACCAAAAACCAAATTGTTATGACCCTAGAAAAGGAGCTAGATATATTTACAAAATGTTTTAAAAGTGATTGTGTTTATATTTTGGCCGGTGATTTTAATTGCAGAAAATGTGATGTTTTCGCAGGGTAAAATTGTGGGTTTATTCTCACTTTCCTCATAACCAACATGGTAATAAAATGAGCATTAAATGGTCAGGTGTCAGCCCATTCTCTTTCTTTGATAATATTGTGCATGATAACTATCAAGATATTAAAATTTGCATGGGGGTATCACACAGATTCTATGGCAGGACCGGAGGCTCAGATTATGCTTTTCTTTCTCCGCTATTTATTACAATACCAAAACACAGCAGCCTCAGAAAAGCTTATAACGGAAAAAATGCTTATATCACAACCTAATAAAGCATTATCCATAAAATAGTCCACAAACAAAAGTCTCTTGAACTACGTCTCCCATCATTCCAACGAGGATGATATCCAATGAGTCCTTCCATTATGTCCATGACCAGTATATAAGGAGTCCCTTCTCAGCGTTCCTCCTCTTTCTTCGCTGCTCCGCAGCCAGTTAAGTGTTTTTTCTTCTCTCCCAGAGTTGTGTTATACTGCTTTGGGGTGGATTGTTGTGTTTGTTTTTTGGGGCTGCTGGGTCTCTGCTGCATGTTTCTCTTCACAGAGCCCCAGGCGAGTCACGGAAGCGCCGTTTCGCTTCTTACGTGCCTCTGATTCCCGTTGTGGTGCGGTGCGCTGTTGACCGCTAGAGGGCACTGTCGGTCTCGTTGGCCCCGGCGCGGAACCTTCCCTTGGGGGAGGAGCTGCGCTGGAAGTCAACGGACGCGGAGCCTTGCCCTCTAGCCTCCTCACTGAACGCCCGGTTCCCGGGTCTGTAGCCCCTTTATTCCCCTTTTATACGCCTTGTGGGGTCCGTATTGCGGTTGGTGCCGCGTTTGACGCCTGTTGGCAAGACCTGCACTCGTTTCTGACTTATGTGGTAGCGCGTGGTGAGGTGGGCTGACCTGGTCCCTTGCGGTGGGTCGGCGCGCTGTGGGGTTGAGTGCGCCCTATTGCGGCCAGTCCCTGGCGCGACAAATCTGATTGCAGTCCTCCGGCCTGCCCAAAAATTTTCAGGGTGGTGTGTGAGGTTCCTGAATTCGCATCATGGAACAGGGCGACTATTATGACGATGACTCGCACTCCTATTTGCAGGACGAAGAGTTTTACCAGGCAGTGGATAGCTCCATTTACCGTTGCGTCACTGAGGTGGTGACCCCTATGGAAGAACGCCTCTCAGCGCGCATCGTGGAAGAGTGCGCTAAGTTAGCCCAAGCACAGGGAGGACAACAGCCTTTTTCCCTCCCGGGTCCATCAGGTGAGGGCCCCCCTGCTCCTAAGAAGCCCTGCAGAGAGGGGTTCTCGGAGGGTGCTCAGGGTGTGGATAAGGGAGCCTTTGAGCGCCTGAGAGACGCTTTCTTGGCGAAGGCGTCCGCTTCCACGCCTGACCAGCCTTCGGTCCCTGCTTCAGTGGTGGCTTCGGAGACTGCTCCGTCGTCCCCGGGAGATTCCCCGGACTCGGACTCGGAGGACGGTTCGGTGCGCTCTTGTTGTCCTTCGGGCTCGGCGGCCGAGTTGACTCGGGATAGCGCAGGCATGCTGGACCCGAATGAGATCATTCATCCGCGGTCCGCAGCCTGGACCCCGGGTGACAAGGTGGCAACGTTCATGGCCAGCCGGTTGCGCAAGCCTCTGGAGAAAGAGGCCAGGGGGTGCCTCCGTGGAGAATGCCCTAGACCCACGTTGGAAGGCAAGGTGGCCGTGACGCCAGATCTGGATTCCAAGATGGCGACGTTCCTCGCCAAGTTCATGAAGGATCCGCGCAAAGGCATCGACCGTTCCTGGCGGTCGTGCCAGGACAAGTTGCTGGATGCGGTAGGCCCTATTACTAAAATAATCGACATGGCGGAGGAGGCGAAAGCTACCGGGACCGCCATTTCTCCCGACGTCTTGTCGAATTGGGCGCAGAGGGTGGTTATCTTTTTGGGTAACGCCAACTGTGCCCTATCGACCGAGCGTCGTAGGTCGTTCTTGATTAAATTAGACCCGAAGTTGGGAGACATGGCCTCCTCGGAGGCGGGAGCGGTTGCTCAGGGTGGGCTCTTCGGAGAGCCATTCATTAAGGAGCTGGGCAAGTTCGTTTCCACTTTCACTTCGCTGGATAAAGCCCAGAAGAGTATCAAGGGCGTTTTCCAGCAGCGTTTCTCCCAAGGGGCCGGTCGCGGTGGGGGCCGCGCGACCGGCCGCGGTGGTCATCACACCGGCAATCGAGGACAAGGCTCCGGGCGAGGGCAGTACAACACCTCTGCCAACTTCAACTCCTTCTACCCTACCAGAGGTCAGCGCTTCGGTGGACGAGGCTTCAGGTAAAACCCCGGCAACAATAACTCAACAGGTGAGTGTTATTCCTGCGGAGCAGGTTCGTATTGGGGGCCGTTTAGCGGCATTTCTAGGGGCATGGGAGGAACTTACAGCGGATGCTTGGGTGTTGCAAACCGTCCGCGGGTTCCATATCGAATTTTACGATCAACCCTCTCAGGTGGGTACCCCCCGTCCTATATCCTTTTCAATGGCCGACGCCCAGTTGATAGACGAAGAGGTCTTGGAGCTCCTCCGCAAAGGGGCCATTCGTCGTTCAACTCTGCATCCTGCAGGTTTCCTCAGCAATCTGTTTCTGGTCGAAAAGCCCGGTGGGGGGCGTCGTCTGGTGATCAACCTGAAGGAATTCAACAGTTGGTTGATCTAACGTCATTTCAAGATGGAGGGGATTCATCTTCTTCGGGACATCCTCCTCCCGCGAGATTGGTTGGTACGGCTGGACCTCAAGGACGCTTACCTTGTGGTTCCGATCTACCCGCCTCATCGTCGTTTCCTTCAGTTCCTTTGGAAGGAACAGGTGTTCGAGTTCACCGCCCTCCCGTTCGGTCTTTCCTCGGCCCCGTGGTGTTTCACGAAGGTGCTGCACCCGGTGGTGGAGTTCCTGCGAGGGCAGGGTGTTCGCATGATCGTCTATTTGGACGACATTTTGCTGATGGCGCAGTGCCCGGACAGGTTACTTGCTCATCTGCGCCAGACGGTGGCTTTGCTTCAGGAGCTCGGTTTTATCATCAATGGGGTCAAGTCGGTCCTCGTTCCTTCACAGAGAGTGGAGTTATTGGGGTTCGTCATAGACTCCGTTGTAGCTTCCCTCAGCCTCCCGTCGAGGAAGTTGTCCAGGATCAGGCATGTCTTGCGTCAGACTGTGACCAAGTCTCACACATCCTTGCGGCACGTCGCCAGGGTGGTGGGCCTCCTGTCCTCCTCGATCCAGGCTGTCTTTCCGGGCCCACTTCATTACAGGGCCCTTCAGCGCCTCAAGGCGTACCATCTGAGCAGAGGCGTGTCTTACGATCAGTCGGTTCCCCTCTCGGAGGAGGTGAAGGCTGAAATGTCGTGGTGGCTGTCACACATGGAGGCCTGGAATGGCCGAGCAATTTTCGGGTCAGCTCCGGACCTCATTATCGAGTCCGACGCCAGCAGGGTCGGCTGGGGAGCACGCTGTGGGGATTTTTCCACAGGCGGCACCTGGTCGCTAGAAGAACAGAAGTTGCATATCAACTGTCTGGAGCTTCTGGCGGGTTCGTTTGCAGTGCGCTGCTGGACCGGCGACTCTGCGAGGTCGTGTGTCCTCCTGAAAATGGGCAATGTGTCAGCGGTTCGCTACGTGAACCATCTAGGAGGTTCGAGATCCCGCGCTCTGGCGAATTTGGCAAAGGAGTTTTGGGATTACTGTCTGGACCATCACGTATCAGTGACGGCAGAATACCTGCCGGGTCAGGCCAACCAGATAGCGGACTGGCACTCCCGTCACCTTCGGGATTCCAGTCTGTGGATGTTGGATATTCAGGTCTTTCGGTGGTTGCACGGTCTGTGGGGTCCGTTTTCAGTGGACTTGTTTGCGTCCCGTTTGGACCATCAACTTCCGAGGTTCTTCAGCTGGAGGCCGGACCCGTTGGCGGAAGCCACGGACGCTTTCCTACAAGACTGGAGTCAGGAGAAGCCCTTTGCGTTTCCTCCTTTTGCGATGGTGATGCGGACGGCGGCTCAGGTCCGCCGACAGGTGGTGGTGCTGGTCCTAGTGACACCGCTCTGGAGGTATCAAGTTTGGTTTCCAGTTCTTCTGGAACTTTCTTGGGATTTTCCAATCCTACTCCCCCGGTTTCCACACTTGCTTCTCAATCCGGATCGGGAACCGCATCCTCTGATCGCTCAGGGTTCTCTCCGCCTCGTGGCATGGCGGCTTTCCGGGGACGTTGGTCGCTCCCGGGCCTTTCGAGATCGGCTGAGGGACTCATGTCCAAAGCCTGCGCAGTCAGTACGTCGAAGCGCTACAAGTCCGCTTGGACTAAGTGGGTGCGTTGGTGTCTTCGACGGGGTCTGGATCCCTTGGTCGCGGGAGTCGTTCCCGTCTTGAATTTTCTGGCGGAATTGGCCGAGAAAGGTTTTGAGTACCACACGATTAACGCTATGCGTTCTGCCATCTCAGCGGCACACCACCCAGTTGAGGGCTCACCAGTTGAGGTGCACCCTTTTGTGTGTCGCCTTTTGCGGGGTATCCGGTTGTCGTTACCTCCGGAACCGCGGTACTCCGTCCTCTGGGACGTCAATGTGGTGTTGAATCTTTTTCTCTTTTGGCAACCTAATAGGTACCTGTCTTTCAAGGAGCTCTCGGCTAAGTTAGCGATGCTCTTGTGCTTAGTGTCCTGTCGGCGAGTGTCAGATGTGAGGGCCTTGGATGTCTCGGCACGTGTTTTTTCACCGGATGGTGTCACCTTTACGATTGGTCGCCGCTCGAAGTCTATTTCTTATCCCGCTTTCGTGGATGTTCCGAAGTTGTGTGTGGTTCAGTGTCTGAAAGCCTATGAAGAGGTGACATGGGACATTCGCCCTCCGGGCGAAAGACAATTGTTGATTGCCTTGCGAAAACCACACCATGCGGTCTCATCTCCCACTATAGCTAGGTGGGTGCGCTGGGTCATGCAAGAGGCAGGTATCGATACCAAGCGTTTTGGAGCTCACTCTGCCAGGGGGGCCATGGCCTCTAAGGCTTTCACAGCAGGAGCTCGTTTGGAGGATGTAATGCGGGCCGCCGACTGGTCCTCGGACTCCACCTTTAAGAGGTTTTATTTTAAGCCTGTGGTGGATATTGCTCATTTGGTGGTAAGTAAGCTTTAAACTAGCATAATCTGAGCCTCCGGTCCTGCCATAGAATCGAAATTTGCCTAGCTAACGTAACGGTAAGTTTAAATTCTATTAAGGACACGGAGGCAAGGATTATCCCACCCATGACGTCGACTAGCTTCGTCCCGCCCGTATGTCAGTAATTAGCTAGGTTTTTCATGGTTTTAACCTGCCTTTGATTTGTGTTTCATGTTGTTGTGTAATGCGTTGGTTCGGCGATTGGTCCTCTGTTACAACGCTTACGCTGTTGTTTTCTTTCTGCTAAGAAATGATGGTTCCAAGGCAGACCAATGACCTGAGAGCCTGATTCGCGTGAAGAAAGAGGAGGAACGCTGAGAAGGGACTCCTTATATACTGGTCATGGACATAATGGAAGGACTCATTGGATATCATCCTCGTTGGAATGATGGGAGTCGTAGTTTGAGACTTTTGTTTGTGGACTATTTTATGGATAATGCTTTATTAGGTTTTGATATAAGCATTTTTTCCGTTATAAGCTTTTCTGAGGCTGCTGTGTTTTGGTATTGTAATAAATAGCGGAGAAAGAAAAGCATAATCCTCGCCTCCGTGTCCTTAATAGAATTGAAACTTACCGTTACGTTAGCTAGGCAAATTTCGATTCACAGATTATTATGGCCTTCTGCAATATTACATACGCAATAGCAGGATATTTAAAAATGTATAACAAAAAGAACTTCAAACAACTTACTAGCTGGTTTGATCGACTATGTTCAAAAGCAAATCAGGACCTAAAAAAGGCCCTAAAAGTAAGGCCAAGAAATAGCGAAACAATACACATTTGAGGAAGTCTTATGAACAGGCCTTAAACAAAAGAAGAGTAGCGATACAAGAACAAGCTTGGGAAAAATTATTGCAGGCAGCAGAATCTCAGGCTGTAACACATTTTTGGAAAACAATAAATCATTCTTTTTTTAAAGACCAGACTTCAGCAAAGATTAAAACTTTAGTGCAACCTTCAGACTGGGTAAGTTATTTTGATTAGATATTCAATCCAAAAAAATGACAGTTCAATTGTTCACGGAAAAAAATGTTTATTAATGGGCTGTCCTAATCTGGTTCCCATTACTTTGGAAGAGATAACAGTTGCTTTAGAGAGATGTGCTAATGGGAAGGTACCGGGTCCCGATGGGGTACCGATAGACATGTTTAAATCAGATATTATTTTCTGGGCCCCAATTCTATTAAGAGTTTGTAATGCATCAGCAGGTGGTTTTTTGCCTGTACCTTGGAGAGACAGTATTATCGTACTGATTTTCAAGAAGGGAGATAGGGGAAATGAAAATGTTATCGCCCCATATCCCTTCTTGTCTGTACCTCAAAATTGATGTCCTTCTGGAAGACTAGAAAGTTGGGCAAGCGACAACTCGGTCCTCACAGAATCCCAGTACGGGTTTAGAAGAGAGATAAGGACAATAGAGCAATGCATACACTCTTCTAAGAAAGGCCACCTACCCTTATGTTTTGTAGACATAACCAGCGCATTCGACCTGGTTAATCATACAAAATTATGGCAGACACTGGATAAGATGGGTGCCCCTAGTGAGATCATTATCTGTTTAACATAAATATACAATCATCTATCCGCTAGAGTATGATTTGGGTCTAGAGGCGAGTGCACTCCATGTTTTAGAGTAACATACGGGATTAGACAAGGCTTTGTCCTTGCCCCGTTATTGTTCTCCCTTTATGTTAATGGATTTGATAAATCTTTACACAAGTTGAATACTGATGCCCCTAAAGTTGGTAAACGTATATATATAACCCCTGTACTATTCTATGCAGACAATGCGGTTCTGCTATCCAGAACTGCAAATGGGCTCCAGTGTTTAATTGAGAATTTTGCCAAATATATGGAAGAAAAGAATTTAAAGCTTAATCTAAAAAGAAAAATCACAATGGTATATGGGAAAGGGAAGCCAAAAACTAGAATACACAACATCAAGGAGGCATCGATAGCGGAAAAACATACCTTCACGTATCTGGGCATACTTTTTACATCTAGTGGTCACTGGGGGCCACAGATTGAAATATGTAAAAAAGTTTTTACGGTCAACAGAAGCAATTTTTAGATTTCCTGCCATGGTAGAGAATAAGCCAATAAGAGAGATTCTGGTCCTTTATAAAAGCAAATGTATTTTGGGAACTTGCTATGGTGCCGCACTATGGGAAATGGCTAATTGTGCCCCACTTCAGACTCAAGAGAACATTTTCCTAAAGAGATTAGCAGCAGTCCCTAACTCAACTCCTTCTTATATAGTACATAGGGAGCCAGCAGTTCCTTATGTTGACGATGTTATTAGCGTACCCCCACAAATTGCTTGGCATGGGATCTGGAGTAAAAGTGGAACCAGATTTACCCAGGATATTATAACTGACTGCCTGGCCCTTGATTGCAGTAAAAACAATCCCATGGTTGGCATATGTTAACAAACTCGAGTTTGATCAGAACATTGATATTAATGTCCCCATGCACATTTTATGCTACAGTAAGAAGGAATTGAACATGGAGCTCACTGGGACTAGAGAATTTTTAAGGGAAACTGGCGAGAGTTCAAAATCCACAATCAAGGCATATAGTGAGGGGTTATCTGAGATAGGCATGCAACAATATCTGCTTCGGGTACCTAATTTACAACATAGATTTTATCTCTCTAGACTAAGACTGGGTACTCTTAATTTTTTATTAGCTTACCCCGATATGGACAAATGGAAACTAAACTATCAATTTGCCCATGGGATGGAAAGTCACAACATTCAACCCTACATTTTATTTTATTTTTTGTAATTTTTACAAGGACATTAGGAAAATTATACTCCTACAAAGCTGCTTTCAATTTAATTTGTTGTCTGGAAAACAAGACGGTATGCTATGCTGTGGTTTATTATGTACAATTAGTGATTAAAAGAAGGAAGGCTAATTAACATCTTGAGGCCTTACTCTATGAAATTCCATAGGTTATACACGTATAGGGTGATCCTTAGGTTATGTCATGTCCTGTACTACTCTTGGACCGGTTTAAAAATATTACATGCTGCTATTCACTTGCAAATTTTATTCTAACTTTTAATTCTAAACTGTGGTACTGATAAACTGGCGAATTATGCTTGATATATTTTAGATTGCTTTTATGGCTGTGTTTTAACCAAATAAAGCTGAATTGAATTGTCGAAATCTTTGATTGATATGATTTATCAAGGGCTTTGTTAGCATAGGAGTGATCATGGCCTTCTTTTAGCTGCTAAATGGTGCAAAGTGCGCTCTTGTGAGGTGTTACTATCAGAAATACATAGGGCCTTGGAGACGGTGGAGGTCTCAGTACATTCTGTAAATCTGAAGCTGCAGCAATTCAAGACCATTTGCATGCTATATTACATGGCGGAGAAATTCATGAGGTGGGGTGCGAATCCTAACGCTGATAAAGCTAGTTGTCCCAAGTGCAGTTGTCAAGCAGCAGACATCCTCCATTTGTTTTTTGCATGCACTGCTCTTAAGGAGTTTTGGGAATAGGTGACTCAACTGATTACAGCATGTTTAGGTTAGGAAGTTCAGTTTACCCCTGTGGAGATAATGCTAGGATATAGAATAGAATATGATACTGGGCTAAGATGGCTGTTTCTGCCAGACTCTGTATTACTAGATCTTGGGTGTCAGCAGTTCCCCCTCGAGATACTGAATGGTGGGCGGTTATGCGCCAAAAACACGACTCGGAAGAAGCCAAGGGGTGCTCGCTCGCTTAAGAAATATGAAAGGACATGGATGGGGTTTAACTGAGACCTACAGATTATCTAGCAATACTGGAGAGTCCCTCGCAGACTTAGCAATTCTTTTCTTTCTGTATTATGGTATTTGCTTGGCTCTCTATCGGTCTGGTCTATGTGCTGTCTACTCAAATGTTGTTCGTTTATGTTTTCCCTTCTGCATTTCCTCTCCTGATTTTTTGTAGTTGCATTCCAACTGAATATATTAGATTAGTGCTGTTTTATATTATGTGCATGTAACAGGTGCGGGAGGAATGGGTAGGAGGCGGGTTTTTGTTAGAGAGGGTTTTATTGAGGCAAATAAGTAGTCAGTACACGTTTTTCGGGAAGGTACTGCCCGGCGTGGAGATCTGCTTCGATTGGACCGACTTCTCTTGGGCTTGACCGTCTCGCTTCTTCGAAACCTGTCGGGGCTCCTCCGGGGTTGGTATTCGTCGAGATCCGTCTTGCCTCTCGGTGTAAACAAACAAGACAAGTGTCAGGGTAGTGTCCAAAATATTTACAAGTGACGAGGGGAAGGGAGTGAGGAAAGCACATGTCTCACACTCGGGACGTTGGGATGGTGCAGTGAATCAGTGCTCAGGGATAGGGGTATCGGGCTAAGGGAAGAACCCCGTATTACGCGGTAGTCCCGCCCTTTCTCCCAACCCAGCCCCTGATCTTATTTCGTACCTGGGCAAGCCACACACCTCCCCTGGGTGTGTGGCAGGGCGGTTCGTGGGTACGGTGGCCTCCTGGCGTACTCTCCGTCTGGACCGCCGCTTCTCCGCTCGTCGCTGCTCCCTCCGTTTCTCCTCCTGACTCCTCCGCTCTCCTTACACCTCTCCGCTCCTCTTCCAGCTCACTCCTTACACCGCTCCGCTCCTCTTCCAACTCACTCCACACGCCAACACTCCGGGTGAACAAGCACACCTGATCCTTCGCCTCTTCCGTATTTGACGTCGGAGCGTCCTCGGTCAGCCCCTCCCATTCCTCTGGTGACGTGTAGTTAAAGGGCCAGTGTATGTCCTCCTCGCCAGGTGATCCGAACCCGAAGACAGCCTCTGGAATGTCATTCTGTGGAGGGCAGATAAGAGGGGGGGGTGTTGAAAGCTCCCCTCGAGGGTTCTAAAGACCCCATTCAGTGGGGTCCGTCGTCCTGCATCGTTACAGTGCACCCTATTGTTGATCAAAGGGGCTGTGACCCGTAGCATTATTTTGTTTCTCTGTAGTACTATATACATGATCTGATTGATTTTATAAATAAAATTTACATTAAAAAAAAGAACTAGACGTTCCAAAGTTTCTGCACTGATCACGTTTTGTTTTATAATCCTATACCAGCTTTTTTTGTTCAACCTTTTAGAAATGCTAGCCTAATATTAAGTGTTGACTTCTCTCTTCTAAAAGACAACACGTTCACCATGGTGTGTGTCATTAACTGTATTTTAGCGTAATAAGGCATGTGGTTTGTAGGTGATCTGTTCACCAGATCATCAGATTGAAGTTTGATTGTGCCTTGATGTCTACTCTGGATACAAAGGCACAACTTCAGTTCTTACTCTCCCAAATCTATCTTGGTATGTGACTGCAGTCTACATTGTGGAGTTTCAAAAGAAGCACATTGCTTAGGTCAAACTCAGCCTTTATTACTATATCGATACAGAGAAGCAAAAGAGGCTACTAAAAAGGAAAGAAGAGGGTCATATAAAAGTAATACGAACACCAAATCAGTGCTCGAAAACATGTATTGCAGATACTAATCACTGAAATTACAAATGGAAAGTTCAGACATGAAGGCACAGATTTTACTCACAAAATGTGATAACAGGCAAACCTTTGTAGAGGAGTCGAACGTGCTAAAATAGCCAAAGTCAAACAGCAAGAGCAATGAGCCAATGTGTAAGCAGTGGTCTAAAATTAGAAGAGAGAAAAGATTGCAATGAAAAAAACAACCTGCAACACATTTTGGTCACACACACAGTGTTGAAAATATTTAAAAACGTGTGAAATCTTATAACAACTTTTAGTTTTTCTCTCACGGCACCTCAGTGGCTCTACTCCATCTAATAAACAAACATTGGCGCAGCCAATACGTCTGCAGTATTTCTCCTTTGTGAAAGCTTGTTTTGTTTTCTACTTTAAGTTAGCACAACTTTGTCAAAAGAACTGTGGGGAGGCAACATGTACAACAGTGGGAAAATAAGCACTAGGATACAACCAGCACTTGCCCCTCCATAGCGTATTGTTATATATTGCAGTGCGTGAGGCCACACAGAGGGAAGAGCATGAGGCAACACAGTGGGAGAGGGCTGGAGGCAACACTGACAGAGGGGAGACGAGAAGCAACATGAAGAATGGAGAAGTGCACAAGGGAGAGAGCTGAAACACATACAAGCAACATGAAAATGGAGAAGTACACAAAGGAGAAAGCTGAAAAAGATGCTCTCATAGAGTACATAAAAGGAAATAAAAAAAACATTGGGTTGTCTCAGGCAACAGGACGGGCAGCAGTAAAAGGGTTGGAGTGGAACAAGCAAAACCACAGGTAGTGGGTAGGGACAAGCAACAACATGGACAGTAGAAGAAGGGTGGGAGGGCAAGCCTAGAACTACAACTTGCACTTGGACCTAACCTAGCCAGAATTACAGTTCCACCAGCAATGTAGGAAGTTTCATAGCTACTTGAGGACTGTTCAACCCAGCAGAGAAAACCTGCTCTGCCCGTCCAGATTTCCCAGCAGCTATACTGTACTTTTTGGACCACAGATGGATCTATGGGACGACACAGCAGCAGCAACAGATGCAATCGCTACCATTTTCTGTCCTCTTTCTGTTTCAAAACCTCTGTCGCCTGTCTTTAAATCGTCCACCCCCATTGGAATGGGTTGAGGTGCTGGGATTTCCCACTTTTACACTACCTGGGAGGCAACCAAGAAGCTGTATCATCCAGCTGCACTAGCTACATCCTACTTTTCCTGTCCCTGTTCCTCCCTCCGGACTTCCCTTCTTTCACCAGGCATGTTCTCCAGCACACATGTCCATTCTGCAAGCCGTCCTTGCTCAATTGAACAAGGGGGGATGTAGAGGTGGTGTCTGTGAAAGAAAGGGGCATGGAGAGTTTACGCCTGTTCCTTCTAGATCTAAAAGAAGGAGGAGGGTCTAAGACCCATCCTGCATCTTCACATTCTAAACTTGTTCATCCACAAGATATGTTCATAATGCTGTCCATGAGCCAAGTCTTTCCAATTGGATGCAGGAGAATGAATGGCATTGGTTAATCTTTCGAACACCTATTTCCATATTCCAGTTCTTCTTGTTCACTAACACTGCTTAAGGCTCATGGTGAGATCCCATCACTTTAAATTCATGGTTTTCACCATTAATTCTAAAGACATCTTTATGGAAGTGTCTGTGGTCCTGGTGGCTCCACTGTGATGTTCATTGGTCAATGTTTGTCCATATTTAGATGACTGACTTGTGAAAATGGAGTCTCTGAAGCTGGTCAAAGATGACCTACAGCAGATCATAACTCTACTCCACAACTTAGACTTTACCACCAACACCCAAAAGTCTCACCTTTCTCCCACGCAGAGGCTAGCTTTTTCTCCCACGCAGAGGCTAGCTTCGATGGAAGGCGGTAGCAGGAATGATCCGCACAAAGGCCTTTCCTTCTTTTCACAGTATTGCGGATATTTGGGAGAAGATTTGTTGTAGGTTTCTAACTCAGATTGGTTGCAGTTCTGTTGTCTTCCTTCTGCTTGGAATCATGTATCCTGTTGGTGCTACCTACAAAATGGTGGATGTGGGCCTTGAAATGGTGCCTGAGGTTGCAGTGATTCTTCCATCAGGAGAGTCTCACTGATAATGCACAGATCTCCTGTTCTAATGAATCTGCATTGATGGGTGAGTTTCTTAAAACTCTTGAGTTGTCCTTTCAGCTTTTAGAAGACTCTGATGCCTACCATGGTTATGAATGCCTCCTGGCTGGAGGCGGAGGGTTCCCATCTGGACATTATATGACTGCCCTGGGCCTCAGGTTTGTGTCCGTCTTGCACCTTGAGCTGCTCAAGGTGCCTCTGATAGTGACAGGGTTTCTCCTTTCCTTCTCAGTGAGCAACATTCAAATTGGGGGACTATTAGCGTGTGCAAGTGGGTGCAGTGATGGGGATCTTCCTGGTAGTGGTTCACCTAGCAGGTTCCCTCAATGTAAGAGTGGATGCTCTCCGTCATCTCTCAGGGAAGAACCATGAGTTGGAGCTGCTTCCTGAAGTAATGAAGTGATCTTTTGCTGATTCAGTTTTCCATTTGTGGATCTCTTAGCTATTGCCCAAAACAGGATGTGTCCTCCGGTTTCTGCCATTCAGTACTCTCTAAATGGTTCCCTGGTTGATGATTTCACTGTTCGACTGGCATCAGGAATCCCACTTCTATCCAAAGGAGGAGTGACTGCATATACTGGACCCCAGATACGCAGTGGCTTGCTACATCAGCTTCATTTGTCAGGACAGAGTAGAAGATTAGCTTTTTGTAGGCTTTGCTGGAGCTACGAAGATCATGTTAGTGACCAGATGCTTCATTTTGTTCTCTGTATCAAGATCTGCGTCACCTTGGCCACAAAAATCTCTTTATAGCATATGTCCTCACTGCATGTAACCAGTGCATTCCTGTGGGTTTGCTGCTTTGTCACTCATGGATGAACTTTAAAGACTCCGCTGTGCACCTTGCTCACTGTAACCAGTGCATTCCTCTTGGTTGCATTTCTGTTACTCTAGAGTTAAATTATTTGTGCATGTACTTTGGCTAACTATATCCACTGCATTCCTGTAGGTTGCTCTTGTTGATCATACCCACCCAAGAAGCTGAATATATTCCCTCTCAAAGATAACAAGCTACACCACATACACATATTTTTCTCACTCTGCTTCATTCCACTGTGGGCCTAAGTGCACACACAAACTTATATTACATGAAAAGTAAATAGCAGTACTACACCTTTCATTGGATAAAAAAAAAACTTCAGGGTTGTTTTATCTAGCTTTCACTCGATTTCGCTCCACTACACACTTGAGAGCAGCAGCGAATTTCCAGATAACAGCTCCGCTCTGCTCATCAAGCACAGCACTAAAACAATTCCGACATTTGCCACAATGGAAGCCAGAACTTTTGCAGCCAAGCACTCTCTTTGGTCTAGTGTACTAGCTGTCGGTTTATGCATTTGTGTGCCACGTCACTGGCATGAAGTACTATTTAAATCCCTCTACAGTACAATACAATAGTGTGTGTGTGTTTACCACATAATGCAACATTGCATGACGTACGGGGGTTTCCTTCACCCAAGATTGCCTTGTACCTATCTCCCAAGGCATGGCTGTTGATTCCCCCTCCTTGAAGTGAGAAGTGAGCAGCCACTATTGGAGCTGTACATGCATTGCATATTTGACAGTAGACAACTGCCTGACAGCAGTGATACAGAGACTGCAGATGAAGCTTTTTGGGAAAAGAACAGAGTAGACCCAAGGGTTACTGGCCGCTAAAACATGCTGTGTACGAGGTCGCTGAAGCCCATTACTAGGCCCGTTCATGCATGTGTTTTAGGTGGCGCTGATACCACCATTAGGCCCGTTGTGAGGTCCATTCATGCATGGACTCTTGTAGTGGGCTGTTTAATTTCAGCATTTGTAATTGCAGTACTTATAATAAACTGTAATCCTGGTGTCCTCGGGATTGAGTATAGAACACTACCCCCACAACTTCCGTATCTTTCAATGATACAACAGAATCAGGTACGCTGTTAACTGATGTCTTATTCACAGCACATGATGCAATTCAGACTAACAACTCCGGAGAAGCGTCGGGCTTATGCCATTTCCTTCCAACCGTCCTCTGCACGAATGCCGGTCCCGACACTCTCCAACAGAGGACACTGTGCTAAGCAGTGGCCGACAATGCCACTCGACTGTTTATGTGGGAGTAAGATTATGTTTCGTCCTCCGCATTGATGTTAATCCTAACACCAGCCAACGGAGGGCATTCCCACGCAAGCTGTTCGCTAACCCGGTTTCTCCACTCGGTTAGTCTATTGAAACGATACAGTGAAGCACTACCATAAAGTAATGTGAGGACTGTTGTAAATAGCGCTTCAAGCGCGAGTCTCAATGCTCGATAACCCCTCGAGCGGGGACTATTGTAGATAGCGCTACAAGCGCGAGTCTCAAGTCTCGAATACCCTCGAGCGGGGACTGCAGTCAAAAGCGCTTCAAGCACGAGTCTCACTGCTCGAATTACCCTCGAGCGGGGACTGTTGTAAATAACGCTTCGTCTCAACGCTCGATAAACCCTCGAGCGGGGACTGCGGTAAAGAGCGCTTCCAGCGCGAGTCTCAAGGCTCGAAAAAACCCTCGAGCTGGGACTGTGGCAGTACAGCCGTCTGAAGGTCGAATGTTGCTCGCCTGTTGCCTCACAGGCGAACCTTCCTCCAGCTGTCTCTGAACGCTAGTTACCCCGACGGCGGGGACGGAACACGAGAACAACGGTTCTCAACAAAGACAACGGTGCACTCTTCGCGTGGACTCAAAGCTGTGGCACGATACAGGATTCAAGGTCTCACCTTGCTGAAGTTGACAACTCCGTCCACGAACTGCAATATCCGACGCCTTCCCCTGCGTCCGTTGTGGGCTTTATGCACTTTGTTTGAAAAGCGCCGGTCAACCGCTCGGCATTCTGGGTCCCGTAGTTCTCTAGCTATGCGCTCTGGGGTTTGTAGTTCCTTCTCCTGTCCGGCGGCGCGGTATTTTCTTTCGGTGTCCTAACATAAACGCACTTCTAAAATAAGCCGAACCTATGGTCTACCTTGTTCGTGAATAGTTGGGCACACTCTCTGTGTACCATCTTCTTTTATGGCAGAGCCTCGAAAATATGGCTATTTCCATGATGCATGGTAATATGGGAAATCTTCAAAAGTTAGAACACCTGCATTTGCACACCATTCTCCCAAATCTCATCCACATGGTTGGTAGGAAAAAAATCAGAGCCCTGCGACACATATGCCATGGAAAGGAGCTCCAAACTGGCATAAATACCACTCCTGTAGACAAGAACGCCTCTTCGGCAGAATGATATTTGGTCACATAGCCAATGAACCATTACAGGTCCGGGTGAAATTGAGCACCATGGTACTTCCATAGACTCCAAGGGGAGACCCACAAACGTGATCCTTATAGAAAACGGATGGGGTCTGAAGCAAGTCTGTTTATTGACTTATGGAATAACAAGCTGACCATTTGTAAATGAGTAGCCGTCTTTCTTGTATGTCTTGTACAAACTAGTAGCAAACAAAAATGGAACTAAAATAATCGAAGCACATTTCTTCCTGTGTTTCCAAGAAAACGTCCCAGGTAAGAAACTGAAATCATATTAAAGATTTTCAATAGATGTAAAAGCTTTCCCTCTCTTCTCCAAATAAAAATAGTACCGAACTTGGTCCGAGCAAGGAAGCACAAATCGCTATGGGTGCAAAATCCAGGTAATGCTATACTATAAAGCTACAAATTCTTGTGGATTGCCCAAATAAGTTACAGAGCGCAAAGGGCCTTGAGCCTGCCCGCGTGATAGGGATGGAGTGGCCCACTCATACAATGTCTCCAGTGAAAAGCAGGGAATTGAGGCACAGGTTTGTTTCTCCTCCTACTGAAGTTCCAGAAAGGTATCGCTAAATGTGTTTGAGAGATGTCAGGGGTAAGCGGTTGGGAGAAGAAAGAGCAAAGCATAGGTCACGATGAGTTGGTACAAGAGTATCTTTGGCAAGGGAACAGAAGAGTTTGTGGTGATAAATTGCATGCAATACTATCCTATGAAAGTACACTTTTTGGCCGACTTTGCAAATACGTTCACACATACAAAAGGTCCTTGTCTTTTGCCTTGACAATTTGGGAGCAGACAGGTCTGCCATTTTCTCCGGTGATAGCATAGGAATGGAGGCACAGGTGCTTCTTTTCACTCACTCTTGCGCTGTTGCTACTCTTGTGTTGTTACCGCACAGATTGCTGGGCAATGTCAGGAAGAGAGCTGTTTTCTCCTGGGTTGGTGTGTGGGAAATCTGTAACTAGAAACTAGGAAATCGCCAACTCTATATTGATACGAGTGGTCGACATGATACTAATCCTGGGCCTAATAAACACAAGAAACTATGAAAAAGTCATTAAAACATTATCATACAGGAGAATATAATTATTACCGATCCTACCTCAGTTCTTTGTATATTCGTTGTTGTTCTTGTATTGTACATGACCTATTTTACTTCGTGTTACCTTCCTTTCATCTAGCATGAGAGGAAGGACACCTATAGAACTTCTCTACTGTAATTTCATATTCTATTGTCATGTGAAGCGCTCTGATACCCAAGGGTCTTGTTCGCGCTATACAAAACTTTAAATAAATAAATAAATAACTACATGCCTCAGAAGCAGTGTATTGGCACTTCAATGCTCATGCACTACAATGGAAGCACTACTTAATAGAAATAATATGGCTGATGGGCAGTCTTGCTGAGTCGCTGTAAAAAGGCTCCTCAACAAAAGGGATAACCCAAACTCCTCTCGGTATACTTTTTTTGTTATGGCTTGAGCTCATGCAAATAGCCAATCCTCTCTCCAACCAAACCTAAAATACAGTCTCATGTTTGGTAGAGAATGTAGGGAATTGAATCACATGTAGCTTCAACGTATGGATTCCCAGCACTTGAGACACTTAGGGATTTATGTTGTATAGATATATAAATGCAGCTATCTCAGCTTTTGCATCTTCCCAGACACCAGACTAGATCAGGAAACTCTTGGAGTAGCTGGTAGGTGATGATACAGACTCTGTCCCATCTCCAGACATGATGACCTGAAGCATGAAGCAATTCCTGCACCCTTTTCATGTTCACACAGTCTGCATTCCAGAAACTCAATGCTGGCTTCACCTTCCTCTTCATTCCTGATACAGAATCTGGAACCGATGTAGCTGAGCTCCTCAGACCATCATCCACTCTGAAGATAAAGTTGTGGCCTTGAAGGAAGCCATTCTAGAGATGCTGCTGTTCTTCATCCTGGTTGCCATTGGCATGCATTCAAGGCTTATGAATCCAGTGACACCACCAATCAGATTTATGTTCGCTGGTCCGTCTGTGGTCCTGACTGACCCCGGACTAAGTCAGCCAACTCCAGGACTGGGCAGTGTCTCTACCCCACTACAACAGGCCTCGACTATTTCATCCTGAAGTGCCCTCTCTGGCTTCAGTTTAGGCCTCAGATTCAGATCTATCTTCGGCTAGAGTTTGCACTTTGTCACGTTATACCATAGCCATGGCACAACCATATATGAAGGATGACTCCTCTCCGTTTCCTCTGCCTATGCAGCTGTACTTCAGAAGGATTTATGCTATCTTTGTGTCACATTTTGATGGCAAACAAGGCCTTAATCCTACCCAGCATGATGTAGATGATGATGAGGAGTCGGATAACTTACTACTCCTTCATTATACTAATGCTGATTTGTGCCTGGACTAGATAAATCCCCAGAAGATGCCCTGAATTCTCCTTTGTGAAAATGCATTTGTCTCTGTTGTATTTAGGAGAGCATTTGGTTATCTGATTGCATTTTGGAGGACATGTCTACCTCCCTAACCTCTACCCTCCCCCTTTGTTTTGCAAACGTATTTAGGAAGGCAGCAGACATTTAAGAACTGCCTCTCGACACCGAAGAGACTAATGCTTATCTCTTGGGATATTCATAAAAATTAAAAAGCAGGAGAGTATCACCCATTTTCATAATAGCCACCAGACCAGCAAGGGACAGCAGCAATTTTATCCATCGATCTATTGCTTCTGTTAGTTTTTGTATCGCCTTGCCATAGCGCTCAAGAAGCACATCTTCCGGATGCATGTGCACCAGAATTCCCAAGTATTGTACTGACTCCATAGTCAATTGCAACGGATAGTCTTTTTTGCACTGGGACCGTTACTGGCATGAGTGGAAGGATTATGGATTTGCCGCAATTTATACACAGCCAGAGTGCCCTGCCCCCCAAAGTCTTCCGTGGCCTGGTGTTACAAGCCTTAAAGTTCACGCACCATGAAGTGGGCACGGACAGAGTGACAGAGTGCAGCCTGGCTTCCGGCTGTGGAGGATGCAGGACTGAGCTGGTGTGGGGTTGGTTATAATGGTATGGCGGTTAATGCAACGTAATTGGCGCTGCTGCCATTGGCTAATAATGGGATCCAGTTCGCACTGCGCATTACCACCAGGCAGGCGCAGAGATGAGACGAGGCGAGGCCAGGGGCAGAGGAGGGCCGGCAGTCAGATGACACTGACGGCGGTGGGAGGATGTAGTAGACTAGGAGGCCTGGCACTGATGAGGGATTGGCTTGGCAGATGGGGCTCAGGCCTGGCAGTGTCACTGACGAGGTCGAGGAACGACAGAGGAGGCCTGCTGCGCTGGCCTAGTGACACAATGAGGAAGCTAGCTTCAGCCTGGCACTGGTTAGGGATGGCAGAGGTCAGAGGAGCTTCAAAATGAAAGAGTTACCCTCTGGACCCACAGGAACTGGGTAGAGTATAATCAGAAAATAGAAAGTGTTCCCTGGGTTTAGATTCTTGTAAGTAGAAATAATGTCTACCATTCGCCACTCCTCATTCTCTCAGAACAACAATCACATAAGCCCTTTAAATGCCTATTTCTCATAGTAGAACCACAAAAACTAATTAAAATAGCAAAAGACGATTTAATTTCAGGGAAAACTTTTTTTCATGAATTAAGATACTTTTTAAAATTTAAACAAAGCGCGTTTGGTTATTTAATACAGTGCCTAATGCTGTTTATTCAATGTATCATTGCACAATATAGAAATTCATTTAAAAACAATACATATAATGAAATTAAAAACATGTGAATCAAGTTTAAAAATGTCGACGCGTTTCGGTGGACACGGCACTTGGCCCCACCTTCTTCAGGACAATAACAACACACTGTGGATCTGTTGATAGAGAAATCAATATCAGACAATGTCCTTAGGTACAATTTTATATTTACCATGACAGTCCCTGTATTCTTTTTTACATCCCAGCTATTTCATTGTTTTGTGGTCAACATTTTAAATCCTGAAAATTTAGTCCCCCTCCCGAATTATTGGGCTTATTACCCTATGGGTACACTCAGGCTCCATTTATACTTACACTCTATTTTTATCGTTCTTCACTATTCATACCTGAACAAAGTTCTCTTAGTCGTATCCTTTAGTTAGTTATGATACGCATTTATCCATTAAAAAGATATTCATGGGGTCAGTGTTTATCAATTCACGACCTAGGAACAAAACAGTAGGGTCACTATCTGTTTTTTTGTTGAATTTAACAATTTAATCTTTTTCTTTCTTGTAAATTGCGGCAACTAGGCCTCTTTTTATGATCCTATATCACACACCTTTGTTTTCTGTAGCTGTTATTTAAGTGCAGTATCGGGAGTAACTGTTGCCTTCTCTTTTTCTATCCAGTAGGACAACACGATACTGTGGGAGTAATAATATATATTTATTTATTTTCTCTCTTCTAATTATCCTCTTTCTGCTGGGTGCAATAAGATCACAATGGTGTACTCACCCTCGTACTTGTAATTCGATTTTTAGATGTTTAGATGTGGGTCCTTCCTTATAAAAGAACTGCCATTGACTTAGACACACACTTTTCAATTATTGCGCGAGTACTGAAAAAAAAGCACAAACGGAGGGCAAAAAACCGGTTATCATTCCTCGTGTTTTATAATCCCTCATTTTCATCACATTATACGCCTGTATGTTATTTCTCACCTTTCGTGCTTGTTTTGGCGTCTATCTTGACGATAGGTGTGTTGGTATTTTCGACTCTAGGGCCTAAGTGAGAGAAAACATGTTCTCTGTCACGTATATGCATCTTAGTACAAAGTCGTTCTTTTCCCCATTTAGTTCATCCTGTTCTATACCATATTATCATTAGTACAAGGTTGTTCCTTTACACATTCGGTTCATCCTATTCTATCCCATATTGTTCTGGCAATCTAACTTTGCCGACTTTCTCTCGTGTGTTATTGCCGGGTGGTCCCGGTATGGGGCAGACTGTCTATACATCGAGATTCTTAGCGCTTAAATCTTACGTGAATCTAGACTGTAACACCTTACATATTATTTACATTTCAGCAGTGCTATATTGTATAATAACATTTCGGCTTTAATAGCCTTACTATTTTTTATCGAGTATGATCATCGGTCTCTATCCTAGTTAGAACCTTATTTAAAAATGTTTTTATCTATGCGCTAATAACTCTTGTGTTTGGAGAGCGAATTTAATAATGATAACCGCACAAGGCATTTCTCTTAAGTATCCTCTACTTTCAATTCCTGATAGCTATCCACTTATTTTTGGCAAAATCCTCTTACCTCACGCTCCTTAGGTCCGTTCTGTCTCCCGATATCTCCTCTATTGTATGCGTACTCATAGAGACACGCACCCATTTCCTTCTTACATTTATACTTCCGGGTGAGCCCGGTCATGTGACCTAAGTATTTTGAGCGCCATCTTGTAGTGGGTATGTTCTCATTTCGTGTTTTCATTATCTACTTATTAATCTTTCATTTTTATTTTTAATATTTGACCTTAACACAAGGCGGTATATCTATTCTCAATGTGTAAAACACAAGTTTTGGCGTTCAAACTATTTGATAAATCCATGATGTTTTAAAAGTGGGATCATTGTTAAACATAATGATATGATGCCTTTCATAATGCTCGTATTTTTCACGAGTTTTCAATAATGAAAATAATGTTCTACATTGGATTATAAATACTTAGTACTTATTTCTTCATAGTTATGTTCTTGTGCATGTGTAGCGATTTTAATAATTATTATATTTATCCATACAGTCTTTCCCACTCTTCTCGATTATTCAAACCTTCTATGTGGGTATTAAATTTACACATAAAAAACTGCTCCCTCATTTTTCTCTTTTTGTCCAGATTTCCACCTCTCCTGGACATGATAGTTTTTTCCAACACACACCACCTTAATTCATCTACTGTGTGTTGATGTTCAAACCAATGATCAGTTAGTGGTGCGTTCTTTTTATGGGTCCTGATGGCAGATCTATGTTCATTAAGTCTGATCTTAATTTCCCTCATGGTTTCTCCCACATAACCGAGGCCACAAGGGCACACGATTAAGTAGATCACATTTTTAGACTTACAGTTGTACATACTGTTAACTGTATGCACACCTCCATTCAAAGTTATCCTCTCACCTGATTTTATAGACTTACAGTTGCCACAGGTGCCACACGGATATGTACCCACTAGTTTTTTGTTCGTGGAGATGCTCATCTGGTTCGCCACACTTTTGTCTCTATATGTTCTTACTAGCCGGTTTCTGATGGTTTTATTTCTCCTGTAGGAGAATAATGGTTTTTCTATTTTGATTGAATTGCTTTCCTGTAAGTAGCTCCAGTTTCTGTTTATGATATTCTTGATCTTATTACTAATTATCGTGTAATTAGAAACAAAGACTATCTTTTCCATCTTCTCTTTGTTACTGTGATTCTCCTCAAACAGCGAGTCACGATTGTAAAACTTCGCTCTCTTGTATGCTTTTTTTATTATATTCTTGGGGTATCCCCGGTTTCTCAGTTTATTTTTCAAGATTTCTGCATGTTTTTCAAAGTCACTCCTGTCTGAACAGTTTCTGCGCAACCGCAGAAACTGGCCAAAGGGTATGTTATCTTTCTGGCATCGAGGGTGGTCACTGTTATAATGGAGCATTGTATTCCGGTCAGTAGGCTTCACATAAAGATCAACCATTAATTAATCTCCTCTGACCTTTATGGTTATATCTAAGAAAGCACATTCTTCCTGGCTCATAGTATGTGTGAATTTTAAATTAGGATCTCCACAGTTCAACCATTCAATGAACTCCATTAATTCACCCATTTCACCGTCCCAGATAAAAAATATATCATTATGAAGCGTGACCAGTGGGTCACGCTTTCATAGAACGGTGCTGCCTCGTTGTAGATGTGTTTATCTTCAAAGGCACCAACGTAGAGGCATGCCAGGCTCGGAGCACAGGTAGCCCCCATGCTGGTGCCCTTGATCTGACAATACAGGTCTTCCTCAAAAAGAAAAATATTATTCTTCAATATTATGTTTGTTAAATCAACAATGAAGTTGGAGTGTTCAGATAGATCTCCATTGTTGTCTTTCAATAGTTCCCTCACTGTCTCCACTGTTGATGTTTGGGGTATATTAGTATATAATGCTTCGATGTCAAGTGACACTAGCCATTGTTTCTGTTTATCAAATTTAATACCCTCTATTTTTTTTATCATCTCTGTCGTGTCTTTGATATAAGATCTCTGTTTTGACACCATCGGTCTTAAAAATTTATCAACGTAAATACTTAGAGGTTCTGTGATGGAGTTTAAACTAGAGACAATAGGTCTCATTGGGGGATCTTTCATATTTTTGTGGACTTTGGGAAGTCCATATATAGCAGGTATTACTGGATGGCTATTGAGTAAAAACCTATGTTCATCTGAACAGATGATCTCGTCCTCTTTCGCAAAGTCTAATATTGTTTTTACATTATTCTGTAATTGCCATTCTGTCTGTGATGAGGGTCTAAAATGTTCCCTTACTGTTAAGAGGGACAACATTTTTTCTCTATAGTTCTCCGTGTCCATGAGGACAATACTTCCCCCCTTGTCTTAAGGTTTTACTGTTGTAGTTTCACAGGTTTCTAGGTCCTTAAGTGCATCCCTACATTCTCTAGATAAGTTATTATTGTATATTTTTATCTCTTTCTTTAATAAATCATCAATATCTTTCTCCACAGCATTTTCAAAAAGTTCTACATTTTTGCTCATCATAGACCGGGCTGGGGTCCATATAGACGGTGGTTTTAAACCTGATCGGTTACTAACCCCAATTTGTTCTTTGTTGGCAAAAAAGTTTTTTATCCTTACTTTTCTAAAAAGGCTTTTAATATCCTTTTGGATTTCATAAGAGTTTGGTTTGGAGATTGGGGCATATCCTAAACCCAGGCTAAGTACTTTCACTTCATCCTGGCTCAATATTTTCTGTGATAAATTGATAATTGGAGCTTTCTCATTTTTTAGCAGTCCCATGTTTTCTGACTGCGGGTTTTCATATATTGGGGTCTGGGTTGTGGCGCTTGTCGATGGTAATTGCCACGTCCTCTCCCTCTCGGCACATAATTCCCTCTCTGTTGGTGTTGGCCTAAAAAAGGTCTTTGATCTCTATTTTGGCTTTGGTTTGAATCTTTCCTATTTCTATTATCATTATGTGTATCATCCTCAGATTCTGTGCTCGCATAGGAAGTATCTGAGACATTTTTCTTTTGTCCCTTTGGACGATATGGGTACCAGTTCTTAGTTTGATGGGTATCCTGCGTGGGTGTATCATAGTAATCCTTTTTGGTATATGGATATACTAATTCTACGCTATATCTATTGATGTCTTTTCTTAGTTTGTTAGTCTTTTTACCTATCAGGTATTCCCTGTATCCTTCTACATCCTCAGTTATTTCACTAAGTTTCTTTTTAGCTTCTTCCAATGCATTGCTGTAGCTGTTTTTTATTTCTGCTTCCATTTTGTCCAGATCTCTTTTCTCAATGAGGATATATTCCTGTGCTGTCAGAGGAGGCCTGCTGGCGGCGGGCGCACACCGGGGAAAAGGGTAGAATGGTTTTATGCAATGGGGGTGCGTGTTAAATGCTTGAAATGGTTCAACCCAAATACTGCCCTAAAGAAATCAATATGTGGAAATGGGGGTAGAAGAAGGGGACACGGAGGAAAGTAGGGGATTAGAAAAAAAGGCAGAGGGACAGAAGAAAAAAACATGGTTATGTCATGATTGCTGCTGGTATAGCGCTTACTCTGCCTAAGGTCGTTTCTAAGCGCATTTATGATGCACAGTTGCCCCTTGCAACGTGAGAAGGAAGATAAAAAGGAACACACGAGAGGTGTGCATCAGGAGAGATACCAACACGCAGACTGCTGTTGTGAAAGCTGCGTGCACAGCGAGAAGGGAGAGGGTAGGGTGGGGTAATGAGAAGGAAGTGGAGAAGAAGAGGAGGTGAGATGGGGCTGTGGCAGAGGAAGTTGAAGGGAGAGAGTAAAGAAGTACTGATTTGCGCTGTCATCTCTCCATGCAAAACGGATAGTTTTAATATACAACCTCCTGGTGGGTACATTTTAATGCACTTTTCTAATGCATCTTTCTGCATTTTAAAAATAAGTTGGCCCATACTATTGAAATGCAGCAGCACACAGGCAAAACTAACATTTGATATGTTGTAACTCAAACCCTTTTTACACATGCACGTTGCACGCAATATAGGCTGCAACAGTGAGCATTAATATATTTGGAGAAAATAATGCAGAAAATCACGTAAAATTTGCTTGTTCCTACCGAGGCCTTGAAACAAAGAATGGTGGTGACTCCATTAATTCAGAAAATGACGTAGGCTCTTATGAGTTCTGCAGCAACTGGGCGGTATTAATTTCAACAGCTAAATACCACAATCCTGGTTGAAATGATGTATAAATAATTGCTATTACTGTTTCGTGTACCGAACACTACGTAATTCAATTTTTTTTCCACCCGTTTTCACTTGGACAGTTTTACCTGCTTTACCTAATAAAATGTACCCACCCAGTTGAAATTGCGGAGTGTTGATTACACAACTTGGATGAGATCCTAATATTTATGTCAACTTCTCTTTGCACACAAATTAGAATGTACCTTTCTGTTTTGAAAGATGACCGTCGTTCCATTCAATCCACCTACTATAGGTGTGTCTGATTCATTTTGGCCTAATACAAAGTCTCACTGTTAACGCAGAATTACTGCAGTCAGCTCAGAGACTCAGCATAATGGCTGGCTCGTGTAGGCGCGTGCCTGCAGCAGTACACCACACAGTAAATAGCACACTCGCACTTCGGAGACCAGTCTGCTCTGCTTATCTTTTTTTCCACTTTCGCCACTGCCCTTCCTGTGCCAACCAGGAGAAGCCAACAAATAGTTAACTGCTTTTAAACCGCGTGCCACGGATTGAACATTAAACCCCTAGTTCGCGTCTTACACATAGAGCCTTTACAAGCAGTTGTTTGATAGAAATATTTCCTGAAAGGGAGGAGAGGAACGTTATGTTTGATTAAGTTTAAGTACATAGGAGCAGATTTACAAGCCTCTTGCACCACTTTTGCATCATTTTTAACATGTGAAAAATTGAGCAAAAGTGGCGTAAGGGGCTTGTAAATCTGCCCCATAATGCTTGCAGAGACATTTTACCAGAGATGTAAATTTAGAGGTGTTTTAGCGCCAACGCAAGTGGTCACAGTAAATAAAAAATAAGTTTTCTACTAATCTCTCCAGTTCAGAAAAAACAGGCTATGTGAGGGCAACACATTTTCATTACAGGAATTTATGTGTTTACAAGTGTTGGCTTCAACATGTTATGATAATATGCTACAATCTAAAGCATATTAGAGGAATGAGAAAAAGAAAAAAGTAATACGAAACTGAAGGCAAAATAAGCAGGTTGAGACGTTTCCAATGGAACTACTGGTGGTCTACTGTAGGACATTACTACCACTTAATGGTTGCTTGCGTTAATACTCACTGTCACTTCAAAGCGCTACATTTGAAAGAAGGACTCTGCTAGTGCTTTCCCATCACAGCCCAACTCCTGTACGACTGTCCGATCTACTGGCATGCAAGGGACGTAAGCATCAGGCCTTTGCCCACATGAGGCGGACACTTATTATTCAGCTTCGCACAGACCCATGCCTGTGTGTCTCCTGCCCTCCAGAACACTAGGCTTGCTTCCTTTCCTTTCAGTCACTGTAAAAACTTTAACTTAACTTACTAGTATGAAACTTCTCTCGAGCGATGACGTCTTCCCACCGACGCAGATTACAACAAGCACCAGGCGGTCCATCCGTAGTAGGCACAAACTGCGAGTCAGTCACGACGACGCACGAGTCACATGGTCCACTCTCCTTACCTTTACTATCACTTCACTAGTTTGTTGTTGTTATGTGGCAGCACTGGTGCGCCACGCGCGGTGTTATCACTGCAGCTTAGGGAAATGGCACAAACGACATGGCTGATTATAGCCATATGTGATTGGCCATACTGTGCGGACCTCAGCCAGCACCCACGCGCGGTCCCATCCTGCTGCAGCAGCCTATCCTGGCGTAGCGTTATCAGCGCCACTGCGCCAGGATTGGCCTACGAGCAGGAGACTATCTGCCCTAAATGAGCCCGGGGCCCCGGGTCCTGCTATGTCTGTGTGTGCTAGAGAGAGGGGGGGGGGAGGGAAGGGCTACACTGTGCGCATGCGCGGGGAAGTCAAAATATTGAAGACTCTGGGTTTTAGCTTGCGCAGTCACTGCCTGCTGCCTGTCTGTGCGCTGCCTGCCTACCTGTCACTCTCTCTGCTGCAGCCCCGCCCCCCACTACCTTATGGATGCCCGATTCAGTCGGGCTGGTCCGGGAACGGTCGCGCGCAGTCCTCGGGTCGGGTGCCTGAGTCAGTGCGCATTTATTTTAAAATAAGTTAATGATTGATTGGCAGTGCGGGTGCGGTCGTCCATGGCATGGGATAGTGGGGCAACGCCCCCAATGGACGCACCGCCACTGCTCTTGACAGAGATTTTGCAACCTGAACCTTCTAGGTTGAACCTGTGCTGCCATTTGTACGACATTTTGGTTGACCAGATTATGGCAGCTTGGTCAAAACATCTTTCTGCACCGGCGGTTAATTGCTCCATTGCTTGGCACCATAGACCAGCACTTGATGACCTTAAGATATTGTTGCAGCATATTGCTCCAGAGAGCCTTGTAGTACATAGACTAATGGAAGATTAATGCCACATATCAAGCATAAACACTGGGAAGGCTAAACACTCTCTTGAAAGTTGCATTACCCGCAGTGTGAGGTGAAACTGAATAGCCTCCAATTCCCATTCTTTTAAAAAGTTGTTGTGTATTATAATAAGGGCCCCCAGTTTTATGATATTTATTTTTTTGTCATTTCCGTCTGTATTAATCCGTATTTAGTTTTTGTTCAGTTCAAAAAAACTTTATTCGGTATGTGTAAAACAACCATAAAAGTGTACATACATCAAGACTAATTACATTGCATATAAAAAACAAAGCAGATAACATCTGATATACAACATGGCGCCAAAATTGATCTCCTCTAAAAAAGTGCATACTATAAAACTGGTTGCGTTACACATGGGAAATATGGAATAGTAAAAAACAAAACGAGATGCTTGTTCTGCAACATGGGACCAATATTAATCATATTTAAAACATATAAAATAAATATTTAAAAAGGCAGCTCAGTTTCTTAAAACTCATCATAGGGTCGTCGCTATGTTTATACAACAATACTGTGAGCATTGACCGCGTTTATAATAAAAAGTGCTTCATTAAGGCAAATCCTAGCATCGTTAAGTTCAGACAAGTATTTTACTGCAGCATGATGCAAACCACTGCCAAGCAAAAGTGGTTTTAAATAATAAATCCTAAGACCCGAATAAAAACCACAAAACAGCATAAAGTGCACAGTGCTCTGCTTGCTCTGTCCATCACATGGCCGAGGGGTCATGGCCGGAGGGCACATTTTCATATTGGGGAAGGCCACTAAATGTTGGGTGATTCCCGGTTTGAATCTGACTAATACGAAATGATGCATAAGGTTGGAAATGTATGTTAGATAGTCTTGGCAGCCTACATTAAAAGTTAGTGTTCGATAAAAACTTTATGGTTGATTTCCTGCATTCGCACCGAACGTCCCTCCTATGGTTCATACACATTTCTCTGATAAACAGCTTCCTAAATTATACTACTTGAGAGGGATTGGTCCATACTGACATCTTAAATAATTTACTGTACTGCAAACTGATGTAACTTAACCAGGGAATCTTCATGGCATTAGCCAAAGAAAAGAGTCTAAAATAATTGATTTTGTAAAGCTGGTTTCCTCCTTGGACCATATGGAGTACCAGAGCAGTAATGGGTGAGATGCAACTATATCTAGCCCCACTTCTTTATGAATGATCTCTGAAGAAGCCGAGGTCGGAAGGCTGAGGAGACGTTTGAGGAAACTATTTTCCTCCGTCTGTAGCGCAGAACTATTGTGGTAACCCCAAATACCAGCCCCATCAGTTGTGTTAGATAAAACCCTTGCCCTGTAAATTGTTGTCATCTTCGTAACCGGTCTCTAACCCAGTTTTGTTGAAAATCTAAAAATACCATGGGTGCTGCTAGCCATCTTGCGCCTGACATTAGCAATTTCACGAGTTCACGACCCGTTTCCTGAGAAAGTAATGCCTAGGTAGCAGAAAGTATCAATCGGGGTCACGGACGATTGATCCATAAAAAAGTTCTGTTTTGTTTGCTCCATGACCCGCAGACCATAGTGTAGGTTTTACTTTTATTAGTAATTAATTTCCTTGGGGCAATAAAATCACCAAAAGCATCCATTAAACGTTGCAGCCCCACTGGAGTCCTGGCCAGCAGAACTGCATCATCTGCATATAAAAGTACAGGTGTAGGACGCCCAGACACTTAGGGGGCATCGGCATGCACTGCTTGTAAGGTCTCATCTACCCCATTAATAAACAAAGAAAATAACAGAGGCACTAGTACACAGCTTTGCCGAATGCCTCGCTTAACTGCAAAGGTATTGGTGCATTCCCCCCTTTGGTGATAGCGGACTTTACTTGCCAAGTCCTCATATAATCTGGCCAGGAAATAAATGATTGGCCTGGGTGCCCCCATAGCAAGCAAAGTGGCCCAAAGAATAGTATGATCTACCACATAAAAGGCGCTGCTCAAATCAGCAAAACAGAGCTATAATCTGCCGCCTTTGGGAACGTTGTACTTGCCTATAAGTAGATCAAGGTTCACACATTGCTCTAAGGTCGCCAGGCCTTTCCTGAAACCAAACTGGATGGGTGAAAGTATCGAGTAATCCAGGCCCATTCTTCAAATCTTTTTAACAAGACTTTACTCATCACTTTCACCAATTAATCTAAAAGTGAAATTGTCCTGTAATGTTTGGGCTCTAATTTGTTGCTCTTCTTGAAAATAGGAACTATAATAGATGTGCCCCATGTCGGTGGAGTCGTAGCCTCCGCAGCCATTGTAAAAACTCTTGTTAGAATTAGCACCCATAACTCAACATTGTTCTTAACATCTACTGGGACCCCATCCGGTCATGGGGCTTTACCCCCTTTATTTTCTTTCAGGGCCCATGACACTTCTTGTGACGTAATGTCTAAGGGTACAGGTAAATATAACATTTGTTCCTCATTTTGAGTGGTTACCGTTGGTGTAATAGATGGGCTAAAAATGCTTGTAAAATGGTGAACCCATTCGTCACAAGTAACATAATAATAATAATCCACATTTGTAAAGCGCACAATCACCCGTAAGGGTCTCTAGGCGCTGGGGGCCGTCGGGAAGATTAAGCAAGCTATTGCCCAGAGTCACATGGTGCTGGGCTAACCTGCCGTCGGTGCTGGGGATCGAACCATGATCCCCAGATTCCGGAGTCAGTCGCCCTGGCCGCGGCGCCACACCTCTTCATGTGACAGCAGTTCTGTAAAAGAGTCATCTTTTAGAAAAGGGTAATTAACAGTATCCCAGAAACGTTTACTATCTCCTGTATCCGCTGCTTGGGGCAGTTTCATCCATGCCTCATTTTGTAGTTCTTTTTTCCAAACTAATAGTACCTCTTTGTATGTAAATCTAAGGGATTTGATCAATAAATTGTCTCTAGGTCGTTTAAGAGAGCTAATTTCAAATCCCTAGTGACAGCGGTACATGCATGGTCGAACCAGCCTATACGTCTGGTCGAGTCAGTTTTAATGGTACGAGTCAAGAGGGCATCAATTATAGTAATAATGCCCGTATAGTTATAAAGTATCTGGTATGGGGTAACCACGTCTTCCAAACATTACATGATAAAATTGTAGCCCTTAGTACAAATATCTTGCAGAAACTTGGTCTGATCCACTCCGTTCCACTTAATATGGGTCCCATTGGGTCTAAATTGGACAATGTCTGTAACACAACTAGGGGTAGTGGCAGTGGGCCTGCCCCAAAAGAAAACTGTCAGGATAATACAATTGTGGTCACTCATACCCGGGCAAACAACCTGTGGTGTGGCACATCAATTACATACATCAGCTGAAATTAAAATGTGGTCGATAACAGAGGTGGAATTTCTCGCTATAAAGGTTGGAATGTGGTTCCCACTGCTATCCCATGCACTTTCTAGTAATTTTAGATCAAACTTAATAATCATAGAATTTAATAAATTACCATATTCATCTATGGGGGAAATGCAAGTAACCAAGCCCAACTTTATCGGTCATTCCGCATACTCAAACAGCGGAGTGAGGGCATGTGTTAGTATTAAAATCTCTGGCCCATAATAATATAGAACTATTTGTAATGGACTGAACTAAGGTCCCCAAACCTCCTTTGAGAGCTAGAACCACCCTCACCTAGTATTATTAAACACATTGTTATAAAAATTTACAATTGCCAAATCCCGACCTCCCCTATATGTTAACAACAAAATTAATGAATGGGGGCCAGTAGATATTTTCCTCTTTAAGCTTAGTGGGAGTTTGTTTGAAATTAAGACCATAAGTCCTCCTTTGGCTCTCCCTGCTGCCGATGGCTCAGCCTCCAACCAATGTGTTGTAAAGCCCTCAAAATAAACAGGCTCGGTACACCAAGTTTCCTGGATACATAATATATACAAGTCACATTTAAACTCCATCCATCCTAGAGTGCCCTGTTTCTTAACTAAACCCCCTATATTCCAGGTCGCAATTCTATACCCATCTGCCGTCCCTTCACCAGAACTACTGGGTGGTGGTAAATTGGGTAGGGCAGTTACTATATATGTAGGATCCGCTACACCCTCACAGAAAGACGGAGGGGCAACAGATAGTGTAACAGCGGTTTCACAATAGTCCTTGGAGGCCAAATGTATATCACCTTCATGGGGTAGAGGCGCCTTCATTACATGTTTCGGTCAATTGCCAAACATCCTCATCTCATGTCAATCGATGTCCTGTAGGTCGCTCAATAACTGGTATCTATTAAAAAACACCAGTGATTGGGGAAGAGGATATACCCTGACAGGATGGTTAGCTAATGGGCCTAGTTGGTCATATTAGGTACAGTGTGCTGGAGGGGCTTATAGAAAAAACCCAAGGGCACAAGTGACGTGTTATACTCAGATAGGGCATGATGTACCTCCTCCATAAGGACACCCTTGGCGCATCTTGGTTCCCTAAAGTTGATTACAATACTATCCCCATCATAGTTTTTCCTCAATTGTCCAATCAAGCATACTCTTCTCACGAACAAAATTTGTTGGGCATCTCTTACCGGGAAGTGGCAGTTCCTGTTGTGAATTATAGGATTCTATGTGACCCGGGCGTAATGGGGGGACGTTTGCTATGACTGCTACATAAGGGGCACATTCAGGGGTGGAATTAATAGAGGTCTTGGCATCTTCAGAGCTGGCTTCTATTGTGTTTGCTGTACTAGCGTCTGCTGATTGGGCAGCTCGTTGGGTTTCGCCATTCTGATGAATGCATGGTAATTGCATTAATTGGCAGTGTCTGGATCTGTGTTTGGGATGTAGATACTGGACATTCCATGTGATCCCCGAGGGTAGCTTCAGGTGAGGTGCCTGCAATCCCTGGCTTAATTATATTAGCACTTATTCTTTTTATGTTATCCCTTGGTAAATTAGTTGTTGAAATTGTGGACGTTGCAAATACCCTGTCAGAACCTTCCTAAATCGCATGATGTAGTCACTACCGCCTTACTAGAGGATACCAGGGTTTCAGGTGCATTTTGTCTTCTGGAACCTCCTGGCATAAAAGAAGTGTTTTTGCACTTCCTTTTCCTTTTCAGAGTGGGGGATTAAAGAGAGTGGTGCTGGAACTGGGGGATCGTGTTGCCGCGTTGATGGCAGAGGCCGCCAGTAGCTCTAGGGCCTTTATCTTTCCTTGTTGGGCTCTTAGTTACTGGGGGTATTGCTGTAGCGTCGCTAGGTGACACAGTAATCCCACTCCCACGCCCCCCACCTACGGAGAGACGTCGTTCAACAATGTCTATCTCTTGGGAATTCACATTAACTGCCCTCACCAGAAATTAATCAATAGTTGACCGGCCACTATCGCCCACTGGTGGGGCATTACCTGCCTTGCGTTTGCCCATGGCCACCTAAATACCAAACACTTGTACCAAACTATATAAAGTATAAACCGGCCAAATATGGAAAATAATAACAATGGAAGTCCAGGGGAGTCCATATAAAAGCTCAAGCAAACCTGCATACAGTATATTGGGGCAAACAAGAAAACAGTACCTTTTATCGAATGTGAGGTCCAAAATGTCAGAGGGGTGGCCCAGCCCGGCCTATTCTGGTCAGTGACTGGCAAGGATGGGCCCGCCCTTGGCCTGGGGGTGGCCTGCGCCGTGGGAGGCAGACTGCGCTTTTCAGCGCGGCGTGGGCATCCTGCTGTGCCCCTCCTCCTTCTCACGCAGGTATCCTCTAGGACGCTGAGTCCCCCCCACACAGCAGCAGGCAAAGATCAAAGGATTCCCTTTTTTTGCTCATTTTACCTGCATTTATACATAATTAATTTAGATTTTGTGAAAAAGTGAAGCTGAAATGTGTATATTTCTGCATTTATTTAACCAGTTCATGTGCACTTGTGCCTCATCGCCTGACAGGTTTCAATGATACATACACACTCAGATGGTAAAATATGCACTTGTAAGAAAATATGTAAATTTTAGTATCAAGGTTGTGCAAATCTACTGCTGTTTAAGGCTCTTTACTAAAATCCCTATATGTTTTTTACTCCCCTTGCTTGTCAATCCGCACAGTTATTGGCCTGGCAAACATGACTGACAGCATTTAGAATCACTCAAACACAACCCATCCGTTTTTATCGACATTTAAAAATAAATACTGACAGGAAAATGTATGGTTTTCTGTCCATGTTTATCTTAAAAAATCTGTAAAAACGGAAAACAGGGACCCTTAATTATAATGAGTAGACAATTAAGTTATCTACGTCAAGTGGTTGCCAGATTGCAACATATTCAGTGCAAGAATGTGTTTCTGCAATTTATATTGTATGACGTCTGTCGGTTCACCCTAGGGTACAAAGCAGGGATTTGTACGTTTACCTTGCAGTCTGAGACAGCCCAGGAGGCACTGGATTCCTTCTTCCTTAAAAACATATTAATTCTACTTGACACACTAGTCCTAGTATTTCTGCTAACTTTGGACCAGCTCATGTAAAATTGATTATCTTGTGCAGGTGTGTTTTGATTCCGTCAAGAAATCATTGTCAGAATCGACTCTCTAGATTGTAAAGGGCATCAAAGAGTCAAATGGCCAGAGACTAAGCAGCAATCTGTTGCTAAATGTCTTCCTTACTGATCAGATACGTTCATTTGTATGCCCCTTCTCGGTTATTTGCAGGTAGTCAACCTTAATGGTTTAAGTCAACTTTATTTCGGAAAGATTGGCCAATGATTTCTAACTTGCCTCCCTGATCAACTCTCTTAGATCCCCCGCCTGTGCTTCATATTTCAGACAGCAATAAAATAGTCAGTAAAAATATGTAGAGCTTACTGACAGTTATCCATCTGGCGTATCATAGAGCATGAGCTACAAACACACACAACTGGACTCTGCTTCTATAGCACCGCTTTCTATAATGTGGGTGCATTGAAGGTGTGAAAAAGGTTTGCTTTGGGTTGAGGAGAGTGGTTCATCACAGTTTATCACTTGTGATGAGTTTATCTCGTGCGGAGCTGCATCATGTTGGGGAGCAATAGCCTGCTTTTTACATTGATATTGTGTAGAACACCCCTTTGAAATAGTGTTTATTCTGTTGCACTGAATGTATACGTTTCTCAGTGATGTGTATGTGAGGTGAAAGATTTTGAAGATAACCTGGGTATTGACTAATAAATATTCAGGTGACTTGCAGGGTAAGGATATGGAGTCCTTCTATGGAAGATTCAAAGGCGGAAAATATGATGATGTGGGAGGCGAAGACGGAATTTGTGTTAAAAAATAAACTCTGCTCATATTCTAAGTTTACGAATAGTTTTAATTTTCAATTGTTTCAGTTGCTCAAATATCTTTGCAACTTTTTCTATTTTTTGTACTAGACTATGGTGTTTTTTTTTTTTACAAAGTTTATTTTTTGGGTTCTTTAATGGTTTGTGCAAGACCATGTCAGTGCTTGTAGCCTCTGTTAGACGCACTAGTATATGTGGTGTACATTAAGATGCTGACTAAAAAAGCCTGCGGAGATGACAAGGAGTTTTCTGAAAGTGGGTATTAAGCCATCTGCTTTGTACTCTGTTTTCTTATTTGGGTTTTTAAAGTACATCTTAGTAATGAAAAATTGTCATAGCGAAACTAATGGTCGTTTACAAACGGAAATTTCATTTTTTTTCATCAGAGCAATAGTAGGCTTTTGCAGCTGGGTACATTCTGTGCGTGCACATTCGAAACATGTCGAGGCAGCACACTGAAGGGCCAGTCTTCAGTCAGTGACTAATTTGTTTACTGCTGCAAATTGACTAAGATGCTTTCCAAGCATCATCAGCGAGCATTGATTTGCAGCAGAAAAACCTTCTGCTTACCCTATGCTACTAGAAAACGTACGTCCTCTTTTACTGTTAGCATTCTTGGCAAAAATTGCGGAGAAAGTGGTGAATAACCAACTTATAAATCATATCAACTCAAATGATTTATTTCACCCCAAACAATCGGGTTAGAGGCTCTTACTCTTCCGAGTCAGTCCTACGTCTTGCAACTGAAACCGTGAGAAGTTGTGCTGATGAAGAACAAACAGCTGCGTTGGTGTTACTGGACCTAAGTGCAGCCTTCGACACCGTTTTGCATAACCTACTTCTTTAGAGGTTAACTCGATGCAGGGTTAAGGGTACAGCTCTACGTTGAATGGCTTCTTTCCTTCTACCGCGTAGCTTTCAAGTTTCCAAGCAGCCGTATATGTCAGAGAGCATCCCTCTCATGCAAGGGGTCCTACAGGGCTCTATATTGAGTCAATCTGTACATTGGCCCCCTTGCTGAAATCATGGAAAAACCCTTGTGTCATATGCTGACGATACGCAGCTCATTGTCACTCTAGACACAGAGGGAGCTGCAACTCAAATGTCTAGAGGAGCTAGCCTCCTTGATGTCCAATAATTGCCTAAATGGCAATAAAACTGAATTAATGATAGTTGGGAAAATGCCTTCTATCTAGTCATCGGCCTGGTAGCCTGGTAGCCTGAAGTCCAGGGGCAAACCCCTGTTCCAAAAGCAGAAACCAAAAATCTTCGGGTGTGGTTTGATCCAAAATTCGCGTTTGAGTATCAGATTAGGAAGGTAGCTGGCAAGTGCATCATGACTAGGACAAGGAAACTCTAGACCTACTACCTATAGCAGCCAGAAAAACTATTGTTCATGCACTGGTTACATCTCAAATAGACTATGGTAATATCCTCTACCTGGGAGCCTCTTAGGGAAGTTTAATTAAACTCCAACGCACCCATAACGCTGCTGCGCTCTTGGTCCTTAATCTCCCGAGAAGAGCATCAACTTCTAAAGCTCTCTCTGCTCTTCACTGGCTGCCAGTGGAGAAGAGTATTACCTACAAGGTCATGTGCTACTGCCACCGAATTTTGTGGAACAAGGCCCGCGCTACCTACAATCTATGATAACTCCTTACATACCTACACGTGATCTAAGATTTGTTGTTCAAGGTGCCAAGAATCCAAAGGGTCAGGATGGGAGCCCGATCTTTTAGCTATCTTGCAGCCAAAAGGTGGAACACTGTGCCACCGAATTTGACACCTGAACCTACTGACAGGACCTTCCGCAGGGGACTAAAATCTTGGCTGTTTCACCCTTAAAATTGGGAATATCTAGTTGACTTCCTTTAGTGCTCCTGCTCTTCCTAGCTTAGGCATAGTTGTCCTTCTCACCTCTCTCTCCTTCTTTTTAGGGGTTTACAATCCTAGCGCAGGGACACACCGTTTGGTGTAATCAGGCGCTTAACAAATGATAAATACCATATAAAAAATAATATAGTGTTGAGAAGGGACTTCCTACTTGCACCTGATAATCTTGGCCATTTCTGTGATCCGGTTCATGAACTGTGTTCTGCACCAGAGCCTAGAATCTATTGGACACACAAAACATGCATGGCTTGGACGTTCTGTGGCTCGACAGGGGCCTTCAGACTTCCTACTTTTGGTGCTTCTTGGTTCACATAAATGGGAGCGAAACTGTACAGCTTTACAACTTTAACAGCTTAGACTACTATACAGAATTAGTTATTGTGGTGAAATTGCTAGATTGGCATGTCCTAGCCAAATGGATTACCTGGTCTAAATAAAATGGAAAATACCTTTGTAGGTCTTACTAGGTGTTTCTTGTCCAAAGATTTAGTACATCTGTTTCTTTCCCCTATGATATGATTCATCATTTCCTATTTTCTATTTCTCTCTTACGCTGCCCGTTTTTCTTCTACTAATCAATTGACCTCTAGTTCCTTACCATCTAAACTATCTAGCATTGGCCTGTGTGCCACAATTCTTTGTACAGTTACTAAATTATTTAAGTTTCCCAAATTCCCTCGCATTTAGTATGCCATTACATTTCTCCTATCTTATGTAGAACATTTCCATAGCTGAGGGTGTACTATAGTGAGTAAACTTCTTCACTGTCATTTAGTCATTTGAGAATTAGATCTATCCAAATCTAAGGGGTGTGATTGGGTTAGACTTCCGGGGTTGCTAGTGCCATAACCAGATCATTGATGGAGTCTTGAGCCTCTGTTATTTATTTGTCCAGTTTTATGAATGGCAGACAAGAGAATCTCCGTATCATGTGCTGAAAGAAGCAACATGAAATACAATGGACAATCCTGCGTAGATATCCAGAAAACCTGTTAAACAACGGGTCATGGGTAAAATGTTTTCCATAATCACTGTGATTACTCGGAATAGGAGAGCTAGAAAATGTCTAACCACAAAATGAGTGGCAAGGGAGTGAGCCTTCTCTATCTCCCCTCATATATATGTTCAAACTCACAAAAAGAGAAGGACTGGAGAATATTAAAAAAGAAGAAGAAGAAAGGCAAGAGTCAAGCAAATGCGCACTCTGCTGTGTATTTTTTTAGATGTGCTAGCACTGCAAATGTGTACAGGAGAGTCAAAGATGTACAGATTTAGGGAAAATCATTTGATTTGTTTTTAAGACTGCCCTCTCCCACTATGTAGTGGCATGCTTAATCATAGGGCTGCTATTGACACCCAGGGGCAGACCAACACACTGTGTGTTGCGCTAGTATATTTTTTTAGGAAAGAAAAGAAGGATAAACCAAGAAAAAAAAGAAACGTTTTCCAAGAGAGGAATCCCTAATGCAGAGAACATTGCAAGTCAAGACTGCCTAAAAGGGTACCATGAAAACTCATTTATTGGGTGTCTAGGAGGAGTTACAGCTCCTGTACCCCATGTCCTTACACCGACATGTTTCAGCCAATTTCTGTTACCCTTGTGGCCTTCTTCAGGGTATTGATCCATTGTGATTATTTAATGTATTTACGGTCATATTTTGGCCCACATCAAGAATGGTTAAAAAGACCTTACTTGTTTCTTGAGAGTAATCACACTTGCCAATTGCATCTGTTAGGAGACATAAATAGAAACAATAAAGTATCACCCGTGACTACCTTTGCTCTCATATGTCAATATTCTCTTTCTTTGTACACCAGTGTAAATAAAAATAAAAAATCTTAGCTCGCACATTGCACCTTAACCCTGTGAAGTAAGGGGCTCTCCACTATGAGCCCAAGTGAAATATTGCAAAACAACATATTGTCAAACTGTTGTTGATACTCTTACCTGAGTCTCATTAGTGATTCTCTTAACCCGGGACTGAAGTGGGGACACCGCCCTGTAGTCAAACACTGTAAGACAGATAATTTCCTCACAGACCCTACAAACAGTTCATATGGTTGATTTTTTTCTTTCGTTTTTCTGTATTCTCATTAGTTGCTTAACCAAGGTCTCTGTGCTGTGTGTTCAGTCCCTTTAATAATCTATTTTGCAAGGGCATTAGTGTTTTACATATCCCTTTTCACCCACATCGGTTCTTTACCTGACTTCATTAGCCTCTCCATGGTGTTAGCTGGATTGTGAAGGTGGGCTCTTTTTTCCATATGCTCTTGTGTCTCCGTCCGGTATCTATCATGAGGGAGTGTAAACTCTGCCCCATGTCTTATGAAAATAAGAAAGTCCGGTGGAGTAGAAGGGACGAAAGAGTCTCCAACTACCTCAGACTTTTAGTTATGGAGTGTCTAACCACTCACTATTGCGTGTTTTCTTCGGAGAGTATGTCCAAGGATCTACCCAGTATCTCATCAGAGTCTCCTGCTGCCTACATAATATATGTTTACGTTGTCCACCCACTCACTATTACATGGTTTTTAGAGGGAGTATGTGGGAGGACCTGCGTGCTAACAAACACATCCATTTCAAATGTTGCCCACCCCTAGCTATTGTAGCCACACGATATGGAGTACTCACGTCTTAAAGGGTTGGCGTCTCTAACCCATACCACTCCACGTCCTCCAAGGATACCAGAGTGTTCGCGTGCTGTCCTAATAAAGGACTCAATTCCGACATGCTTCCCCTTCTGGGAAATGTCCATCCCAGAACCACTAGACCGAATCGAGGTTACCATTTTCGCGTATACGCGGCCATCTTGGGTTTCTCGCAAACTACTACATTCACATTCATTAATAAAGTCGTAGTACAGAACTAACCCTTTTATTCTCTTATTCATCTATATTTTTGTAACATTTGTCATGGTTTTTTGGTACAACTTTTCAGTTCTTCTTCCTATATAAAATGTATGAGGCTCATAGTCGGACATCCCTACTCGAACCACTTAGGAATGTGTTATGTGTAGACACTAAAAAGATGTCAGAAATCAATTTTTTTACGTGTTTGCATGCCCAATTAAGAGGTGTACCTGGCTTCTAGACAAATCGGAATATGTTGTTTTGTGTCTTTACTTATACTAGATGGGGATCCTGCACTGCGATCCCCCCATTCTTATGCATCTACCCTCTTCCAACTCTGATCCTATCTATCTCGTGTTGGTGCCACATATCGTAATTTCCTTTTTCCTGAGGGCTATATATGGTTTGTAAAATTCTATATTCCCAAATAATTGTATCTGAAAAAAGGAAAGGTATGGCGGTATGCATCCTCCTCCTAGTCCCTACTGTTTAGATGGTGCCAAGGGATGGAGTCATTCAGTCCCTGTTCATTGTTCCTAAGCCTATGCATCCATCTTTGTTCTCGTCAAAACAGTAGGTTTGTGGTGTCCCCTCGTTGTGAGCGGGGGTAAGGTTTCTGTATTACTGTCCTCTTTAAATCACTCTCTGTGTGTTGCATCTCCACAAAGTGTGCGCTCAATTTCTTAGTAACCCTTCCACATCTGATATTACTCATGTGTTCCAGAATTCTGATCCTTATTTGTATAGTTGTCATGCCCACTTATTGGTACTCGCATGGTCACACTGTGAGGTAAATGATGTTCTCTGAATTGCAGGTGTGTGATTTCTGAGTTCCCAAGGGTAACATAAGCCCATATCTACCAATTTGCTATTGGTTGTTAAGGCGCAGGCTTTACGGTGACCACACGCATAATGCCCAGTGATTGGTGGTAAACCCCAGGGCATAAGGCCCATCTCCGGTTGGTTTAACGGCCATTGGTCTTGTATGTACCAAAACATCTCTGATACTTGTGCTCTTCTTGAAAGAGAGCAGGGGGCTTTTTTAAATTCCAACCATTAGAATTTAAAATACACCTATTTTTCGTGATAATCTTTTTCACATGATTTGAAGATATATTAAATATTGTAACACATATGTTCCTGTTTTCAGTCTCTCGTGTATGTGTTTCAAGTAGAGTTTCTCTGTGGTTATTTTTTACCGCTTCCAGGCTCGCTTTACCACATGGTAAGGATATTCTTGTTCCTGGAGTTTGTGACTCAGCTTTTCTGCTTTTTTTCCTCAAATTCACCCATTTCTGAACAATTCCTACGTAACCATAGAAACTGTCCATACGGCAGGTTCTCAACGATTTTGTATAAAAGCTCTGGAAGGAGCCCCTACTTATTCTTCACGTCAACAATGACAATAGAATCCCTCCCCTCTCTAGACCTAACCATCACAGCAAAAAACGGTATGCTGTTGAGCAGTGTATATCACAAACACAGGGATCCAAATAATTTACTTTTCTGCTGTTAAGCTGTGTGAAGAAACCTCTGCTGATGCCCTGTCTCCCTTCCAAATAAGAAGGACGTCATCAACGCATCGTCTCCTGACCCTGTTATGGTCTAGAAACAGATTATCCTGGGTGAATATTTTCTGTTCAAAATATGAGACATATGAACTCGCCATGCATGCTCGGAGCAAAAGAACTCCCCATGGATGTACCATGGATTTGTAAGTAGGTAGGGTTGTTATATTGGGGAAAAAATTGTCAGTGCTAGCTCCGCTAGTCGGTGAGCAAACTATCTTGGTCTTTGGTAGTCGTAATCTTCCACATAAAGAATATTCTCAATTACCCTAAGTGTCTCACTCTGGGGTGTGTTTGTATATAATGACTGGATGTCCAGTAATTAGTTCCCCATCTGGATCAAACTTCATATACATGATGAGATTCAATACTTCTCTAGTGTCCTTCTGATATGCTGGCATGCGCTGCACAATAGGACGAAGAAAAAAGTCACAAAATTGCGACTAGGGTTCCAGCACTGAATCTATCCCTGAGACGATGGGGGCGGGGCAGGGTCTTGTTGGTTTATGTACTTTGAGCAGAGTATAAAAATAGGGAGTCTTTGGTTTTTGTTTACATAGGAAGAGAGCTTCTTTCTGACTAATCTAGCTGTATGACAGAGCTTCCTCTACATGGATACTGAGCTCTGTCTTCAGTTCGAGTGTGGGGTCATTTTCCAAAATTGTATAAATTCTTCTGTCACCAAGCAAGCGTAAGCATTTCATGTTGTATGCCTCTTTTTCTTGGATAACCATGGCTCCACCCTTGTCTGCCGGTTTTATAGCGATCTGTTGATTATTTTTCAATTATTGAATTGCTTTTTGTTCTGGGCAAGACGGGTTACAATAGCTTTTGTTATTGTTCACTTTATTGGACTGTTCTATCTCCCGAATCACTGCCTGTTCAAAGACCTTTATCTCAGGGGGTACCTGTATAAGTGCTGGAACAAAGGTAGATTTTACTCTCAGACCGGTGTTCCCCTCTTGGATCCTTTTCTCCTTTTCATTTTCAAAGAAAACCTTTAGGCATATATCCCTGAAGAAACCTGCTTGCTCGCATTTCAGTTTAAAGAGGTCTACCTGGTTAGTGGGAACAACCCCCAATCCTTTATTCAAGACCACTGTTTGATCCTTTGTAAGGCTAATTTTCATCAGGTTCATGATGAGGTTTAATGTTTGCTGCTCCCTGGTTCTGTTACCCGGGACAGGCTCTTGGTCACTCTCTTGTTGATGTCTCTGCCCTTTCTGCCTGCCTCTTCCCCTCCCCCTGCCTCTCCCTAAAAAAGGATACTGGTTTTGGTAGTATTGGAAGGGTTGCATGGGGGTACATTGGGGGCCACTCAAATCCGGTACCTTGCAGGCCTCGTTGGAACTGCTTTATCAGTCCCTTGGAGGCACCTCTCCCTCTAGGTCTGGGTCTGTAGTGATAATCACTACTTTTGCTCCCTGAGCTTGATGTGTCTGTGTCTCGTCTGTTTGAAATACCTGAAAATTTACCAGTTACCCAGGCGTAGTTATAACACTGAATGGGAGTTGCGCTTAGTCGTTCAGGACAAAGATGAGTCTGCTGTTCTGAGGAGTAATCATCAGACTGATGATGTAGTGGATAATCAGGAAATTGAATAGAGCAGTTCAGGTTAGCAACTGCAAAGATGGACTATGTGAGTATTAGAGAAATGTTTATCAGATTGAAGAATTGTTCAGGTTTTAGGAAAAGGTATAGAATTAAACAGGTTGCACAAAGTAAAGATCTCGGTCAAGGTCTCAGATGTTTAAAATAACATCAACAGGAGGTGTGAAAACATGGGAACATAATGGGTGACTATGTTTAGAAGTTCTGAAGCGATTGGGAAGCTTGGTTATTAACTCATTTCAGGGAAGTGACGTAATATTAATAGTTTTTCAATTCTTTCTTGAAGGTGCTGAATTTAGAGATATTATCACTCATAGTGTATTTCATAAAACAACAACTTGACTTTGTAAGAATGTTTGTTAGTTTCAGACTGAATAAAAGTGTATTTAGACAACGAAAGTTGTAGAACAGTAGCCCATATTAAAGTAACATTACATATACAAATCATAACATTCTAAAATAAGACATTGTTTTTTATAAGAGATTAAAAAAATTACCAAGACCGGCTGCAATGTCAAGAAGCGCATAATTCCCAACAAAGTCACTGCTGCTGATCAAGACAAGACAGTATATTAAATAAATAATGGCTTCAAGATTTTCCTGTGCATAGTTAAAATGAATGGATAGTCCATCAATATGTGAGAATGTGTGCGTTTGCAATTAAAAGAGCATAAATATTTCCCTTCATCCTCTCCGAATCTTAAAATCGATTCTGGGTTAGAGAACAAGGAATTTATATCTAGTTGAAATCCAATCACCTCAGTTCTCAGCCTATGATCTGATATTTCATCGATGTACGGGAAGACCTCTTCTTTTCAGGCTGTTGTATTGCACTTACTTGTTTTTTTTGGTCTTCACATGGTAGCTAATTTAAAAATCTAAACTCGCATATTCCTGTTCTATCTGTCCAAAATGTAAAATCTAAATTGCATCTAACAGTCTATATCATTATGCTAGATGGATAACCTAATATACATGACAGACTACGCCTATATTCTTTCCCATGAGTCTCTTTAATCACAAGAAAACTGTTTAGCACAATAAAGAGCAAGTGGTGGAATTTTACTTTTAAACACCACTCAATAAGCCTCCATATTCAAAGTTAAGCTTCACTAAGACACTTTGAGAGAGAATAGACTGAATAATTATATATTTTACGTGCTCCTCGCAATATCTGTTACTTGTAAGAGTGACACCGAAATATTTTCATGAGTCTTTGTACATGTTTGGCAGAGAGATACCTACAGATCTTTCCAGAATTCTTGCCAAATAGCAGAATATTAGTTCTATCTACATTTATTGTCAATTAATTGACAATGCAATAGTCATGTAGTGACTCTGGCTGCTCTGCAAAGGAAATTATAATGTCATCAATTTCCATTAGATTGTTTGTATATACTGGGCGTGACATATTAATCCCTCCATTTTTAGGGGAGAATGAACTTGTCTCACTTTTTGAGGCGAGACCTGAAAAATATGGGCCATAGCACAACCATGTCGTAAAACCATTACTAACCAACATATGATCAGAGGCAGCCTAAAAAGGTCAGTGTACCCTTTCCCCATTCAAACCATGTATTAAACGAAGAATAGAAAGCACGCCAATAGAGCTATTCCATACATTCTGTTTTCTCCATTGAACATCCTCTGTCGACTAGATCAAATGCCACATCGGAGTCAACCAACCAAACAAACAACACAGTCTCCCATTGAGTTAATTCGCCTTCTATGATGTGGTCAAAAGAGTAAAGTGTTGACCTATGGTAAAGTAACCCTCACAGAAGCCCACGTGTTCTTTTGGTATTTGATTTTGATCTATAATCTGACAGTTAAATCTTGTAGAAGTATCTTTGTGTATGCTTTACCGGTGATGTCAGATGGATCAGTCTCTAATTACCCAGGAGCTTGACATCCCCTTTTACATATATATATTGACTTAACTGTTGCTCCTTTCCAGGACATAGGGAATTTCCCTGTTTCCATCACCAAGCGAAAGAAATACATTTATTTCAGGCCTGCCAGTAAATTGTCAGGACAACGTCCCCTCTACTTAGCTTATTTGAAAGAATTATGTATTTTATATTCTGGGAATAGGATAAATCCACTATGTCATTAAATACCACTTAAATATCTCAGTCGTAGCATTTGTGAACCTGGTTATATTATTTCTTCGGGTAGGTGACCCAAGAATCCTCTGGAACTGCACATGCCAGGGATGAGGGGCGTGTGTAACAGCCTTGATTGAGTAGGCTTCAACGTTTCATTGGCTCGCCTACTTGAATGTCCTTGGTCTTTAGGAACAAGTTCCGTTGGTAAAATGTTTCATTTTTTATCCCTCAATTCTAATCTGTATTGATTCTTTAACTGATTTACTGCTGCTGAGATACTCTTTCTGGGTCCCATTTTATCCAGTGCTGCATTTTACCCACATAGCTCCTGAGCTATTAGCACATTTTATCAAAATACTTGTGATGCTCTGTGCGGACTGGGGGAAAAAGTGAACCATTCTCTCTCTCGAAGGAGACTTCTAAACATGCAACAGTTTCCTATTTCCATTGATACCCAGTGCGTTTATCTTTTTTTGTGAAAAATCATCTACCTAGGTAAACATTTCATGAAAATGAGCCATCCTCATCAAGTGTTCTGCATCTAATCTGGTGGACAAGCGACACATGTACTTCACCACTATGGGAAGTATCCTGTTGTCATGAGTACTCAGAGCCATGATCAAAGTAATTTTAATCTGCAAATCATTGCTACCTCCATATGGCAATGTTATAAAATGTTTAATTGGAGAACAGAACAAAAATATAATCAATGGGTGAGATTAGGTGACAAACACGGAAGGTTTGTACTCCTGGTGCATCTAATTTTCTACGACTAATAAGCCAAATCATACCGTGATTAGTTAGAAGATTACACATCGTTTCTAAAATTTAGAGCTATGGCATGTTCGGAGTCTTGTAAATGAAGCCATTATGAATTGTAATAGTTCACTCATAGACCAATCAGACGATGTTGTGGCTAACTTCAAATTACAATCATCTGCAATAAAAATTAAAGGGTGCTAGAGTGACAAATACTGTATATATCCGTTTCCAAATAAATAAAGGAATGGGCTACATAGACATAATCCTAAATATAAATATGTAAATTGTTCCAGCCCTAAGCTGATATGTTCAGACTATAAGTAAGCAGATACACTGCAACAAGACAAAATGTCCTTTTTACAGTTTTTGTTGATACTAATGTTTGTAGATCCCCAGAAGGATGGCGCTCTTTCAGGCGAGTCCAGTACTTAAGGGAGAAGGAATCCCTGCCCCCCCCCCCCCCTCAACCTTTTCGCAAACATAAAAAATGCATTTCGGGCTGAGCAAGGGTCCGTCAGACAGACACACTTTATGTTCAGGTCAGGCAGCCAGACTCTGTATTTGTGCTAAATGCCCAGACCCCTGGCTACCTGAGCTGAACTTTGCCGGGCTAAAAATGTCAACTCCTCAGCTCGGCAAAGCACTTGGAGGACATCCCCGCTTGACAAGGGAATGCGATGCGTCACTTGGAGCTGGGCCCTTCAGTTTTAAGCCCTGGAGTGCCCTGGGCCGGCTGCCCATCAGTGATGCTTGTCACAGAGTGGGGTGGGGTCAGCAGTCTCACTGAACCCAACCCACCCAGTGACAAGTAAGGTCCTGCTGCCTCCTCTCATTGGCTGACCCACAACAAGGTCAGCCAATGAGTGGAGGCAGCAGTCCCAAACCTCCAGAAACCACTGAGGCTTCCCTCCTACCACCTTAGATCACCACTGCGGGCCAGGCCAGTAGGTTTTTTATTTCAAATGTTTGGTACTTGTGTGCGCTCGTGTATGTATGAATATATGCGTATTAGTGTGTGCGTGTTGTGAATCAGTGTAAGCGTGTATATGGGATTGTGAATGGTGGGTTTATGAGTGAGAGCATGTGAATGTATGTGTCCTTTTCCTAGGCTTCTGTGATGCAGCTACCACACCTCATTTGGTGTAAATTTTTTTGTTATATCTGCAAGAAATCACATAGCAATGTAGAAATATGTCACTTGGACAGCCGACTGTGCTAGAAGGCCATTCATTTGGCCAAAATAACCCTTCGGTCCTCCTATCATCTCTTGGTCTTGCCTTTTGGCTGTCCATACAGACCTATTGACTTTGTCAGTTCTGTGCAGCATCTACAAGAACATGCTGTGCAACATCGGCAAAAAACATAAGTGGCATTTTCGTACGCATGCGTCATCATACATATGCCTATACTTCATGATGCTACAGTAGCCCAGCATGTATAGGGCGCATATGCCATGATACGCCCAAACGGTCGTCCATTTGGGGAGGGGGGGTGGGGGGGGTTATTATTATTATCATTATTATTATTTTACCTTTACAAAATGGTGGATACTAATCTGTGTGTGGTAAATAAAAAGAATTATGTTACATTTACACAAAGCCTTATTTTCAAAAAGGTGTAGCCTGGCAGCAAATTGCAGCTCCCGGGTCCTTTGAAAATAAAATAAATATTTTAAAAACATGCAATGGAGAGGGGCTATTGTGGAGCAAATGGGTGGAAAGTAAACACTGCTGAACTAAATGAATAACGGGGATCATTGATGTTGGGGGAAGCAGCAGAGCACACTGTGTGGGGGTTGGGAGGCTTGAACTAAAAATAGAAATGACATGCAAAAAGTCGAGCTGAACAGGGGGTGGAAAGGAAGAAACAGAGGAGCATCAACACGGACCACGGAGCTTTGAGGAGTAAGTGGTGCATGAGAGAGCATAAAAAAGCACATCCACTCCAGGCGTGCTAAATGGAAAAGCAAAAAGTACCTCCCTTATTGTGAGCAGTGGAAGGATACATATCACCCAATCAAAAGGATGGTAAAGAAGTGTTACTCTAATGAAGGGTCAAGCTTAAGAAGGAAAGCCTTCGAATATGAAGCAGGAAGATAAGCTAATCCCTGGTAAGCAATGGGCTGGCCCAAAGCAAGTATTTGTGTTGTCCAGAATAGGCCTTCGACAACAGACATTTGAAAGCTCCAACAGTGAAATAAAAGCGCCCCCAGATTTCAGGACCAGGGCACCGCCTAACCAATTACATTTTCCTGGTTCACTCTTCTACAACACCACCACAGCTTTCCATTGGTAGACGTCTTTTTTGCATCTACACACCTGTTTAATGTGGCTAGGGTATGAATGACTGTAGCCCGAATCTTAGACTGATGATTGCTAACGGTGTTGCAAACTATAATAATATGAGATGGGGAGGATGGTTTTATGGATTGTATTAGGTAAAGCTAAAAATACATCTATAAACAGTATATATTGTTTTGAAAAATCTTTAAATGGAACATGTTTGCTTTCAAACTTCAAGTATATTGCTCAGTTTAAGCTACAGCCAGAACCCCCAATGTTTCACGTCTGTTTTTAAGGCTACATTCATTGTGCATTGATTCTGTGTGTTTTGTAGTGTTACATTTACCTAACCATTTCACTCTTGCAAGACTGCTTCTCATCAGAAAGTCAAACTTATAGCAACCTACGTAGTGAATACAAAATTAAGTCCACCATTGACCTACAAGAGGTAGGTGTAAATACATCGCTGAAATTTGGAGCATAAAAAAGTTTACCTTTTATGGCAAGAAGTCTGCATGCATAGGTTTGTGTCCTACGCAAGGCACACTAATTCGTTTTTCATGGAAAAGAATGCCGGAGTTGAGCTGTGATCCCCTGAACACTACCCTCTTACCGCCCTCTCTCCTGCCCCACTGTGTAAACTTTCTACATGCATTTGATATCTGTTGTAGTGATGTCAGTAAACCAGATGGGCCAGTCTGTCCCCCTGAACACTACCCTCTTACCGCACTCTCTCCTGCCCCACTGTGTAAACTTTCTACATGCATTTGATATCTGTTGTAGTGATGTCAGTAAACCAGATGGGGCAGTCTGTCCCTATCTGACTTCAGAATCCATCTATCAATCCCTCTGTTTGTAGTGTTAGAGCTCACATGAAGAACTTTGAAATCAGTAGAGGCTGTGATGTTGCAGGAAAAAAAGAAAGTAGGAAGACCAGCTGGGCCTGGTTGTCCTATGTGGTGAAAGGCTTAATATAGAAATGTATAGATTAAAGGTAGATCCATAACTCAAAACATCCATTCACCACTAAACCAGAATTGTCTTTCACTTGAGTTATGCTAACGTTTCCCAACCAGGTTTGCTTTGCGTCTGCGATGATTTATGTGGTCCCTGCCCCTCAAGAGGCTGTCTTTGGATCTCTCCTTCTAGAGAACCTTCATTTATATCCTCCACTCTTTGAAAAGCTGCTTCCAGGTCCCTCTCCCTGAAGAAGCTGCTCACCGATCCCTCTAAGAAGCATTCTTCCCTACCACCACAAATGATTTGTCAGTCAAGAACTGTCTGAAGTCTAGGTTTTCTGGGAATATGTGAATAGTGTGCTAACATTTTGCCCACAGCTCCTCTTCTGTCTATCACGTTGCTGCTTCACATTCTCACAAATCCTGTGAAATCACTTCCTGTGACGTAACTTACGTCAAAGGTTATGCATTAAAACTTGGCTCTACCTTGGGAATTTAGAACCTATCACTTCAAATTCTGAATGAGGAAGAGTGGATGGCTTAGTAAGAACTCTCCTTTGAAATATGGGCAGATCTGCCCATCATGAGTCTAAATCCCGGCAAGGCCAATGCTAGGGTGATCACCTGTCTGGTATTTTCATGGATCATATGCTGTTGCTCCCTTTATGGACACCTTTAGTTAGTAATCACAGAGGCCCCATGAGCACACCAGTAATTTTATACTTAACACCTACATGTAGAAATCCCTGCAGTTCCACCTCCAATGTCTAGGTTCACATGATACCTAGCAAAGAAAATTAATTTAAGGAAGGGCTCCCTGAAAGAGCATTCCCCAGTATCTGACATGCTTGTTAGAGCACAGGGCTAGGCAAAGCTCATCAGGGTATTTTTTTTTCTTAGCCCACAGCAAGTCAAACAAAAGTCTTCCTTCAAAAGTGTCAGAACGCTTTTTTCATTACTCTGTGTAGTGATTGTTTATTTTACAGGAGCAGACAGTACATTTGGCAGTTAGTATTACTAATGTGAATCATCAATTGCAGCAGCCAGTAAAAAAAATTGGTTCCCAAAATGTGTTGTAATTGTTCACTGTAGCAAGCACAAGGAGATGATGGACAGAGTTCTGAAACATTTCTCTCACCCCCAGTCACAGATCTGAGTTGAATCCATCATCGTTCTTTATCTCACTTCGCCAAACCAGTTCAGACCCAGCTATATGCAAATCAGTCTTGACCCTGTGCCTCATGGGAACAGCCCGGCCCAAACTGCCAAACCAGGTCTTCCCGTATGGCTGGGTCTGAACTGGGGTGGCGAAGTGAGCTAAAGAACAGTGATGGATTCAACCCAGATCTGTGACTGGGGTAAGTGTCTGAAAAGTTTCAGCGCTCCGTTCATCATCTCCTTGTGTTTGCTTTGTTCGCCCTAAGTTGGTAGGGTATGCCCAGACATGGGTCCCTTGCTCAATTTGCCACTAGATTCAAGCTGGCCTGGCTGATGAGGGGTGTTACCCCTAAACAAGCCCCAGGATGCTTGTTTGCGGTCCAGGGCTGCACTGTTCCCATGAGACACAGGGTCAAGATTATTTGCATATAGCTGGGTCTGAACTGGGGTGGCGAAGAGAGCTAAAGAACAATGATGGATTCAACCCAGATCTGTGACTGGGGGTGACTGCCTGAAAAGTTTCAGCACTGCTCCATCATCTCCTTGTGTTTACTTTGTTCGCCCTAAGTTGGTAGGGTAGGCCCAGACATCGGTTTGTTGCTCATTTTGCCACTGGATTCAAGGTAGCCTCGCTGATGAAGGGGGTTACCCCGAAACCGGTCCCAGTATGCCTGTATCCGGTTCAGGAAAGACCTGGCTTGGCAGTTCAGGCTGGACTGTTCCCATGAGGCACAGGGTCACGACTGATTTGCATATGACTGGGTCTGAACTGGGGTGTCAAAATGAACTAAAGAACGATGATGGATTCAACCCAAATCTGTGACTGGGGGTGAGTGTCTGAAAAGTTTCTGCCTGCTGTCTGTCATCTTTTGTGAGTGCTTTGTTCGTCCAAAGTTGGCATGCTATGCCCAGGCGTAGGTCCCTTGCTCACTTTGCCACTGGATTAAAGCTAGCCTGGCTGATGAGGGGTGTTACCCTGAAAACGGTCCCAGGATGCTTGTTTCCGGTCCAGGAAAGACCTGGCTTGTCAGTTCGGGCTGGGCTGTTCCCATGAGACACAGGTTCAAGACTGATTTGCATATGGCTGGGTATGAACTGGGGTTGCGAAGTGAGCTAAAGAACAAGGACAAATTCAGCCCAGATCTGTGACTGGGGGTGAGTGTCTGAAAATGTTCAGCACTTGGTCCAGCCTCTCCTTGTGTTTGCTTTGTAATTGTTCACTGTAGCACCTTTGCATTGGCAATGATTTTAATTTTTAATTTGTTGGGAATATCTACATTTTAGTAGATGTTCATTAATTGTTTGTCACTTTCACTTTTATGTGTAGTGAAAACATTGGAGTACAAAAGGAGCTGAGCATGCTAATTTGACACAGTACAGTGCAGAACACAGCAAGAGAAGAGAGGCCCAGGCACGAGGGTGGGTGACAGGATGAGAGGGAAAGTGACTGAAGGAGCAGGAGAGTAATAGGTGGAAAGCGAAAAGGGCAAACGGACAGACTGGACTGGAAACCAAAAACATTCAAACCAGCATCGCTGTGCAGGCGACCATGGCTAGAATGGGGCCATTATGGCATGGCAGTCCTTCCTGCTCTGAAAACCATCTCTGTCCAAATGGAGAGAGAGGGAAAAAAAGATAAATATATTGTTAAAATTACACAATCTACACGTAATCTCCTTTTCTTTAAAATATAGATAAACATTTAAAAATGTTGCACAGTCTAAGACAGATTTGTTTATGGGGTGGATTTCTGAGCAGGTCCTTCAAAGCTTGGTGTGTATATCCAGTGTGGCTGCTTATTATGGGGGATAAGAATGTAAAACTAGCCTCGTGTAAGTGCAGCACGTGAAATATATTTTGACTACTTTTTTGACAGGCTAGCTGGCACATTAAGCATTATAATATGAACGGCGCCCTGGAATATTTGAGTACTGCCCTGTTATTATGGACAGCACCGTCATGGTTGAAGTGGACATGAGTGGCATATTGCTGCAGAGAAATAATGATCTTGTATATTGTGGGAGATCTGTGGTTTTAAAATCATTCATAGGCTCCTCTTCGCAGCTTCCTCTGAAACCAGTGGCTTTTTGAGAGAGATATATATTGGAAATCGGGCCTGGGGAATGCACAGTTTGCCTTTTAAAATGTCTACATCCCTCACTTTACTGGACATTGCTGAAGGGAGGTATGGGATAGACTGGTATACAGACTAATCAGAACGGGAATCAGGATTCAAAACTGGAATCTTAATTTTACTTGAAGTACACAATCAGGAGAGATACAGATAGAACTGAAAGTCCATACCTAACGCAGATTCCTTTGTCGGTGGTTTGTTTTCATATTTTTGTGTGGTTTTTAGGGCTCGGACTCCTCCCCAGTGAAACTGGGAGGAGTTTCGAGAACTAATGTTAAAGGAGAAAAAAAAGAAGAAGTATCTCTTAGGGCCTTGGAGAGAGAAATTCCACACATTTCTTAGCGTTTTCTGGCATCTGGTCAGTGATTCGTCTTCCCTGTGCTGTGTATGTAGTAGCCTTGAAGTGATAGGCTGTAAGTAATGTACGCGTGCCCGATGTGGCATTTTGTGTGCGAGAACGAGCCTGGCAGAGTGATTAATCTTAATTACGAGCTGTCAGAGTGCCCGTGTAATGCAAGCCAGATGATGCGAACGCGTTCACAGCGGTGAGCGCGTTCAATGTTAAATGACGAGAGGCAGCAGGCGAGGCTCACAGAAGATGACTCATACATGCTCGTCCACACTGTAGTTCTTGTTTATTTCGTAGTCGTTTATGTTCTGCCTTAATGCATTGCCATTTAGACCGGCTTTAAAATTATATGAAAGGCCCTCCTCTCCGCCAGTAACAGCTTCCTGTTGTGTTTTCCCTAGTTTTCCAGTACGTTTGTGCTGATTTTATTTTAAAATACCTTTACATTTGTACTTTTGCCACTCACTTCTGTAACTTTGTTTGAAAAGTAAAGCGCTCTTAATAAAGGCCGTGTTCGCAACTCATAAATCACAACGAAAAGTTAAATAAAATACAGATAATGAAGTGCTTCGAAGCCTACCAGGCGAGCCGTGCTAGCGCTGCCGGTTCTTGTCCGGGCCGGGCGCTGGGACGAGCCTGACAGCTGCCCGTTATTGCAACATGCCTGCAGTTGGCCACCTCAAGGCGCTGTCTGTCCGTCCTCGGCAGGCCATGCCTGCAAGGACGTGCCTTCGAGGCCTGAGGCCGCCCAGTGGCCCGTTTCCTGCAGCACTGCAATGCTAAAGTTGGAATGCGATTTACAATTCTTTATTCATTTATTTATTTATTTATATATTTAATGCCATTTTCTATAGCGCGAATATTACCCGAAGGTGTCAGAGCGCTTTACAAAAGAACCAGTTGCGCTACATAAGGATTTAGGATTCCATGAGTTGCATCAAAGATACAAACAGGAAAAAAAATTGCAATTGTACAAGTTGTAAAGTCACACAGGGAAGAGATACAAATATAAAAAAATGCAAATGTACAAGTTGTAAAGTCACTCTATGTATCTCTATATACATATTGTTAAAGTCTCTTATGTAAATAAAGCTGTTTTCAGTCTCCTTGGCGAGAGTGCTCCAGAGCAACCGGTTCCGGACAGGGGTGAGGCAAGCTCCAGGGGGTGAGCCGCTGAGTGAGGCTGTGCCGGTGTGTTCAACAAAGAATGAGGGTGTGCACAGGATCAAACTGTTTATTGAAGAGAGCAGCCAGGATCGGAAGGGAGGTTTCCTGGCCACATACGGCCCGGTGATTCCCCAGCGACTGCTTTGAATTTTTGATTCTTGATGATTCAACACCTCAGCAGCCTGTGCATTCACCAGCAACAGGCCCCTCCAGGATTACAAACCTGCAGTTGGGACTGCCGCCTCCATTGTAGACAGGCAAAAACGCATGAAACACTGCTGTTGAGTGCTGAGTGCTGTGTGCGGTGTGCTGGTGAGTGCTGTGTGCTGGTGAGTGCTGGTGAGTGTGGTGTGCTGGTGAGTGCCGTGTGCTGTTGGGGGCAGAGTGCTGTTGGGGGCAGAGTGCAGAATGCTGTTGAGCGCAGAATGCTGTTGAGCGCAGAATGCTGTTGAGCGCAGAGTGCTGTTGAGTGCAGAATGCTGTTGAGGGCAGAGTGCTGTTGAGTGCAGAGTGCAGAATGCTGTTGAGTGCAGAATGCTGTTGAGGGCAGAGTGCTGTTGAGTGCAGAGTGCTGTTGAGTGCAGAATGCTGTTGAGTGCAGAATGCTGTTGAGTGCAGAATGCTGTTGAGTGCAGAATGCTGTTGAGTGCAGAATGCTGTTGAGTGCAGAATGCTGTTGAGTGCAGAATGCTGTTGAGTGCAGAATGCTGTTGAGTGCAGAATGCTGTTGAGTGCAGAATGCTGTTGAGTGCAGAATGCTGTTGAGTGCAGAATGCTGTTGAGTGCAGAATGCTGTTGAGTGCTGTGTGCTGTTGTGTGCAGAGTGCAGAGTGCTGTTGTGTGCAGAGTGCAGAGTGCTGTTGTGTGCAGAGTGCAGAGTGCTGTTGAGTGCAGAGTGCTGTTGAGTGCAGAATGCTGTTGAGTGCAGAATGCTGTTGAGTGCAGAATGCTGTTGAGTGCAGAATGCTGTTGAGTGCAGAATGCTGTTGAGTGCAGAATGCTGTTGAGTGCAGAATGCTGTTGAGTGCAGAATGCTGTTGAGTGCAGAGTGCTGTTGAGTGCTGTGTGCTGTTGAGTGCTGTGTGCTGTTGTGTGCAGAGTGCAGAGTGCTGTTGTGTGCAGAGTGCTGTTGTGTGCAGAGTGCTGTTGTGTGCAGAGTGCAGAGTGCTGTTGTGTGCAGAGTGCAGAGTGCTGTTGAGTGCAGAATGCTGTTGAGGGCAGAGTGCTGTTGAGTGCAGAGTGCAGAGTGCTGTTGAGTGCAGAATGCTGTTGAGGGCAGAGTGCTGTTGAGTGCAGAGTGCAGAATGCTGTTGAGGGCAAGGTGCTGTTGAGTGCAGAGTGCTGTTGAGTGCAGAGTGCTGTTGAGTGCAGAATGCTGTTGAGTGCAGAATGTTGTTGAGTGCAGAATGCTGTTGAGTGCAGAATGCTGTTGAGTGCAGAATGCTGTTGAGTGCAGAATGCTGTTGAGTGCAGAATGCTGTTGAGTGCAGAATGCTGTTGAGTGCAGAATGCTGTTGAGTGCAGAGTGCTGTTGAGTGCAGAGTGCTGTTGAGTGCAGAGTGCTGTTGAGTGCAGAGTGCTGTTGAGTGCAGAGTGCTGTTGAGTGCAGAGTGCTGTTGAGTGCAGAGTGCTGTTGAGTGCAGAGTGCTGTTGAGTGCAGAGTGCTGTTGAGTGCAGAGTGCTGTTGAGTGCAGAGTGCTGTTGAGTGCAGAGTGCTGTTGAGTGCAGAGTGCTGTTGAGTGCAGAGTGCTGTTGAGTGCAGAGTGCTGTTGAGTGCAGAGTGCTGTTGAGTGCAGAGTGCTGTTGAGTGCAGAGTGCTGTTGAGTGCAGAGTGCTGTTGAGTGCAGAGTGCTGTTGAGTGCAGAGTGTAGAATGCTGTTGTGTGCAGAGTGCAGAATGCTGTTGTGTGCAGAATGCTGTTGAGTGCAGAATGCTGTTGAGTGCAGAATGCTGTTGAGTGCAGAGTGCTGTTGAGTGCAGAGTGCTGTTGAGTGCAGAATGCTGTTGAGTGCAGAATGCTGTTGAGTGCAGAATGCTGTTGAGTGCAGAGTGCTGTTGAGTGCAGAGTGCTGTTGAGTGCAGAGTGCTGTTGAGTGCAGAGTGCTGTTGAGTGCAGAGTGCTGTTGAGTGCAGAGTGCTGTTGAGTGCAGAGTGCTGTTGAGTGCAGAGTGCTGTTGAGTGCAGAGTGCTGTTGAGTGCAGAGTGCTGTTGAGTGCAGAGTGCTGTTGAGTGCAGAGTGCTGTTGAGTGCAGAGTGCTGTTGAGTGCAGAGTGCTGTTGAGTGCAGAGTGCTGTTGAGTGCAGAGTGCTGTTGAGTGCAGAGTGCAGAATGCTGTTGAGTGCAGAATGCTGTTGAGTGCAGAGTGCTGTTGAGTGCAGAATGCTGTTGAGGGCAGAGTGCTGTTGAGTGCAGAGTGCAGAATGCTGTTGAGGGCAGAGTGCTGTTGAGTGCAGAGTGCAGAATGCTGTTGAGGGCAGAGTGCTGTTGAGTGCAGAGTGCAGAATGCTGTTGAGGGCAGAGTGCTGTTGAGGGCAGAGTGCTGTTGAGGGCAGAGTGCTGTTGAGGGCAGAGTGCTGTTGAGGGCAGAGTGCTGTTGAGGGCAGAGTGCTGTTGAGGGCAGAGTGCTGTTGAGGGCAGAGTGCTGTTGAGGGCAGAGTGCTGTTGAGGGCAGAGTGCTGTTGAGGGCAGAGTGCTGTTGAGGGCAGAGTGCTGTTGAGGGCAGAGTGCTGTTGAGGGCAGAGTGCTGTTGAGGGCAGAGTGCTGTGTGCTGTTGAGGGCAGAGTGCTGTGTGCTGTTGAGGGCAGAGTGCTGTGTGCTGTTGAGGGCAGAGTGCTGTGTGCTGTTGAGGGCAGAGTGCTGTGTGCTGTTGAGGGCAGAGTGCTGTGTGCTGTTGAGGGCAGAGTGCTGTTGAGGGCAGAGTGCTGTGTGCTGTTGAGGGCAGAGTGCTGTTGAGGGCAGAGTGCTGTGTGCTGTTGAGGGCAGAGTGCTGTTGAGTGCTGTGTGCTGTTGAGGGCAGAGTGCTGTTGAGGGCAGAGTGCTGTTGAGGGCAGAGTGCTGTGTGCTGTTGAGGGCAGAGTGCAGAATGCTGTTGAGGGCAGAGTGCTGTTGAGGGCAGAATGCTGTTGAGGGCAGAGTGCTGTTGAGGGCAGAGTGCTGTTGAGGGCAGAGTGCTGTGTGCTGTTGAGGGCAGAGTGCTGTTGAGGGCAGAGTGCTGTTGAGGGCAGAGTGCTGTGTGCTGTTGAGGGCAGAGTGCAGAATGCTGTTGAGGGCAGAGTGCTGTTGAGTGCAGAATGCTGTTGAGTGCAGAATGCTGTTGAGTGCAGAATGCTGTTGAGGGCAGAGTGCTGTTGAGGGCAGAGTGCAGAATGCTGTTGAGGGCAGAGTGCTGTTGAGGGCAGAGTGCAGAATGCTGTTGAGTGCAGAATGCTGTTGAGTGCAGAGTGCTGTTGAGGGCAGAGTGCTGTTGAGGGCAGAGTGCTGTTGAGGGCAGAGTGCTGTTGAGGGCAGAGTGCTGTTGAGGGCAGAGTGCTGTTGAGGGCAGAGTGCTGTTGAGGGCAGAGTGCTGTGTGCTGTTGAGGGCAGAGTGCTGTTGAGGGCAGAGTGCTGTTGAGTGCTGTGTGCTGTTGAGGGCAGAGTGCTGTTGAGTGCTGTGTGCTGTTGAGGGCAGAGTGCTGTTGAGGGCAGAGTGCTGTTGAGGGCAGAGTGTTGTGTGCTGTTGAGGGCAGTAGAGTAGTGAGTAGTGAGTAGAGTAGTGAGTAGAGTAGTGAGTAGAGTAGTGAGTAGAGTAGTGAGGTGAGGTGAGTAGAGTAGAGTAGTGAGTAAAGTAGTGAGTGCAGAGTAGTGAGTAGAGAGTAGTGAGCAGTGAGTAGAGTAGTGAGTAGAGTAGTGAGTAGTGAGTAGAGTAGTGAGTGGAGAGTAGAGAGTAGTGAGTAGTGTAGTGAGTAGTGAGCAGAGTAGTGAGTAGTGAGTGCAGAGTAGTGAGTAGTGAGTAGAGTAGTGAGTAGTGAGTAGAGTAGTCAGTAGAGTAGTGAGTAGTGAGTAGAGTAGTGAGTAGAGTAGTGAGTAGAGTAGTGAGTAGAGTAGTGAGTAGAGTAGTGAGTAGTGAGTGCAGAGTAGTGAGTAGAGTAGTGAGTAGTGAGTAGAGTAGTGAGTAGTGAGTAGAGTAGTGAGTAGTGAGTGCAGAGTAGTGAGTAGAGTAGTGAGTAGAGTAGTGAGTAGAGTAGTGAGTAGAGTAGTGAGTAGAGTAGTGAGTAGAGTAGGACATCACAGGCAGCAGCTGTGCAAGCTTCTTACACTCACAAGTAGACCACAGGCAGCTGAGGTGCAAGCTTCTCCCACTCACAAGAAGGACATCACAAGCAGCAGCGGTGCAAGCTTCTCACACTCACACGAAGGACATCACAGGCAGCAGCTGTGCAATCTTCTTACACTCGCAAGGAGACCACAGGCAGCTGAGGTGCAAGCTTCTCACACTCACAAGAAGGACATCACAGGCAGTAACGGTGCAATATTCTCACACTCACAAGGAGATCACTGGCAGTACACACCACATGAACACACTCCATAACACATAGCAACAATACATTGGCATTTACAATGCCATTAGCTCAAACTCAAATAAATCCGAGCCCGATTGCATTTCTAATGCTTGTTAGTATTGGAGTGTCCGTAAGATTTGCACCTTGTTCAGAATTTTTGTCTTTACAAATGACCATTTGTCCAGCTTTTTTTTCAGTCGCTGTCTAGAGTTTTAAGAGGTGACTGTATGTCATCCTGACCAATAAAGCCTTCTGAGTGTGAGTGCCATTAATCAGGCAACAAATACATTTGAGCACGTGTGCGATAAAAACTCCACTCGTCACTCCCAGCCAGCTCCCTTTACTGTCCCAAAAGCCGCCTTCTTCGTCTTTTGTGTATGCCTCGACATAATGACAATGTACCTGCCCCTGGTTATTTTAGCACGCGGTTAGTTGTGTCTCTTTTGGACTGCTTTCGAGTTTGAGGATTCTATACAGAGGACTTCATGCTGCGCATTCTTCTTACTAACATTTGACGGCCAGGTACCGAGTTTTGGACGATATTTGCCTTTATTTTAGAGAATGTATAATGTAATCGTGTTCCTAATGTGGTGGTATAAAACATTTGATTGAATATTTTAGGATTGTTTAGGCACGGCGATGATAAAATGAATGTCATTGTTGAAAAGCATGTGTGAATATATATGCCAGCTGTGACCTGAAGAGGGCGCCAAAGACCAGTGAGATGATGCATTGACTGGGCTGGCTCAGGGCTGTACCCCCTAGGTACCTACTTTGTAAATCGTGTTTACCTTTTGTTCCTGGTCTTCCCATGTGCTCAGTTCCTTGTTCATGGACTTAGCAGCCCTTATGAAATCAGTCCACTGATCGCCCGTCACGAATTCTGTGGCGCTACCCTAATCCTCTCGCTCGACTGCAGCCGAGCTTAGCTCCTCTATTTACAAAGCACTCTCGAGGAACAATGTTCTTTGGAATTGCGCTTTTCACGACAGTACGACAAACATTGTCAAATCAAATAGTTCTTGCCTTTTTAACCTATTGGGTTGTGAAAAAAAGAGCCAGGAAAAGTGCCAAAACGCGACTGCTGCTGCTAGTGGATGCGTGGGTCGTATGCACAGGAGCGTGTTTGTATTGGCGTGCCTACGGAATAACACGGTTGTTTGTTTTATTTACCAATGACGGGTGCCACTTGGATCCGGAAATTTTGAAAAAAAGTGTATTATATTTTATATTGGAGTTAAATTCGATGCACTTGCTGGGAGATCATTACATCTATTCAGCTGACTACATTGGGCAAGTAATTTCTGCAAAGGGGGCTAAAATGCTGGGTCCTTAAGAGAAAGGCATACAAGTGCCTGTATTGAGTAAATATTCAAGGATTATGCGTGATGAGGATAAGTGTTGGAAGAATCAACACTCCTTTGCTGCGTTTAGCGAATGCTTCTGGTTATGATTCTTTGAGAATTGATTACAAAGTGAGAATTGATTACATTATAGATCTAGCTGCCCTACGCCCCCTGACATTATGGCGATCAATTTGGTCTAAAAACGAAACGTTATTTACACAAACGATTATAAGAGACTGTATGAAGCTGGATCACTATTCTCGTATTCCCTGGCTCAGACACAGGCACTGCTGGTATAACCTCCTGTTTAAATGTAATATTCTTAGGGAGCCAGACTTAGCAACATCAATATCAGGGAGGCCAGGGAGAGATCAGGGAGGCCAGGGAGAGATTGTCTGGGAAGCAACCTACCTTTGTCTTTTATCAGGAATTTCTACATGCCCATGCGATAATATTTCGAAACAAAGTTGCTGCCACTTTCTAATGTTTTGTCAATTTTATTCTTCTTTTAGAACATTTTATCTGACACCTATCTTTTTAAAGTATAATGTTCGGTCCACTAAAATGGCAATGAAGTTAATGATCTCTCTAGAAAGAACAGACATTTGTTTTTATGTTGCTTCATATATTTTAAAATGTATAGCTGCTAGGAAATCCATTATTCTTTGAGCATATTCTTTGTTTGTACATTAAATTGTAAAATGGGTGTTTTTATAACATTACGGTACTTCGCACCAACCGCACAGGGCACTTTGGCAAGATCTGTACAATATGTATGTTATTGGCACTTGGCACTTTAGCGCAAAATTTGTACATGATGCATTAACTGTTAATACTTACTACTGTGTATAGCTCATAACATTTATATGATATTGGATGGACCTTTAGCATACTGAGTAACACAGGAAGCACATGGCACTTTCTGGCAGTTTTGTATCTTAACAAAACCTGCATGGAGTGCATACTAATGGCATATGACACTGTATTGCGAATTTTTGCACATAATGTATTATGCTTTTTTGCACATTGTGTAAAATAGGTAGCACATTGCACTTTTTATGCGGTCTTTGCACTTTTGCAAGATTTGCACGAAGTGCTCAGTATTGGCACATGCCACTTTATTGCGATATTTGCACATAATATACTAACCTCTATGACACTTTAGAAAGCTTCCATGGGAGAGTTATATGAAATGTGCGCATAGCATATAGGGTGTTGTAATGCGCTATTGGTATATTTTGGTATATTTTGAACTATAGATAGCACTTTTGTACCTAATGGTGCTTTTCCGTATGTGTTTTACTTAGATTGACGTGTAACTTTGGTGATTTTAATAAGAATAGATGACAATAGTACTGTATTTTACTGTCTGCTTATATGGTTGTGTTTTACAAACCGAATAAAGCATTTGAACTGAACTGATTCTTTGAGTCATTGAGATGACGGTACATTTTGCCCACCCCATTCTCAAATATCTTTTAGTAGTGCTATATGTGAGTTTGCTAGTATATGTTTCTGTCATTCATTTCGTCGAATTTTCATTACCCAAAATGCGTGCCGTGATTGCGGTCTATGAACTAAGCGATTTGCAGGAAAGCACCTATTGTTTCAAAAAGATGAAGATTTTCAGTTTTTTTTCGAAATCGAGAGTGGTTGGGTTCTACTCTGAAAGCGATTGTAAACAGGCTGAAATAGGTTCCTGTCGCTGAGGTTTTTGTACACCTATAGACTGCTGCATGGACAGGGCGCAGAAGCACAGTAAGTTAAAGGCAGATTGGGAAAAGCTGTACAGTTTTTACAGCTTTGGTCAGTTTGCACAGCCTATTGATTGGGAAGGGCCCATATTTCCGATAGCAAATAGGCTTCATGGGGAAGATGTCTCTACTTTTCAGGTTGCCCTAGGGTTATGAATATAATTAGCTGTTCCACCTTGATTTATGCACTACTCATGCATTCTTTTCTCCTAATCAAATATTATCAGACATTTAAGACTAAAGTGTTTTCTAAAATCTCTAATGAAAAAAATGTTTCAGATAAAGGCTTTTTGCCCTCTTACACTTGTAAAGAGGGCTAGCTACTTGCCCCACGTGGCTTAAGCTTTATACCAGCACAACGTCTCACAAACAACTTTGCACAGTGGCTTGAAGCTGGTCTACTGCAGGGTATTGAAGCATCTTCCATTCACAAGGCCAGCCACCTTGAAAATGTTATCATAGTTCTCTGTACATGGCAACTAATGAGTGCACCATTTTAATTATGCTGTTTATAGCATGACGTTCTTCGACTGGTTGTTAATTTTTAGCCTCCCTCTAAACATAGTTCTCTGACTCAAACCTCGATAAAATGCATAACAAGTTAGACAGCTTAGAGCCAGCTCTCTAACACAATATTTTATTGCAACAAGTTCATGCGTGGGCTCAATAGTTTTCACTCCTTTTACTCAGCTACACAGTGTCTATTTAAATGCTAAAGGAAGTAAGGTGCAGCATTGTATCACATACAGAACAAAAGGCTGGGCACACTTTGACTCGATCAGAAAATAGAAAGTTAAAGTTATTGTTATGCAAGATATGATGAATCTTCAGCCGCACCCACTGGGAGAGGCCTTAATACTAAGTGAGTCATGTTGCAAGGTGCTTCTGGTTTCTTGTCCTTAAGACTGGATGCCAAAGATGGATGCCTTCGCACCGGATTGGAATGAAGTCTGGTTTGATAATTAATACTCTTAATAAGGTCTGTTTCGTTCCTGGTACATACCACGTGATCTTGATGAATTGCTCACGCCCATGTGTTCCATTAAGTTTACTGTGATTGGTTGCCACTTACAAACTTGGGAGCAGTTATTTCTTATGGATGCCCCACAAACTTGCCTTTTTACTGAAGTGTCTTATTTGTACCATATATTGCAAGTAAATTAGGCCTAACCACAATGGCTTTAGAGTAGGTAATGTAGCATTCTTTAACATACTCTTATATGTCTTTGTGAATTGACCCCAGAACATCTAAAATAAAATTGGAATTTTTAGGGCATTTTCATGTGCAATTAGTACAGATAGAGAGCACTGAGTACTCTTTGCACTTTTACTAATAGGGAGTTGAACATTTCAATGACAACTCACAGTGGCATGTAATAGTACACAAATGAGTGCACTTGTCAAACTGCTTTGTGTACTCATGACAGCTTTTGTAAATTGCATCTAATGTATTCCCAAGCCTTGCAACGCTAAGGGCGGGTGGTAAGACTAGTGCATTATAAATATGTGAGCATTTGGCTTTTTATTATTAAGAGTCTGTGGAACCGTGTGAGCACTATTTAAAACCACTTATAGAATGAAATAAATGAGGAGTAATCTACATCTGACAGATCAGGCTCTGATTTATTAAAGAGATCAGTAGCAGTTCATTGTCTAGTAACTAATGGGGAGGGCATGGAACCGTATTTATTCTTAATGTACAATCAGCAGGATAGGTTTTTAATGTGTCGTTTTAGGGTCAATTTGTTACCTAATATTTGATCTTATCCATCTGGTTTTACTGTAACAATTGAGCAGAAGGGTGCCTGCGGCTGCGACAATAGGTCTCCGCAGGACACCCTTCATTTTGTACTTTTGTATTCATTTTATCGGACTCCCCGACATAGATTTTTGGTGGATATTTTAAAAGAGGGAAAATTTTGTCATGCTAAAACTGCACTACTCTTCCTACAAAGAGCAAATGATATGCGCACTCTATGCTCTGTTATGAATTTTTTAAAAGTAGCAGTAAGATTAAGAAACACAAGAGGCTAAGCAATGATGTATATAATACCATGTTTTTATAAATGTATACATTTTGTTTCTTATGAAGTTCAGAAATGTAAATGGATTTTTGTAAAATGTATTTTTATGATGGTTTTTAATCATCGAAATAAAGATTTACTGAACTGAACTGAATGAAATAAATGAGGAGTATTGTCCCCATGATATGGTACTTCGTTTCCCTAAAATAATTGTTCTTTTTATGATCAATTTGTGGGAAGAACTGAAAAACCGTCTTCATCTGACAGCATTTACTGGGCCACTTGTCTTCAGATCTCTCCACTCATTAAGTTATAAAGCATGGAAACCTTCAGCTAGAAAATGGCAGCGAGTCTAAACTGGTCCTTCATGCTGCAAGGACACTGTGTCGCTATCATCTAAAGATTCCCCACTCCCTAATCTTCTAATGATCTATGAATCGTTCTCATAATTTCTTGCCCTGAATATCTGCAAGCCAGTCAGGCTACACTGCATGCGTCTGTTTGTCTACCTTCCCCTGGTTCCGCCTCTCCCAGTCTGCATCCGCTTGGTTCAGGATTCATAAATACCCCTACATTGAACGTAGGAGGACTGGCGATTCTCTGGTTGAGTCATGGGACGATTAGAAGATGGCTGTTGAAGGACCACTCCTGCCACTGCTGCTTTGTCATCCGTGAAAGCTGGTCGAGACAGAGTGAGGAGAACACTTGCTTTTCTGAAGTGCCAAGAACCGATCTTTTCAGAAGATCTCCAAATGGGTCTACGCCAGGCTAAGGAGGTGTAGTGACCTAGCTGGGACCTCGTCCTCATTGCACAAGATGAAGCAAACAGGAAGATGTTTGCAGTGGCACTAAGTGTAGCAGCAATTAAATGCGCTTGCACCTCACCCGAAAAAGTTCATATTGCAGGCACTTGTGAAAATCAATACAGCTTCACAGCAGCCATGCAAGTGCATAAGGGCCTTGGTATTCCGTCTACTAGTTAGTTATACAAATGTTACATTTTTCTGTTCTTTTCTGACATTTCTTTCTTAGGTAAAATAGGAAAGTTAAAAAAATACCTGCACCTAGTTACTAGATCTTGTGACCCAAAAACTGGCACATTTCGCAAAAATCGAGGCAGAACTGCAATTTTACATCAACGAAGTTTGCAGAGAATAGCCCTCGTCAAAACAGAAACGCAGAAGGGGCACTCAGCAAATACATAAAATGTAATTTTTAAAACCAGCATCATACTTGTAATAAAATTGCTTACTTATAACAGCTGCTAACCAGTCCTGCTTTAGAACACCTAAAAAAGTGCCTCTCACAGTTTTCCGTTGACCCGCTCTAAAAACCGGGACATGAGCCAGATTTGCCGACATTTGCCGGGACAGTTTTTGAAATCCGGGACTCTTGGTCCCCCTACCTGCACTGGCTTAACGGACAGACGTGCCGGAGCGCATATACCGAATCAAGGAGCAGAGCTCTGCTCCAGGGCTGTGTCATGCTGCAGTGAGCGAGGCTGGAAAGTACCAAAAGAAACCTCAAATCGGGAAGTGAAGTGAGGATGGATAGTGAGGGAACCAGAAAAAAACAATGGCAAAATGGGATATGACACCATAGTCTAGGAATACACCCGGTGCATAGGAAGTGTCTGCAGATGTCACGAGCTGATGGCAGTTACGGTCACGTGCTGAAGCGTAACTCTGAGTGAGTCGGCAGTTTTGTGTCAGTTCAGACACGGTGGGAAACGATTCATTTCTATTTTTCATTCCCAGACTCGCTTCCAGGATGTTTTACACCACATTTATCCTCAAGATGTATCCGATGACGAAATCAGTATTTTAGGCCACGTAACTTGCGCGAACACCAACCTCCTCGCTGTATGTGAATAAACAGTGCCAGAGACCTCTCACAACCTAATGCAAACTGCATAAATCGTTCCTCGCCCTGCTTATCTGTTTTGGGGCCAGGCTGAGAGAGATTGCGCGTGTGTGTTTGCGTGTGTGTGCGTGCATGGGTGAGCGAGCGCTCTGAAGCATACTGCAAGTCAAAGTTTGGGTATTATTTGACCCTTTTCTCCCACTGATATGGCTGCCCAGCTGAATTCCAGTCGCGAAGGCCTCTGATGAATACTGCATTTATGTCCTGAACTGTGCCTTCTCTTGCAACCAAGATGAGAACTGAGTGAGATATTGTTAAAGAGGTTTGCATCACAGTACACATTTAATATGGCACAGCAAGGCTGTTATTCTGATGGGTTCTTCCCCTCTGATTACCACTTTCTGTCTTAAACTTCTCTATTCCACAAATTAATTTGATCATTTGAGTGAGTTTTTCTTAAATATAGACTAACCATGCATGCTGTGATTTTGCTTTTGTATTCCCCCATCTTTTGTTTGAAATGATGGGTTCAAATTTCCTCTCATTTGAGCAGATAACCCAACAGGTTTTGGGAGACTGCATTTGGAGGAGGAACAGCATTATCCTGCAATGGTCGGCACAGCTGCGATATATAAAGTGAAGCCACATCCTTTAGCATGAAGTGAAAATAGAGTAGCATATTGTAGCAGTAGATAAGACTATAACCATGTCCACAGATGAAGTGATAATGAATCCAAATGCATATATAAACACTTTTGTAGATTTCAGCTGCTAACGATGTTGTTCTATGGCATGTCTGTAATGGAAAACCACATAAAAAGAATATACAAAAAAATCCTGCAGTGGTGTGACTAGTAAATGCCTCTAGGGTTAGGCTCTCTTCCTCTCTTGCAGACCTAATGGCTTCTACGTAAGTCACTTGGGTGTGCAGTTATCCTTTTACTACAGGTAGCTGACTCAACTGACAAGGTGTTAGAAAATAGGACTTCACTTAAGTCAAGCCTAACTCGTCCTTATCTAACATTATAAGAGGCGTTATTTTGTTAGGTGCTTGACAACACTTTACACCATTGCCCTTATATTTGAATACATTGCCAAGAAAGTTGCATTCTTTTTACAATACCTGTGCATTTTTTTTAATCTCGTATACACCAGAGATTTAGCACTTATGGCCACTCATCTCTGTCAGAAAGTTCTTTTTTAATTAATTTGTAACTTTTGTTAACATTAACAGTTTTGCTAATCTCTACAAGTGTTCACTCTGTTTCCACTTAGAATTCACCTTGAAAAATGAAACAATTAAGTGGGAAGCATTGCTCATTTTCATCCCATCCTTTATGGTCCATGTCGCTGAGATCGTAGAGAATATGTCCTTTCCTTACAAGTACTCTACAAAGGACAGGAGTGATGCCCAGTATAAGTCATAGTTTGCATGCTGGTCATAATACCTTGCCTTATTCCATATTCTTGAATTCAGGAGGGTCAGTGTGAATTTAAGAAACCATTGTCCCACCTTCATTCCCTCACTTACTAGATGGTAGAAGAAGCCATAGCTGTTTTAAAAGGCGTGTTATCAGAGAAAACTCTGTTGGTTCAATGGTAGGCAAACTTTTTAATTTGCAATAATGGACATTCTGTTTCAACATACAGTGTTCGAAGTGGGGGGGGGGGAGTAGGGGAACTACGGGCAGAGAATCAGAGGGCAGGAATAACCCGAGGATTGGGTCAGTTGGCAGAGTCAGAGGTGTGGCCAGAAAGAGAAGAACATCCCAATTTTTAGTATTTGTTTGGCATTTCGCTGACCAGTTGCAGTTTATTATGTTATTTAATTAAACCAATGGATACACATGTGTTTCTAAGATTTATTATGAGTTATTGATGATAACTGGAACAAAGGGAACTGGGAGGGGAGCGAGTGATTAGTAAAGTAGAATAACACCAAACGCAGGGCTTAGGGTGTTAGTCCAAAGCATTAGAGCAGACGATCCGAGACCCTTTTAAGGTAGGAACTTGTTCATGAGGAATCTTTTTACTTCCAATTTGAAGGCAACTTTGGAAGAGAATCTGTGTATTTCCGGTGGGAGGGTGTTCCAGATCTTTGGTGCAGAGCCGGAGAAAGCTCAGTGATACGTTCTCTTTTTGGCAAAAGATCTGTGGTTTCAGGAGGAAAGAGTTAGCACTCCAGAAGGTCTACCCCCTCTGGATAATTCTAGCTTTTGCGCTAGATAACTGGGGTTTTTGAAATGGAGGGCTTTGTGAGACAGACAGGCAATCTTTAGCTGAATTCTTGCTTCATAGGGCAACCAATTTAGGGATTTTAAGACTGGGGAGATGTGCTCATTTCTTTTGGCACCCGCCGCATTCAGTGAAGCCCTTAGTGGGGCCACAGTATATTTGGGGAGGCCACAGAGCGTAGCACTGCCATAGTCTAGCCTCTGCCAAACAAGTGCTTGGACCACTTGCTTGAAGTCAGCTTGTGGGGGGAAAGGTTTGAGATTCCTGAGTATCTTCGTTATATGATTAGCTCCCTTGCACACATTGCTGATATGATTTTTTATGTTCAGATGCTTGTTTAGGGTGAGTCCGAGAGATTTGGCTGAGTCATCAATGAGGAGGGAGCAGTTGAAGGCAGTGAGGTGGTTCATCCAAAGGTTTATCTTGGGGATTTGATTTGGGGGAGAAATGAAAAGGAATTCTGTTTTGGAGGTGTTGAGCAAGAGGTGGTTCTCAGTTAACCAGTTTTGAGAATGTTCGAGGCATGTGGACTGCTGAATTCATATCTGTGCATAGATCGCCGCCTAGTGTTGGGTCCGGATGATTGCACATTGTTGTCCTGGAAGAGTCTTCGAAGTATCACGAGATAGGTGGCTCCTCCCTCGGACTACAGTGCGCATGGGCATCCTCTCCATCCTCAGATTGTTTTTTTCCGCCATTGGGTTCGGATGCATTTTCCTGTACTCCAAGTTCGGAATCGAAATAAACTTTTCTAAAAGGCCAAAAGGCCTTCGGATTCGTCGGTATTGTTTCGATCGGTACCGAAAAGCTTTCTTCACAATCTACTTTCAGTCCGGTCTTCGAAACGGGCCGTTAGGCCTTCTCGACGCCACGTGGACCGACGGTCGATGAAACGAAGTCCAATCAAATATTGCCTGCAGTGCAACTCAAAGTTCCCGCATACAGATAAGCATCCTGTATGCAACAAATGTTTATCACCAGATCATAATGAAGACGATTGCCTAGCTTGTGCCCAGTTCCGGTCCAAAAAGACGATACGGAATCGGCGGGCGGCGAGGCAAGAGATGCAGAGGTTGGCACCGGAGCCCGAGAATATCTTCGACGACGAGGAAGAACTAGTTGATGTCGAAGACTCAGATCAAGAAGAGGATCAAGACTCCGAGCACGACTCAGAATATTATATCGACGAGGAAGAACAAATCGTCGAGGAATACGACCAAGACATCGTAGCTGTCGAAGACGACTCCGATGACAACGGGGGGTGAACCGTGAGTATACCGCCCCACACAGACACTACACCAATATCAGAGACTCGGGTCAAGGCATCGCCAACAGGCCTTAGCCAAGATCTAAACACTGATTCTATAGCCCCGCAATACAGCCCGGCTAAGAATATACAAAAAGAGCCTTCTGAGACACGTAATCCAAGACCGGTTCAATCGAAACCGAAAGTCATCGACATGACAGTCTTCGGACCGAACGTCGTCGAACCGAAGGTGATAAACACAAAGGGCGCAGAGCCGAAGGCCAGCGTTCCATATAAACCTTCGAAGCCAAGGGCCGTCGACTCGAACAAATCCAGTTCAACAGCCGAAAAGGGACAAAAGGTTGTCTACGAAGGCAAAAGGCTACGCCCAAGGCGGTCGTCGAACCGAAAGCGAAACCGAAAGTAGACCAACCGAGAACGGTCGAGCCGAAGCCCATCGATCCGAAGAAGGGCATCGAGCCGAAGCCACAGGCTCCGAGGACACCTCTACAGCCGAACAAGTCAGGAAACCGGATAAAGGTTATCGAACCAACAAAACCGGTCGGTCCGAAAAAAAAGTGGTGCAACCTGTGAAATACGTCGAACCGACAAAACCTGTCGGACAGACACTGCCCATAAAGCCTCAAAAGCAGATCCAGGCACCGAAACCGGTCGACCCGAAAAAAGGCATCGAACCGAAGAAGGTCAAACCTAAAACATCGGCGCCAAGGCAAAAGACTGTGGAAGAGGAGATCATCCATCCAGACCCCTCTACAGAAGATCAGTCTAAACTATATATTGACCCAAATACTGGGAAAGTGACTGTTTACAAAAGGAAGAAAAGACCAGTGCCTGCTGAAGACTTTTCTAATATTCCACTCAAAAAGAAAAGAGACTGTGCAACCTCTCCTATTCTTTCCAAGCCTATCTCTCCAGCTATGCCTACTACTCCATATGCACCATACTCACCTACACGCTCTGACTACAACCCAGATGTAGATCATGACACAGATGTGGATTTGGGATATCCACAAAACCCAGATGTAGACCCCAACTCACAGCCATGGGGGGATGACCCAGACCCTGATGAGGCTCAACCCATTACAGACACACCTGCATACCCAGCTAAGCCATCACATACAGAAGACACAGTGGCATTCAACTCATTAATAGATAAAGCAGCGCTCTACCATAATGTAGAAATGCATTCAGATCCTATAGAGGAAGATTTTGTTTGATACGCTTGCAACATCAGAAAAAAGTGTCAAAACACTTCCCATGTTAAAAGGGGTCCTAAAGCACGCAAATGACATATTCAAAGACACTGCTAGGGCACGTGTCATCAACCCTAGAATTGAGAAAAAGTATAGGGCTGCACCAGTAGACCCTACTTACATCAGGGGACAACTGCCTCTAGACTCATTGGTGGTCTCCAACGCACGAAAGTGTGCTAATTCTCAAACTACTGGAGAGGCTCCTCCTCCTGATAAGGAGTCGAAAATTTTAGAAGCATCAGGCAAGAGAGTAGCCGCTCAAGCAGCAAACTCATGGAGAATTGCCAATACTCAACCCTTGTTGGCTAGATATGACAGAGCGCACTATGACAGTTTAGAAGCACTTCTCCAACACTTACCTGAGCCTTTCAAAGAGCAGGCCGATGAACTTATACAGGAGGGAAAGTTCATTACCAATGCCTTCATTAAGTGTGCTCTAGACGCGGCAGACACAGCTGCCAGATCTATCAACACAAGCGTACTGCTTAGGAGACACGCATGGCTTCGCATATCTGAATTTAAAAGTGAGGTCCAGTCCACACTTCTTAACCAGCCAATCAATCCAGATTTTTTGTTTGGTCCAGCAGTTGACTCAATTCTGGACAAAATGAAAAAGGACACAGAGACTGCAAAGTCAATGGGGGCTCTTCAGTCCCAACACAGAGGCTCTTTTCGTCGCTCCAACTACAGAGGAGGAGCGTGAGGTAACACATCGCAGCAATCCTCCACATACAAAAGTAATACGCAATCCACATACAATAAAAACACAAATCGTGGTGGATACCGAGGAAATAATAACAAGGGCAGAGGTCGTGGAGGCAATGCCAATAGATCCTCCACTAATACCAAACAGTGACTTCTTGGCACTACCCCCAGACCATACAACACCGGTCGGGGGAAGACTACAACAGTTCCTACCAGTCTGGCTAAACATCACTACAGACAAGTGGGTCAGGCAAATTATCCAACATGGCTATTGCCTAGAACTCACATCAACACCACCCAACATACCACCCGTACACCGTCCAATGTCAAAGGAACATTTAACATTATTGCAGCAAGAGGTCATCAGTATGCTGCAAAAGGGGGCCATAGAACCAGTCCCATTCAAACATCAAGGAACAGGAGTATACTCACTATACTTCCTCATTCCCAAAAAGGACGGGTCTCTCAGACCAATATTGGACCTCAGGCCCCTCAACCAGTACATTTTATCAGAGCATTTTCACATGCTCACTCTGCAACAAGTCTTACCACTGCTGCGGCAGGGAGACTTCCTAGCAACTTTAGACCTCAAAGACGCATACTTTCATATACCAATACACCCTGCTCACAGAAAGTATCTCAGGTTTACAATTCAAGGACAACACTACCAGTTCAAAGTCCTACCATTCGGTGTAACAACAGCTCCACGGGTGTGCACGAAATGCCTAGCGACAGTGGCGGCGCATCTCAGGAGACAACACATTCATGTGTACCCATATCTGGACGATTGGCTAATACAAGCGCCATCGGCCCAGCAATGTGCCAGCCACATGTCAGAGACCATTCATCTCCTGCATAGTCTAGGTTTCTCGCTGAACTACCCAAAGTCACACCTACAACCCTCCCACGTACAACAGTACCTGGGAGCGACAGTAGATACACTAGCAGCAAAGGCATATCCAAACACAGCACGGATGAACGGAATGCAAACGTTAATCCAAAGGTTCAAACCACAACACTCATTGCCAGCTCGAGTGTTTATGCAACTAATAGGCATGATGGCCTCGTGCATATTCATAGTCCCTCATGCCAGACTACACATGCGTCCGCTACAGGAGTGCCTAGCAAGGCAGTGGAACCAGGCTCAGGGACAATTAAAAGACCTAGTGTTGGTGACCAGTCGGGCATACAACTCTCTGTATTGGTGGAATCCAAAAAACCTTTGCAAAGGACGACTGTTCCAGGAGCCTGTCCCACAAATAGTGATGACGGCGGACGCATCCCTGCTAGGCTGGGGAGCCCATGTCCTGCATTACACAGTCCAGGGTCTATGGACTATACAACAAAAGAAGATGCACATTAACCTACTATAGTTGATGGCGGTCTTTCTAGCACTAAAAGCGTTCAAGAAACACTTATGCAACAAGACTGTGTTGATCTGGACGGACAACATGACAGCTATGTATTATATTCAAAAACAGGGAGGACCACTTTCCCCACAGCTATCGCATCTAGCTCAAAGTGTGTGGAAATGGGTCATTCAGAGGAACATGTTTCTCATGGCAGAACACCTCCCAGGCAAGGACAATCAAATAGCCGACCTGCTCAGCAGGCACAGTCAACAGATGCACGAATGGGAGATTCACCCCAATGTGCTCCAACCATTCTTCCGGCAGTGGGGACAACCGGAGATAGATCTGTTTGCCACAAGCGAAAACGCAAAATGCCAGTACTTTGCCGCCAGGTTCCCACATCCGCAGGCGCAGGGCAATGCGATATGGATGAACTGGTCAGGCAAATTTGCGTACGCTTTTCCCCCAGCTCCATTAATACCGCTAGTGGCACGCAAAATGCGCCAACATTCGCTGACGCTAATCCTTGTTGCTCCCACATGGGCGAGGCAACCATGGTACACAACGTTCCTAGAACTGTCAGTGGTGCCTCATCAAAGACTGCGACTCACACCCAGTCTTCTAACTCAGAGCCATGGAGAAATCCAACACCCAGATCCGCAACTTATGAACCTGGCGATCTGGCTCCTGAAATCCTAGAGTTGGGATACCTGAACTTGCCTCCAGACTGCATGAATATTATCAAAGAGGCAAGAAAACCCACTACCAGGGCATGTTATGCAGCAAAGTGGAAACGTTTCATCATTTACTGCAGTAACAACGATATAAACCCATTAGATGCTTCTACACAGAACATCATTTGCTATCTCTTGCACCTACAACGTTGCAACTTAGCCTACTCATTCATCAGGATACATTTAGCTGCGTTAGCAGCATATCTCCAAAACAGGCAACACCTTTCACTGTTTAGAGTGCCAGCAATTAAAGTATTTATGGAGGGACTTAAACGAGTAATTCCCCCAAAACACCCACCTTCACCAGTCTGGAATCTAAACATCGTTTTAACCAGACTTATGGGACCACCTTTTGAACCACTACACTCATGCGAACTACAATTTCTTACTTGGAAGGTGGCTTTCTTTATTGCCATTACTTCACTTAGGAGAGTTACTGAGCTGCAAGCCCTAACTATTCAAGAGCCATTCATTCAAGTACATGCGAATAGAGTAGTTCTCAGAACAAACCCTAAATTCATGCCAAAAGTGGTATCCCATTTTCATATAAATCAAACAATAGAACTGCCAGTGTTCTTTCAGAATCCACAGACAGTAGCTGAAAGGGCCTTGCATACTCTAGATGTCAAGAGAGCTCTGCTATACTATATAGATAGAACTAAGGCATTTCGAAAGACAAAACAGTTGTTTGTTGCTTTCTCACCGCAACACAAAGGCAACCCTATTTCAAAATCAGGTATAGCCAGATGGATCGTTAAGTGCATTCAGATATGTTATTTAAAGGCAAAACGCACCTTAACAGTTCCCCCTAGGGCGGATTCTACACGCAAACTAGGGGCATCCATGGCTTTCCTAGGAAATATTCCTTTACACGAGATTTGTAGAGCAGCCACATGGTCAACCATACATACATTTACCAAACACTATTGTGTAGATGTACATTCCAAACAGCAGGCAGCTGTAGGACAGGCTGTTCTCAAAACTCTTTTTCAGACTGCTGCAGCTGGCACAGGCGGCCACCGCTAGGGGAGATACTGCTATACATTCTATGCACGGATATGAATTCAGCAGCCCACATGCCTCGAACGGAATATGCTACTTGCCAGTAGGCATCTGTTCTTGGCATGTAGGGCTGCTGACATTCATATCGCCCCTGTCGCAGCTGTAGCATTCACTCTGCATGGACATCTCTTACTGTACTATACTCCATCTCTGCCACAATGGCAAAAAACAATCTAAGGATGGAGAGGATGCCCATGCGCACTGTAGTCCGAGGGAGGAGCCACCTATCTCGTGATACTTCGAAGACTTTTCCAGGACAACAATGTGCAATCATCCGGACCCAACACTAGGCGGCGATTTATGCACAGATATGAATGTCAGCAGCCCTACATGCCAAGAACAGATGCATACTGGTAAGTAGCATATTCCTTATTAGGGTATAGTTGAGTGATATGAGGTTATTCGGGGAGGAGATTTTCAGATAAAGTTGCATATCATCCGCACACATATGGAAGAGAATGTCTGCGGAATTCAGTGCATTAGCTATAGGTTTCGAGAACAAATTGAAGAGAATGGGGCATAGGGTGGACCCTTGGGGAACCCCCATGGATACTGGTGATGGCTGGGAGAGAGAGTGGTTCGCCTTAACTCTTTGTGATCTGTGGTGGAGGAAGGACGAGATCCATTGCAGCACTGAACCAGAAAAGTCCATCCTGTGCTTCAAAATGGATAGGAGGTTGTTGTGATTAACAGTGTCAAATGCTGAGGAAAGGTCAAGGAGGATAAGTAGGCAGGATTCATTATGGTCGAGCATTTTTTTAAATTGGCAGCCATTGTCCATTTGTTTTCCACGATTACATTACTTGATCCATAACTAGACAATTACAGTAGCATGTTTAATCTCTCTGTCACCTAACACTTCCCTCCAGGTTCCATCACCAACAAAACATCTATCTTAGAGAGGAACAGTTAGAAGAAGAAATGATGAAGGCACTACAGAAAACCCATGCAAAGGAAGAACGAATGAACTCTGTTCATCCTATTCCTACACAGAGAGCCCCAACAGGTTGAATGAAGTCTTTTATGTTTCCTTTCTAGCTGAAAGGGAGGCATCCGGCAGGTGGGTACAAGCAGCAATTAAGGTGGGCATTTGCTTCAATTTATCTGAAAGCCCCTTTGCTATATTGCCCTCTTTCCCAGCATCGCCCTCTTTCCCAGCTCCAGGGCTCCACCACAGTTTCACTGTACAGACAGCACTTAATTGTGCTAAGGAATCATGTAGAAAAATGTTTCCTAAAAGAGGTTACAAGAAATATTTAATATTTTCAGGCCTTTTCCTAGATACCGTATTTATACAATTCACTTGGAAACAAATGAGACCGACCATGGTCCCTGACAGTTGTGCTTCCAAAGCGTTCCAATAAGGTTCCCAGTGTAAAGACTGATGAGCAGGATCTTTAGCTCTTCCAACAAATTTGTATTTGCTTTGCATCTCCTTTTCTATGTGTACTGACTAATCTGAAATTCAAACATTTCAAAGCAACCATTATATTAACAGGTCCAATCAGCGACAGACAGATTGGTATTCAAACATTCTTGATCCACTGCAAGTACCTCACCTAAAACTGCACAGCCAGCCAGGCCTTCAATCACAGGTTGAAAGAAATAAGCCATATTATAATTTTAGCATCCATAAAGTTAGGCGGTGCTACAGTGCTGACGTTTCTGTCTTTCTAATGACCGCTTGAATGTCTTAAAATACTACCGAAATTGCTAGACCAGCAATAGTTCCAGTGCAAATAAAAAATAGGAGATAGTCTTGGGAAAAAATATATTAATGGAAAGAAAACTTGCTTGCTGTAAGACTGAAAGGCTACACGTTGTTGTCAACCTGTTGCACCCTATCATTTTTTTCTTCTTGAGATCTCACATTCCCCTGTGCTTACATTTTTAAGATTGTGTGGCCTCTAGTTGCATGAGCAATCTAACTACCGCTCTTTCCAATGACACACTAGTTTTCTAGCTTGCAAAGCGGAATCTATAGATAGTTTCCCCACTGTATACTCTTTAGTATACCATTCCGTCTTTCCACTGACCGTTATGATTAGTGTCAGTAGCCTTAATGGGGGTGCAGCATGGCTGCATCCAGGGGTGAGAGCTACTGGCTCCCACAAGTAACTTCTTGGGACCCCTGCCGGGAGTTTGAGCCCCTTTCCCCCTTTCCTAGAGTGTGTGTTGTCCTGCACAATTGACTATCATTGTGTGTAAGGTGTAGAATGGCTCCCTGTCCGCAGAAACAACATATCTCCCCAAACGATTACTTCTGTATGCTGGAATATCAGAAAAGTTCTCCACCACTGCATGTCCCTGAAATGGGCAGCGCATCAACATGGCAATAAAGTGCATGCTGCGAGCAGGACAAACCCGATTTGCCCAGCAGCTATCTCTCCCCCTTCCATGCAGGCTAGGTCTGAAGTCACAGCTGCTTCCCCTGCAGGAAACAGCCTGCAAACCCTTTCCTAACTTGAGTGTCCAAGCTATGAGGACTGAATTTGATTGGATTCAGAGTGGATCACTTCCCAATTGCCTGAACTGGGTATGTGCTGGGGTCCCTATCCAGCATTTCGAAGAAACTCATTCTGACAACACTTGTGAGCACCTGTCATAGGGCCTTCAAGGAGATTTTGCCCACAGTAGCCTGATACCTTGTCAATTCCTGTTGGTTGCCAAGTTTGCAAGCACCACCAATCTTCCAGGTCTCTCAATATAGACTGACTAGAACTAAATCTAACCTACCAACAAGAGCAGATGAGCTGCCCCCTAGAGTGATGCCTCTGCCTGGCCAGCACCATCATCTGCATCAGTGTTTGCCACTTTCATTATGTAGTATCCCCTGGAGCATCTGCTGTATCTACTAAACTCTTCCCAGATGTGTGGCACTCAGACTGAAGCAGTGGAAACAGGAGTCATGTTCTACCCTCTCCTTTGTTTACTCCATAACAGCTCATCCTCTCCCCAACACAAATCCAATTTTCTCTCCGGGTGAGACTGACAAGTTGGGCAGAAAGACAAGGAAGGTGGGAATGCTCTAAAAAAAGGTTACATGTAACTAGTTCCCTTTTATTTCCGGTAGGTATTAAGTATCCTGATGTGTAAAATGCATATCCTTTAAAGCCATGACTGCCTAATATTGGCACCAGGGGTATTTCGAAGGGAGGCTTAAGAGCCAACTGAGTTTCCCAAGTAGCGCGGCGAAGCGGTAACAAGTGGATAGAATGTATACTGCATAAATATATGTAACGTAATGTAATAAGAACGGGGCGCAGGAAAAAACTAACCCATCCTTTTCATCTTCGTTTCTCGGCATTTCTAAAGGTGTGGTTGAAATGAATGTATCCGTTCGAAAACTATGAGCAAAAAAGACCCGCACCGAAATGTTCCAAATGACACACTGTATGGAAATCAATGAAGTTAATTATGGAGTACATCAGTAAAGATGTTGTTTACGTTTCTGTTGCCAGACACTTACAACTATAATTTTTCACACTTTATTGCTTGCGTTCCATAACATCGTTTTCGGAAACGCGAGCTTATCTATGACCCTGGGAGCTTGCACAGCAAAGGAAATCCCCGAGCACCGGGGCTGTTCGTGTTCCAGCCTGCACACATGGTTGTACAAAACGAGCACGCTGGCAGACGAAAACAAAGCTCTGTTGGGGTTCCATTTATAAATCTAGCCCCGACTGAGAAAAGTGTAGGCAAGTCTTTCATGTAAATTCAAGAGAAATGTAATACGCCCGTGGAGAAGTTGCCGCTCTCTGTAACTCCGCGAAACCCGCCCCTCCCCTCAAGGTCAAAAGGAAAACATTGTCCGTTATTCCCCAAAACGAAAGTTAACACCTCAACTGCCAGGGCAGCTCTCACTTCTGCTTACATGATTCTGCATTTTCATTATTTACTAAGCACGAGTCATTACTGTAGCAACACCCCCCCGTCGCCTCTAAAATAACAGCCGCGCACCGCACGAGCGCCGCGCGCGCTGTAACGCGAGCCCTCCCCTCTTGTTTCGGGGCCGGTGACAGGATATTCAGCCTTCTGAATTTGCCACCGTTGTGGGAACATGTCCAGTAATTGAGAGGTGATCCGCCGCGCTGAGTGGTTCCAGGTCCCGCGCATGTTGAGTCACACCTTTGCGCAATATTGTTCCCAAAAAAAGGCACGTCAGGGACTGTCTGCGCGGGCTGAGCTCAGCTACGCTGGTTGTGGCACCTCAGAGTCAAAACCGATCCTTTATTTGCTGCTATTCTCTTTAGGGGTCAGTGTGAACCCTCCACCTGCAGAGTTCTGTACACTGTATAGGACCCTGATCCCCCAGCATGCTCCCCGCCCCCTCCTCATAACCTGACGACCCACATGAGAATCAACAACAGAGATTTGTGTGGGTGTAAAACGGCCATTTTTAATATTTTTGACATTTCATAAACATGACAAGGCATTTCAAAATTCATTACATACAGTTATCAACACAATTTTATTCTTGACTTCCTGATCTTCATCCACCAGATTAAGATTCTAATCCCCTAGCACTAAGGGGGCTTCCGGCTCCCCTCTTCCATGTCGTGCATCCACGCGAGGTGGAACCCACCTGCGCCACATGAGGAGTGGGCCCCCAACCTCTGATCCTTGTCCGCCTACTCCAGGGGCCCACCCTCCGACCACCAGGCTGACCAGGAACCCAGGAGGCTCGTAACCTGTCGCCCTAGCCTCCCCAGCCGGGGCCCTATTACACAGCGGAGAGCTTACCGTCTCCCCCCTCAGTGCTAGCCTAGGGAGTACGCAAGGCGGACTCCCGTCCATTCCGTCGGTCAATTGTACTGTTCCAAGGTCTTTCTACCGCCACAAAGGTGATCAGGGCCCACAGGTCCGTCACCTTCCCCACCAGCGCTCTCCATGAAAGACCCTAATCCTCCAACCCAGCTCTATGTACCTATTCCCGATAACTGCACTCCCGATAACTGCACTCCATCATTGCGATACATCACCTCACCGGAAAACCATTTGGTGCGGAATGTGACACCAGCAGCCCTTCACTGAGCCCACCTGGTCACCTCCAACCTTGTGATACCTCACCTCTCCGGAGACTGGAGACCATTCGGGTGGAATGTTACACAAGTGGCCCTATACTGAGCGCGACTTGGGCAATTCCCACTTGAGCCGTCTCACCGAGACATTCCAGGCTCTCGACATCTTTCCGGGGCCGCCCGCCCCGACACAGGAACCCTGTTCCCTTCAGGCCTACCGGCCATACCACTCGCCACTGCCATAGTCGCCTTGCAGCTTGTCGCATGAACGAGTGCCTCGTGCCACCACCACCTTCGCGGGCACACTACTGAACAGGAGAGAAATAGAAAAGTCAAGTATGGTCATTGGCAAATCATTAGTATTTCTGACACTACGATTCTGGCCAAATGGGTCTCATGCCACCGTTGGACGACCAGCGCCCGACCTATTACATTGTGCTGTCTGGTAAGCCTGCCTCTGCAGTTAACGTTGCCCTAACTATCCTGCCCGAGAGGGGGGGGGTATCCCAACACGCTCGGTCCCAGTCCCGCTAATGCTAATCAAAACGGCTTGCTTTGGTACTGCTACAGACAGTCGACACACTGTTCTGGGGATGCTAGGAACTAGGCGGAGATTCAAGTGACCCTGTGCGCTCGCTGATCCAGATAGCCTAATGTATAAGGAGGGGGTGCATGGAGGCTGTCTGCCTAAAAAACCTAGTCGGACGGATCAGTATAGGGTATATGGGAACTACCCGCCAATTGAAGACGGGGTCCTATGTTATCAGACAAGGCGCCAAGACCAGTGAAATCTGTCTACTTCTTATTTACCCGGATCTGGCCTACTTCCCGGGATGAAAAATGACATGGGGGGGGGGGGGGATCTTGGAGTGAATTAATAACGCAGTTTATCATATGGTTTCCACTCCTGAATTAGAAGTACCGTGAACCGTATGTACACGATAAGCAAACTATAAGCCACTGAGACTACCATGCAAGGTACACACATGGCGCTATCCTAATTAGTCTCAAGTACTAGCAATAAACCTCTTTACTCGATGGTGAGGGAGCACTCCTGCCCTATTTAGATCACACAGAGCTGAACTTCAATTCTTGCACGTTCTGCCCCTACTGATCCCTTTGTTCACTAATAAATACCCACTGACAACCAGTAAAGACTTGCCCCCTCGCAACCGTCTGTTCCCATTACGTTCCTCTCTGGCCTCATTGTGGATCTGCAAACCATATGCACTTACCAACCAAACCCAGGCATCGGGAGCAAGATGTGAACAGACAATGGCCCTTAATTATATCCAGGTTTGATTACCGAAATTCTCATACATGTAGACACCAAGGTCACAGTAATTCAGTCTAGGTCCATTAAAATTGCTAAAACCACAATTTTTGACGAGATGAAATTCGTCACTTTTTGCCCTGTAACACCCACGCCTCCAAGAGCCACTCCTCCGAGGACATCGTTCACGATGCATAGTTTAAAATGATTGTCAATACTGGACATTTTTTCATTTACCCCTGGATGAAAACATTTCGGTTGCCCAACTAAAGATAAGTAACGCAGTAAATTATGACGCCATACATTCATGTCTTTTTCTCCTTTATAGGAGAGTGATGCTTATTAGGGAGTGTTTACACTGGCATGTGGCAGCGATGCCCCTTCTAGTCCGTAATGCACCTTGCAGTGGCCTCCTGAGCAGTACCTTGGTCCCTGGCCCTTGTTTATTTACAAATGAAGCAAATCAGGCGATTCAACGAGACCAGTTTATGTAACCAAGTATCAGACTTAACTCTGCACGCAGTGTACCCCAATTTTAATAACGGTTATCCTTCCGAACTTTGTAATTTTTAGTTAAATTATGTGAGTAATGCAGCAGATGGTGGATTATGTGCCAAGTGTGGGAAGTTCATGTTTCTTTAGAAAAAAGGAGTGAAATTATACTTTCTTCGCGAACTTGGGTATAGAATTGGCTAGAGAAATTTTATGAACATTCACCACGTGAAATAAAAGAAAGGAAAAGAAGAAAAAGAGCGATTTGTGATTTGTTTACTCAACTTGAATCTTTTTGGTGTTAGCTCAGGATAAATGCTGTATGTTGACAAAAGGGCATTGATTTTTTCATGCCTGTTGTGTTTAGAGAGATGGCCTAAACCATATCCTTGGAGCTTTCCAGATTGTTTTGCTCTTGACTGATATCACTGTGACCCAGCGCAAGTGTAACCCAGCCATCATTGCCTTTATTTGCTATTTATTGTGGGTGTGCTGCAGGGCGGTGATTTGGTTATTATACCTGGCTATTTATAATTAACGAGAATGTGTTCTAGAAATGAGAGAAACAAGGTGGCAGATGATCTATTTAAGAGTTTACATGCAGGTGCATCAATTACTAAGGCGGTTTCATTAGGGACAAGCAAATCGAATGAAGGTTTAAAGCAGAAATTCATTCGTTTGGAACGTTTAAAAAAATCCGAAATTAGTAAATGGTGGGATGGAGCAACACTGAGGGAATATCAAAGACTAGATAGAATACCCCGTGGTTTAAGATCCCAATTGTTTCCCACGTATGACGACCTAGAGGAAGACCTAATGTTAATATGGGAGAAAGAACTGACGAGTAACTCCATGAGATTAATGAACCTATTAATAGAGAACTCTGAAAGAAAAGTCCAAAAAATTACTGTAGAAGTAGATGCTCTGGAGAAAGAGATATTAGACCTAAATAAAGCAGAGGGAACCAAGAAAAACTATGAAATCTTGAATAACATCTTAGAGAAATTTGAAGAGGATATTAAACAGAGGAAGGCGCGTAAGCTGAAGCGCGACGAACAAGATTATGCCTCTGGGAGGGTTTTTACCTTTGCTAAGAGATTCGATGCATTGATTCATAATGACAGCCTCACTAAGGGTAAAAAAACACCATCCATGAGCAGTATAGACACGGCATCTTCGAGCAATGTTTCCGTGAGTGGAGAGGATGGGGTCCCAAATGCCAGTGTAGATCAAACAGGAAATAACTCTTCATCTTTTTTAAAAGAGGTTCAGATGATCCGGATAGGGAATTCGAGACAACGAGACCAAAGGGTGGATATGGTGGCAAAACCAAGAGAGGTAAAAGGGGAGGTAAGAAAACCAGACGAAAGGGCACATTACCAAACACGATATTGGAAGGCCAACCAGGGGAAGTAACAGGTGATAATGAGATTCAGGTGATTAACTTATCAGATACTGAGCTAACTGAAGATATATCATCTGTCCTATGTAAAGGCCTAAACTTCTGTCCTACAAGTAGATGTGACATTAATGATGTAAAGATTGACGTTTATAAATTTGTGCGGCAATTGAAAATAAAAAAATTATTTTCTGCAAATGTCTCGGTTCCAAATTGTCAGCCACCCCCTATTGTAGGAGATATCACCATACAGGATGTGCATGCCACTAGAATTTTACTATCAATAACAGAACAAGAGAATGATCCAGTAACTTTACATCAAGTCTTGCAAGATCTAGAATGTTGTACCAATCTGAGTGAGGATAGTGGATTAAAGAAGAAATCCAAATGGACCCCACAGTTGGGGAGAGGAAGTAATATTGATGCTTTTTATAAGAGCGTCAATAAAGAACTGGATATCCTTGAGAATAAGATACGTAATACCAAGCCCCCTTATCCTCACGACAATCTGTCCATTAGAGAAAGAAGTGCCCTTAAATCAATATCGGAAAATACATCCCTTGTAGTCAAAGAGGCAGATAAAGGGGGGAATGTTGTTTTAATGGACAGGACAAAATACAATGAAGAGATTATGGGGCAACTGAACAATGAAGTCTGGTATGCTAAATTACCACACAACCCTATCTGTACGGTTGTAGCTAAAATTAACACCTTTTTAAAGACCTGGCATCAAGATACTCTCCTGAATGATACATAATTTAAATACCTCACTGTTCATCGACCCCGTTTTCCCTGTATATATACCTTGCCAAAGGTTCATAAGAGTCTATCGTCTCCACCAGGGAGACCGATTATCTCCGGAATAGGTGGGCCGACAGAAAAACTTGCAGAGTTTGTGGACTTATTCCTTCAACCATATGTCCTAAATTTACCTTCTAACATCAGGGACACAAAACATGTATTAAATGTACTGAATGATTTTGATTGGGAACCAGAGATGATACTAGTTACAATGGATGTATGTTCCCTATACACAAACATTAAACATGATTTGGGTCTTAAAGCACTGGAATTCTTTTTATATAGGAGACCAGTTGAACTGTTGGAACATACCAATATGATGCTGATGATGTCGAGACTAATTTTGGAAGAAAATGTATTTCTGTTCAGAGACCAATGGTACAAGCAAACATGTGGGACCGCTATGGGTTTGAAATTTGCGCCGTCGTTTGCCTGTCTCTTCATGGGATGGGTGGAGGCGGTGCACATCTGGGGCCCTGGCGGAGCACGATGGCACTCCCATATTAACTACTATGGCAGATACATAGATGATTTATTATTCGTATGGACTGGAAGTGAGGTAGAACTTCTAGATTTCTTTGCTCATATGAATGACAATGTGTACAACATGACCTTTACTATGGAATATTCCAAAGATAAGATCACTTTCTTGGATTTAATTCTGTATGTAAAAAACAATAAATTGTGCAGCAAATTATTTAGAAAGTCTACATCCTGTAATGCGGTCTTGCATAATGATAGTGCACATCCCAGATCTACTGTAAACTCAATCCCCTATGGTGAACTCTATAGGGCCCGACGTAATTGCAGTGAGGATCGCGAATTTCTTGAATGTATAACGGACATTGAAAGGAGATTTCTAAAGAGAGGCTATGGATCAGGGGTATTAGATAGAGCAAAAACAGAGTACTTGGACTTAAAAGACAAGAAACTCTGACCACCAGAACCCATGATAGAAATAAGAACAGGGATAAGGTGAGACTGATAACCAGCTATAATCCTTGGTCATCTAAGGTCTACCAAATACTAAAGAAATATTGGTTCTTATTGAGTTCGGACCATACTCTAAAAGACCACATCAACTCACGACCTTCTATCACATACCGACGTGGCATGACAATTAAAAATATGATCAGCCCCAGTTACCCAAAACTACCCGAAAAGACTCCAAACTGGCTGCATTTACTTGCAAAGGGTTCTTTTCGATGTGGTGATTGTAGCATGTGTAGGATGTCACGGCATGGAATATTACATTTCACATATAATGGATCTAAGACCTATCATATAAGAACACATATTGACTGCAACACCACTTATGTGGTATATGCAATAACTTGCAAATGTGACCAAGTTTACATTGGCAGCACCATACGCAGACTTAAAGACCTCATGGCGGAACATTTTAGAGCACTTAAAAATAAGGACATGAGACACCCTTTGACAGCACATGCCATGGAGTGCAAATTGCAGACTGAACATTTATCCATGTCCTTTCATGGAATTGAAACAATGCCTCCAGATGTGAGGGGATGTGATAGAGAGCTCAGACTGAGACAACTTGAGGCAAGATGGATAATGCGGGTTCATGCGGTGGAGAGGGGTCTTAACTTCGATGATGAGCTTCAATTCTTTCTGAGAAACTAATTTAGGATGTACTTCAGACTAGACCTGCTAAATGCCTAAAATATATTATATATGTGGTCTCAGATTATCATCTGGAAATGACTCTCCTTAAGACTGATGCCCAAAGGGATAGTCATTGTGTCAACATGACAGATGATTAAAAAATTTAACTGTACAGGATGCATTAATTTGTGTTTTTCAATCACATTGCATGTAAACTTATATTATGATGTTTTAATCATGTGATATTGTATATAAGTATTATACTAAGAAATGGTATAGAATTTAAACTTTTGCACTGTCCGGTGTAATGCTGTTCAGATATACAACCCATTTTCGAAAAGAATTTTTTTGTGATGTTAATATAATAAGATAATACTATAGATTCTTCGAAATATGAATCAATGTTAAGAAACACAAGAGTACTAATTATGATGATGTAATAGAAACAGAAAAATGAGAAATATGTCGATATGATGCAACAGTACAATAGACATGGAAGACACACTTGGTGACGGTCTTTTCGGTGGTTGCTTTCTTAATTGAATTTTCCTACACGACGGTATTTAAAAATATACTCAATAATACAGGACATTAGAACTAAGAGCATTATTACTATTCGTACTTAATATATTTTACTCAGTGGCAAGAAAGCGGGAAAATGCATGTTGCAAGATGGCGCGACCAACAAGTGAAGGGAAGACACTCAGTGAAGTTAGTCCGCTGTTTGTGTCTGTTACCGGACATGTATATTTAAACATAGTGAAACATGGCGCGGGTGCTGAACGCCAGAGATACTAATCGGATGGAGACTAGATATCGTCACAGGTAAGATAGCGTTAATACTTAACTTAATGTAAGAATCAAAGGGTGGAACCCATAGAGGTAGAGGCATCCTGATATAACACGGGATGCCGCAATAACAAGTAGAATTAAGTCGACAATTTGGCGAGTGCCGCGTTTAGGCTTTGAACTAAACGAGAAATTATTAATGGAGATCATGAATACTTGCCCCTGGTAACATATGGGTTGACATACGGGTGATGATCGTTACCTTTGGTAACGTAAAACAATAGAGTAGAACTGAACAGACCTGGCCCGAATAGATACATACAATAATTTTGACACGAATATGGGTATCATGAATAGCTAAATTTTTATTTTAATAATGGTAACAGAGTAAAATCTCTAGTGACGATGGGAACACAATCACTAACTAAAATGGTTCCATCTGTCTTCACTTTGGTTGTAGGAGGAAAATACCCGAGTGATATAGACCGGTGAATATAGGACGACACTACTTTTCTTTTGTTTACGGGCTGGAAGAATGCGGAGAATTGAGTGAGTAATTCACCAATAGAGCTACTGATAATTTCTAAAGCGTGCCTATGAATGTACTAGAATCAGGTTCTAAATAGACGTTTTTCTTGTCAGTTCCTTGGATATATCAACCCCCAAAACATTACAGTAGGGGTGACAAGAAAGAAGTTTCACAGGTTGAACTGAGGAAAAAAAGAAAAAAAAGGTACAAATTACTAACACAACTTTCACCTCACATTATGTCCTCTGACGTAAAACACTCTATTTAATTTGAGCACTTCTTTTTTACACTTATTTCACCTCTTGTCGACTCTAAACTGTGACAGGGCAGACTCACGTAATCTCAGTCTGTTTAGATGACACGACAAAAATCCGGTGACGGGGCTTTTTCTCTCTCTGTACTTCTACACCTTGTTTCTTGAGGAGTCAGTATCCTCCTTTTTGTCCCCAGCACTTCATACCTGGGTGTAAATGAATTAGCTGAAAAGTGTTAAAATTGGTTAAACAACTCAAATGGGACTTTGTATAATTAGAGCTCTCCTTAATGATAATATCACATTTATATACATATGTTTAATGATTTTAATTATAAAATTACATTGTTCTAGCCTTGAAGAAGTCTGTGGATAAACACCATTTCAGACGAAACACGTGTCAAAAAAGGCTAGAGAATTGGCTAGAGAAATTTTATGAACATTCACCACGTGAAATAAAAGAAAGGAAAAGAAGAAAAAGAGCGATTTGTGATTTGTTTACTCAACTTGATTCTTTTTGGTGTTAGCTCAGGATAAATGCTGTATGTTAGGTATATGAAACGCCCTGACTCTGAGACAGGAAATCACACTGCATTCACACAAGAACATAGGCACTGATACAAGAATTCTGTGACATTAGAACTAGTATAGACACCTCCAATATGACGGTGGGACGGGCACATGGGATCTGGGGATACCGTAACACTGGAACAGTGCCATAGCCACTCTGGGACCTGGACCACACACCGCATCCCAGGGTATGATCAAGGTCCCATTGGAAACCTGGCGGGTGAGCATGGAGATCATCATCAGGTATGCTAATTGCATCCCAAGCCTATCCTGCGCTCTAATTCCACTCCTAGTGAATGCACCTTTAACTCTTCTTGAAACAACGTGCCTCAAAATTGTTATTGTCCTCTCGAAATATGTTATGACACCACTCCTTTCTCAATAGAATCCTATTTTTAACCCTAGTTTTCATCTGGCCAACGATGGCATCCTTCGTGTTAGTCACGGCGGTTAGTGATAGCTGGTGGTCAGAGGGTCATGAAGTCTGTCCCTGGAGCATTCCCTGACTGAGACATCCAGCTTCCGTACCCAGACGCCAAGTTGCGCTCTTCCAATGGCCCAGCCTCGCCGCCACCATCACCCTGAGAAGCAAGACCGCAAGGGCGCGTGTTCCCTCCATATGTACACGGACCATGTCTGTGATGTCTACTTGTTCTGTCACGTATTATGTGCAATGTTTTGTATGTTGTGAATATCCCGCCCGTCCCAATAAGTCAACAAATACCTGGCTTTAAGTTTTTGGGCCTCCAGCATCCACAGAAACACGTGTATACTGGGTGTGAGTTATTCGGTGTTACACACACGAATTACTTCTCGCTTACCAAGTCCCTACCCTTTGAGCCCCATCTGCTTGTATCTCACCCTCCCGCTACCGGGGCCCCTGTTCCTCCCACAAACGTGCCTCTAGGAGCCAGTACTTCATTTTTGCAGATACATCTAGCGCTAACTCAACCCAAAGGTATTAGAGCGCCTTACATGATAAAGACACATTCATTGTATAGTAGGCACTGTAAGACTAAGTGATTTGCCCAGAATCACAGGCTGTTGAGCCGACGCCGAGGATCGAACCGGTTCTCCATCTCCAAGGTCGCCAGCTCTAGTCCTAAGTCTACATACATTCCCGATTTTAATTCTTGTCGTGTATTGACAACGTTTGAGTATCACCGCATCTGGTGCCTCGTTGTAGACGCTCCGTCTGCTGAACAACATTTTTAGCTAACTTTCTAGCATAACTGACGCCGATAAATTCTATATACACAATCCAAACAATATACCTTTTGTGCGTGTATATATATATGCGCTTAAGAAGCCGGCGGTGTATTCCGGCAGCACCTGCCCGCCCTCGGCCAGGCCGACACCCCAGACACAATACAAGCCCGTCCACTACCGGCGGCCCCCGGCACGTGTGACTGGGCGGCGAAGACACAACACTCGGGCCTGACGCACACACCGATGCGCAGATGCCCCTAAACAGTGCCTCACACCACGGCGTGGAAGGCCATGCCACCAGGCCCGGTCAGGTACAATTAGTCCACAAGCCCACGCTCGGCCAACGGAGCGCCAACTGCCTCCCCCAATCAGCGCCGACATCGAACCCTACTTACAATCACCCCCGGGCGAAAAACGTGTCCACGTGTGCATCACCATCCCCGACGTGTAAACACTAAAATCATGTAATTTCTGTGATATATTCCGCGATATCACTCGATTAACCTCAACGGATTTGGGCATGCGATTGTCTTTTAACTGTCCAGGCTCTGGCTTTGCAGGCCCGCTTTCATAGCTCCGAACAGCGGAAACGTATGGTATTAAATCTTTACCACCCCACCCGCAGAACTCACAATGAGAAAATAGCACCGTACTCAGTGAAAAACGCACCCTGCAGTACTATTGTTGCCCGGTAAGCATTAATGACTAGTTGGACCCTACGGCTCATAGTGAGACCATAACCGTTTCACTTCAGGGAAAATAGGGGGGGGGCGTAACACCAACCAAGCGCTCAGATATTCACCGAACATGGAGACAAGATTAGGAACCACAACAAAGTTCTCCTTCCCAGTTTAGAGCCTATTCTCCATTCTTTCCCGGACTGAACACAGTACGAATATATATCTAAGTTAGAAACAACTATTTTTGCTCTTGTACCGGGCAGGGCAGACAAGAACGCGCCAGGGGCTAGCGATGCCTTCGCTCCCCTTCACTCGTCAACGCAGCACCCAGCGCAATTCCCGTGTGCCTACCCCACTACCAGGCCACGTTGATAGGGAGGTGAACTGCACGCCCCAGGGAGGCCCCGTCAGCAGCCGTGAACCACCAACTCGGGACAGGCTAATAGCCCGACATTTTTACTATCTACGGCTGCCCACCGGCCCTCCCTGAGCGCACCCCCCACCTCACCTGGCGAGATGGACGCCACCTCAATGCCGACGCGAGACCCCGTAGTCTCGACCGCGCTCGACGTCTCCTCCTTCTGCGAGGTCCGTAACCGGCTGCGCGCTGACCTCCAACTCCACACGAGGGGATCATAGTTAAACAAAAGGAGTTCAACTAAAACTACAAGGAGTTAGCAAGTTAAAACTTAAAGGAAAGGTAGTTTAAAACTATACAAAGGGGGTTTGTAGAAGGGGGGACGCTTCTGGGAGGCCGCCACGATCCGGTGCAACAGAGGAAGGAGAGGCCGGGGTCCTTGCCCCTAGAACCTAAATAGGTCACCAGGCTCCGCCCTCTGTCGCACCGGAAGTGCGTCCTGCCCCGGAAGTGATAAGCGGCCGGTCGCCCATTGGGGCAGACCGGCCGCCCCTATCTAGATCAGGGAGGGGGCGGGGGCCGGGGGGCCGGGCCCTAAGTGCGCGCTTGCCGATGCTCTGCTCGCGCTTGGCAAACTTAAAATTAGCAAAGCAAGCACGTCTGACATTAATTAGCAAGCCTGCAATCATGTTTTTGTTCAAACATATGTAATAGGCACTACAAGTTTCAAAGTGATTAGAAGTGAAAATGCTGCTCTTTAAACCGGATACATATATTTGCAAATAAAAGTGAACATCGACCCATCTAAAAAATGTTTTTTTTTTTAAAAGCACGAGATAAAAATGGAATCAGCGATTTGCCCACAAGCCCTGGTGTTGAAATTGAAGTGGACTACTTTTTAAGACAGATTTGCACAACCACTCACAGTAAAGAGAGCCAATGAGCGAAGCGAATGAGTGTGTGCAGATATATATATCAGTGAGCAAGGACTTCACGTCCGAAACGCGTCTGAAGGCTTACACCACTTCACTTTGAAATGAATAAAAGCAGTACCAATTGAAGACTGACTCCGGTGCATTTTTGTTGTCTGCGTACTGGTTTGTGCTACCAAGAGCACCAAGGACTAGTTGAGTTAGATATATATATATATATATATATATCAAACACCCCTCCAGTGAGAGAAGGTAAGAGGCCACGTAGGGGAACATGGAAACCTTTAATAAAATAATGCATTTCGGCATGTGGTAGCCTTCCTCAGACGCCGCTGCTCACCAGTTACTTTTCAACCCCCGCCTTTAAATGTCCTGTATTGCCCCATTGGAGGGGGAATAACGCCCCCAGGTCACATGGTCACACTAATACTGCGGTCCAAGTTCGCCTACAGTTCCCAGAAGTCATATATATATATATATATATATATATATATATATATATATATATATATATATATACATACACACACACAAAAAATATCTCATAAATAATAATACTGTTAGGCAATATCATGATAGAGGGGTGTGGGAAGCGAACTGATATGGAGCACGTAAATACAAAAAGACAAATGATAAAAATAAGAAAACCAGAGACAGAGGGAGAAATTTTAAACAAGAGCAGGAGAAAGGAAAGAACACAATTTAGGATGAGAGACTGAAGATGGGGAGATTGAAATAGAATGTAAGAATGGGAGAAGGAAGGATGGAAGGAAAGAAACGTGAAAAATAACAGGATGAAAAAAAGGTGAATAGAAGGGTGGATGAAGGAAGGGTGAAACAATGAATAGATGAAAGGGTGGATGGTAGAGTGAAATAATCAATGGGTTAAAGGGCGAATGAATGGAAGGGTGAATAATGAACAGATGGGTAGGAATGAAACGATGGATGGGTGATGTAATGGATGGATTGATGGATACGTAGATTTAATGACTAGTGGATGCGTGAAAGACTTACTATGCATGAAATGATGAATGAATGGATGGATGGAAAGGTGAAAAGATTTACTGATGAATTGATGACAAGATAGAAAGGGAAAGGATGGATGAGCAGATGGAAGAAAAGGTGAAGGGAACTCTCAGATGGTTAGGTTTGCTTGCCTTGCGTATGTTTACTTTAAATGTTTTGTTCAAATGGGGAAATTAACATTTTCTGGCTACACCTTTGTGTGTTTGTTTATATATATATATATATATAGATGTGTATATATATTTATATATATATATATATATATATATATATATATGTGTGTGTATATATATATATTCACTGAAAAAACCATAGGTTATAGACCATATATAGTTAGGAATTAGCATTTACAAAACCTTGAAAATTCACTGAAAAAACCATAGGTTATACACCATATATAGTTAGGAATTAGCATTTAAAAAACCTTATTTTACTCACACAAAACCAATGAAATTCCATATATAGTTAGTTGTACTAACTATATATCACGCACCCGCAATCCACTGCTGATGATGTCACATATTACATCATTCATGACATGGTCAGTGACATCACTGATGACATCACTGATGACATCTCAAATGACATCACTGATGACATCACTGATGACATCTCAAATGACATCACTGATGACATCACTGATGACATCTCAAATGACATCACTGATGACATCACTGATGACAACATCCAGTGACTGTATTTTTCTGTAAAGTTAAAATATGTCTTACATATTTAAGAATGAGTGGATGTATAAGTGTCTGGATGAAGGATTTAGTAGGTGCATGACTGACTGTATGAGTGAGTGGTTAAATGTGTCTCACTGAGTGCATGGGTTAGTGACTAAACTGTCTTAATTTGTGCATCATTATGTCTGTTGTTCTGTAAACTGCTGCATGTGTTGATCAGTAGCTATATGAGTAACTATATGGGTTATTGATTGGTTGCCCAAGCATTTGTATGGGATACTGAGTGTGTGTGTGGGTGGCTGGGAGGTGTATGACTCTGTGCATAGATGTATGGGTTCAAAAGTGCATGTGGAAACAGCTGTATGGGCGGTTGACTGTGTGCATGACTGTATTGGTGAGTGAATAGATATCTCAGTGCTACATGTCAAAGTAAGTACATATGTAAAATACAGTACATGTGAGAGTTGACATATATAAATAACTGTGCATAAGAGCCAGTGAATGTGTGAGTGGCTGTATGGATCATTGTGCTCTTGTATCCAGGATTGTATAAGTGAGTAAATATGTTTTAGTATATGTTTGAATAAGTAAGGTGTGTATAACTGTATAGTTGTGAAAATGGAGCTGTGATTGATTCTTTGCATGACTGACTAGGTGTGTAAGTAACTCCATGGATGAGTGACAGTCTGTGAGTGTCTGTTTACACTGAGTGTATCTAAGGTTATATTAGAGTCTGAAGATGTTCATCGTATTATCACATGAATGATGTCATCAGTGATGTGATCAGTAATGTCAAATGAGATTTTATCAGTGATGTCATCAGTGATGTCATTTGAGATGTCATCAGTGATGTCATCAGTGATGTCATTTGAGATGTCATCAGTGATGTCATCAGTGATGTCACTGACCATGTCATGAATGATGTAATATGTGACATCATCAGCAGTGGATTGCGGGTGCGTGATATATAGTTAGTACAACTAACTATATATGGAATTTCATTGGTTTTGTGTGAGTAAAATAAGGTTTTTTAAATGCTAATTCCTAACTATATATGGTGTATAACCTATGGTTTTTTCAGTGAATTTTCAAGGTTTTGTAAATGCTAATTCCTAACTATATATGGTCTATAACCTATGGTTTTTTCAGTGAATTTCATTGGTTTTTTAACAGCTAATATCAAAACCTTTACAATGTATTCTTCTTTAAATAGAAAAATATTTTTTACATGTTTTTAATACAATTTTTTTTTTATTATTTTTTTTGTTTCGCTCCCGGTACGCGAACCGGTTAGCTTCCCGTTAGCTCAATCCGGAGGCGCGACCCGGTCCGCGAACCGGTAAACGTTCCGTTTGCGCACCTCTCGCGTTAGAAAACAACATCGTGACGCGTCGCGTCAGCATGACGTTTCGCGTTCTCGCGTAATACGTCATATTACGTGCTACGTTAGCGTACCCGGAAGCGCACCGGTACGCGAACCGGAAGCGATCCGCGGCGCGGCGCCGACCGCGTAACGTAAACACAGCAGGTCATGTGACTCGGTAATAACACTTTTCATTGGTTCATTTCACTTTTGGTTTCCTAATGATGTAATACTAGGTCATGTGATCTAAAATAAACACTTTTCATTGGTTTACAACTTTTGCTTTTCCCAAATGATGAAAATCCCTCCTTCTTTCCTCACTCTGACTTTCATCTTGGTGAGAGAAAGACACTTTATTTACACTTTGACATGGCTTCAGTAGTAGCTTCAGCTGGTTCTAACCCACCACCTCCACCAAATCCAAGAAAGAGAGGACCACCTGCTGAAGTAATTTTGCAAGAAGAGGAAGAACAGGAAGAGGAGGAAGAGGAGGAAGAGCCAAGGTTTTTGCCAGAGGAGCCCAGGAGGTACAATCGAAAGGAGAATTACATTTGGCAATTCTATAGAATTCCTGAGGGGCAAAAAAAAGTGAATGCACGCTACGTGTTTTGCCGTATATGCGGTGATAGATTGTCAAGGGGAACTGAAAAAAAATACAGTTACGGCAATCACACTATGCATCGGCATATGAGTAGGTGGCACCCAAATAATTATAGTGCTGCCCAGCTACGTGATGAGCAACAAAATCCCCTCCCAATGGCAAGAAGATCGGTTGTTCCAGAGGTGTCGGGACCAGAGGCGAGGGAGATGATCCCAAACATCCAAATGTTGTTTGGGCACGTCAAGCAAGTGTGCGTGCACTGTGGCGATTTCATCTGCTACAGGGAAAGTAGCATCATTTTGATTATGAGAGCTATTCAAAATCATGTTAATGTTTGTCCGAGACGCCCCAAAGAATAAATTCTTTTTTGTTTTGTTGCTCCTGTTGAGCCCTTTACAATGGATCGTTTTTGTTTCCCCCCCCCCCCCAAAAAAACCAAAAAAAATTTAAAAACGTTCAGAAAATACAAAAAAAGTAAAAAAATGTTCAAAAAATACTAAAAAAAATATAAAACAACAAAAACATAAAAAAAAAGTTATTTTCAGAACTACCTCCCCATTATAAAAAAATTGGTAGAATATTTGGAACTCTGCCAACCTCTATTTCTCTTAGTTCGCTCCCCGGAGCGCTACCCGGTACGCGTACCGGAAGCTAACCAAAAAAAATATTTTTTAAAAAAAAGAACAGTAAGTATAAGGTAAGCAAACAGACAGTTATGTGAAAAGAAAGACAGCTCTAGGGAGTAAACAAGAGATACTGTTACCTACAATCCACTGCTGATGATGTCACATATTACATCATTCATGACATGGTCAGTAACATCAACAGCAGTGGATTGCAGGTAACAGTATCCTTAGTTTACTCCCTATAGCTGTCTTTCTTTTAACATAACTGTCAGTTTCCTTCCCTTATAGTTACTGTTCTTTTAAAAAAAAAAAATTTTTGATCAGTCATAAACAGTGACATTAATAGAAACAGAGAGAATGAACAAGAGTGAATAACTATGGTCCTCCTCAGCCACCCTCAGAAAACCAAGGGGGTCAAGATACATCTACCGTGCCCCCTTCTACCCATTCTGAACATTATTTGCCCTCCATCTTGTATCTTGATTCGACCGAAACACAAAATGGTGGACTCCCGTAACGCTGCTGGTTTGCGAACCGGGCCACTTCCCGGGAAGCGGTCCAAAAAAAAAGGTGGGAAAGTAATTCACAGACACTAAGAGTAATAGAGACGGAGTGAGTGAACAAGACTGAGGAACTATGAGAACAGAGGGACTGAGAAAGAGTGGAAGGATTGAGTAAGTAGGTAATAGAGAAAGGAATGAGGAAAGTAGCAAAGGCAGGAAACTGAGGGTTAAAGAAGTGAAGCAGTGGATCTAATAGTAGGTGAATGTGATAGAAATGTAACGAAAAGAGTACAACTATTTACCTTATAATTGCCGTTAAATTAATCACTTTTTATTTTTATACTTTCAATCTGTGAAAGAGAGAACCAACATTTGAAAAATATTAAAACATGTATTTAAAAATTACAAAAGACAAGGGAAAAGATTGAAGGACAAATAGTTTTTCAACAACTTTGACACTGACAGAAGCTTCTGCTTCTCCAGGTCCCCTACACAGTCCTAAAGATATACATTTTAAACTAACAGTATCTTGATGCAGATGAAGTGAGGCCTATCTTAAAACATGGTGCATCTTTTGCATTGCTCTTGTTTCAGAAAAGTGTCGCTTCAGGATGCCAATAACATGTCTCCTATCCAGAGATTTGTTTGAGGTGAGGCCTACTCAGAGTTCAAGATGAGATTTACACTTGTTGAAGTGTACAGAGGAGATAATATCTGTGAAAGTCTACCAATGAAGTGAGTCATGTCCACTGCACTCTTCAACAAAGTAGAAACCTCCTATGTTTCCCTGGACAGACCTAAACTTGATCTGCACAATGTGATTCATAATGATAGGAAACACAGGTGATGTAATTCAAATATGTGCAATTTATTTTGCTCATTTCACAATCACATCACTTGTGTTTCCTTTGCTTAGGTATCTCATTGTGCAGATGTAGTCCAGCATATGAAAGAATACGTAGAAGTGCAGCACTGCATGCAACAACTTTGACACTTACAGAAGCCTCACCTTCTCCATGCGTCCTACACAGTTCTACATATACATCATAAATGCAAACAGTACCGAATTAATTATACATGTTAAATGGTTTATTTTTGCTGTTCTCAGAATGTATCAAAATTCACTAAAAACAGTGACTTGAAGGTATTCATCATGTAACAGCGGGGAAAAAAAAACACAATCAAAATGATTGTGTTTAAAAAACCCATACAACATCAGAAATCAAAATTCAGAACTCCTTAAAGTTAACTTACTTTCCATGACGTCCAAGGATGTCCTATGAACAGCTTACACTCTTTTGTGCTGTTATTACTTTCAGCCCGCCACTTTCTGAAAGAAAACCTCCATCGTTTTTAAAAACACGTTACATGCAATAAATGACTTCTTGCTCTCTACCACTATTTTCCACAAGGCCAAATCTAGTCAGAGCCATTTATAACTCTTGGATTTCTTGTAAGCCAATCCCATCATTTGGCATTTCCGCAACTTTCAGAATTAAAATGTTGAAGATCATTTTCACAATCCTGGAATAGTAATATCTTCCCCTTCTTGCTCAGTCATGTTCTACATTTCCTATGACACTGATACTGCTTAATATGAAGCAGACTTACACTACCTCTATGACTACAATAATTATTTAATTCTCTACATCACTTTTAATCACAAAGCAATGTAAAACAGTAGACAGCATTGCAGACTTACATTCCCTCTACTCCATGTTTTGATTGGCTGCTTCAATTAGATTATAAAAAGAAATAGTTTTTCTGAACTCATTCAAAGTGCACATATATCTCCATGATGTCCAGTCCTATGATTAGAAGTTATGTCTCTGAACTACACTTATCCTCAAGGCCAAATTGTGTAGGAGCCATTAGAACTTCTTGAAATTCCACAGAGCACATCCCGAGATTATTTCCCTAAAATTTTGGTTTTAAAAACACCAGGTAAGAGTTTTTAAGGTCATACGGCAATTTTTTTTTGAAAATTAAAACAGAATCATTGCAGAATGACCAGCCATTTCTAGACTTTAAATAAGCTGTGTAATGTCCTGATGATATTGAAGGGCCGTCATGATATATAATTGCTGTAGTTACAAAAGTCCTTCCTGATATTGACAACTGCGAAGCTACAATTTTTTTTATTAAAGTTGTCAATTTTGTTCCATCAGGCCTACATCGTTGGAACATTAAAATGACGTACTGGCCATATGTTCGTATAAATAATGTGGACATCATTTCAGATTTACATTGGCTACACTCCATGTTGTGATTAGCAGCTTTTACTAGCTTATTAAAGGAGACTGATTTACTGTCTGGCAAAGTTAAATATATAAATCTTTCTGAGTCTACACTAGTAGTACTTGATATCATACAGTTCTCGCAGTCATGCTGCCATTGATAAGAAAGCCCAAACAGCTGATCTACATCTACACCTTCAGCATGTAATACATCAAGCATATACATTAAAAACTCCTGACAATCTTGCTGAATATTTTGAGAGAATTGTGTTTGGCCTGAACATCTGTCTAACAGATTTCGAATTTCAGACACACTTTCTATGTTTCTTCTATCAGTGGTACATTTCTCTAACACAGAATTTAACAAACCGCAAAATCTTTGATCAGAATTGACCACAATCTCTTCTTTTACATTTTTTAGAGAAAACAAAACATTAATTACTACATTAGCATAGCAGTTGACACCAGAACTGTTTTCAAACTGAAAACCAACAACATCTTCAACAGAATCCTTTTTGTTTCTGCTTGTAATTTTAGGTTCATTCACTTTTTGTCTTTTTGCTATAACCTCCCCAGTATTGTTCTCATTTCTTCGTTTCCGGCCTACCAGACGTTTCTCAAACAAAGGAAACTGAGGCAAATGTGGCGCATACTCTCTTCTTAACCTATTGTATTCCTTAACACAATCTAGATCTGCACAAATGTTTGTGACATCACACTCAATCAAGTACAATCCCGATAAAGTTCTAACTCGTGACAATGCCACATATGCCATACCCTCCTTGAACACAGAACTGCCAATATTCACCAATGCACTGTCTACACTTAAACCTTGCGATTTATGGATTGTCACCGCATATGCCAAGCAAACAGGAAACTGCTTACGGCGAACATATAAGTCTTTTACAAGCAAAAATCTAGCAGAACAACGAGCAATTAGCTGTACTTCCTCAATGCCATCAAATTTAATTTTTAAAAATTCAATTCCATCTCTATTTCTGTATTTCACAAAATCAACAACATTACCCATTGATCCATTTACCAGACCTCTTTCAACATGTAAATTCCTTCTTAAAATTATACGGCAGTTCAAGCACACATTCAGAGTCTTTTCAAGACCTGCAGTTTTAGATATACTCTTCTCTAATGAATCCAATTTTGTTTTCAGATTCTCAGACAAAATAATTGTTGATCCCATATGCTCTACTCTATCAATAGCTTCCAGTTTCACAATCTCTTGCTTTTCTAAATGCAACATTTTGTTGTTAAATTTGGCACATTCTGCAAGAGTTGGCATCAAACATATTCCAGATTTCTTTTCAGTAATTTTCTGAAAAATATTCTCAGGCACAACATCTTGTTCTGGATATAAATTTGACAGTAATCGTGCATGTAAAGCTTCTTTCCCATGCTCGGTCACTTTTCCAATTCTAACATCTTGTAGAATAGTCTTGTAAACTTCATCCTTCGCCTGACGCATATTTTCATGCAGTTCAGCATAATTGAAGTTTAACCATATATTGACGTTGCCAATGCTGCCTAGGCACTTCCTGGTATCTTCATGCGTGAGCATTTTGAACACAGGTTGCCCTTTCACTGGTGTCAGCTGCAAAAGATCTCCGAAAACAATGATGTGTTTGCCACCAAATAACACATCATACTCTGTTTTGAGAACTTCTTGCATCCTCAAATGCACAAAGGCAAGCATGACATTGGAAACCATGCTTACTTCGTCAATGATAAGAAGTTTCATTTTCCTCAAGATTCTTGAAACTTCAAAACAAGCATCTCCAGATAGCTTGTGATATTCTAATTTGTTGTCATGCTCCACTGGCAGCATCAGTAAACGATGTAAAGTAATCCCTTTAATATTATGTGCTGCCAGTCCAGTTGGAGCAGTGACAACACAAGACAGCGATGACTCTGTCCTTTCCTGCAAATAGCATGAAATTGCTTTAATGAGGAAACTTTTTCCAGTTCCCGCTTCTCCACTCACGTACAGTCGGACAGGCTTCAACGACGTACATGAGCACTCTTTCTTATCATGACTTAATCCATGATCAATTTGCATGGTAACTTCGTCATATATTTTCCTCTGCTCAACGTTGAGTTGCCTTTCCAACTCTTCTAAGTTAACCGCATCCTCTTGAGCATGTGCCATGGCTCTTTCCACTTCATTCATAGCAGTGGCAGCTTCATTTTCGATAAGAGGTCCTCCTAGTGGATCCTGACTCAATGAAGCAGAACTCTGACTGTCCTGAGAACTGTCTCTGGCAATCTCGGCTGCAATCGTTGCTTCCTGCTCAATTTCCGCATTCAACATTTCTACATATTTGGGAAAAGCAAGACATTCTATGGTCTCCTTGGCGGCATTGAAAGAGTCTTCGTAACAGAGGAAATCTCCAAGCAGTTCCTCTTCTGCACGCCAAGGCTTGAAAAGTTGCAAAAGTGCTAAATAGAAAAACTCCTTTTTTTCAGGAGATTCGCCACTCAATTTTCGATGGTTTACCAAGTGGCATTTTCTTTGCTTGACCAGACATCCCTCACTTCCTATTACAGCATACACTCCTTTCTCAGTATCTTCTTTGATGTTCCTCTTGAATATGTAATTTTGCAGAACCTCATACAGACAAACATTCTCGAGGTGACTGCTTCGATTTGGATAATATGTATCCAACATGTTTGTCTTCAAAATGTCGGTACTGTTTGGCTCCTTTTCCGCCAAATACTCAATTTCCCGCACAGGTTTGAGAACTCGATTACGCGTTGCAGCAAGACCAAGACTCGCCCAAACGATACTCCTGGACTTGGCATAGAGACTTGCTGAAGACAACCGGTCAGAACATTCGTACGCTCCGATTTCTCGATGCGACAACATCTTCAGACTGAAACTGTACAACTTCTTGCTGAGGCTCTTTTCATGGGAAATGTCCTCCCACATATCCTTCAATTCTGTCTTCTCTTTTTTGGTGATGTAAGACGTCACATACCGAGCCACAGCCATACAGTTATCAGCCACAAACTGTATATCCATGTTAGCATTCCACATGGACAAAATCACCGGGTTGTAGTCGTTGATGTACTTGGACTCTTCGTTCCTCTTCAAATTGTATGTGTTTTTAGGTGATTTCTTCATCACATTATGTCGCAGCGAAGACATCAAACTGTTTACTCTTCCTTTAGAAATCACCGGTCGTGGAAAGCCGAAACGACATTTGGTGTAGAACTTGTCTTTGTTTCGGAATTTACGACGGCAGTACTTTCCACATCGATGGCTTTGGAAACGCAGAACTTTTTCTCTTAGGCTTTTCTTCTCCTTTGCGTTTGGAACAGCACACGTAGAATACTGTTGGATGAAACTCATCACTGAGTCTTCTGGATCCGTTCCAAATTTAGGTGCATCCTTGATCCACAGCAACATATGTATATGAGGAGCACCTCTTGCTTGGTACTCCTTTCTCCAGAAGAAATCCAACACCTCTCCAAGAGGTGGATTCTTCTTATTCATGATGAAAGACATCATAGCTTCAAATCTATGATTGAAGTACCTACATACATTGACTGGATCCAAAGAGCACAGTTCTCCGGGTGTCTTGAATTCGATGTTATCTACGTTAGCATTTGCCTCTCGTAGAAATTGAAGTAAGTCTTCCCAGCCATACTCGGCACAACTCAGAGTGAGGAACCATGTGGGAGTACCTAAGTTCCTCAGCATACATTTTAAATCACCATGACGACGGTACCAGTACTCATTAGTACCACGCTGACACGCCATGAGATTAATCAGGTGAGAATCCAAAATACTATCTTGGACATTGACTTTATCCATAAAATCACTTGCCGAGATGTTTTGCATGTGTATACCACTTTTCAAGATGTGGTTCACTGCATATGACAGTCCAGACAGATCGCTTTCAAACAGGAGATGAAACAAATAAGGAATGCATTGTCGAAACCTAGCATCTCCTGCATACAATCGCAAAGTCCGGTATTCAGAAGCAGGAATTTGATGAGGTCGCTCATCATATCTTCCTCCCTGACCTGTTGGAAAAAGCTGTGGGAAACACCGAGCTTCCAAACTTTCCTCCCAAACACTAATGGGACTCCCTTTGGCTTGTTTCATTTGAAACAACTCAATAGCATTCCCCATGACTTCCTTGGAATGCAAAGGATGAACACTATAATGTTCATATATTTCTTCACTAGTAGAGGGTTCTACTTTCTCAATTTGACCAGCACACAAATCGCTATCCTCTTCCTCACTTACTTCCTCTTCTGCAACATATACATTCTTATAGTATTTATTATTTTTTTTCAAATACAATGTTGCCTTTTTAACTTTCCTAACATCTACTAAATCTTGCCATATTTTCTTATTCTTTGTCGGAACCCCATTAACTAAGATAACCAGAGGTTCCTCTTCCACTTTTTCTACTCCAATTGTGTTAATGTTTTTCTTGAAATCTAGAGGCAAATAAACAACTCTTCCCTTTAATCCTCTCTGTAAATCTGATGGAGGCAATTTCCCTGTCTTTGGCTCCATTCTTACAATAGCCTGAAAGGGATGGATACTTTGAATCAAAATAGATTCATAAGTATTTAAGTCCTTCAATTCAGAAGGAATCTCAACCAATTCCAGATTATTATGAACTGCTCTAGCAGGCATCTGGTTTTGTTTTAATTTGTTACAACAATAAGTACACACACGTTGATCCAATCCCAAATCAAAACAATTTTCTACCATCAAGTATGTTGCAAAATCCTTCCATTCACTATTATTTTCCCTTTCACTTTTTGCATATAAATCCACTAACTTAGTCTGATTCTTATAATAAGTGCGTCTACAACACACACAAGTGAAATTAGGCCTCTCACTTGATTTCACGTCAAACGTCGCAATTTCCCTCTGGAAATTATCTGTACTGGAAACCTGTACACTATCTTCCACATGACCCTCTACTTCTTGCTCAATTTCAACATTCTCCTCTTTACTTCCAAAGTAACAAAACTCAATTTCTTCACATATATTCTTCACATCTATTTCAGAACCATGCAAAAGAGCAGCGCATAATTGTTTCAGCATAATTGCTGGACTCTTAGCATAATACAACATTCTAACTAATTTCCTCACTTTGTTATGATGCACTGCTAGCATCCTGAAATGATGAAAAACACTCTGGCATACTCTCCTGGAAAGACAAGCCAGTGAATGACCATGCAAACCTGTCACTTCTCTTACTCTGCAAGGATCTAATTCTTGCAACAACATCATTTTCTGCTTCAAACTTTTTTTGTTAAATGACCGTACAAAATCACAAAGCAAATTGATGGAATCCTGTCGCACACTGCAAATACTACTACACTTCCAGGTGTACACAGGACCCTTAGCACGTCTTCCTAAAACCTCATTACCTAACAACTCTTCTGCCTCTGTTGTCACAAGTTTTTCTTTTTCAACTGGACAACCATCTTTCACTTCATAAGCACGACCACTGGTGTCAACTGCATGCACCAAATCATTATCCTGGAAATAACTCTCCTCATTAAAAAATGCCTCACAGCTTGAACTATGCATCCATTCTCCAGAAAAAACTTCACAAAAATTACTACGATTAACTATTCTCTTCCATCTACTATTTCTTTTGAAATCAAAAATTGCCTTGTTTAGCTTCCTAATTCTATTGATTATCAAAATAAATAACTTACGTTTAATTTCAAATGCCTGATCAATAACTTTCTCAACTTTTTTTTTTTCTCTTATAAAAAACTAGTTTCTGTTGACCTTTCTTAATATTTTTTAACAAATTGCCAATTATCCTGTTGCGGAACATTCGTTTACGAATCTCCCTAAACTGTTGTTTCCTTCTACTATCATGCACAGATTTATCTCTTGCTCTAGCAGTAACATTTTTCATTGTCCTTTTCTTTCCATTTGATTTCCTTCTCGTTTTATGGACTGAAACATTTTCTGTAGTAATATTTTTTTTATTACAAATATTTCTTATGAAATATTTAGAGCTCTTACCCGGTGCTTTCTTCGTGGCTTGAGAAATCTTTTTGTTAGAGGACTGCTGCGTTTTTTTTTTCACCTGCTGTCTTTGACGTTTTGCAGCCTTTATCTGTCTTTGTATTGTAGGCATGGTGAAATCTTGAAATGATCTGCAGTTGAATCTGTGGAAAAATATAATAAAAAATGTTAATAAACATTATTACCAAACAGTAAATCAGTAACAGTGATCAAAAACTTAACACACTACTTGACATTTTAATTTGAAGATTTTTTAGTCATTGGCAATTTTACAATACAGAAATACCAGAAAAGAAATGACATTTATATTTATGTTACCTATGCTATTTTATATGTGAATCTGATCTAATTTTATGAGCATATTTTAATATTTTATTGAAGACACTACACATAACCTGTTTTTGAAGGTGTCTTTATTTTTAAATTAAACAGTTTACCTTTTTACTTTTTATTGATTATAAATTTTAAAAATAAATGTTTATATTTCCAAAGGCTCAAGCAGGTCAGCTTCCCATCCTATATCATATAATTCGGACAAATCTGCATCCTCATCACGCTCTTCTTCATCCTCAGGATTTAAATCATCCAAAGGATCAACATCCACTGATGTTTCAATTACAAGTTCAATGATGAGGTCAAAATCAACTGATTGCAGATTGTCGCTCATGTTGAGGTTGTCTTTATCTTTAAAGAAAGATAACAACAATGAGATGTTGCAGAGTAAGAAACAAATCTCAGAGATTATAATAGTAAAATTGTTTAACAAGATTAACATTTTGCAGCTATTATTTAGCCATGTCCAGCAATGCTGAGCAGGTGAAGCCTATGTCTAATTTTTAACTGAACAGGACTCATCTCTTCTTAACCTTGGATAAGCCTCACCGACTCTGTGTCCCCTGCACATACTTAAATGTTAAAGGGCAGATTTATATTAAATGGCACATCCCCAGGCATGCACCAGTCAATGTGCACCACTGCTTTACCACCCATGGTGTGCCGCATTTACAATCAGATAGGAGAAAGCTGCGTCAAAACCCTGCGCCTGCTTGAAGCTGGCATAGGTCTTGACGCAGCATTGTGGAGATGGGGCACCCCTGAGCCTTGCTGGAGCTGCATCGCACTTGCGATACAACTCCAGCAATGCGCCACCTTTACGGCACAGATGCGTCACGCATCTGTGCCGTTTTTGTCCCATGCTGCGCCACATTGTAAATGCAGCACAACATGGGTGGCGGAACAGCGGCGCAGGATGACTGTCACATCCCTGGTGATGCGCCAGTCATCATAAATCTATCCCTAAGCTTCTTATCTTGTTACAGATGAACTGCCATATGTATCATCAAAATATTTTACATTTTCTAAATAGCGAATTTTAAGGAATAAATAGCGATTCTTTACCATTCCTAATTTGCGATGAGCAAATTGCTAATTGCAAGTTACCCATTCATTTCCATGGCCTAGGAGGCTCATATGAATGAAGGTTTAATTTGCGATTAGCAATTTGCTCATCACAAATTAGGAATTTTTCCAAGGGTGCAGGGGTGTCTCAAGAACACCCTGCTGCACCCCTGAAAAACAAATTTGGGGGCATATGGCACACATACATGCCCTAAGGGCATGTGTTGGCGTCATATGGCACCTTTTGTTTTTTTGAAAAAAAGCTTTTTGAAAAGAATTCACAAATTACCACCAATTTACCACAATAGTTTCCAAATCCTTAATGTCATTTTTTACATAGTTTTTGTTTGATACATTGCATTTAAGTAGTCACAAAATTTGCAAATCCTTCAGTGCAATTGCAAAAATAAGGAATAGCAAATTTTGCTACTCCTTATTTTGCATCAAACTTGTTTGATACATACCATTTGTCTAATTAACATTCGCAAAGGCCGAAATTCATAGAATTTTGATCTTTGCAAATGCTAATTAGCTTGATACATATGGCCCCAAGTGAGGCCTGTCTTGCGACATGGTGCATCTTTTGCATCACTGCTGCTTGGGTTTTATGTGGTACGTTTTTTTTACACCATGACATATCTGCCTAAATGCATCAATTTGTAATGTTGTCGCCTCATAGCAAATCTTTTGCACCACCGCTGCATCATAAAAGTGACGCACAGTGGCACAAAAAAGGCATACACCTATCATAAATCTGTCCCTAGCATTTTAAATGATTAATCCAGGATGACAATAAAGTGTGTCCTATCCAGAGGTTTGTTTAAGGTGAGGGCTACTCAGGATTGCAGATTAAAGTTACGCTTGATGAAGAATACAGAGGAGATAATACATATAAAGGCCTACCAATGAAGTAAGTAATGTCCACTTTATTGCGCCAGTCATCATAAATGTATCCCTAAGCTTCTTATCTTGTTACAGATGAACCACCATATGTACCATCAAACTATTTTGCATTTCCTAAATAGCAAATTTTAAGGAATAAATAGCAATTCTTTACTATTCCTAATTTGCAATGAGCAAATTGCTAATTGCAAATTACCCATTCATTTCCATGGGCTAGGAGGCTCATAGGAATGAAGGTTGCAATTTGTGATTAGCAATTAGCTCATCACAAAATAGGATTTTTTTCAAGCGTCATGGGTATCTCAAGAACACCCTGCTGCACCCCTGAAAAAGAAATTTGGGAGCATATGGCACACCTACATGCCCTAAGGGCATGTATGGGCGTCATATGGGACCTTTTTTTTTTTGTTGAAAAAAATGCTTTTTGAAAAGAATTCGCAAATTACCACAAACTAGAAGTTGGTGGTAGTTTCCAAATCCTTAATATCATTTTTTACATATTTTTTTTTTGATACATTGCATTTAAGGAATCGCAAATTTTGAATTATTGACATTTTAAGTCATTTCCACATGTGCAGTGTTTTCAAAATATAATTTGAAAATCGTTTTTGGGGAAAAGTAATGGTTTGCAAATTTATGACAAGGACATAATGGTGTATGCTTCTCTATAAGGCATTTCAGTGTCTCTGATGTCATTTTTCCCATATTACATTATAAGACCTTTCCCCATGGAGCACATTCCTTGTAAATATGCTCCCACCTGTGCATTGCGAATTTAGATTTTGACTGTTTCAGTCACATAGCCATGTTGAAAGTGACCCAAAAAAATTGCAAACGTTTTAAAATAACACATTCATGTGTCTTAAGGACATTTTAAGTCATTTCCCCATGGACAATGTTTTCTAAGTGGCGCAAAAGAGGTATACACCTATCATAAATCTGTCCCTAGCATTTTAAATGATTAATACAGGATAACAATAAGATGTAGCCTATCCAGAGGTTTGTTTAAAGTGAGGCCTACTCAGGATTGCAGATTAAAGTTACGCTTGATGAAGAATACAGAGGAGATAATACATGTAAAGCTCTACCAATGAAGTAAGTGATGTCTACTTCATTGCGCCAGTCACCATAAATGAATCCATAAGCTTCTTATCTTGTTAGACATCAACCGCCATATGTATCATATAACTATTTTGCATTTCCAAAAAAGCAAATTTTAAGGAATAATTAGCGATTCTTTACCATTCCTAATTTGCGATGAGAAAATTGCTAATTGCTATTTTACCCATTCATTTCCATGGGCTAGGAGGCTCATATAAATGAAGGTGCAATTTGCGATTAACAATTTGCTCATCACAAATTAGGAATTTATTCCAAAGGTGCAGGGGTGTCTCAAGAACACCCTGCTGCAACCCTAAAAAAGAAATTTGGGGGCATATGGCGCACATACATTTTAACAACATTCCTTTACCTCAACAACGATTTTCAAATCATAACTTCAAAACACTACACATGGGAAAATTACTTAAATTGTCCTTAAGACACATAAAAGCGTTTTTTGATTGGCTTTCCTGCATGGTAGGGTCACTTTTAACATGGCTATGTAACACAAACATTCAAAATCAAAATTTTCCATGCACATGTGGGAGCATATTTACAAGCAATTTGCGCCACAGAGAAATGTCTTACACTAAAATGAGAACAATAACATCAGGGACAGTCAATTGCCTTATAAAGAACCATACACCATTATGTCCTTGTCATGAATTTAAAAACAATTCCTTTTCCCCCAAAACGATTTTCAAATCATAATTTCAAAACACTGCACATGAGAAAATGACTTAAAATGTCATTAAAACACATGAAAGCGTTTTTTGATTGCCTTTCGAGCATGGTTGGGTCACTTTTAACATGGCTATGTAACACAAACATTCAAAATCTAAATTTTCCATGCACATGTGGAAGCATATTTACAAGCAATTTGCGCCACAGAGAAAGGTCTTACACTAAAATGAGAAAAATAACATCAGGGACAGTCAATTGCCTTATAAAGAAGCATACACCATTATGTCCTTGTCATGAATTTAAAAACAATTCCTTTTCCCCAAAAACGATTTTCAAATCATAATTTCTAAACACTGCACATGGGAAAATGACTTAAAATGTCATTAAAACACATGAAAGCATTTTTTGATTGGCTTTCCAGCATGGTTGGGTCACTTTTAACATGGCTATGTAACACAAACATTCAAAATCAAAATTTTCCATACACATGTGAGAGCATATTTACAAGCAATTTGCGCCACATAAATCATAATTTTCTCCTTAAAGCACACTATTCTCTATCTAAGTTAAAGAAATATTTTCTCACCTTAGCAAATACTTTGAGTTTGAAAACAGTCTAAGAAACACACCAATTTGTCTTCAGCAGAGCAAAAGGTATGCACTCCAGAGTCTGCAGCTATCAAAAGCACAGAAATGCTGTAATTCTTCACACATATTTCTCATGTCACCCAATCAAAACTCTTCCCTCACTTTTTTTCAAATGAAAACCCTTCCCCCTCTGCCCTTTCTGCCTATTTTCCATAGCAACCACCTCTTGGAAAAACTCTGGTGTTTGCAAGTTCACACAACAATGTTGCAATTGAACTCTGAACTCTCATTGCACCTGCATATCCAGTGCATTCTTTCATTTAATGATTTTTTATTGACCACTCAAAATACATCTTTCAAAGAACACATCTGTGCACCCTAACTTTCTGTTTTCATCAAACAAAATCCACCAATCACTGTTACTGCTTCATGAACACAGAAACTCCACAGTTTTTTTTTCATTTTACACTCTCATTTTTTCAACTGCCATTTCATTGCCACACTTCATCTGACTGCAGGAGAACCTTCTCTCACCATGTTTTCTGTCTGGATTGTTGGTCATAGTTATATTCACTGGGCTCAAAGGTACGTTGAAAGCAGGAATTTACCTAACCTCAATTTACAAGATGTGGAAATTAAGTGGTTTGGCCACAGAGGATTAAAATGTCACCAATTGATACCATTGGTGAAAACCTTTATGCATTTGCCAAAACCTGACCTGTTAATTGTGCACTGTGGAGGTAATGACTTGGGCACTTTGACTGGTGTAGGTCTGGAAATGCTTTTAAAGGACACCTTTGAGCAATTAATGGCACTTTTTCCTCAGACTGCCTTGGTATATTCAAATATATGCCAAAGACAGAAATGGAGGTGGTCAAACCAATTTTGTCCACAAATTGAGAAGTCGAGGAAGCATGTAAACAAATCTGTTTCAGCTTACATGAGAGACCATGGAATGGGCTCCCTGTACAACAATAACTTGCGTTACTACATGCAAGATATCTACAGAGGAGATGGAGTTCACTTCTCAGATGAGGGCAACAGAGTTTTCACTCTGAATTTAAGAATGTGCATTGGTACCTACTTATAAGTACCTAAATGTACCATAAACCCAAAAGCTCTTCTCAGAGCTACCCTACATCTAATCACTCACAATTATTATTTTACTCTAACTTTTTTCACTAATTTTCAACAAAGTACGCTCCCTGGGGCGCTACCCGGTACGCGTACCGGGAGCTAACCTCGCGAAATTTTTTTAAAAAAATGTTTTTTTTTCGCACATATAAACCTCCTCAGCCACCCTCAGAAAACCTAGGGGGTCAAGATAACTCTACCGTGCCCCCTTCTACCCATTCCGAACATTATTTGCCCTCCATCTTGTATCTTAATTCGACCGAAACACAAAATGGTGGACTCCCGGAACGCTTAAGGTCCGCGAACCGAGGCGCTCAACGGTTCGCGTACCGGGTCGCTCCCTGGGAAGATAAAGGAAATAAAAAATAATCAAAAAATCCAACAATCAATTAACATACAGCATTTGAAAAGACTATCATTAATTTTTCATTGTAGTACGCTCCCCAGAACGCTTCCCGGTTCGCGGACCGGGCGCTAACCACGAAAAAAAAAAAAAAAAAATATATTTTTTTTTGCCCCGCGGGGCCCCTTTAAAACCTCCACATTAAACCTAGGGGGTCAGCGAGGATCTACTATGCCCCCTTAGTTATTTCCCCCTTTGTTTTGGCCTCCTCTTGTCTCTCGATCCTACCGAGAGACAAGATGGCGGCCGCTCCGGACTGTTTAGAATGTTGACAGACACCGGAGAGCCAATCAGCTTCGCTACGCGAAGTTCCGGTACGCTTAAGGTCCGCGAACCGGGGCGCTGCCCGGTCCGCGCTTACAGATATATATCTTTTTTTGAACGTTAATTTCTCAAAATCCACTGCAGCACATATATTGAGACCTACAAAAGGCACATCGGGCTACCAGTCCCTACAATTTAGCCAAGTTTCGTGCAAATCCATTCAGCCGTTCGGGCTAAAAGTGAGGCTAACCGCCCTATGGAAAACTCAATGTTAAAAACACGTTTTGGGACCCCCCTTTTTTCTCGGCCCCCCCTGGACAAACCCCCCCCCCAAATTTTCAGGGGCTGCTCAGAAACAAAATGTTCCATTTTCCAGAAAATTTCAGCCAATTCCGTCCACAAACGCCAAAGTTATTAGACATAGAATTTTCAAAAATCCCATTGGGAAAAAATCCTAACTATATATACCTACTGGCGACCGCCAGTAGGTAATATGTGTATATATATATATATATCTATGAGCAAAAGCCCTCGAGCTATTTTAAAAGGGCACACGACGAACTCCCAGCCATCCGGTTTTCATGCCTTGGGATGCGTGCAACTCGAACCTCCAAATTGAATGACGATGTCCGACGCGTTTCAAGGCTTCAGCGCCTTTTCATCAGGGACTGTGCACAGAGGGAAAAGAATTTCTTCACTGGGACTCCATTTCCTGCCTTTTATTGCTGGAAGGACCGCCTCAGTGGGCGTGGCTGAAGGAAGGTCGCCAGTTGAGCTGGTCTTTGTAGTCCTGACCCAGTGAGGTAAGTAACGCCCTGAGTGGGCTCCCGCCCTCTGTCAATTGCCAAAGTAATACCTTTGAGTAAGGCGAAAGTCTGTGCTGCACGCATAATATTGTCATTGGCAGTTCGTGCCGGCAGACTGAACGCGGTGTTTCTTCTGCGGCCCCTTCTCCCTCATTAACCATCAGATGCGAGAGGGAAGGTGGTGCTCTTTTAGTCACGGCCAAGGGCAGCCGTGCAGGAAAATCTATGAGCAAAAGCCCTCGAGCTATTTTAAAAGGGCACACGACGAACTCCCAGCCATCCGGTTTTCATGCCTTGGGATGCGTGCAACTCGAACCTCCAAATTGAATGACGATGTCCGACGCGTTTCAAGGCTTCAGCGCCTTTTCATCAGGGACTGTGCACAGAGGGAAAAGAATTTCTTCACTGGGACTCCATTTCCTGCCTTTTATTGCTGGAAGGACCGCCTCAGTGGGCGTGGCTGAAGGAAGGTCGCCAGTTGAGCTGGTCTTTGTAGTCCTGACCCAGTGAGGTAAGTAACGCCCTGAGTGGGCTCCCGCCCTCTGTCAATTGCCAAAGTAATACCTTTGAGTAAGGCGAAAGTCTGTGCTGCACGCATAATATTGTCATTGGCAGTTCGTGCCGGCAGACTGAACGCGGTGTTTCTTCTGCGGCCCCTTCTCCCTCATTAACCATCAGATGCGAGAGGGAAGGTGGTGCTCTTTTAGTCACGGCCAAGGGCAGCCGTGCAGGAAAATCTATGAGCAAAAGCCCTCGAGCTATTTTAAAAGGGCACACGACGAACTCCCAGCCATCCGGTTTTCATGCCTTGGG